>NC_136058.1:361538816-362281316 GCF_964261635.1 Lissotriton helveticus | reverse complement strand
GGTAGGCCCATACTGTCCGCAGTGCATCCGGTGCCACTAACTCTGTGCACCGCAAGTCATCGTCCCGTGGCGGTAGGCCCATGCTGGCCGCAGTGTATCCGGTGCCACCAACTCTGTGCAACGTAAGTCATGAACCCTTTCTGATTGAGTCTTGTGATGTGCCAGGCGGAAGCAACCATGTCACCTCAGGCAGTGGGGAAGACCTGCAACATGTAGCTTTGTCGTCCCCCCTTTATATGTATGTGGAGTGGGCTGAGCTGGTGTATGCCAGTATAGCGCAGGGGTGTGAATAATTATCCCGGGGCTCTGGGCGTGGTTCCGTACTGGGCTGGCCAGGAATTGTACTACTGAGTGTGTCTTTGTTGCAGTGTCAGCGCCACACGGCCCGCAACAGACAATGTTGCAATGTGGCATGCACCCGGAGGGCGGGCTCGCCCAAAGGGATTGATCAAGGAGTGCAATACCGCTCGGGGTCTTGGCTCATACATGCCAACTGTTGTGTGTGTATCGCTATTGGCGCAGCATAAGCCTAAGGCCTAAACTCAATCGCAGCACGAAAGCCACATCACATTTCCTGAATGCAAGCAGTAGTCAACATAACATTTGCGATTGTTGTTTCAGAGCAATGAAGCCACAGCTAGTTCACACATTCCCAGTCATCTCACTGCCTATGTGGGTCACGGTCAAACATGCGCATTGATGTCATTTCCAAGGGTGTACCTTTTTGTGCAAACAACATCCTTACATTCACCCATTCTTTCATGCTTGATTGATCATGGGCATGACACATCTGTGTGCATTTGAATGTTTTATTCACATAATGGAGTGCCGTAGCTGGCCCAGTACATGGCCCTTGAAATTCCATATTACATTGTTGCCCAGTGTAGGGCCAGCCAGAGTCCTTTGGGGATTGAAAAGTTCATCGGAAGAGGAAGAGTTCAGTCCGCAGTCTGATTGCTGTGTAATTGGTAACCAAAACAAATATGTCAGTCCATATCGAGGCCCCAGGTGAATGTCGCAGCGTGTTTCGGGGGACAGTGGGAGGTGTTGTTACAGTGCATGATGCACAGTGCAGAACTGAGCAGAAACAGGTCATATGGAGGAGATGAATACTACTGCCTCCTTCTTAACTCTTCAGTAGTATCATCCGCATCTTCGTCCTCTAAGATATGTCATCTGCCTCACATGTGTGTGGTGTTGGTTGGTCTGAGGTAGTATGGCTGCAGCACTGTGAGGCACTGACACATCAGGGGTGAAGATGTGGATGTAGAAGTAGCAGAAGCATGCAACTGCGCCAGGCCTTGTGGCAGCAATGCCAAGAGGACGATCTGGAGGGCATAGTAGCACCCAGCTACAGCTTGATGGTGTGCAGCCATGGCAGCCATTCTTTGCGCTTGCATCCGCTTCATGTTCTCCATGATCCTCCACACGTGGCCAAACTCTCGGATGACATCGCTGTAGCCACTCTGACTTGACAGTTGTTCTAGTCTCCAAATCATCCAGCGATGTCAGCAATGGATTGTTGGAGAGCATAGAGCGGACTGTGGATGTCCGTTAGGGAGTGTAAGTGGTCTTTGAAGGGACTTAGACACCCACGTAGGGCATCTTGTTTGGCTGCCATGAGGTCGAACCCCACCTGCACCTGTTCAGCGAGCTCCTACTGGCAGTCTAGCACATGGCATTGGAATGCCATGTGTTCTTCGGTGAAGTGCTCGGAGCCTGCCATGGTTGTGGGTGCTTCCTGCTCTGTGGTCTGTGCAGGGGGTGGGGTCTCCTCTATGCAGCTGGGCTGCCCTGCTCCTGGAGGTACGCTGCGGAGGCTGTCCACGAGCCGTTGGAGGGCGTTGGAATCGATGGCCTGGGGGTCATCTTCATCATCACTGAAGTGATGTAGGGTCTGCTCTGAAGGAGTTGTTGATTTTCCCTCTGCTATGTAAAGGGGAGATACAGTTTAACAGTGTGTTCCATGTATGTTCATGCATTGTACAAGTTTACAACAGACTGCATGACAATGTACATTGTGACTGTTTGGGAGGAGATGCCTATTTGATGCAGGACAGTGGACATTCTAGAGCATCACGGATGTGAGGTTGTACTTGTACATTATCATCTCACAGTTTCCTGCTATGCCAAATGTGATTGGCCAGTTTCTACACACAGGCAGCACCAGTTGTGTTGTATGTTCTGTTGTGAAAGTGTTGCAGTTTGTAACCCATTGTTGTCAATGTTGATGTGCTTTTATTGCTATGTGTGTGTGCTGCATTGTGGGAGAGTCGCCCCTGCTTCTGTTATTTTGCTGCCCCTTATCCCTTTGAGGGGGTATGCCTTTCACTTGTGTGCTTCACAGTGCAGAGATGTTGCAGACTTGGGTAATTTGGCTCTTGTTCGGATTTGTGACTCTTGGCCATTGTTTGTCCGCAGATGTGTTGTTGACATCAGGGGTTGTTTGTGCACGTGGATGTGTCAGAGTGTAACCCGCTCCTTTACGGATGTGGTCCTCACTCAGCAACATCAGTGTCGTGGCGTGCACCATGTCATGTATTTTGACTGCAACCATGCTATTCATCATGCAGTGTCACTGGCATTGTCAGTGTGGCTCACTGACAGCCCGCCTCGCTGGGTTCAGCACATGTGCACGGGTTGGTTGTGAGAGTGGTGATGTGTGGGGAGGGCCCCCTCTGGGCACGTTGTCGATGGGGGCCTACTTGATATTTCTATGTGTGCTGCACTGCTCAGGGACATGTTCCACTGTCGTTGTGGGTGTGCACTGTGCTATGCTTAATTGTGCATGTGTGCCATTGTGCCCATCTCCTCCGTCCCCCCAATCCCCGGTCGTTACCCACCCTGTTGCTGTTGTCAGGTCATGTTGAGCAGTGTCCGGACCCCCAACTCCTGCCAACATCTCCCCACTTATGACAGTGGACACCATTTCCTCCATCTCATCCAGCTCCTACTGTTGCGCTGGACTCCCACCTCCAGTCTTCATTGCTGCCTGATGCTTGTGGGCGAGTTTATTCTTGGTTTTGCTCTTCGCATCATTCATCGCCTCTTGACCTCTTCCATTGTCCTCCTCAACACTCCGACTGCATTCACCTTGGCCACGATGGACTGTCATATTGAATTTTTTGTTGCCAATGACACAGTGGAGGCGACGAACAGTTGTTGGTGGTGTTCTATCACCTCCGTAATCAGGATCCTGTTTTCCTGCAGAATGAACTTCGTCTTCCTCTTCTTCTCCTTGCCCGTCCCTGACCCCGAGATCTCTGGCTGGTCCTCCGTGGGGCTTGTGAGGTTTGGGTTGTCCTCTGTACTCGCTCCGGATGCCTCCATGTTGCTATGCAGTTGTTTGGGTTTTGGTTTTTTTTTTTGCCTGCTTTTATGGTGATTTTCACCCCATACCAAGCTTGAGTAAGATTACAGAGAAATTCGTTAATACCCAAATTGCAACATATCTGGAAGAAGCTAATCTGCTTCATTCTAATCAATCGGGCTTAAGAGCTCAGCACTCCACAGAGTCTGACCTTTTACACACAGTGGAATCCATAAGTGCAGCACTTGACCAAGGAAAAAGAGCAGTCCTGGTGTTGTTAGACCTGTCGACTGCTTTCGATACGGTCTCACATACCATCCTTTTGGACCGTCTCGTAGATTTTTGCATCACCAGTACCGTCCTAGCATGGCTAAAGAATTTCCTGCAAGATCGCAGACAAAAGATCACGCTAGGAAAACATAAGTAACAAGAAAAGGCAATATCTTCCGGAGTTCCTCAGGGGTCAAGTTTAAGCCGCACTCTTTTCAATACATATATGGTTCCACTGATTAGGCTGATATGGTCCTTTAACATTGAGACTAGCTCATATGCGGACAATATGCAGCTAATTCTGGTCTTGGATAACAATACGACCCAGGCGGAAGAAAATCTCCACTTGTGTCTTACCGCAACCTTTGATTGGATGAGGAAAAACCATCTTAAGTGTAATTACGATAAAATGGAAATTTTACCTTTGAGCAAAGAAATGTTTTTCTCTCCCAAACTCTGGTGGCCAGTAAACACCACCGCTCCTCCTAACACAGTAAGTGTTGTTAAGAACTTGGGAATAAAATTTGACACCAACCTTTCTTTTAAACAGCAGTCTTTGGCAGCAGTAGCTGTTACATGCTTTCACATAATCAAAATCTTAAAGACATTTTTTGATTTGCTGCCTTTCTCATCCAGGCAGACAGTTGCTGTAGCTTTAATTACTTCTAGGCTAGATTACTACAATAGCTTATATGCAGGCACCAACAGGTCAGTCCTACACAAGCTACAGATGGGTCAGCATGCGGCAGCACGATTAGTGCTGAAGTGGCCAAGGAGGTCATCCGCATCGGCGGCGTTACAAAAACTTCATTAGCTGCCAATTCATGAATGGGTCCTCTTCAACATTCTTATTATCACCTTTAGACCCTTCCACTCCATGGGCCCTCAATATCTTTAATCCAGATACAAACAATACACTCCCTCGCATAGTCTAAGATCATCAAACGCCGATCTGTTGAAAATACCAGCTTTTATACTGAATCTGAACAGAGGAAAATAACTCATAGTTATAGGCTCAAACACCTGGAATAAACTCCCTGTTCATCTGCGCCAAATTACAACTGAATCCCATTTTAGGAAGGCCTTAAAAACCTGGATCTTTACCGCCTCTAACACCCTGTGCAAGTCTCTGATCTGATTCCCCGTCTGCCTTTGTTGTTTGCAGTTAACTGGTAAATTTACCATTCCAGGTTCCGCACAGCGCCAAGATGCTCCTTGGAGTAGAAGTTGCGCTATATAAATGTGTGGGAATAGCAGGCCTGTTGCAGCTTATCCCTGATTTTTTTTATCGCGGTTGTGCCCATCGCCACTTTTTTCGCGTTGGGGTTAGGATTTTTATCGCCGTCACAGTAAGTTTAACATAGACATTTGACGCATTATCGAGAGACTATCGCATGTTACCACCATGTTGAGAATACAATGTTAACACAGCGTTATTTTTCCGTGATAGACGGTGATATGAAAAATTGCGTTAATCTATTTTGGGGATGATTATCATACGTTTTTGAGAATATCCTCCTTGGACTCAGTAGAAAAAACTAGGATTAGGGATAATTTGCATACTTAAACAGTGATGCAGTTTAGAAGCACTGTGCATACTAGATTGGTGACGCAGTTAGGGCCTTATACCGTGTGAATCAAACGCAAACTAAGTGGACCCTTGCACAGCAGTACAAGCCGGTACAAATTTTGATGCTGCTCGAAACAATTAAGCAAAGAATAAATTTGCTGTTATTGTCGTTTACAATATGTAATTAAGTCGTAAAGAGCTATTGTAAAAAAGGGTCAAGAACAATGGGAGACCAGATGTAATCTCTACCTATATAATTGGGCCATGAGACTCACATTTGGAAAATGTTTCCTTGCCTACCTTGACCGGCGGATCATAAATCTCAAGATCTCTATCTGGAAACAGGTAAAAGAATAGGGTCACTATCTTATATATTAATGCATACAGAGATCGGTAGTGGTTTTTCCAAAGACTTGGAAAAAAACGCACTTACATTATTACTAGTAAAATGATGGACAATGCTGGATAGTCAATAGGATCTTTCTAACTATCAAAGACGGAGTGCTACATGGACCAGTATCCCCCACTACCAGGAAGGAACAAACTCGTCAAGCCAAAAGGATTGACAAATGTACATCTCGACAAAATGCTCAGGAGAGCACAATCCTACAATGTTTATGCATACAAGACTAATATGGTTTGTAGTCAAAACAACAATGAATCCAGATGAACTCAGCAACTTCTCGTATAGGACAGGACAAATAGATGAATAAAGTTCATATTTTGTGTCATCTTTTTCTTTCTTGATCCTTAAACGTGATTTTCCAATAGATAAAACAACAGCCGACACGTGTTTCGTCCGTACTATGAATTAGTACAAGGACTTTTTCAAGGCTGTAAAAACATGATGAGAAAATATCTGCATGAAATTACAAAATTTTAAAATTTAAGTAATTACAAGAAAAACAAGAAAATAGAAGGGCCTAAACAAACACAAATATAAATATTCACATGGTGATAAATATACAGTGAAGCACCAGAAAGGTAGAATGAATGTGTCAAGTAAAGGAATCCAGAAAAAAGAGATGTATACTGTGGTCTAATGGAGAATTGAAGAAATTGGAGAGAGAAGAGCAAGAATGAACAAGTGACTAAAAAGTGAAACCAAAATGTAAGAACACCAAAGATGTGAATATATACAAAACCCAAAGTGAAACTGAAGCTAAAACTTTAAAATAGCAACATCCACCACAAAGAATAATGTGTCTAGAGTAAAACTGACCTAATGAGGTTGACAAATGCGGCGCATGTATCATCAAATCATGTAGATGATATTGTACACTTGAGGCTCCTGAATCAAATAGAGAGAGAAAGTGTATATGTAAAGATACATTTTCTTTTTTATTTTTTAGAATGTAAGTAAATCACTCTTGAGCATAATAGTGTCAGCAGATATTATCCTATAAAATTTGCATATAAGGTAAAGTAGCAACAAATGAAATTAAACTGTCTAATCCTGGTTAGATTTAATAGAGGTCAGATGATTGATAATCAGTCAAGAGATGGCAAACTAGAAACCAAGGGTATACTGTATTGATAACGAAAAGTTTCACCAAAGAAACAACAACAGTCCAACTTGCCCGAATGGGTGGATCGCAAAGATATAACTGGATGATTATCTGATAGGGTTTCACACCATGTGTTTTATAAAATAAGAATAATGTGTTTAAACAATGAAAAATAAACATAAATAACTAAATTCAGTAGAGTGGCATAGCCACTCGAGAGATCACCGGCCAATGTAATGTGGGGCCTAAGATAATAATAAGAAATATCACCTAATATAGAACCACAATGAAGTTATCCATATAGGTCCCACATAAATGAAAAACCACAATAAATGGCAAGATGAAAGAAATCAAGCAGGACTCTGTAATAAAATATAAAATATGACTTAAATGAAACAATATCCAGTATGAGTCCACAATGTTAATGTCTGTATAGCGGAGAGTCAGCTTAATAGTTATTTCTGTTTATTTTTCATTGTTTAAAAACACATTATTCTTATTTTATAGAACACATGGTGTGAAACCCTATCAGATAATCCCCCAGTTATATCTTTGCGATCCACCCATTCGGGCAAGTTGGACTGTTGTTGTTTCTTTGGTGAGACTTTTCGTTATCAATACAGTATACCCTTGGTTTCTAGTTTACCATCTCTTGACTGATTATGAATCATCTGACCTCTAATAAATCTAACCAGGATTAGACAGTTTAATTTCATTTGTTGCTACTTTACCTTATATGCAAATTTTATAGGATAATATCCGCTGACACTATTATGCTCAAGAGTGATTTACTTACATTCTAAAAATAAAAAATAAAATGTATCTTTATATATACACTTTCTCTCTCTATTTGATTCAGGAGCCTCAAGTGTACAATATCATCTACATGATTTGATGATACATGCGCCACATTTGTCAACCTCATTAGGTCAGTTTTACTCTAGACACATTATTCTTTGTGGTGGATGTTGCTATTTTAAAGTTTTAGCTTCAGTTTCACTTTGGGTGTGGTATATATTCACATCTTTGGTGTTCTTACATTTTGGTTTCACTTTTCAGTCACTTGTTCATTCTGACTCTTCTCTCTCCAATTTCTTCAATTCTCCATTAGACCACAGTATACATCTCTTTTTTCTGGATTCCTTTCCTTGACTCATTCATTCTACCTTTCTGGTGCTTCACTGTATATTTATCACCATGTGATTATTTATATTTGTGTTTGTTTAGGCCCTTCTATTTTCTTGTTTTTCTTGTAATTACTTAAATTTAAAAATTTTGTAATTTCATGCAGATATTTTCTTATCATGTTTTTACAGCCTTGAAAAAGTCCTTGTACTAATTCATAGTATGGACGAAACACGTTTCGGCTGTTGTTTTATCTATTGGAAAATCACGTTTAAGGATCAATAAAGAAAAAGATGACACAAAATATGAACTTTATTCATCTATTTGTCCTGTCCTATACGAGAAGTTGCTGAGTACATCTGGATTCATTGTTGTTTTGACTATAAACCATATTAGTCTTGTATGCATTTACATTGTAGGATTGGTCTCTCCTGACCAGTTTGTCTAGATCTTATATATTAATACTAGTTACATCAAGATATGTCAGGGGGCCCGTTGATTAAACACCACATTTGCTGTCATACAAAATAAAAATGTTGCAGTGTAGTGGTAAGCAATGGCACTCAAGTCTGTCTGGCTTTTGTCTCCGCTTTCCCGTTATCACTCTGTTTCCACTCCTTGTCCCTTCCCACCAGATTATTTTATCCATCAGCTTTTCATCCATATCTACATTAGCCCCCTCTCTTCTCTTTCCTTCACCCGCCCTTCATCCTTCTCACCCTTCTGACCTCTTTATCTTTCTGGTTGTAATTGAGATTGAATGTTTATGTTTTATTTATTTTACAAGCAAAATATATCAAAAGTCATATGCACTCAGGTGTGTTATAAACTGCACTCCTGGAAGAAGATGTATTGACTCAAACAAGTATCTGCAAGTAAATCTTTGTGGTGTGTAAAACAATATTTTGTGTACAGAAAAAGTAACTTTCGGGCGTATAAATAGATGTCTGCAAGTTTGTGTTGAATGTACACACAGAAATAGCTTTGTGCATCAGGTAAGTAAGAGGAAACCTATGCAGTAAATTTCCTATTGTTTATCAATTAGTCGCTAAGCAATCAAGACAAATGCCTTGTGATCGTGGAGAAGAGTCACACACATTTTTGTGCTCGGTCATATTTCTTATAGGTAAATTGGGTAAGAGGCTATTGAACATTTTTGGTCAATAAGTAGGTTTACTGTGTTCATCCCCTTGCAATTGATTTAGCTGTTTTGAGCTTTATTTCATTATTTGTATTATGTAGTCAGTATATTGACCATTTACCTTTCATTCAAAGGTTCTTGGATACCATAGATAGATGGTAGGTAGGGTCTGCCATTATGTATAGATTCCTTGGTGCATGAAAAATCTGACAGAATATTGGTCTTTCTGCCCATTTGGTTCTGGCATTGATGTCTGTTACCAAATGACGTTTACCGACATCTGCTTTTCTAAGATACATTATCCAGTGGTTATCAATGTATCCTGCAGCACTCAGTCGGAACCACTTTTTTTCAATATTGAATCATATTGTTCTGCATTTATGATCCCACTTTATTTAAGAGACTTGTATTCTGAGACCTGAACAGTTTTGTGTCTTTGGAGAATCTCCTTTACTACTCTGTTTAATGTAGTAGGAAAGGAGTATATAGTGTGTGTGTGTGTGTGTGTGTGTGCGTGTGTGTGTGTAACAGAGAGAGTACGATAGCTTGACAGCAGTGACAGTAGGCATGTCATCCAAAGAGAGGCACTTTTGCCAAGACTTAGATTCTAAATGGGATTCAGCTGAGCCTCCTCATCTTATTCACTGAGCCTGATAGGTTTAGTCAATGAGAGGATGTGGGACATGGGTGGCAGAGTAAATGTGCACCAGCCATTGTTGCCTTCCCTGCAAATGTACTGCTTTCTCTGTACATCAAGTCCAGGCACCAGCAGCCCCACGTCTGCCCACATGGTCCTGCTGCCCAGGTACTGGTGTTAAATATATCCTTGGGGTACGGGGTGCAGGCAAAGGAGACAATATCTGCCTCCTGAGGGCTTGCAAGGCCTAACACTGTTCCATATGGTTTTGTACAGCTTGGCCCCATCAGTACCACATCATCCATCAGGATTGAAGGGCATGATGTGTAACGGACTGGCAGTGCAGTTGCTGCTTCTATTCTACTGGTCAAGATTTGGGTGGGGTGTATGAGGGGTGCATGATATCTGTGTGTGCATGTGTTTGCTTGTGTGCATAATTGACAATAGCTATATATACATGAGTAAAAGTGTGGATTTTTAGAAAAGGCCTTGTTAGAACTGGAACCCCCAGTTGGCTGAGGTAGGTACCTTATTCCAAGTAGTGACCCGTGCTTCCACGTCAGGGAAAGGAAGGCCACCCCTCAGATAAGCCTGCTCACTCCCTTTGGTAGCTTGGCTCGAGCAGCCAGGCTTATTCTCAAGGCAAGTGTGTGAAGTATTTGCAATCATACTCCCCGTGACCCCAATGGTGACACCACGAAAGGACTCCACACGAGTTTTATGTAAAAACAAGTATAAGTTTATATAAGTAGCCATAGGATAAGACCACACAACAAAAATCCAACATATGCATATTTGTAAAATACCTTCGGGCCGGTTATTAGGCCAGTCCGCTCTTGTAAGTTCTGGTGGTATCTAATGAGCAGTTCTAGATACTACTATGCAATCCTAATGCAATGCTATGCAGTTCGTAATGCAAGAATCAATCACTTGGTAATGTAAAAAAATGCAGTTCGTTGTGCAAACTAAGGCAATGCATAATACAACATTTGGGCAGTTCTTTATTCAGAAATAATGGAATGCAGCAATCAGGTAATTCATCCTGCAAACTAATGCAATGCGTAATACAACAATCAGCACCTCGTTATGCAGAAACAGTGCAATGCGTAATGCAACTATCAGGCAGTTCGTTATGCAGAAATAATGCAATGCGTAAAGCAGCAATCGGGTAGTTTGTTCTGCAAACTAATGCAATGAGTAGCACAACAATCGGGTAGTTCAAAATGCAGAATTAATGCAATTCGTAATCCACTCAGGCTGCACAAAGCACAGGCACACAGCGTTGCTGAAACTCACTTGAACTCTGGTGCACAAGATCACAGGGGAATCCTCACGAAAGTCTTAGGCTGCACAAAGCACACACATACAGTGTTGCTAAGACTCACTTGGACTCCTGGTGCCACAATCACAGGGTGACTCTTTTGAGGGTCTCAGGCTGCACGAAGCACATGCACGCAGCATCGCTGGGACACACTTGAACTTCTTGTGTGCACGGTCACAGGGCAATCCTCACGAAGGTCTCACTCTGCACAAAGCACACACACACAGCGTTGCTAAGACTCACTTGGACTCCCGGTGCACACGAACACAGGATAATCCTCATGAAGGGCTCAGGCTGAAAAATGCACATGCACACAGCGTTGCTGAGACTCGCTTGGATTCCAGGTGCCTCGATCACAGGGCACAACTTACGAAGGTCTCAGGCTAGACAGAGCACACATACACAGCATATCTGAGAGTCTTCGTTGAAACTTTCCACAACAGGCAGCCAGCTCATCTCGGGCCCTTGGGGATACATTACTCCAGGACTCAGCACAGCAAAGTCCTTTCATGCAGAGGGACACAGCACACAGCAAAGTCCCTTTAGCCTCTTCCTTAATTAAAGCAGCAAACTGCAAGCCAGCCCCAGAACACACAGTAAGGGTACTCCTTTCCTTCAGTCTATTCAGTTGCTTCTCCCTTGGCAGCGGTCCTCTTGACCACGAAGTAATCTTGAACAATCCAAATTCAAATCCGTTTCAACGTTCAGGGGTGTCAGCTCTCATAGTTATACCCCTAACTGTCTTTGAAGTCTATATGTGACAGGTGGCACTGAACCCTGTCTAAACCAGTTCTGGATGTCTCACTGCCAGTGACACCATATTCCTTTGATAATGGGGGTCTGGATCCTGTATCACTCAGCAGGGGATGGAGCCATTGGTTTATGGCTACAGCCCAGGCCTCTTCACCTCTAGGGCTACTCCTCCCGCTATTCTCCAGATGCAGGTCAGCTTGTTGCTGTGTCACATCCTCCCCTGGGTCAAAATATTCCTCAGATCCTATCACTTTCAGATCCAGACAGTCAATTCACATCCAGGCGGAAACAAACAGAAACGCTAGAGCACAAAAACCCACCCACTTTTAAAAAAGTGGTTTCTAAACACACAATGCAAAAAACACCTTCACAAAATTGAATTTGAATTTGAATTTAAAACATTTGTAGAGCGCGGCATACACCCTGCGGTTTCTTGGCGCTGTATATACAAGGTTCGGCGAGCGAAGCTGTGGCAGACTGGTCCTAACAGTAGCATAAGGAACAATTTTACAGGGAAAATGCTTGTTTAAACAAAAAAGTTTTCAGGTCTTTACGAAAGGAAGGATAATGGGAGGCAAAACGTAAATGGTCGGGGAGGGAATTCCAGAAAGTGGGAGCCAGAGTTGAAAAATTGGCACCTCCACACTTCTTTCGTTTGAAGCGCGGAACTTGAAGGAGAGATTTGGACAATGATCGGAGCTCTCTGGCAGGAACGTATTCACTGATCAGAGAGGAAATAAAAGCGGGAGCGGACCCCTGGCGAGCCTGGAAGATCATGCAACCAGTTTTAAAAAGGGAACGCTCCTTGACAGGGAGCCAATGAAGCTCTCTAAGGAGGGGTGTGGAGTGATGAGAGCGCGAAAGACCATACACCAATCGTGCCGCTTGGTTCTGAACCAGCTGGAGCTTCCGCAGGCTGTACGCAGGAATGCCGTTGTAAAGGGCATTGGCGTAATCCAGCCGTGAAATCACCAGAGCGGACATGATCAGTTTAAGTGCCAGAGGGGAAAAGAAACGGGAAACAGTGCGAATAGTGCGGAGAGTGAGAAAACAGGAGGAGACAACAGAACTAATTTGTGAGTGTAAGGTGAGTTGGTTATTCACCCTGACACCCAGGGTTTTAACTGTGGAGGAGGGAGTGGGAGAAGGACCAAACGAGGGGGGCCAAAAAAGAGAGTTCCAGGGACTGGAAGAACCACCTGTGAGAACCAACTCGGTTTTGTCCGGGTTCAATTTGAGATGGTTGTGGTTCATCCAGTCCCTGATGAAAATCATAATAGACTGGAAATTAGAAATAGAGTGGGGAGAAGAGGTGAGGTTGAAAATGAGCTGGAGGTCGTCCGCATAGTTATATACGGTGACCTCCAGTTGCTGAAGAGCAAAGATTAAAGGAGAGATATATAGATTAAAGAGTAAAGGAGAAAGTGAAGAGCCCTGGGGAACACCACAAGTGACATGAAGTGGGGTAGTCGTGAAATCCCCCAACCGAACCGCCTGGGTGCGGTCCCTCAGGAAGGATGATAGCCAGACCAGGGCTGAGCCCTCGATTCCCGCCGCTCTGACACGTGAAAGCAAGATGGTATGGTCCACCGTGTCAAAAGCGGCGGAGAGATCGAGGAGCACCAGCGCCTGATGTTTATTCTGGTCCAAGCCTTCCCTGAGGTTGTCCAGGACCGACACCACAACGGATTCGGTAGAGTGCCTAGGGCGGAAGCCGGCCTGACGAGCCGCCAAGCCTCCATTTACCTCTACATGGGTGCTGAGTGCCGAGGTGACATGGCGCTCAAGCACCTTCCCCAAATAGGGCAGTAGGGAAATGGGGCGGTAGTTGGCTGGAGTGGACGGGTCAGCGCTGGGCTTCTTTAAAATGGGCACTATTGTGGCTGATTTAAGTGCGGGGATCACGACTCCCTGAGTAAGAGAGCTATTGAGGAAGGTGATTGGGGGCTGGGGGCAGGCAGAGTAAATCTGTTGCAGGACTCGAGCCGGACAGATGTCTGCCGGAGAGACAGATTTAACTTTGGGCAGCATCTCTAAAAAAACTTCTTTGGTAAGGGGAGGAATTGAGGTGAGACGGGACTGAGCAATAGGGGGACAAGGGTCAACAAAATGAGGAGAGGGAGGGGGGATATTTGCCTTAATAGTTGCGATCTTGTTCAGAAAATAGGAATTTAGTTGGTCACACAGGGCCTGGGTAGGAGAGGATTGGGGTGGGGTCCTGTCCGAGTAGGCTAAATCGTTGACTATGGTGAAAATCTCCCTAGGTTTATTTTCCGCTGAGTGAATTTTTGTAGAAAAATATATAGTTTTGGTGGCTAAAATGGATTTTTTATACTTAACAGTGAAGAATATTGGTTTTTCAGTAGGGGACAGTAATTTTTTCTCCACAGCCTCTCGGCTTGTCGTACGGCCAATTTTTGTTCCTTTAAGTCTTCACTGAACCACCTATTGGAGTCCTTGAGTCGTCGAGTTGAAATACGGCGTAGTGGGGCAACCGAGTCGCAATTTTCAGCAAGCCAGATATTAATAGCAGTGGCTTGTGAATTGGAAGAAAGGCCTAAAAGATTGGGAGAGGAATTCATGAGCAGGGAGGTCAGTAAGGGGAAATCAACCCGATTCCAATTCCGCGCCCAGGTGTTTTTGGCAAGCGGAGCCTTAGTGGCGGGGTTGAGAAGGAGAGAGAAGGAAATAAGGTCATGGTCAGACCAAAGGCAGGGGGATACACACACAGGGGATACAGAGAGGTTGAGGGACCAAACCTGGTCTAAGGTGTGACCATGAGAATGGGTAGGGATGAATATATGAGGGACGAAGTTCAAGGACTGAAGGGATTCGGTGAATTGTTTAGAGGGGGTGCACTCTAGAGGGTCCAGGGGCCAGTAGTTAAAATCGCCTAACACAAGGACAGAGGCATGGTTAACCACCAAATTGGCCAGTAGGTCTTGAAATGCTGGTAGAAACAAGGGAGAAGGCTGGGGTGGGCGATACATTAGAAGACAGGTAATCGGAGGAGAAAAAGAGGAAGAGCGGGCCACAAGGTATTCCGTGGAAGAAATGGGGGGGGGATGGCAAGATTTGAAAATTATAATCTGAACGAGCAATTAAAGCTACGCCGCCACCGGTCCTGCCCGCTGGGCGGTCGGCACGTAGGGCGACATAGGAGGGGGGGAGGGCAGCCAAGAGAGCAGGTAAGGAAGAGTCACAAAACCAGTTTTCGGTCAAGAGCAGTAAGTCGGGCTTTTCAGAGTCAAGCAGGACAAACAGCTCATGATGGTGTTTGACCGCTGACCTGGTGTTGAGCAAAATGACGGATAGAGGAGGGGTGGAAGGGGGCGGGACAAGCAAAGAAGGGGTCGGTAGCAGACATACAGGGGGGGAAAACGAGGGAGTCAGGGGAGAAGGGATAAGGCCTAATGAGGCAATGTGGCAGCGGACTGACTCTGATAGCGGCCAGTGGCCCTGCAGAGAAATGAGATCCCTAGTAGAATATGTCAAGAATTGGGCATTACGACGAGGCCCTGGGCCTGGTCGGCCGCGGACGGGCGCAGACGGGCTTGACTTGAGCGCGACTTCAGCGCGAAGTCGGCGCTCCCGCTGCGCTCGTCCGCTGCGCTTGGTCCAGGTCGCCATATATCTCTTATAGCCGTTAACCACTAGACCGCTGACCTGCACAGTGGGGAGGCAGGGCGGAAGTGGTGCAGGACCTGGCCGGAAGTGACGCTCATAGGCTGACCCTCCGCTCAAACGGCACACAGCCGGGGCGGACCGGGGTCAAGAGCGAGGAAAACACGGTAAGTTTGTCTCAAATTAAATTTTTAAAAGCAACCAAGATACTTGCATTCAGCATCAGCAATTTATTTAAGAAACATAGAGAGCGCGATGTTCGCTGTCAGCACAGCACGATTAAAAACATACAGAGTGCGCAGCTCAGCTCTCAGTCAGCTGAGTTGTGCAATTATTAAAAGATCAGTGAGATCGTTAAGTGAGCGCGCCAGAAACCAGCCCTCCGCTGAAGCCTGCCAAGTAGTCTGGTAACAGGGGAAAACAGGGAAAGATATACTAACGAGGTGCTCCAACCACTAGACCGCTGACCTGCACGGTGGGGAGGCAGGGCGGAAGTGGTGCAGGACCTGGCCGGAAGTGACGCTCATAGGCTGACCCTCCGCTCAAACGGCACACAGCCGGGGCGGACCGGGGTCAAGAGCGAGGAAAACACGGTAAGTTTGTCTCAAATTAAATTTTTAAAAGCAACCAAGATACTTGCATTCAGCATCAGCAATTTATTTAAGAAACATAGAGAGCGCGATGTTCGCTGTCAGCACAGCACGATTAAAAACATACAGAGTGCGCAGCTCAGCTCTCAGTCAGCTGAGTTGTGCAATTATTAAAAGATCAGTGAGATCGTTAAGTGAGCGCGCCAGAAACCAGCCCTCCGCTGAAGCCTGCCAAGTAGTCTGGTAACAGGGGAAAACAGGGAAAGATATACTAACGAGGTGCTCCAACCACTAGACCGCTGACCTGCACGGTGGGGAGGCAGGGCGGAAGTGGTGCAGGACCTGGCCGGAAGTGACGCTCATAGGCTGACCCTCCGCTCAAACGGCACACAGCCGGGGCGGACCGGGGTCAAGAGCGAGGAAAACACGGTAAGTTTGTCTCAAATTAAATTTTTAAAAGCAACCAAGATACTTGCATTCAGCATCAGCAATTTATTTAAGAAACATAGAGAGCCCGATGTTCGCCGTCAGCACAGCACGATTAAAAACATACAGAGTGCACAGCTCAGCTCTCAGTCAGCTGAGTTTTGCAATCATTAAAAGATCAGTGAGATCGTTAAGTGAGCGCGCCAGAAACCAGCCCTCCGCTGTAGCCTGCCAAGTAGTCTGGTAACAGGGGAAAACAGGGAAAGATATACTAACCAGGTGCTCCAACCACTAGACCGCTGACCTGCACGGTGGGGAGGCAGGGCGGAAGTGGTGCAGGACCTGGCCGGAAGTGACGCTCATAGGCTGACCCTCCGCTCAAACGGCACACAGCCGGGGCGGACCGGGGTCAAGAGCGAGGAGAACACGGTAAGTTTGTCTCAAATAAAATTTTTAAAAGCAACCAAGATACTTGCATTCAGCATCAGCAATTTATTTAAGAAACATAGAGAGCGCGATGTTCGCCGTCAGCACAGCACGATTAAAAACATACAGAGTGCGCAGCTCAGCTCTCAGTCAGCTGAGTTGTGCAATTATTAAAAGATCAGTGAGATCGTTAAGTGAGCGCGCCAGAAACCAGCCCTCCGCTGTAGCCTGCCTGCATTCTATAGATATGTACATTGGTAGCAACGTTTTGACTTCAAATGAAGCTAACTGTTTCTTTAAAGTTTTACTATATTCCTTTGTCACAAGCAGTAATAATTAGGCCAAGATCTAAATCTTTCGAGCAGTCGTGTTTAGAATGTGTCTTGCCACGCTGAAGCATACAGCTCAACTGTATGCTTCAAAAAAAGGTGTGTTATTGAATTGTGAGTTTAGACATACTAGACTTCACTTCTCCATCTTGAGCATTTGGAAAGATAGACTGGAAACATATTACACAGCCTCCCTTTTCTGTCCTATGGGCAAGATGGCTTTCAACAGTGAAAAACAAAATTGGCTGTCTTTCACTGTCAGAGCATGGCACACTCCTCAGTCCATGTCCTACCTTTCATATAGACTGCACCCTGCCCAGGGGGTACCTTGAGCCGACCATTGGGGTGTCTGATGTGCATAAAGAAAGGGTACACTTGTCAGAACACATGGCAGTTTCCAAACTGTGTGCAGGCACACCAGCGGCAGACCTGAGCTCCCTTTACAGACTACTTAAGTAGGTGGCACAATGTAGTGATGCAGGCCCACAAGTAGCATTTGAGTTACTAGCCCTGGCACACATTGTGCACTTTACTAGGGACTACTAGTAACACAAATGTACCAATCATGGAATCAGTAATTCATATTACAGGGAGCACTTGCCCTTTGACACTGATCAGCAGTGGCAAAGTGCCAAAATCATCTAAGCCAGTCAAACGTAATCCATCACAGCATCAAAAAATAGAGGAGGCAGAGGCCAAAAGTCAGGGATAATCACGCCAAGAAATGCCAGGTCTAACAGGCCTGCACTGATTGTGACCACCACTGGCATAATGGTGGACATCCTTGACCTAATGGTGGCCACTCCATACATAATGGTGGAATTCCTGTATTCCCCAAAACCTTGGTGTGTCGATCAATACAAAAGTAGTGGTTTTTACAGACTGTTTCTGAAGTGTATATGTAATAGAAGTTTATGTTTAGTCTGAATAAATACCCTCCCAGTAGCCATTCCTGTGAATAGATAAGTACAAAGTCAGAATGTGATGCAGTAGTAGACCTCATTGCCTATACTTAGAATATAAATTTTTTGGATTAACCCAAAATTATGAATGGCACTCTAAAAACAGTATGACAGCTAGGGGTGGGCGGAATTGGTGTAATTTAGTAACTCCACATTACTCTTGTAATGCAGAGAATTAATAATAATAATAATGATAATACGTGAGATTTATAGAGCGCACAGCTATCTCCAACAGAGGTGTCCCACAGCTGGGTTGCAGATTCGCAGCAAAGAAGGGGTGAAAAATGGGAGACCTAAGAGCGATTAAAGAGCCAATCGCCTTGAAGCACCAGATATGTGAGCGGGCACAAGCGAGATTTGGCGTCCGCTAGTGCCATTTTCTAATGTGGAGTTGCAAGTAGTCGCAGTCAGAGGGGTGCTAATTGAGCAGATTTACTACAGCTCGAGCAGATTTTCCACCATTAGATTTTCTACCATTAGCAGAGGTCTAGGGCGTACCAGAATGGAGATGAAACCAATTCAGATCTATTGACAGAATAGGTAAGAACTAATCCTAGATTAGAAAACTGGCCTTCCATTTTTGGACAGCACCAGTAAACGATAACACATTGACACTTACCCTGCTAGCAATGGTCCAGCGGTGATTACTCTCCAATAAATAGCTTAACTGTGGAGGCATACCATTGGGGGGGGGGGGGGTGATCAAGAGCAAATAGGCTATATGATCATGTAACCATTGCTGTGGAATGTGACAAAGCACAACCCAAGGGCGGATACCCAGCAAACTCAACCTCATGCCCTGACTGAGTGAATGACTTCCCAGTAAACTGAAAATGTAAAAAGATCAAACGACATAAGCTCACTGAAAGTAATGGTTGCTCCTGCCATGGCGATTGTTCGTCTTTCCTTGTATATAAGTGGTCCTGCAATATTGTGTCCCCTTTTGAAATTATGGTTGCCCTGCCAGAGTGTTCCATTCTTGGCATAATGGTTTTGTATTCATGGCATAAATGATGAGCCTGGCAAATTGTAGCCATGCTTGCATAATGGTGTGCCCGGAATATTGTGATTAGACTTAGCATGATATTGGCAACAACAGGTAACTGTGGCTACCACTGCCTTGTGGTGGGCATTTCTGGCATGTGATTGTGCTGCCTGTGGCATATGCATCAAAATCTGTTTGTGAATAAGTAGAACATGTTAATATTTGATGAAAATGACTAGCTGAATTGTTAAAAACACACTCGTGTGTTTCCTAAAACGTAAAGTGGTATGAAGGAAAAAAAGTTAATTTACAGACTAAAACATGCATTTGTTTGAGGGAATAGAATTTATCTACCCAGTATAAATGCTGATATAGGACAGCAAAATATGTTTTTGAAGACACTGCCAGCTAAACTTTTAGGAAATGTAATTCATTTAACCAATGAAATCTTGTGTTTAGAATGCATGCATTTTAAGGGGTCACGCTGAAGTTTACTGACACATAGAAGCATTAATATAATATAATATATTTAAAGTTGATTTTTGATTGAAGGTTCGTGTAGACTTCTGTACACTTACTGATGATGTAATTTCCTTGATGCCAAAATGAGCTGGTTGTTATAGCAATGATGTCCTGCCCCACTCTGAAACATTACATGTGGCGTTTTAAGCTGTTTAATAGCACTTTCGTCCTTACTATTGTCAGTGGGCTTGCGGCCTGATTTAGAATTTGGTGGACAGGATAGTGCTCTACCCAAACGTGACAGATACCCCGTCCGCCGTATTACAAGTGGCATAAGCTATCATGCACTTGTACCACGTCAGATGGAATGCCTGCCACATTTATCACATTTATATTGCAAACGCTCTGAGACCTTCGGGTGATTTATGCGCTATATAAAAATAAAAATAAAAATCACAGAGTATCCCATCTGCCAAGCTCTAAATTAAGCCCTGAGAGGCTGATTAGGATGGGGCCACACTATCATAAGGGGGACCACCCTACAGGCTATCGATGGTCCCGACAGAGGCACCACCACCATTCTAGGGATTGGATGTCCCTCCGACGAACTAGCAGGGTCAAAGAAGCCCATCGGATGCGTGGCGATCGGTCTTTCCAACCACCAACCATCTGCCCGCCATGGTAATATGGCAGGCAGATTACATGGTTCCGATGGCGGTGGGGACGCCACTGATGGACTGTTGGTGGCGGTCCCACTGTCATTGTAATCTACCCCTTAGTCTCCAAGAAAATTTTAATGAATGGGATGCATTAGCTACCTAGTCCTTTCAGATCACTAGAACCTAAGCACTAGTATCTGCGCCTATGATATCTGTCCGACGAAATGGATAGCTACTGTCTACTTCCTGAGATCAGGGAAATGTTTGATCTTCCCACTCTGCCCCTCTGTGGAGATTCTCAATCAAAACATACAACCAAGGATGCGTAGAAGTGAAGAAAAAGGCCAAATACGTCTTGAAAAATTATGTAGTACTTTGTCAAATTGTGTGCTTAGACAGTTTGAACTGACTGTAAAGCCTATAATAATGTACCTGAAGCGTTGGAGACAAAATCTATATCAACCCAAAAGAGCAAAGATCTCCAAAGGAAATATGGACTCACTCATGTTGCTTTCTTGCTCATAGTGGCTGTTGCACCCTACCACTTTCAAACTACACCGTTCGATGCTTGCTACAAGGGGCAGGGATGCAATCTAAACCTTTCACTCCAGCATTAGCCATTATTCCAATAGAAAATAGTTTCTTCTCTGACTGTCAATCGATAAATAACAATTGCTTAGATTACCCATACACGAAACTTATCCTGTGCTAACACTAGTAATATTAAAGAAACCAGCAGTGTGGTACATTGTGTAGACAATTGGGCCATACCACGGCTCGGCAGTACAAGGCATTGCCTAGGGCACAATATTGCCTACCGGTGTAGTGAGTGTATCTCTGCTGCAGGGGATGGGGAATACTGTGCCAGAGTGTAGACAATTCTCCCAGGCACTTAGGTAATTATTTTTGTTTCTTGTGATTCTAATATGCTTCGAACTTGGATAATGCACGTCATCAAAGTTTGTGCAGTGAAATATTTGAATTAAGCTCAGTTAAACCTTAGCAAACTGGGTGGGGTGGGCGGATACTCTCAACATCCACTCCGCAGCGTGTTAGACAGACAGACATCCAGGGGCGCACGGGTAATGGTGCTACCTGCTGTGAATCACAGGTCATACAAACAATGCGCTCATGTTTGTTCTTATCTTATCTCAGACCTTGACCAACCTAGTTAGCCTCTTAAAAATGGAGTTCTGTTTAGCAAAGCATTTCTGCTGCCAACGAGTAAGGATTTTTGTCAGTGCTTACCACATTCAGGGCCAGATGTAGGTAAATCTATTTTACAGACTCATAAATACCGAATTTTACCGATTCGGTAAATCTTTGAATCTTTGAAGCCCATAGGAATGAATGGGCATTACCGATTCGGTATTTACCGAATCGGTAAATACCGAATTTCACAAGGGTGCAAGGGGTGTCACTTTGACACCCTCTAGCACCCCCAAAACAGGGTCGGGTGCCATGTGGCAGGCATACATGCCCTAAGGGCAGGTCCGCCTGTCATATGGCACAGGTGTGCATGCACACATGTGCATGCACACCGGAATCGGTATTTTGCCATCAAATTGAATTTGATGATAAAATACCGATTCGGTAAGGCTTGTGGGACTCTGAAGAGTCCCACCTACATCTCACATTTACCGAATCGGTAAAAATACCAATTCGGTATTTTACAGAATCGGTAAATTTACCGATCGGTAAATTTACTGATTCTGTATAAATATGCCTCCTACATCTCAAAATCCATTTACCGGTCGGTAACGGCCGAATTTGGCCGTTACCGACCGGTAAAAGCCTACCTACATCTGGCCCTCAGTTCTTTGAGTTTGGCCTTGAAATTGTGCTGTGAGGGAAGATGGGGAGGAGAGGGGAGAGGAGGGGCAGGAAGGGAGACTGAATGAGGAGGGGTGTATGTAATGAGAAAACAGGAAGAGATGGCAGGCGAAGGAGAGCAGGGAGAGAACGATGACTAGAGGATGGGACAGATTAAAAGGTCACACCCAGATTTCATGCATTCTGTTGTCATGCCAGTTATCCCAAGGTTTGTGCCGTTCTCATTGAACTGGTTTGTACTTGACAACTACCATCAGGAAGATCTCTGCTTTTGTGCTATTGAGGCAAAACAATCTCCCTCTCGCCATGGACAACTGTGAATTAGGCAGTTCATGATGCCGGCATGACTACCACATTTATAATCAAAGCGGAATTTAACGTGGGTGTCATCTGCATACACCTGACATTGCAGTTGACAGTGTTCAACCACCTCTGCTCATAGAACATATTTATGCTGAAAGGTATAAGGATGCATACTGTGGGACATTACAATGGATACAATGCTTGGGGGGGGGGGGGTTCAATGGACCCAGCCCATATCTGTAAGCTGCAAATGAGCCCATATTGGTGCCAGAACTAGTCTCATCATCATAGATGTGATTTTACTGCTATCCATTCTACATCAATATGTGTTTGGAGTTCCTGCTATTTACTAGATGGCTGCTTGCTATGGTCTATGCCTTCACATCTTGGTTATGACTTCATTAATGATATGCTTCCCTGAAATAAATCATCTTTTTTTTGCTCTTGGATATGAACAATATTCGTGGTCTGTTGGTCAACTGTAATGCTTTCAATGGGAGAACTGTGTTGGGGGTCTTACCTTATTTGCCCTGGGGCGTTTTCTATGAGTTTCGACCTTTGTAGTAATTTTACATTCATTATCCTATGTTGGTATCTTCATGGACATATACAAGATTGAGCTCCTTAAGAATACAGTGTGTAACATCCACTGCTCTCCACTTTGCTTTCTTCTCATACCTCGTGCTTGCCAGTTTCCTTTTTGAAGGCTTTGATGGTGACTGTACTACTGTTTCTTTGGGGGTTTTCTTTTGAATTGTTGTAGTTGTTGTCTAGGTTTTCAGATTGTTTCTGGGTTTTCTTCCTTGTTCTCCTATGATCATCCCTGTCGCGTAGATGTTTCTGGTGTGGCTCTTGTGAAATAGCGTAGATCTTCACACATCGAGCCCCCGTACTTTCAGATTCATGCCTTTCCCATTAGTGTAACGATCAGCTGTTGTGTCTCTTGCCATCCTTTTATTGGACACAGCTAGCATTGCTTTGCCTCTTTAAGGACTGTCATGTATATCTGCTATCTGGATTGATTCATAACATATCTCTTTGGCACTTTTGAACAGTAGTATCTGCATATCTCAATTCACACAAGGGAGAAAGACTTCTGAAGTTAAAAAGCACTTGTCTTTGCAGAACACGTCACGCTTGATAAGCTCTGCACCTAAGTGCACAAGATAATATGACTAGCAATGCAATCAAATGAAATGTTGTGTAATTGGTAAACTACTGCACTAATAATCAAGTTGGCAGTTGGGCATTCTGGATATTTTTCAGAAAAGCAACCCAATCTCTAAAGGTGGTGAGTAACCTCTCAGGCAGGTGGTATTAACCTTCTCCCCTTGACCAGGTGCTCCACTGCTTTGGTTGCTTCATATACTTTTGCTGCTGGTTACCCACTGCTGCTCTTGCTCTCTCCCCTGGTACCTCGTGTACTAGGAGATCTGTTTCCCAATTTTTCCTCAATACCCCGTCATGCTATGCCTAGGGGTATGATATCCTCTTGCACCTCTCCACTAATCTTTTCTTGATTAAATATTGCATAACTATCCTTGAGACAAGAATACTACATATGTGTGATGTCATCGCTGATGTCACCGATCATATCCACAGAGATGTAATATGTGAGGTCATAAGGAATGCATCCCCAAAAACGCAGTGGAATTTGACAAACAAGCAGAAATAGGCATGTCGAGATGCATGCGCTATGATTTAGCACCAGGAGCTCATTCCGTGCAGAAAAATCAGTGCGAATGGCAACATGCAGTGTTGATTTTGCTGCTGCTCAAGTAGATTTTCTAATTGAGTGGGAGCTGTCTGATCGCTACTGCCCACATTGGAGACATCTCATCGAGTGTCTTCCTAACAACCACAAATCACACTAAGGATTGCCAAATCTTGCTTGTGCTTGCCAACTTACCATTTTTGAGCTGGGCGTGAGAATAATCTTTGTCATGTGGTGGTTGGCAGAATTTGGGCAGAACTCTGCGTTACAAGCGTAACGCGGAGTGGCCAAAATGCCATCAATTCCACTGGCAGAGCGGAATGTATTACCCACCTTAATGCTAACTAGCCTGCTGATAGCTCAGGATGGTAAAGGGTACCTTTATAAAAGTTACGTTCCTTAGTATTTCATTAACTTTCCTTAATATTTAATTAAAATCTGACTTCCCTATTAAATTGGATTTTTAACAACTGTTAAAAATTGTGGCCTAATTATTTTTCTAGCTTGTCCTATTATCAAAATACAATATTAGTACTAAAAATAAAATCCAGCAGTGATATGATTCATTTGATTTTGAAGGCACTGACTGTTGAAGCAGCTGCAAGCAGCTGCTGCAGACATCTTTATCATGCCAAGTTTCAGCGAACTGAGGCACCAAGATGCTGCGAACATCTTACCATGCTTTGTACTCTAAACATTTGGTCATTTTCATCTGAAAAGCAGGTCTGTGGGACTCCAATAGCGAACGCATTGTAGCATCTATGCATTTTATTTTCACTTAGTTCAATAAAATGTATCAAAACCCGCAGAGTTTGGATTGACGCTGAGCCAACCTCAGATAATGCTCCCTGCCACCAGCTCTCTACCATCAGCAGACTGCCAGATTCACTGTCATGCGGACTACTTAATGTTAGATCTCTTAGTAAACACGCTGAAGAAATTACGCTGCTCATTGACTCTCATGAGTTAGACGTACTCTTCATGACAGAGACCTGGAGGAGTGGGGATGATCTTTAGAGAGACAATAGATCTTTCCTAGCTAGATATTAAAACAATCCCAGGATGTGAACTTATGGGCTTTTCTATTAATGGCCAGGGAGGTGCACTCTACTCAGGCTTACTGTGTTACAGACCTCCGTCTAGCGCCCCATCTGCCGTAACGGAGCTTATTGATATTATCTACGAGTTTTCCAACACGCACACGAGGCTAATAGTGCTGGGTGACTTCAACTTATGGCCAGACAACCCGACTGATTCTGCCTTTAAAGAGCTGGTCCAAGCCAACGGTAACATTCAGCTACAGCAGTTAGTACTCTCCCAGACACACGTAAAGGGTCATGCTCTCGATCTTATTTTTGCCAATGCTGACCAAGTGTCCATACGTAGCATCCTTCCCCAGTGCTGGACGGACCATGCACTTGTCCATTTTCATCTTTTATCCCCCACCCCATCTACGAAGAAACGTAATTTAGGAGCCACTAAGGTGGGCAGACAATGGTCGAAGCTCCTGAAACAATCTTCTCTCCCCACTCTGCTCTCAGATGGTTTTATGTTGGGTGATAATGTGGATGCCAGCTATGAGTCTCTTAGTCAACGAATACTAACATCTTTGGACTCACTGGCTCCCTTACGAAAAACTAGAAACAGGATAAATCATGCAATGCCATGGTTCTCAGATGAACTCCACCAGCTCAAGCACCATTGTAAACGGGCTGAGCGGAACTGGAGGAAGTTATACCTTGAGTCAGACAGAGCTCTTTTTAAACAGGCTCTGGCCACCTACAAAGCCAAAATTAAACAGGCCAAGGCTAGTTTCCTAGAGGAATCTCTTCTGGCAGCGGAGAACAAGTCCCAGACCTTATTTAGAATCGTGAAAGATTTGGCATCTCCCGCTAGTACTGGCAAGAACATTCCCGCCACCCAAACCTTATGTGACTCACTGGCCTCGGCCTTTGAGGACAAGATCATAACGATCCTGAATAATCTTGCCACGTCGCCAGGCTCCACCGCCCACACCTTGGACCTTTCTACTTCCATGCCTGTTTCTAGGATAGAGGCCAACTCTATGCAACTGAATAGCTTCCCCTCACCGTCCTTCGAAGATTTTTGTGCACTGGCAGATGGAGTATCCTCTGGCTCGCCTCTAGACCCCCTCCCACCTAAATTCTGGAAACTTTTTCGGGAAGAGCTCTTCCCACCGCTCTTTTCCATCTGCTGTCAGTGTCTTGAGTCGGCACGGGTTCCGGACTGTTGGAAGCTGGCAGTGGTATCCCCTCTCCTGAAAAAGGACACTCTGGATCCCACTTGTCCAGCTAACTATTGACCCATCTCGTTGCTTCCATTCCCAATTAAAATCTTGGAGAAACTGGTGACTAAACATCTTTCCAGTTTCATGGAGAGCAACGCATGTCTGGACGTGGCCCAGTTTGGTTTTAGACCTGCCCATGGGACGGAGTCTGCATTGGTGACAGTGCTAGATGACCTTCGAACGCGTGCCGACCAAGGTCGAGCTGCTTTTCTAGTATTACTCGACATGTCGGCCGCGTTCGACACGGTCAGCCACACGATCCTGATCAGGAGACTGGAGGAAATAGGGGTATCGGGAATGGCTCGGGACTGGCTGGTGTCTTATCTTGACAACCGACACCAAATGGAGAAGTGTGGCTCAATGGTTAGAGCGGCAGACCTTGATGCAGAACGCTGTCCAGGGACCAGGGTTCGATTCCCGCCTCGGCGGGATCGGGCTTAAATTCCTCTGACCGGATGTTCTCGCCTCAGTGCCGAATCTAAGCATGGGCCCCACGCTGCAACTCTGGGCAATAGCTTGCTTAGTCTCCACAACGGCCCCCGATGCACAAGGGATGCCTGGTTTCACCATGGGATGCCCAGGAGTGGACACCTCACAAGGAAAAGCCAGGAGGGGTTCCCTTGTGGTAGGAGTACAAGCGCCGGGATGCCTCCGGGTTACTGTTCGCGCTATACAAATACAACACATTTACATTTACAAATGGTTGCCCTGCCGCCCTTTAAATCGAACATCAGAAAAGTGGGGCAGGGAGTACCCCAGGGATCAGCCATCAGCCCGATCCTGTTCAATCTCTACCTCCATCCCCTGATCCAGTTGATAAAATCTTATGGCATAGCAGCCACCAACTATGCTGATGACACCCAACTTGTCTTCGCGTTTGAGGGCAAGGAGGCAGTGTCGCAAGAGACTTTCCATCAGTGCATGTCCACGACAGCGGAATGGTTGAGACGGAATTCTTTGCAATTCAACGGCTCCAAAACGGAGGTGCTGCATTGCTCCATGGACCGTTCCCCTAGGCCTCTGCCATCGAATTTCTGGCCTCCAACCTTCCAGGATACCAGTATGCCGGCTCAAGTCAGAAACTTGGGGGTGATGTTCGACTCTAGCCTGCAGCTAGATGTGTCGGTAAATAAAACAGTGGCCACTTGTATGGCTCTCCTGCGAATGTTGCGGAAAATATTATCGATGCTCCCGATACAATCCAGGCCAGAAGTAGTGAGAAGTGTCATCTTAAGTAGACTTGACTACTGTAACTCACTACTTCTAGGGACACCAAAGACCCTGGTGGCAAAATTGCAACGTGTGCAAAACCTCGCAGCCAAGCTGGCACTCTCGCGTAGTCGTTTAGACTCCTCAACAAAAGCACTTAGGGAGCTCCACTGGCTTCCAATCACTCAGAGGATTGAGTTTAAAGCCCTCTGCTTGGTACATAAGGCCCTTCATGGTCAGGGTCCTTCCTCCTTGCAAAACCTGTTCTCCTGGTATGTACCTTCTAGACCCCTCCGCTCGGCCTCAGCATGTACAGTGACAGTCCCCAAGATTCTGAGGATGAGGTTGGGAGGCTGATCCTTTAGATTCACAGCGGCAAAATTGTGGAACTCGATACCACTTGGCTTACGCCGCACTGATGATTTTATTTCTTTTAAGAAGGCTTTGAAAACGCACTTATTTCCCAAAATCTGTTAAAGCCCCTTCCGCAAGCTATGCAACGGTCTAAGCACTGTGTATGTATTATCTAAGTCTAAGCGCCAGGATACCCGATGGGTGACAGTCATTGCGCTATACAAAAGCACCAATACATACATACATACAACCTCTCTCTGTATCTATCTGTATGTAGGTGAAATGCTTTAAAGTGATGCTCTTTTAGCATGGCTTGTTTGCGTGCTGTAGGCCGCCTCCTTCATCTGTGTCATAGATGGCCAGCCTTAGCCTGTCAAAGTCACGTCAGCACAGAGCATCTTTATTACCTCCCGGAGGCTCTTTGGTCAAGTGAACATCAACGAAACGGTTGATGGTATGAATGGTTCGTGAGAGTGAAGCATGCAGAGAACCTTCAAGAGAGCTAAGTAATGCGCGAGTCTCAGTGATGAGCCTACTTCCGTTGTACCCCGCAGGCTGCGTCATCTCATTCACCTTGAATGGGCCATGGCCTATTTCAAGTTTGGGGACAAGCTAAATGAATACACATCATGGGGTAGAGTCTATGAAAGGGTTTATTTATCGGAAATAACTTTGGGGCATATTACCAACAAAGTGGTGAAGAGAGGTGTTAGCCCCCTTGGCTTAACGCCTCTCTTTGCCACTTCGGAAACGCTAGGCTGCACCATATTATCAAGGATATGGTGCAACCTAGCGTTTTTCCCTGCGATGGTGATACGTTTTACAACTTGACGCCAGCGCACACAGGGAAGGTTTGTTTATGTACAGGAAGGTGTTCCTTCCTGTACATAAACAAAGCTTAAATGCCATTTGTAACTTACATGTGTGCTGCTCTATGCAGCTCACATGTAAGTTACAAATTGGCATTTTTAAAAAGAGGTTTGTTTATGTACACATTTCCATGTGTGCAAACATGGAAAAAGCAAAATCGAGAAAAAATTAAGTATTTCTCCTCGTTCCGCCACCTTAAGAACAGGTCTTTCCAGTTCTTAAATTCGGCGCTGCCAGCTATTATCGCCTCTCTTGATAATAGGTGGCAGCATCGAAGTGAATGGGTGTTGCGGTGGAACGCCCACCGCAACACCCACTGCACGCCCCCTTTCATGATGAGTTTATCGTGAAAGGGGCCCTATTACCAAGGCAGCGTTAAGTCAATTAATGTGGCTTTAAGCCACGTTAATTGACTTAACGCTGCCTTGATAATAGGGCGATGCAAATATCGCTGCGTTATCGGCAGAAAAGTGCCGATGACCTGGCGATTAGGGGCTTGATAATATGCCCCTTTGCACTTATCGAAGCTTTCTTACTGTCAAAATAAAGCAAGGGCATGAAGAGAGAGAATGGGACTAAGCTGGAAATCTATTCTTTTTTTTTTTATTTTATTTTTTTTAAACCTTTATTGTCACATTGCTCAGGTACAGGTATGGGCCTACAACCTGCGTGGCCGGCCGCTAGTACAGTGGTGTCCAGGCAAGTAAAGCATAACAATAAAGCAACTGTCCGCCACCCGCAGTCCCCGTAACAAAGCAAAGGAACAATCACCCTGAGGAGAACACAGACCCGGCAGGAGCAGCGAAGGTTTGTCTTTTAAAAGGTTAAAGAAATACAGGATCTGGCAACGTATATTTCACCAACAACAAAATAGGGAAGTAAAATAAAGTAGGATAGTCACTTACAGGATCACCGTAATTGAGAAGTCGGCTCCGGTGCATGTAAAACAGGATAATCAATAAAGACAACAACATACAGCACCGGAAAAACAGCCCTAGCTCATGGCTATGAGCCCCGGAGGAGCATTTCCCCAAACTGAATCGATCAGCAGAATTTTAGAAACATACTACCCAGATCCCGAAAGAGAAAAAGGGAATAGAAGGAAAAGAAAAGGCCATAGAAACAATAAAAGGACAAAAAGAAGAAGAACCCATCCCCCACCCTGCACCACTGTAGATGGCTACGGCCTACCCCCCCTAACAGCGTGCCTGTCGCCCGTAGGAACTAAAACCCCGAAATGAAAAGTCCACAAGGAAGAGAAGAAAATAGTGTCAAAGAAGACAGAGGAGGACCCCAGGCCAACCCCCGACCCCCCCCACCCGGCGCCCACCTCAAGTACGACAAGCAATAAGAAATCAATTAACAGCCTCTGCGCAATCTCACCACCTCCAACCCCGGCCCACCCTAGCAGGATCACCCACCCGCGAGATAATTTCAAAAAAGGGGAAAAGACAGGAAGCACGGGCCCCTAATATCAGGAGCCCCCAGTGAAACAGGATAATGTCACGTAACAATCAATTGTTCGGAGAGTAGAGACACAACAGCGGGAGCACCCAATGAAAACAGGATAAAGTCAATCGTCGGCAGTTCAGGTCCCACAGGAGAGTATAGATCTCCCCAGGTAGCAACAATGGCGCCCCAAGTGCACTCGAATCCCACGGGCCCATCAACAGTACAGAGAACACAGGGCACGGTGTGTCGGGCCGGGCTAGAAAGTACAAACTGGAGCACACAAGGTCAGAAGTCGCATCCACGGTCGGTCGCGGCCCCTCCGCAGGGAGCCGCAATATTCAATCCACAATAAGCGACGGGGGAAGCTGATGTCGGCTCACATGTAATCGGCGGTCCAAAGGCAATCAAAACCCCTTCACGCCAGATCCAGAACGTAGTCTTCCAATCCCCCGGGGGCATACAGTCGCCATCACCCGGTATTCAGCACACCCGGCCGCCACCACGACTAGGCAGAACCCATCGAGTCGCCATTTTCCAGGGAGCACCCCCTCGGCGTAGTGCAGACGAGCTCCGGGACCACCGGCCCCCGCCAGACAGGGGTCAGGGTGCATCGGTGCCCCATCGTGAAAGAAACACAGGATGCCGCTCTCCCCACACACTAGGCTGCGCAGACGGGCCCCCCCCAGCCCGAGGAGTACCATAGCAACAGTGTGCCTCCACCGGCCACAGCGAGCCAGAGTCTCAATGGCGATGCGATTTAGCCAGGCAAACAGCGTACCTCCAGGGAAACAAAGAACAGGTCCCAGTATCCGGCTGCCGATGAAGTATACCGAAGTGGAGGGGGGGGGAAAGAAGCAGACCGCAGAAGGGGAGAGCGAGTCAGGTCAGTTGCGGGCACCAGCCGATTTGAGGTGTAAATTGGTCTCCATGACGGGGGACTGGCGTCCCACAGGTCTGTGTGGCCACGATCAGACAACGGGCGGCCGGGTGCAGTACAGCGCGAGGTCCCGGCTGTAGGCAGTGGGCGGGCCGCATCCCGCAAAGGAGCGCCGCACCGGCCGTGGAGCGCGGATTTTCACCGGAATCAAACGCCTCATCTCTGCGTTCCTTCCGACGTGCGGAGGCTCCGTATTCGCACGGAGCAGGTGAGCAAATCGAGCGGGGAGGGAAGAAGGTCGGCGGAGCCGGGACCCCGTGCGGCCATCTTGGTCGCCGGCCCGGCTCCGCCCCCTGGAAATCTATTATTGACTAATTAGTTCTCCAGGATCATTGGTGGCCTACAGAGAAGTTCACCTCAGGAGAATAAAGCAGTCGGCGTAACAAAAGGCAGAGAGAGGTAGGGATCATGAATTCATTTAAAAGGGTATGAAGAAAGAGAATTGTAAAATGTTATCAACAGGAACTGCGCAATACAATACAGCCACGATTATTAACATACCGATTGAAGAACCAATGCCAGATAAAAACATGAGAAGGGCGACAACAGAAAACAGCGGCAGCTTAGGAGAAAACTCTTCAGATCCATTACAGACGCAAAACCTCCAGCGAGCAATAGGACTGACAGAGCTGCACTCACAACATTCACTAACTGCGCTGCCTGCACAGCAGATGCTAGGAAGAAAAGAAGCCCCACTACAAAAATGTTGCAACTATGTTGTGTATAACCTATGGCGCAAAAGTGTTGTTCATTAGGCTATGACGCAAATATGTTGTTCATTAGGCTATGGCGCAAACATGCTGTTTATTAGCCTATAATGGGCCGCATTATAGATGCGGCACATTTCCCTTCATTGCTCTAGGTACACCTTTTTAAAGTTGTGCCTTGCGTAATGAAGTGAAATGCACCATATTATAATGAATGTACTGCCCCAAGGGCAGCCGTGAACTTGCGCAGCCCTGAGGGCAGCGCATTCATGTGAAAACCAGAGTGGATGCAGCCGCTCTGTGTTTTCACTGCGCAGGCGGCAATCCACCTGCACTTTTAAAGGCTCACTGTCAGTGCTCCTCCTGAGGGCTTCTTTGCCTCTGCGCCCGCGTCTGTAATACCCAGATCTTTTGACTGGAGGTGAATGCTTTGATTTCTTCTGCATTCTGTCCATCAACTGTATGTCTTTTGCTTTCTTGCCCTAAGTGAGCCGGCTATGCCCAGACGTGGGTTCCGGGCTCATTGTGTCACTGGATTCAAGCTATTCTGGCTGATGAGCGAAACCTCGAAAGTGGTCCCAGGATGCTTGTTTCTGGTCCAGAGAGGACCTGGCTTGTCAGTTCGGGCTGGACTGTTCCCATGAGGCAAAGGGTCAAGACGGATTTGCATATGGCCAGGTCTCAACAAGGGTGGCATGATGAGCAAAAGAATGATAGATTTAACCCAGATCTCTTGATTGGGGGTGAATATTTTGATTTGTTCTGCATTTCGTCCATCAACTGTGTGTCTTTCGCATCTGTAATATGGCGCGGGCGCAGAGGCAAAGGTATTCCCTCATTTGCATCAGGCACGCCCCATGCAAATGAGGGAACGCCGCCTTGAAGAAGAGGCCGCAATCGGAATTACAGAAGGAGCAGCACAAGTGTCTGTGGCCCCTTTTGTAATACTAAAGTGCCCTGGGTCGGCAAAGCCGACCAAACACCCATTGCGCCCTGGGGCACGTTGTGTAATACGGCCCAATATCTCATGCATTCTGTTAGAACTGGCTATTTCTGGTAGGCTAAGGCTGACGCCAAAGCCAGGCAGAAACCACCATTCTAGTCAGGGCAATGGAGTCACACGCCAAGATAACCCCTGCTCATCCCCTTGGTAGCTTGGCACGAGCAGTAAGGCTAAACTCGGAGGCAATGTGTAAAGCATTTGCGCCAGCACACAACAGCAACAACATCCTAGGCACACCACAAAAGGAACTCCACACAAGGTTATATTAAAATAACTTTTGTATTGTCAAAACACATCAAATAGAAATCACACATGTACATTGTGCCAACTGGCACGGGCAATATTCACAAGGGACTATTCACAAGACAGGGCCACATGGGCCACTGTCCTAATCAGCACTTAGTAGAAATAGAAATACTGTCAGAAATTAGAATAAGTATAGCACAAAATAACAGTTATAAATCACAACCAGTAACTACTGGTAAAGGTAGGTACACACTACGCAATACTAATAACCATAGGCCTAGATCACGCATGGACACATAACCTCTCTAGTATAAACTATACTAGGCAAAACACAACCACCTAAGAATAAAATGCATTTAGGGGTAGAAGCAAGAACACATTACACATGATGCATCAAAAGCACATTCAGCGGTGTAGGAAAAAGGTAAACACATGATGCATAAAACATTCAGAGGTGTAAGGAAAGAAAACACATGATGCATAAAAATACATTCAGCGGTGTGAGAATAAGGCACATGATGTATCAGAACACATTCAGAGGTGCAAGGACAAGGAAGACACATGATGCATAAACACATTCAGAGGTGCCAAAACACAACTCAATAGCGCAAAAACACATGATGCATAAAAACATTCAGAGGTGTAAGATCAAGGTGCGTAATCATATTAAATGCATTACATTTCCTAGCACCACATCACATTGCGCAAAACTCACATTAGGCAATTACCATCACATAGATAAATAATCACATTGCGCCTAAATAAAGTCATATACCAGCCCCTATCCAATAAAGGGGCTAAAGAGCCCTGTGTCCAGAATGTCAGGGCGCGCTGCAATGCCGCGCCAGTCAGGGGTGTGCCACTGGCGCAAAACCTAAACGTTGCAGGTGCCCACTACTTGCTGGGCACCTGAGGACAATCACAAGGGCCTTAACGTTGCAGCTGGCACTTAAGTGCTGCGCAGCTGTAGCAGGCCGGGCACCTCTGTGCCATCTCTGTCCCTCTCAGGGACTCACTCTCCATCTTGCGCCTAAACGGTGCTGTTGTATTTTATTAATGTTGCATGTTCCTTTATATGCTAATGTCTCATAGCCTGCTTACTGGATTCTGGAATGTAGAATCCAGGTGGCAGACAGATCTTACTTAGAGGCTGAAGAAGCTGGTCCTTGATGCCTGAAGGGGTTAATTATACCAATAAACCTACTTAATATCTATACTCTGTGTACCTCCAGTCTTTACAGTGGCCACGAGGATGGGATCGACTACTAAAGATTCTACATTGAACTCTGCTGGAGATGAATGAATTTATGAAGAATCATTGAAGGAACGTTTTTCAACCTACTGAAAAATGTTCAACCCCCAGGCTAATATTTCAACCACAAGGTACTGTGATGTATTCCTATAGGTTCTGTATCGATCCCCCTATTCCTGACCCTATTCTGGTTAACAAGTTAACTAGCAGCCATCCCATGAGGCAGAAAACCCCCATGATGCAGAAACCGTTATCTGATTAAGCCACACTACGGCACAGGAACGTGTTATCTGATTAGGTCATAACGCTTGCCATCTAATTAGACAAGCGATATTCCTCCAGCCCCTGATAAGGCATACGGAGTTCTCAAAACAAATCAAACCTATGACAGACCTGGGAAAAACCCTGCGGCCATTGTTTTGATTTCACCGAGAACTTCAGCAAAAGAATGTGCTAACGACCAAGTCGTATGACATCCTTATTGACGTATCTATGTCCATCCTTACGTCAATCTCGGCACCTTAAAGGTATAAATATTACCGATATTGCCCTATACAAACACACGCGGTGGTGACGAGATCGGAGCAGCCAGACTTGCCGAAGCCCAGAGCAGAGCAGACCCCGCTGGCGCAGCCCCACCTTCCTGACGCGCTGAGAACGAGACGCTGCTTTCTCCTGCAGAGAAATCCAGCTCCGGCGCTTCCGGGTAGCCCTCGCAGGCAGCCTGGAATATCGAGACCAGAGACGAGAGATACCATCCCTCATTCATCCTAGACTCCAGGTACAGAACTGAATAACCCCTCACAGAGAATTCTTGAGTCAGTCACTTGGCAAAACAAACTTAACTTAAACTGCTACTTTCTATTCCCGCCCACGTATTAGGCTTAGGTCAGGTACATCTGGGGTAGGCATAGTTAGAAACACCAGTTGAGTACGAGTAGTCAAATGTATATGTGTATGTATCTATTTTATCCATTTTAAACCATCATATGGCTTAGAAACCATATCAATGTTTTTACAGTATTATTTTATACTTCTGCTTTTAATGTATGCACTTTACTTAACCATAAGTATTGTAATAATATCGATCCATTTCTCTTGTATGAGAAAAGAGACTGATCAATAAATAACATCTTTTATTGAACACGCCCGTCTCTTCCTTTTCTCTACAATCTGGTGAGACTAAGAATGCACATACTGGCTGAGTAAAATAAGTCGTCTTTTGTTTTCACACGACTCTAGAGATACACTCTTGATTAGGGGAGAGCAAAGTTGTCATGTTCTATGGTTGTCAGAAACTAAATCCCTTCTTGTCTATCCAGGGAGGTTCAACTCCTCCTTGCCTAGTCGAGAAAGTTTCTAGTGAACTCTGAGCTAGCTGGCAAACCCAAAACTTTAAGTCTAATATCGACAGTAGTAGACCTAGTTAACGTCTGGTCTAGGCCTATACTATTGAAGGTATTATTCCAATGCGCAGAGCCTATTGGGATAATAGGAACTACACTACAGTACCTTTGAATACTTAAATGAACTCCTTAATTTTTAACCTTTATTAAATATCCAACTAACTATCTTCAACTGGATATCGTTATCTACAACCTCTGAATGATTGAACAGTGCGCCTGGAGCGTGGAGCGTTTTTTTTTTCATTTCGCTCTTTTCTTTGCTTATAATTGAAATGTGAAGTTTCCGTGTAAAACAGCAAGTCAGGAACGGAATTATCAATAAGAAACACCTGTGTTTACTTACAGTTACTACGCGTGTTGTTTTTTAAGAGTGCTGCGCGCCCGCCTTGGCATTCTGTTTCACCCGTTGCCTCTTTCCAAGTTAGCGCGCATCATCCTACATCATTCGTAAAACGCGTAATAACGCATTCCTGACGCACGGCGGCCATCTTTGATCACCACAGCAACCATACACAAACAGTCTGCCACGGAGACATAGTTTCCAGATATATCGAAGCTGCAAAAAGCGGTACTTTATTTTTGACAGTTTTAGTACACAAACTTGGATTCTAAACAAAGGGGATCAACAAACATTACTACAGTTAATTTTTATAGCAAGTGAAATAATTTGATGGCAAAAAAAATGCACATGACACATTGAGACTTTGCATTTGTATCTAACATTTGAGAGTTATTTGAACTGTTTTTCATCAATCAGCAAGCTGACATTTTTATTTTCTTTTGCACAATTCTGGGAAGTTCTTTATTTTCCCTGAATGTATTGATATCAACTAAATTTGTCTACAATGGATGTCAACTCTTCTGTCACTGCTCCTCCCAAATTTCTTCAAAATCCTGGTTCACCTTCCATGAATTGGGAAGATTGGTCTGAATTGTTTGAAACTTACTTAGAAGCTATTGGGGGAGATGTGTTTTTACCCTCTAGGAAGTTAGCCTTACTTAAACACAATTTAGGTGTGGAAGGAAGAAAAGTTCTAAAAACCTTACCTATAATTAATCGTGTGGTATCCACTGTTGTTGACACTGTAGATGAAGGTAGCGAAACCAGTGAAACTAGTTCCAATGAGACATCCATAGATGTTTATTCTGAGGCTTTAAAAGCTTTGGAAGAAAACTATGGGAAAAAAAAACAGCATAGTGGTGGAAAGACATGTTTTTCTCCAGGGCACAATTACAAGGAGAAAATGTCCAACAATATGTAGCTTGTTTAAGGTCTTTAGCTATAACCTGCAAATTCAAAGATTTACATGAAGAAATAATTCGAGATCAATTTATCAATAGAATTAGAAACATAAAAATTCAAGAGCGTTTACTTGAACTTAAAAATCCTTCATTGCAGAAAACTTTAGATACTGCTAGAAAAATGGAAAACACATCTCATTATGTCAAGGAATTAAGTTCCTCACAACAGAAAGATATTGATGGATCCAGTAGTGTTAGTGTTATAAGCAACAGCAAAATAAAAAACGATTTTAGATCTGATAACAAAGATGCAAAAGTTACTTTCTCAAAAAATAAGGGTAGTTTTAGCAGGCGTGTTTGTTTCAGATGTGGCAGTCAGAAACATACTGCTGACTTCAACAAATGTCCTGCTATTAAAGTTACTTGCAGCAAATGCAAGAAAATTGGTCATTTTGCCAAGTGGTGCCGCACTGGCGATAATAGTAATTGGAAACGTTCAATTAATTTTATCGAACCACAAGATCAGAGTGAAGATGATGATAATGTAAATAGTGAAATTGAAGTGATGGTTGTACAAGATGATTCTGTGTGTGAAATTTCAGATGACTATCAACCTCCCAAGTGTATTGTGAAGATAAATAATGATGACATGGCACTGTGGGCAGATTCATGTTCACCATATACCATCATAGATAAATACATGTGGGAAAATGGAAGTAAACCAGCTTTGATTTACTCGATGGCATCTCCTAAAGGGTATTGTGGAGTAAAGCTACCTATGATGGGGTATTATGATGCACGGTTAACATTCAAGGGAAGATCTTGTTTAAGTCCTGTATATGTAGTTGAGCAAGGACGTGCCTTATTGGGGTGGAAGGATGCAAAGAAAATGGGTTTGATATTAGACCCCAACCATCCTGATCAAGTGTTATTATCCCAAGATTATGTAGATCAAGTCTTGTTAACTGAGGACAAGCACTTCTCAAAATGGGAATCTGTGTTTCTAAAACTGTTCAGCAAAAATCTAGGGTGTTTAGTAAAGTTTGAACACAAAATCATCCTTAAGTCAGACAACAATCCCGTTGTTCATAAGGTGAGAAATGTGCCATTTGCTTTGCGAGGTCCATTAAAAGAGGAATTAAAAAGATTGTGTGAAACCAAAGTAATTGAGCCTATCGAAGCCTCTGATTGGCTTAGTCCTATAGTTTTGGCTCGAAAACCTAATGGAAAAATTAGGATGTGTGTGGACCTGAGAGATTTAAACAACAATATCTGGGTTGACCGTTATCCTCTTCCGCACATCAATGAAATGATATCTAGTATAAAGGATGCTATGTATTTTTCTTCTATCGATTTGTCCAATGCATATCATCAAATTAAGTTACACGAGAAATCCAAACATCTAACATCTTTTATAACTCCCGAAGGGGCTTTCCAATATCTGAGGATGCCGTTTGGTTTAGCTTCTGCATCTTCAGTGTTCCAAAGGGTTATGAGCAACATCTTAAAAAATGAGAAACATGTGAGAATTTTTCAAGATGACGTTTTGGTTTGGGGTAATGATTCATGTTCTCATGATAAGAATTTGTATAGTGTTCTTAGTAAACTTCAGGATGCTGGGTTAACAGTGTGTGGTGAAAAATGCAAGTTTGGAGTAAAACAAATCGACTATTTGGGTCATACTATATCTAATGAGGGAGTCAAGCCAAAATTGAAGTTGTTGGATGCCATAGAAAAAGCTCCGCACCCAGTTAATAAAGATCAGCTACGGTCCTTTTTGGGACTTGCGGAATATTATTCCAAGTTTGTTCCTAATTTTGCTGACAAGGTACATGAATTAAGATTGCTGATGAAAAAAGGTGTGTCATTTAATTGGTCTACATTATGTCAACTAGCTTTTGATAATATCAAAAAAGATATTACCAAGGCAGTTGCTTTGAAGCCGTATGATCCTTGTCATACTTCAATCACTGTGGTCGATTCTAGTGCGTATGGTTTAGGTGCTGTTCTTATGCAAAGAGATAATGACAGTACTGAAAGAATCATCGCTTTTGCTTCTCGCACCCTTAAAGGAGCTGAACCGTCTTATTCAGTGATTGAAAAAGAAGCACTAGCGTGTTGGTGGGGGGTAGATCACTTTAAGACGTTTATTTGGGGCACAGCATTTGAGTTATGGACTGATCATAGACCCCTAATTGATATTTTTACAACCAAGGGTGCTTCAAAAGCCACGCCCAGGATAGCGAAATGGTCTTACAGACTGCAAGAATATAATTTCAAAATAAAATATGTACCAGGTCACAAGAACATCAATGCTGACTGTCTTTCGCGTCTTCCATTGAATAGTGATGCGGACAGTGTAGATAATGACAAGGATGAGTGGTTAATTGCCAACATTGAGGATTCTTGAACAAAGCTGTAAAAGAACAGGAGTGGATAGAAGCTGTTGCTAGGGATGACATTTTACAACATATTATCAAAAAGTTGCAAGAAGGTGTAGATCCATCCACTTTAAACAAGACGGATTTAGCTGATTACAAGATGATATGGGGAGAGTTATCAAAGGTAGGAGGTATACTTAGGAGAGGTGATAGATTGGTGGTGCCTTCTTCTCTTAAGAAGAAGATGTTACATTTATTACATGAAGAGCATAGTGGCATGACTAGCATGAAAAGGAGGGCTAGGAATGATTTTTGGTGGATAGGCATGGACAAGGATATAGAAAGATGTGTTAGAAATTGTGTGGCATGCATGTGTAGTGATAAGTCTCACAAATCACAAGAAACCACTATTTCTGCAACATCTTTTCCTGACAAACCATGGGACAAGGTTGCCATAGACATATGTGGTCCTTTTCATGTGAAGGGAATTGAAGACAAATATGCCATAGTTTTGGTGGATTTCCATTCCAAATGGCCTGAAGTGGCTTTTGTAAAAGACATTAAGGCTTCCAACATTATTGATTTTTGTGAGGAAATTTTTCGTAGAGAAGGATATCCTAGTACAATTCTGTCTGATAATGGTCCGCAATTTGTGGCAGATGAATTTGCTGGTTATCTCAAAATGGTTGGTATTAAACATAACACTACTTCAGTCTATAACCCAAGGGAAAATGGTTTAGTAGAAAGATTTAACCGTGTTTTGAAAGAATGTATTCAACTTGCTAACAACAATGGTGACAACTGCAAAGAAGCTGTCAAAAACATGTTATGGTCTTATAGGAACACTCCACACACTGCTACTGGGATATCTCCTTTTAACCTTTTAAAAGGACGTGAGGCAGGTTCCAAAGTCAAACCCAATTGGATGTTTAAGAAAGATGACGAAACAGTCAAGGATGACACAAAAATATCGGATAAAGTACAAGGGTATCAAGAAAAGTATGTTCGTGAACACAATGTTAGAGTGAAGACATCATTGAAACCTTTTAAATGTGGTGATTGGGTACGCACGCAGCGTATGGAAAACAGAAAACCTGGTTCTTCCAAGTGGTCCAAACCTAAACAGATCATTCATACTATTGGGAATATAGTCAAACTTGATGATGGGAAAAAATGGAACATAAGAAGTGTAACGAAATGCAATGATTTGGAGTGTAAGCTCCTTGCTAGTCAAAGATGTATCAATTCAGCATCTAATTCTACAAAATCTTCGGAATCGATTTCAGGTGTGAAGGGGAGATATGTTCGTCCTAAAAGTAGACCGGTTTGGATGAAGGACTATGAGTGCACATAAACTATAAGTATGTATAAACTTTTGATATGTATTATGTCAGAAGTTTTATTGTCACCTTAAATTCAATTCCATCTTATTTTTGTTTTTATTAGCTTGAGTTTTTACTCATTTAGGAATAATTCTTTTTCTTGTTTACTTTTTGTTTTTAGTCAATTAGGAAGGGAGATATGTTGTATTTTATTAATGTTGCATGTTCCTTTATATGCTAATGTCTCATAGCCTGCTTACTGGATTCTGGAATGTAGAATCCAGGTGGCAGACAGATCTTACTTAGATGCTGAAGAAGCTGGTCCTTGATGCCTGAAGGGGTTGATTATACCAATAAACCTACTTAATATCTATACTCTGTGTACCTCCAGTCTTTACAGGTGCAGCTGCCCACTAATTGCTGGGCAGCTGGATACAAACTGCAACAGGGCCCTCACTGACCGTTAGGCGCACACTGCACCCACTGCTGGAGCCACACAGGCTCTGGGCATGTCACGTGCCCCAAACGTTGGAGCCACACAGGCTCTAAAACTATATATGCACCATGGAGCCCTCAGGCTCTGAAAACCATGGCACCTCGAGCCTCGCTGGGCTTGTGAATCAAAATAGGGGCGGGAGCCTCTCGGGGCTCCAAAGAACAAAGCATGCCCCCAGAGCCTCTCTCAGGCTCTCAGCAAATAAAAATGCCCATGAGCCTCTCTCCGGCTCTAAATACACAAACCGGCACTCGAGCCTCTCTGGGCTCGACAACGAAGAGGCTGGGGCCGAGCCTCGCAGGCCCGGAAGGGGAAAGGTAGGCGGAGTCCCTCTCGGGGGACTCGATATCCCTGGGGGCCCCACGGGCCTAGGAGCACAACGAGCTATCCACTGGGGAGAGGGGCGGGCCCCGGCAAGGTGCCCCGATGCCCCCTCCCCTCCTCTGCACTCACCGGGCCGGCTCGCCGGTCTTCTCTCTCTCTCCCCGGGGCTCCCTCAGCACACGGGAGCCCCAGCAGCAGGCCACGCTTCCTCCTCTCTTCCCGGGGCTCCCTCCAGATCACGGGAGCCCTGGGCGGCCATTACCACTCTCCGCCTCTTCTCCCCGGCCGCACGCCCTCTCTCTCGGCTGCGGGACGTCTGGTGCTTTGTCTCGGGGCCGCGCTGCGATTGGCCGGCTGGCCCCAACACTTCCGGGTCGCCGCGGTGGCCCATTTTCAGGCAGGCAGGCGGGGTATCAATATCCGAGGGGTGGGCACCCTCGATAAAAACAATAAAAGCGCTACAAAGCACTTGGGGGCAAAAATAAAGCGCTCTCCGCGCTATAAATGAAATACAGCGCTTCTTGGCCAAAATAAGGCACTGGGGGAGAGATAAGGCGCTCCAAAGCGCTAGAGGCAACAAACAAAGCAATAAAAAGTCCTTTCAGGAGTCCAGGACCTCAGCAGTCCAGGACATAAGATGGAGCACAGCAGCTCCCAGTAAAGAGAAAGTCCATCAGGTGTCCAGGGGCTGGGCAGGGCCCAGGGATTCCCCTGGGCCCAAGCAGCAGCACGCCCCTGGCAGATTCAAGTCCAAAACAAGAACATTTTGGAAGGGGACACAGCCCCTTCTTATACAGAGAAAAGTCTTTGAAGTCTTTGTGCAGGCAGTGTGAGAACCAGCTAGAACTGGTTATAGGGAAGTCCTTTCAGTATCAGGGACAGAGGTGACAGTCGCCCAGCAGGGAGGTGGAGCCAGCATTGTGGCAGGCAGGCACAGCCTCATTCACACCCAGGTGCTTTCTCCTCCCACTTCCCTGGCAGCAGATGCTGCCTTTCATCCACGGGCTGACTCAGACAACCTCCTGGGGCTCCCCAGCACCTGTCATCCTTAAACCAGACAGTCAATCCACAAGCAGGCCCAGGCACTCCTGGGCCAGGCTCACCAGCCAATCACACGCCAGCCACAGACTACACAAATATTCCAACTTCTTAAAAGTGGCACTTCTAGACTAGACACAACCATGCCGCATACACCATTACGCAGCATTCAATCTCACGAGTTCGCACATATCAAACTCGACCCTGCACTCCCCACACATCAGAAACTACCATGGGCATACATATTCCCCATTCATTCCTATGGGAGGGCAGGTCACTCACCACACATACACAGAGAGCACACGCACTTTACACTGTACCACAGTGAAAAAGTGCGCAGAGGCCTAAAATCACCAACACCAGGTTCTAGAAACAGGCTAGGAAAAAGCAAAAAGTTTAGGGGTGAACCTGCCAAAAGGGCCAGGTCCAACACAACCCCCTTCCAGCCAAAACGCAGGGCAGACCAATCACTCTACTGATGGGCTTCCTTGCTTTGGGCGACAAAACACGGACACGGGCCCGCACGGCAGGGACACCCTCCTGTTTTTCGCCACTCTGAACCCACATAGATTTTCTCTCAACAAAAGCTCTCTGGCACAACTAGGGTACCCCACTGGTACACACTAGTCATCCACAGCCAGGACCAGGCCCTAGGCCATCCAAATATCACAGGTCCTGTCCAAACCACAGAGTGGGGGGCAGTAACCCCTGGTACACAATAGCCATTCTCCACTCTCCCTCTCAGTATAGCTACAACTACCACGGATGCTTCAACCCAGGGACCACACCCTCAGGCTGACCAGAGGTCACGGGCAAGAATGCCCCACCCTACCTCTACTTCTGGGTTTCCGCACCCTCACAGGGAAGCACTCACCAGAACACAATTCTCCTACCAGATCAGGACCTCACTCCATCACTGGTCTACCACCTGGAAACTATTTCACTTCTGAGGTACAAAGCACACAGCACAGTCCCCCTTCAAGCAGGTGGGGGGACACAGCACACAGCAAAGTCCCCTTCCCTCCACCTTAGCGGAAACAACAAACTGCAGGTGAGCCCCAGATCACACAGCAAGGGCAGCCCCCTTAGTCTCTTCAGCTGATCCACTTTGGTAGAGATTCCTCTTGACCTGGAAGCTTCCTAATCTCCCAACCTAGGATCTAAACCCTCAGGTTGCACCGGGGTCAGAAGTACACCGTCCCTCTGCACCCCCTTCCAGCGTTCTGCACCCTCCACTTAGGAGCGGTACCCCTCAACACCAGAACCGCCGGAGTTCTGGTTACAGACACTCCCCGTCCTCTAGACACAGGAAGATCCTCCTCAAATGACCTGTAAGTACAGCCTAGGCCCCTGACCTGGTGCTCCCGGGGGAACCCTCCAGGCCCAGAGACAGGGTTTCGGGCCAACGTGGGACACACCGTCCCACACTCACTCCGCCTTCACTGAGACAGGACGTGAGCCCCTACACCCCTACCATCCTAATGGGACCTAGCTGGGCTACACATGAACCTCTTCACCTACACAGGATCATCAGATACACAAGCCACTACTTTTAGAATCACTCCCTAATGTCTCTGCAAGACATCTAGCACACCGCCAGACATCCACCTTCTTATCCAGTGCCTCTGCAGGACCTCCTGCATACCACCAGAGGTACACCTCCCGTGCAAGCTCCTTTAAAAAAACTCACACCAACTCCCCTGACTCTCAACCTGTACCCCTCATACTGAGCACCAGGCACCATACTTTGGGAACTGGGAATGGGACTTCACGCACTGGACACATTTTAGCTGCCACCACTGGATCCTACCATACTAGGGAATCCAGACACACACACACTACACTCAGGGGATAACCACCCTCCCAAGCAAGCCATTTCTCCTCCACACTTCCTCTCTTCCATCTACCCACACAGGAACAGGAATAGGGATTGGACACTGGACCCAGCAAGGGATTCCTAATCTACGGGAACCTCCCCCTCTATTGGCGTCCCGCCCTGTCACTTTCTCTCATCTGCCACTAAACATAAAGCACAGGAACACAATTTGAAAATGACACTCTTGAGGAAAAACAAAATCATAAACAATAATCCCAAACATGTGACTATCTGAAAAATGCAGAGTTTTGTAATGTAGCCAGCTGTCGCTGTGGCACTGCGCAAACACAAGTCCAAATCCACACCACTGACCAACAATGTTAGAACTGGCTATTTCTGGTAGGCTAAGGCAGACGCCAAAGCCAGGCAGAAACCACCATTCTAGTCAGGGCAATGGAGTCACACGCCAAGATAACCCCTGCTCACCCCCTTAGTAGCTTGGCACGAGCAGTAAGGCTAAACTCGGAGGCAATGTGTAAAGCATTTGCGCCAGCACACAACAGCAACAACATCCTAGGCACACCACAAAAGGAACTCCACACAGGGTTATATTAAAATAACTTTTGTATTGTCAAAACACATCAGATAGAAATCACACATGTACATTGTGCCAACTGGCACGGGCAATATTCACAAGGGACTATTCACAAGACAGGGCCACATGGGCCACTGTCATAATCAGCACTTAGTAGAAATAGAAATACTGTCAGAAATTAGAATAAGTATAGCACAAAATAACAGTTATAAATCACAACCAGTAACTACTGGTAAAGGTAGGTACACACTACGCAATACTAATAACCATAGGCCTAGATCACGCATGGACACATAACCTCTCTAGTATAAACTATACTAGGCAAAACACAACCACCTAAGAATAAAATACATTTAGGGGTAGAAGCAAGAACACATTACACATGATGCATCAAAAGCACATTCAGCGGTGTAGGAAAAAGGTAAACACATGATGCATAAAACATTCAGAGGTGTAAGGAAAGAAAACACATGATGCATAAAAATACATTCAGCGGTGTGAGAATGAGGCACTTGATGCATCAGAACACAATCAGAGGTGCAAGGACAAGGAAGACACATGATGCATAAACACATTCAGAGGTGCCAAAACACAACTCAATAGCGCAAAAACACATGATGCATAAAAACATTCAGAGGTGTAAGATCAAGGTGCGTAATCATATTAAATGCATTACATTTTCTAGCACCACATCACATTGCGCAAAACTCACATTAGGCAATTACCATCACATAGATAAATAATCACATTGCGCCTAAATAAAGTCACATACCAGCCCCTATCTAATAAAGGGGCTAAAGAGCCCTGTGTCCAGAATGTCAGGGCGCGCTGCCATGCCGCGCCAGTCAGGGGTGCGCCACTGGTGCAAAACCTAAACGTTGCAGGTGCCCACTACTAGCTGGCCACCTGAGGACACTCACAAGGGCCTAAACGTTGCAGCAGGCACAAAGTGCTGCGCAGCTGTTGCAGGCCGGGCACCTCTGTGACATCTCTGTCCCTCTCAGGGACTCACTCTCCATCTTGCTCCTAAACGGTGCAGCTGCCCACTAATTGTTGGGCAGCTGGAGACAAACTGCGACAGGGCCCTCACTGACCCTTAGGCGCAAACTGCACCCACTGCTGGAGCCACACAGGCTCTGGGCATGTCACGTGCCCCAAACGTTGGAGCCACACAGGCTCTAAAACTATATATGCACCATGGAGCCCTCAGGCTCTGAAAACCATGGCACCTCGAGCCTCGCTGGGCTCGTGAATCAAAATAGGGGCGGGAGCCTCTCGGGGCTCCAAAGAACAAAGCATGCCCCCAGAGCCTCTCTCAGGCTCTCAGCAAATAAAAATGCCCATGAGACTCTCTCCGGCTCTAAATACACAAACCGGCACTCGAGCCTCTCTGGGCTCGACAACGAAGAGGCTGGGGCCGAGCCTCGCAGGCCCGGAAGGGGAAAGGTAGGCGGAGTCCCTCTTGGGGGACTCGATATCCCTGGGGGCCCAACGGGCCTAGGAGCACAACGAGCTATCCACTGGGGAGAGGGGCGGGCCCCGGCAAGGTGCCCCGAAGCCCCCTCCCCTCCTCTGCACTCACCGGGTCGGCGTGCCGGTCTTCTCTCTCTCTCCCCGGGGCTCCCTCAGCACACGGGAGCCCCAGCAGCAGGCCACGCTTCCTCCTCTCTTCCCGGGGCTCCCTCCAGATCACGGGAGCCCCGGGAGGCCATTACCACTCTCCGCCTCTTCTCCCCGGCCGCACGCCCTCTCTCTCGGCTGCGGGGGCGGGACTTCCGGTGCTTTGTCCCGGGGCCGCGCTGCGATTGGCCGGCTGGCCCCAACACTTCCGGGTCGCCACGGGCAGTGCGGCGGCCCGTTTTTAGGCAAGCAGGCGGGGTATCAATACCTGAGGGGTGGGCACCCTCGATAAAAACAATAAAATCGCTACAAAGCGCTTGGGGGCAAAAATAAAGCGCTCTCCGTGCTATAAATGAAATACAGCGCTTCTTGGCCAACATAAGGCGCTGGGGGAGAGATAAGGCGCTCCAAAGCGCTAGAGGCAACAAATAAAGCAATAAAAAGTCCTTTCAGGAGTCCAGGACCTCAGCAGTCCAGGACATAAGATGCAGCACACCAGCTCCCAGTAAAGGGAAAGTCCATCAGGTGTCCAGGGGCTGGGCAGGGCCCAGGGATTCCCCTGGGCCCAAGCAGCAACACGCCCTTGGCAGATTCAAGTCCAAAACAAGAACATTTTGGAAGGGGACACAGCCCCTTCTTATACAGAGAAAAGTCTTTGAAGTCTTTGTGCAAGCAGTGTGAGAACCAGCTAGAACTGGTTATAGGGAAGTCCTTTCAGTATCAGGGACAGAGGTGACAGTCGCCCAGCGGGGAGGTGGAGCCAGTATTGTGGTAGGCAGGCACAGCCTCATTCACGCCCAGGTGCTATCTCCTCCCACTTCCCTGGCAGCAGATGCTGCCTTTCATCCACGGGCTGACTCAGACAACCTCCTGGGGCTCCCCAGCCCCTGTCATCCTTAAACCAGACAGTCAATCCACAAGCAGGCCCAGGCACTCCTGGGCCAGGCTCACCAGCCAATCACACGCCAGCCACAGACTACACAAATATGCCAACTTCTTAAAAGTGGCACTTCTAGACTAGACACAACCATGCCGCATACACCATTACGCAGCATTCAATCTCACGAGTTCGCACATATCAAACTCGACCCTGCACTCCCCACACATCAGGAACTACCATGGGCATACATATTCCCCATTCATTCCTATGGGAGGGCAGGTCACTCACCACACATACACAGAGAGCGCACGCACTTTCCACTGTACCACAGTGAAAAAGTGCGCAGAGGCCTAAAATCACCAACACCAGGTTCTAGAAACAGGCTAGGAAAAAGCAAAAAGTTTAGGGGTGAACCTGCCAAAAGGGCCAGGTCCAACACATTCCATATGTCATGTCATACATTTTGGTAGAAACAGTGTATATGTTGTATAGTGTATTCTAATCTCCCTATCTGTCATCTATCTTCTCATGCATTACAGCTTGCCTGTATTTAGAATGTTATAGATGTCATAGAATGCTTACTAGAGATGAGCCTTCACTTGATGATGGAAGGCTGAGCATCCAGGAGGACAGCTCCTGGTGGGGCTAACTTAATTACTCATTTAACCATTTAACTACCATCTTGGTTCACTTGTACCATCTGTAACTTAAGCTACAATAAATAACAACTTGGAACTACACCCTGACTCCATGAAGATTATTACATTATTACAGTAACCATTATTTCAAATAATCTATTTGACTTCTTAAAGCTGCCTGCTGACTATATTGGAAACTGTTTTGTTTAGTTTTCGGACAGCATTTATTTTTTGGTTATTGTCTCTTTGCTGCTAAAAGACTGTTTACTGTCATTGATGGTAAACCTAGCAACATCTAAAATACATTTAGAGGATACAGTGGTGAAGGTGGAGTACATTTCACTGGTGGCTCCTGCACAGCAGGACTTTTTGGTATAGCACCATAATATTGAGTTTTAAATATCGCGATCTAATAATATTGTAGCCAGAAAATTTACTACAAAATAACATGAAGGTAAGTATATGTAGGTACAAATAGATTTGTTATTCTTTTTTTTGTCCTCATTTGTGTAATAATCAAAATGGAAGAAAGAGAGCAGGGGAGTATCACTCTCACTTCCGACTGGTGAGTTTAGTCAGGAGCGAGTCCCCATTCTTCTTCTTCCCTAGGGTCCAATCTGGAGTAAGGGTCTGGGTGTGCCAGTCCCCATCCCCAAAACCCGGGAGTTATTGCGAGTTGCTTAATCATTAGACTTCTGAACCAGTTTAAAAAAAATCAAAACTCCGTTTGTGAATCAAATCCTGGCCACCAGAATAATTTCTTAACTAAAGACTTAGGGCCAGATGTAGGTAATTCTATTTTACCACTTCTTAAATACCGAATCATACCGATTCGGTATTTAAGAAGTGGTAAAATAGAGGGGGGGGGGATGTAGGTAATACAGACTCGGTAAATACCGAATCGTTAAGATTCGGTATTTACCGATTCTGTAAATACCGATTTGGTAATGCCCATTGATTCCTATGGGCATTGAAGCCCATAGGAATCAATGAGCATTACCGAATCGGTATTTACAGAATCGGTAAATACCGATTTCAGCAAGGGTGCAGGGGGTGCCACTTTGACACCCTCTAGCACCCCAAATACAGGCATGTGCGCCATGTGGCACACAGACATGCCCTAAGGGCATGTCTGTCTGTCACATGGCATAGGTGTGCATGCACACATGTGCATGCACACCTGGATTCGGTATTTTACCACCCAATTGGATTGGGTGGTAAAATACCGAATCTGAAAGGCCTTTGGGACTCAGAAGAGTCCCACCTACATCTGGAAGTTACCGAATCGGTAAAAATACCGATTCGGTATTTTACAGATTCGGTAAATTTACCGAATCTGTAAAATGATGCCCCTACATCTCAGTCACCAAATACCGGTCGGTAACGGCCAAATTCGGCCGTTACCGACCGGTATTTGGGCTCCTACATCTGGCCCCAGGTCTTCACAATCCCTGGGTGTCCTTCATGGCACAGCTCTATAATCCCCTCCCGTAATTTCTCAGGAGGAATTATTCTTTCGCCTCTCAAAAGTGTGTTATTTGAAATAGATAATTCAGATAATTGTCTTTCTGCTAACCAGGGGCAAGGCATTTACAGGATGCTGTCTGTTTTTTTCTTGAACTTGCTTGCCTCCTAATTCCAACCTAATCAAGCATTTACGAAAAAATGAATTGTTTTAATGGAAAAGTTTTAAATACCGGAATAGAATTATTTGCATTCAGTTCTTAAAACAGAAAATTGCAACATCTAATTTGCTGCAGTTCTTTGCTTTACCCTCTCACAAGACTTGAAGAAAAAAAAGACCTTTATTTTTCCCATTTTACCTAGATATAGTTGTTATTTGTTACATTCCTGCGCTGGAACTGCGTGTGTACAATGGCCTCACTAGACTTGCCAAAACAAATTAAGGAACAATTAGTAGCTCAGTCAATGTCAAATGTTTAGTGCTTTTCCATTAAATTAAATCCAATGTGTGACTACATGTTACACCTTCTGTAAACAATGCAGTCTGTTGAAGGCTGCAATCATTGCCCAACCTACAACTTTTACTGTGTTTGACCTCTGACGAAATGTTATCCAGTTACTATGGGTTGATAACTAATTTCATCAGGGAAATTACATGTGTGCAAATTATTTCTAGCTCTCTCTCATCCCTCTCTCCTCCCTCTCTCATCCCTCTCTCATCCCTCTCTCCTTCTCTCCTCCCTCTCTCATCCCTCTCTCCTTCTCTCCTCCCTCTCTCATCCCTCGCTCCTCCCTCTCTTATCCCTCTCTCCTCCCTCTCTCCTCCCTCCCCATCCCTCTCTCCTGTCCCCACCTTCAGTAGTCATCCCCGTACCAGAAGAATAGGGGAGTTTCCAAGGGGGTGGAAGTGGGTTCTTTTGGCTACAGCTGGCGGTTTTTTGGTTACTTTACCCATCTGGGAAAAAGACACTGCACCCTTGTACACATGCCTGCTGCACAGGAGGGGGATGTGTTGCTCTGTTTTCCACACTGTCCTGTTGTATTCGTGCTTGCATGAAATTCCGATTGCATTAATGCCTGGCAGTACATTTTTTGTAATGTGTTCCATCGTGTCAACACACATTGGTTATAAAAATGCTGTCCTTCAAAGGCAGAGGTCAAAGTCAGGCTGTGTTTGGTGACCAGTTGCAGCTTGTTCCTTAACATCTCATCCCTCCCTCTCCCTCTCTCCCCCTCCCTCCTTCCTCCCTCCCTCTCTCCCCCCTCTCCCTCCCCAACCCTCTCTCCTCCCTCCCTCTCTCATCCCTCTGTCTCTCCCCCTCTCTCCCTCTCTCTCTCCCCCCTCCATCTCTCCTCTCTCCATATCTCTCTCTCTCCATCTCTCTCTCATCCCTCCTTCTCTCACCCCTCTCTCCTCCCTCTCTCTCTCTCTCTCTCTCTCTCTCTCTCTCTCTCTCTCTCTATATATATATATATATATATATATATATATATATATATATATATAGGCTAAGCTTTCTTATTGAATACCTGTCAGTGATTTCAAAGCTCTTATTTCAAAAACAAGAGGTCTAACTCTGTATTATTATTTCCCATAATTCACATTAAGCAGCAGATGATATATGATGTGTCTCACCCATCCCCTCTCTACAGGCTTGACCATTCTATCTGAACCTTTCAGATTCCTTTAGTTTGACAGCTACTCCACACCAACAGCGCTGTCCTGATTAGCTCCTCCCACATGTTTCTACTCTGTATCCTTGTACTGTGTGTACACGGGTCTGGTGGCTCAGTGGATTAATGCGTCCACTGCAGGGGCCTGTGTTCTACCTCATGGTCATAGGTTCAAATCCTGGCAGGTCCTGCCTTTCATCCATCTGAGGTCGATCAAATGAGTTGGGTAGCAATAAACATCTGTTATTCAGCGCTAAGATACCTATGGGTGAACGTGCGCTGGTATATATGTGTGTGTTTGTGCATGCCATTTATTTCAAATCCCTATTGAGTGACAGATTTCCTGCATAAACCACTGGCTTTAGGAAAGCTTCCTGTTTTTCATTTGCAGGTTTACCCATTACTTTGTATGTTTAAACAAAACATTCCTTTGGTGTTGCTCACAGATCTGTTGCGAGAAGTGGTGTCGGTCCAGCGGTCATGACACGGTGTCGGTCCAGCGTTCGCGAAGCAGTGTCGGTCCAGCGGTCGTGAAGCAGTGTCGGTCCAGCGGTCGTGACGCAGTGTCGGTCCAGCGGTCATGGGGTGGCGTCGGGTGGAAAATCAGATTCCTGGTCCTTGTTACTGATTGCATAGTAACAAACTAGCTGGAGAGCTCTGCAATGGCCTATAGTCCAGTTTCTAAGGCTTGCAAATGACCCAGATCAATACAGAGTGAAAACAGAGCCTTCCAGGAAGTGTGGGAAGAAGAGTACTTGTTTGTGGAATGCCCAAAAGAAAAAGCCACCTGTTTTCTTTGCAAAGAGAAAGTAAATGCTCTTAAGAGGTATAACCTTGAACGGCACTACAGAACGCCGCACTCTGGATTCACTGCAAACTTCCCACTGAACTCAAAACTGCGTTCTGCAAAAGTGGCATCATTAAAGCAAGCACTTCTTTCCCAGCAGAAGATCTCCCTTTGCCAGATGAAAGAATCTGAGGCTGTTACAGAAGCGTCTTTCAAAATATGCTACTTGCTTTGCAAACATAAGAAACCTTTAACAGATGCAGAGCTGGTGAAGAAATGTCTCCTTTCAGCAGCAGACATTTTATTTGACACCTACACTAATAAAACCAACATTTTAAAGGAAATTGGTGCATTGCAGCTATCAGATTCAACATGTGCATGCAGAATAGAGGCAATGGGACAAAACGTCCAGGAGCAGGTGATCCAAGCAGTCAGAGAGTCACCGTTCTTCAGCATTGCCATGGATGAGTCAACAGACATAGGTGATGTGGGCCAGTTATTAGTTTGGGTGAGGTATTTGGACCAATCGCTTCATCCCAAAGAAGAGCTCCTGTGCCTTCTACCACTGCAAGGGAACACAAGAGGAGAAGATGTACTGGACAGTATGTGCAACTACTTTAAAACAAATGACATACCACTGAACACTCTGGTCAGCATAAAAATGGATGGGGCTCCTGCTATGGTAGGCCATGACAGAGGCTTCGTATCCATGCTTAAAAAGAAGCTCATAGGACAGACTGTGTATTCACCAGGACGTGTTGTGTGCAAAATTAAGCACGGAGAACTGAATAATGTCCTAAAAGGTGCAGTGAAAATTGATCATTTTATCCGTGCCAAAGCTCTGAACCATAGATTTTTTAAAGCAATGCTGCAGGAATCTGAAGCGGAACAAACCGACTTCTTGATGCACACTGACGTGCATTGGCTAAGCAAAGGGAAGGTTTTTGAGCGGTTCATCGCATTGCTTCCTGAAATTGTACTCTTTGTGAACAGTAGAGGCCAATCGTTTCCAGAACTAACAAATGTGAAATGGCTTGTTATGCTCCATTTTCTTTCAGATCTTTTCACACATTTAATGCTCTCAATTTGACCCTGCAAGGTAAACAACAGCTTGTGTGCTCCCTCATGAATGGTATTTATGCTTTTGAAAGTAAGCTTGTGCTATTCAAAGAACAACTGGATGATAGTGACTTCACCCACTTTCCAAAACTGTTGGCTGTGATGCAGAGGTTTCCAGATGCACAAGAAATTCTGGCAAACCTTGACCCTGGTGCATGTCTTGAGGAGATTTTTGGGGAGATCAAACAACGATTTTTGCAATTCAGAGCCCCCACCCCTCTGTTCAGGCAGGTTGAAAATCCCTGGATGGTGAGTGCACGGAATCTTGATGTTGTTGCCCTTATTGGCATGGAAAGGGCTCAAGCAGAACTAGAGCTCATTGACATACAGCACAATTCAGCCCTCGAAGCATCTTTTTTGAGGCAAGCACCAGAAGAATTCTGGAAAATTGTGCCCCCTGACAAGCTTCCTCTTCTTTTTACAGTGGCCCAGAAGGTACTTTGTATGTTTGGGTCAACATATGCTTGTGAATGTTCATTTTCCACTATGGGACTGTTGAAGAGCAAACTTAGAAATAAACTTACAGACATACATCTGGAGCAGCTCTTAAGGCTTGCCGTTTCCAACTTGGTACCAGATTACAGAAAACTAATTGGTGACATGAAATGTAAAATAAGGTCGTAGTCTTTGTCTTTAACATATCTATTTTTGGGACTCTGAAGCCTGTGCTGCACTGGGCATGTGCTGAATATCCGGTGGCTGCAAATTGCCATTCAATTCCACTTAAGATTGCTCTTGTCTGCTAATAAAAAAATATTATAAACATGAAAAAAAAGTGTTATTCATCAAAAGTCCACCAGATGGCAGAATTGCTTTATTTGTATTTTATGTCGCCATTATTAACGTACATATGAAGATATGCCCTTTTGACGCATCACACTAGAGAGAAAGATATCTTAGTATCCGCTGTCTCAAGTGGAGAATCCATCTGGTATCATAGGCCTCGGCATGGAAATCTCCCTGTGGATATAACGAGGAGCTCACAACAGGGCCCTAAGTTGATAAACTAGACTTTGCACCTGGAGTGACCACCTATCGAGAGTTTTCCTGGAAATTTGTTTTTTGAGACCGAGATCTGTTGTCCATTATTACTTTATTAATGGGCGTGTTTTTTCTTTGTTGAGCAGAGCACAGCATAGGCACTTAAGTGCTTGCAGCTAGATAGACGAACTATATGGAACTTGTGGTGAAAGTTTGTTAAATTGGAAATGGGTGAGGAAACACTTGTCATCATTGGGATAACTAAAGGAGTTCTTTTTGTTCATTGGTTGTTGGGGCCTTAGAGACAGTGCCAAGGCTTGGGTTAAACTTGGTAAATGCTTGTGAGTTTATTAGCTGTGGTGTCCTACAGAAAGTTGTTTATTAGCTGTGCTGTCCTACAGAAGGCACAAGCCTGCTAAACTACCTTCTGCACTTTCCTACCTTTTGTCAGTAGAAGGTTCTCTGTCTCCTGCGACCCAAAATAGTAACTTGGCACTCACCCATCCATGCATTCAATTACTCACTCATCCTTCCACGCACTCCTTGTTTTTATTTCTATTTTATTAATTTGTAAAGCACAGCATTGTCGCACAGGTATTTTAAGGATGGTGAGTTGGCTGTGCTCGCAGGGCAAGATCAGTACACAAGATGGATTGTTAATTCTTACCCAATGGCCAGGTGAATCAGTCAGGGTGACGGATGCAAGGAGAAAGGGTCAGTTAGAAAGGACTCCCCCTTTTAATAGCTTCCTTTGGGACCGATGAATGTTCAAGAGCTTTTTTGAACTCAAGCATCGATTTGTGGCTGGAGTGTAAGCTTGAATTTATGTCACAAGTGGATGGATTAAATAATACAACGCCTTGACCGGAAGGGGTCTTTGAAGGGTTTGGCGAATATGCAACCAGTCTACTGAAGTTAACGAACTCCCCTACACAAGCCCCTCGGTGATGTACCCTCCTGCCAAGCACCTTGACCTACACAGCAGGAGCCCTTTCTGCAAAACTGTGATAGCTGCAGGGCCTGATTTCTCAAAAGCCAAAATACTCAAACCCCCTGACAGGCTGAGAGTTTTCTACCAAAGTATTAGAACAAATTGTTCTATTCTTAGGTCGAGCTAGACAGCGCATGTGCTGAGTTCGACCTGCAGTGATCCGTCTGTGGGTGTGTTTTAAAAAAACTAATAATCTCTAAAACTAGCTTGGGACAGCAATAAAGTGATAGCTGGAAATGCTCAGGGCATATTCACAAGGATTTAACTCCAATTTATCTCCACCTTAACACAGCAAAAGTGGAGATAGATATAACACTCCATTCACAAGCTAGTGCAAGCTTAAGACAACACCAGTATTCCCGCGATAACTGCACCCAAATTTACGTCTGTAATGTGGTTATGCTTCCCTGGGCTGCTGACGGGCAGTCTTTTGCTTTTCGAGGGAAACAAAGTGTCTACATTGTAAATTAACCAAATATACATAGCTTCATGCTGTTAAATAACTAAAAAAACTAAGATATCTGTGTTTGTTGTAGGAAAAATGGGCAAATAAAATGCCGCAAAATTGCCGCTAAATTTCCATATTTGTGCGGCTAAATTTCCATTTCTGTGCCGCTAAATTTGCTAATCCACGCCACTATATCCTGGGGGGTCTGGATGTAGAGCATTGCAGTGCTTTTGCAGGTCTCCACTTTTCATGTCTTTTAAGCTGGAAATATTATAAAGAAAGCCAAATTGCTTTTGGTGAATTTTCAGCTGCTCAAATTGTCTGTCAATGCACACAATTTCTTTATCAACAAGAGCATTCAAAACTTGATTTGAAATTGCTCTTTTGGTGTCTGTGATTGGCATGTCAGCTCCCTCATATCCAAACATTTTCTTTTTCACATTTGAATTCTTTTTGAATTTACAATTCATCTACAAGTTCATTTGTTCATTTGCTGATATCAATGCAGCTGTAAATCCTTCATGGCAATACTTTGTTATGAATGCATGTAGTTGCTGAACATGTTTCAAGCTGCATGTTCTCACTCTGCATCAGTTTACTCACTGTGTTGATTCTCATTAAAATATCACACCGTATGATCAAACATAGGAGGAATTCATATGATTCAAGCTCTGATGCTAGTGATGTTGCTTCACTTATGGGTTTCCCATTTTTATCCATTTCAGACACCTGCAGAAGTGCTTCATGTATTAGACTCTCTGAAATCGGACCGCTTTGACGCTTTCCAGACGGCATTCCCACCGAGTGGCAGAGAGACTTTTGAGGGAAAGGGTCACTCCTGCTTCGGTTAATACATTTCACCTTTTTGTTGATGCAGAGAACAATGAGTAAAGTTGTTGAATGATACCAAAGAAGTTGGCAGCATATGTAGATGAAGCTGCAGCATCTCCCAAGACCAGGTTCCAATTGTGACAGGCGCACGGTGTAAAAAAAGCCTGTCTGTTCTTTTAAGATTCGAGCTTGCACGCCACTGTATTGTCCACGCATATTTGCACCATTGTCATAACCTTGCCCATGACAATCAGCAAGGGTATTTTCAGGGACTTCAGCTTATGCAACAACGTATCAGTAAGAACCAGTCCAGTTTGCTCTTCTGACTGTGGTAGTAGTGATGTGTTTAGGACTTGACCCAAGATGCTCTTCACCACTTTATTGTCGTACTGAATGAGTACACTAGTGGCATTTGATGCTTGATGCTGGTCCTGTGGGTTCTCTGGCTCCTGATTGTGGAAGGAGGAGACTGCTGTGTTGGGGTTACTTTCCTTCTCATTGTGCATCCCTCTTCTCATAGATTTCAGTAGCGCTTCCTGCTGACTTTTATCTTCTTAAATCTGTTCCCGCTTCCTTTTCCTCTTGAATGCACCAGAGGCATGTTTCTGTCCATTGTCGCGGTCACGGCTTGCCATTTTTCCTTATGTTAAAAAGCTTGACCCTGCAGAATAAATGTAAAATGAAATACCATATTAGATACTGAAATGGGAACATACAGTATGTATAAGTTTTTCAAATACCTTAAAACAAGGAGAGGGGTCTTTAGACCAAAGAGAATGGAGCACCCAAATACCATGAAGTAAAAGAAAAAGTTTTTTCCTTTAGTATCGATTTATATAAAGGCCCCGATAATGCCCCACACCTGTACTCACATCCAACACACCTCTCGTGCCATAATCAGACAATTAAAGCACTTACAAAGAAAAAAAAACACTACTATATTTATATAAAATACAATAAAAATAATGCCCCTAGCACAAAAATTCATTAAAATTACTAAAACAAATACATAGAAACACCAAAATCAACTGAAATCATATCATTGGCTATAGAAATCTATCAGGAGAAAACATAGACAATTAGCTTTGTCATGTGAATGTTAATTCGGATTATCTTGGCACAACAGAGGGCATGAATCTTGATTCCCTGTCACCACAGTACTGTTGAACCTTCCAAATTTAACAAGAAATAGAGCGTCGACGCGTTCAGTGGTTTGCATGGGTGACACCAAATCCATTTGTAAGGAGAAATATATTACGTTTGTCCTGATGAAGGTGGTTTTATCGAAAAAAACAACACTGAAACGCATCGACGAGGTGAGTTCTACAGCAAAAGAAAGAAACCAATGTAACTATTTACTGCAAGAATGCACCATCAATCTAGACAACCCCATAGGTAGTATTCTAAACACTTTGATGATCCTCTGGCAGTGTCTGTGAGAACCTTGCATTACCTATAGGCCTAACTCCAGTGCTCTCAGTCATGGCCTGTTATGTGTTGATGTACACACACACACACGTTATATGTGTTTGCGACTCAGATTTTCTTTAAGGAGCTCTTGGTCGGATTTGTTGAAGACAGGGCTGCTCAGTACCGAGGCAACCAACACTTGGTTTCACCCTATTCCGCTTTCTTTACACCATCCTACTCTTCCTGTCTCTTTATTTCATTCCTGCAAGTAGTTCCTTTTCCTCTCTCGTTTCTCCCTTTGTCAGTGCTTTGCTATGACTTTGTTCCCCTTGTTTTCTGCCTTTCTCTCTCGTGCGGTGGTCTAAGTCTCATGTTAAAAAGTAAGCCCTGGTATTAATGCTTGTGCCAACCACTACCAAATATCTGCACATTGTAGGCACTGTGTTGATGTTGTGGTAAAATGATGCAGATGTGTATAGTGAGGACAAAGAAAGTGAGCTACAGACATCGGTGCAACAGTAAAAAACAGAGCATTGCTGAAAGTGGCAGAAAAAGAAAGGAAAGGTGCATACAATTTGAATTGTTACATCGAGCTATACTGTATTGGAGTATGTACTTGAAGCCCTGTCCACTCTCTGCCCATATTTGTCATTGGCTTGTGTTATTGCCCTTCGTAAATGCTGGCAAGACTGTGCTCCAGACATCATTCCATGGCATAGGGTTGTGCCAAACAATGCAAATTCCAAGTAATGATGTCCACTCTGGGTATAAGGTTCTGATTCAGTTTTTGTTGTAAAACTATTGTCTGGCACGGTTCCTATCACTCCAGCTTTCTGGCTTTCTGGCGAAGGGTCCAGTAATGTTGGTTCCCATCCTCTTCGGACATTTTCGTAAATTAAGGGTCTAGAAATGTTGGTTCCCATCCTCTTCGGACATTTATGTAAATTAAAAGCAGATCAGTTAACTATCTTGTCTGGTAGCTCGTTAGACCAATGTAGCCCTTGTAGCGGTTTGAAATTAACTCTTAGTCACAGGTTTCAATCCCAGCGGTCCACTCGGCCTTTCAACCTCACTCTAAAATAAGTTATTGGCACTAGGATCCCCTGTGGCTTGAACATGAACTTTACATACATACAACGACTGCCCTGATTGATGTATGTAAACAGCTGTTCGGCTTTAACAGCCGCACCCACCACTGAAGAAAATTAAATTGAGAATTTTAGTGAACCTCAGCTTATGACAAATCTTATAATCACTTTGAAAGTAATTGGAAGAGCGCTGCAACCTTTCTGTTTGATATTTTCGTGGGCCCTCAATTCTTATTTTGCAAGTTTATTGCGCTCCACTTTTTGGCTTCCCTGTGACTAATCTTCTTTAAAGTCATAAAAGGGCACATGTGTGAGATAAGTGAGATTGGTCCTTTTCAACATACTTTCCCAGACCTGAATAGTTTGTCTTTCAGTGGCCGAGTGCTTATCGTAACTCAGCACGGGGCGCTTTATTCTTCCCTGTTAAACATCCATCAAATAATGATATGCTAATATTAAACGTGTGTATGAATAATTGGTATTCTTGTTACCATCTTTGGTAGGATGTGAGACAGACTGGGTCCTGCCCGAGATGAAAACCTTTGAACTTTGTGTTATCCTGCTGCGCAATAAATATATTAATCTACATGAATCTATGTTTGTATACCTTTGTATACCTTTGGCCATGTATACTGTATCTTCCTTGCAAGCAACAAAAACGCCGCTTCAGTGAAACTTGAAGTGTTTGTTGTAATGCAAATGGTTTTGCTTCTACTAGAGATGTAAATAGAATATTCTTCTTGTTCTTTGGCCATCTACTGCTGGGTGTGCAATTGCACCACTTAGAAAATCACAATGTAGTGCCCTAAAGTTCTACATTCACAATTCCCTGTCCTCATTCTACTTCTGTAACATAAATGACTTCTGTGATTCCTGCCTCATGCTGCAACTATGGCCATTCAGTGTGAACGACTTTCCTCTGCAGCTTAGTTCCTAAACTTTCTAGTTACATGTGAACATTGATCATCATAAAATATAATAATTGCCTTGCTCAGCTAATTGCTAACTAATTGGACATACCAATCTGTCTCTGAAAATGTTTAAAACAACAAAAGGTACCTAACTCCAGGGTGCATATGACTTTCTCTCACACTTTGGTGGACCCACAAATATCACATAGCACCCATTAATGTCACAATGTTTGTTACTAATCATAAAGGCTATTGCTTCCGCTTTCACAACTTGGATGGACAAGAGAAAAAACTGAAACTTTTATCTTTAAAAAATATGAAAACATTGCTTCTCACAGCACGCCCCTAGTCAACATGTTGGTGCCTGTGTGTGTTTTCTGTTGCTGCATTCAGACCTGGCACAGTAACCAATCAGAGGTCAAAGGGCATTAAAAACAAGCATTTGCGGTGCACAAGGTCTTGCATTTGCGTGAGTTTAAGCTATTAGTATTGTAATGGACAATGCTTTTGAATTATGTTTTTAGAAAGCAAAACATAAATAAAAGGCATTGTTATTTACAATACTAATAGTTTAAACTCTCGCAAATGTGAGACCTATTGTACTGCAAGTGCATGTTTTACATGGAGCACCAAGATTCAACATTAAAAATGAAATTCATTCACTTCTTTTGTTTAAGGAAAATCGAAAAACGCATTCTTCATATGACAATGGGCCCTGGAAGGAACTTGAGGCCTCTCGAGTTCACAGCAGCAGAGCAAGGCCGAACTTAAATGAGAAACAAGCATTGGCATAGACAATAGGTCTCGCCTTTGGGACCTGATAAGTGTTTAGCCAGAGCTATTGGCTTTGCCAATGTCTTTAAGCTATGTTGTAGAGCATTGTGGCTGCTGTGTAGCATATGAAAAGTTATAATAAAAAAGCATCATAAGCATTTTTTTTACCTGTGGGGGTGGGTGGAGAGGGGAAAAGGGGGCGAGAAGGCACGGACAGCGGGAGTTTGAGCGGGGGCGAGGGGGTGAGAAGGCATGGATAACGGGAGGGAGGGGGGAGTATTGAAGGCAGTAGGATAACCTCATTAACAGCTCTGCCAAGTACCACGCATCATGCGTTAGACTAACGCATTTTAGTGTTGTGGTCCACGTCACCGCACTGAAATGCGAAGTCAAGCATTATAGCACTTCCTCAGTTATGAAAACGCATATCTGCCAAGGTTTCAGATTGCTGTGTGTGATATTTTCATAATTTCAGTGTAATTATGAGTAGACATTTCAATAACAATGAGTGACACTGTCTCGCAGGCAAAATCAAGCAATGAAGACGAGGGAAACATATATATCAGGATTACACTCATTTGAGCAACAAGAAACTCTAAGATCTTAGAACTGTTGCAAAGCATCAGAAATGGAAGGGCACTAACCGGAGACAGACTGTGTAACTGCAGCTCTCAGTAACAGAGGGCAGGCAGGCACAGCAGCTGCTCAGAAGATTATCTCATTGATCTGATCATTAATGACTGCGCGCTAACCTAAAAAGCAAACTTTATAGCAAAGCAAGAACAACTAGGAGATTATACCTCAGGCACTTACTCATAGCTGCCAAGTTTACAGACGTGCCACATTTGCATGATTTCATTGCACTTATGAGTGAAATTCAATTGCAACATGTGACAACATGTGTAACACTTAGAATGACACTTTTTCACAAGTCAAACCAAGCAATGAAGTGCCCATGACAGAAATAATTAAATGAAATCACACACATTCGAACAATGAGAAGCTCTAAAAAGATATTAAGAACTGCTACGAAATACCTGAAAAGGAAGTTTATTATCCTATAGCCCCTTTCTAAGATAATTGTACTGTCATCTGTCAGGGGCTCAGTGCTGCAGAGAGTGTGGTGTCCATTACAATCAACTGTTGTCCTCCAACTGCGGCCTCAATACTGGTGCTCATTTAGGATTGCCACCTTTTTAAAAAAAAAAATACCAGCCACCATCCCAGGTTTTAACAGTTTGCAAAGGCCTGGACATGATTTTTTAATGGAACTTTGTTTGAAATTCTCCGTATTTCTTTTTTAAATGCCCTTTCTGTCCTTGATAACGTTATCAGTCAGTGGTCATTACTGCAGCTTGAGAACACATTTTATACTGGTTTCGATTTACATGCACTGTTAAAAGTATGTACAGATATGGGTAACAATACATTTTATACCTGCTGGGATATTAAAATGATTACTGTACTGGATTCACGATTGTTGTGCTGTTCTCTGTTTTAAATGACCTCAGTGCTGCTACTCGGTGCTGGGGTGGTAGTAGGTAGCCTGGGACAGAGGTTCTCTTTCCTGGGGTCAGTGCTGCAGAAAAATGTGGTATTCATCACACTCAACTGCTGTCCTTCAACTTTGGCATCAATGCTGGGGCTCGCTTTACGGGACAGGCTGAGGCAGGAAGGTGAACATGGGACCTGCCCTCTTTGGATATGTGTGTTGCCAGGCGGGCTGGCAGAAAATACAATCAGACTATTCTGCCTTTTAGCCAGCCTGCGCTGACTGGGCCCCCTGGCATTGTCAATGAATGATAATGGCATGATGCATTACGGCACTTTGAACACCAGGCTTCTGTTTCCCATGTTGGACCCGGCCATCACTCGGTGTTCCAGGAGGATGTGAGAGGCTCCAGACAGGGTTTATTCTCACTATCAACTGCCTATTAATTAGCGAGTCACTGTCAGACTTACTAAAAGTCAAGCAAGCAGTGCATGCGCTGCTCTAGGCTTGATCTAAAAATAAAGGCCCACATGAAGCCTCGGAGACTGGGCCTCGGGCACCAGCTGAATACCTCGCTTCCCAAACCGACCCGGACACTACATAAGGGCTACAAGGCCCAAGGAAAGGGGCCTCCACACCATGACCTTGCAACTTGATCCAGTGCTTTGAGGCCCAGGGAGGGGGCCCCCTCCCTTGGGCCTTGAAACAGTAATGAGGCACTTACCAAGACACTGCCCGAGAGCTCATCAGAGTGGAGGAAAAAAAATCAGTTGAGGGGGTGTTCTTCAATTGTGAGCAGAAAATAAACTGGTAGCTGTACCTCTTAACTTAGATGGTAAGGGGAATTGTAATTGTTTTATGTAACACTGCCCCCCTGTGTCAGGTAGAGCCATGGTAAGAACAGTCAATATAAGAAGGGCACTTTCCAATGGCCACATTCTACCACGATTAACATGGTGAGCGTTCAGATGCGCTTTTAGATGCGAGCAGCAAGCGGTTCCCCCATTATAATTGAGGCATGAGGACAAATGAAGGAGACAATCAGCCAATAGGATAAGAGTATTTATCATACAGTAGCCTGCAGCATATTTAAGAGTGCGATTTCAGACGTGCCTTTATTTCATCACCAATGTGATGAAGGGTGTCAGGTGAATATGCTACTCTTAAGGAATGAAGTGGGCAGAAAAGTAAGCAGCATTGGGTATTATAAAACAAGTTGAGAGATGGAGGTTAGAGGGGAGTAGAGGTGATCATGTTTGCTGCAAGGAATGGGATAACATGTATAGGGTAAAGAGAGAGAAAGGGGCTGGCGTGAAAGGTTCTTAAAAAAAAATAAGGACCCCCACTGGTATATAACAAGCATTGGCAAACTAAATGTGTCGCTTTTCTAAAAGCAAAAGAAAAAAAATTCAAAATACTGGAGGAAAGGCAAGCAATCCCTATGGTAACTCAAACCCGTACATTGAATTCAGTGTTTTTAGTCTTTAGAAACGGCATGGTTTGCTGCATGCAAAATACATCCTTCCTGTTCACATTGCTGCCGGCAGTACGATTATGCAGACTTTTTCCAACTGGGGTGGGACAGCCCTGTCATATGGGCCTTTTGAGGGGACGTGGTGGATGCAATAACATATATGAATGAGTCTAGCTAAAACTTACACTCCGGCTGCGCTTTCTGACAGAGACACCAAAGGCTACAAGACCCAGGGAAGGGGGAGCACCACACCTGGGCCTTGAAACAGTAACAAGGCACTTCCCAAGACACTGCCCGAGAGCTCATCAGAGTGCAAAAAAAAAACTCAGTTGACGGGGTGTTCTTCATTTGTGAGCAGAAAATAAAGTTGTACCTTTTAGCTTAGATGGCAACAGAACTGTAATTAATTTGATGTTTTTTACATAATTCTGCCCCCGTGTGTCAGATCAGTACGAGTCACATATCGTTTCAGCATAAATGAAGTGCTTTTAATTTATTGAGCTAGGAAGAATGTATTATTCACTGTATGTCTCAGGCCTTATTATTACCAAACTTGAGCTGTATTCATTTAAGATGAGAGACACTTCCCTACCAAGATTCGAAGGTTAACAAAAGCCAGTTGATCTGGCTGCTCCCTCCTCCCCTCACCCACCTCCTCTTACCTGTGTCTGGCTGGTGCTGTAATCAAAGGGGCCTTCTGTTTCCTGGATACAAAATGCACAAACAGTGCCCAGAATGGCCGGTACTTAACCGAGGCGCTGCCCCGCCTCTGACATTGTGAGCCAACATAATTGCTGGCTCAGCTGTTGTGCGGGAGAGGTGTGGCGCCACGGCCAGGGCGACTGACGCTGGAATCTGGGGATCACGGTACGATCCCCAGCGCCGGCGGCAGGTTAGCCCAGCACCATGTGACTCTGGGCAATAGCTCGCTTAATCTTCCAGACGGCCCCCAGCGCCTAGAGACCCTAACGGGTGATTGTGCGCTTTACAAATGTGGATTATTATTTATTATTATTGTGCCGTCATCAGGTGAGGCAGGGGGCCCTGCTGTAGTGGGCTGTGAAAGTGTGACCTTTCACAGTGACGTAGGGCCCCCTGTTTTTGGCTGAGCGCGAGGCCCTGGGCAGCCGCCCACACTGCCCATGCCTAGCGCCGGCCCTGGTCGAAGATGCACTGAGGTCCTGCCCTTATGGCACCTCCCCCCGGCTATCATGGGTTGGGATAACACCCCCCCATTGTCTTTAATTATCAGCCCAACTTACCAGCACTTTAGGAACAGGTCCCACCTGTTGAGACTGGACAGAGGTGGGGCAACACCCACCCCTCCTCGAGGCTTAAAGGAAGGAGACCCTTCAATGCACTAGCAAATGGAGATTAGTAGGGTACTGATACCAGACCAACCCATGACCTTTAAGAAAGGGGGGAGGAGGAGGGCTTCACCACACTCGCAGGGACAATTTAAGCTAACCTACTCCACGAAAAAACACAACATCCTTGCCACTAGGAGTCTGTAGGGCACTAGGATTTAGTCTTTACAGTCTTATATACTTATATATTTTCTTTTATCAGACAATACATTTGATATTATATATATAATATTTAAGGCCGAAATGCTAACTTTGTGCCATTTCCTTTCCAGCAATGTTAAAGGCAGCTATGCGACAAGCGGAGTCTCATGGGGCACAGCGTGTGTGCAAGCTATCTGTGGAACAGACTCCATGCCTAATGTTTGTAGATTGCATGCTCTGTGCCTCTTATAGCTGTGGCATCGCTTGTAATCGGGGCAACTGCGACCACTCCAACATCACAGCGCTCTTGGCTTTTATTATAACTAAGGCATCAGACACGCGGACGCTGTTCGCCAGCAGTCCCACCACGCAAAGGTTTTCCAGTGACATTTTCTTTCACTCTGTGGTCTCGGACGTCAGAGACCACAAGGGCATGCGTGCTACCATTCACAGCCCAGTCCTTTGGTCTCACTGGTGGGGCACACAAAGTGCCCCTTTATTTTTCTCAGGGATAGCAGTCCCCCAAATTTCATATGAGGAGACTAGTTGGTTGGGGCACTTCTTCAAGTAGATTTGGGGCACTTCTTCAAGTAGATTTTTTTTAACTGTATCACAGAGAAGGGGGCCACTGCACTGTGTAAAACCTGGGCGGGAGCAGTCAGCTTCCGGACAATATTCTTTCACATTATACCAGGACAGCCAACTGCCCCCTCACGTGTTTCTACGCTGCGAGTAGTGCGAATCAATACAAACCGTTTAGGGGACCAGCAATAGGCAACAGTTCTCATTTTTCGCGAATTGCAAAACCTGACACTTTTACACACACACATATATATATATAAATATAAATACTCGCATTCGAGACTTCATGTCCCATTGTGCATCAAATTAAATTGCACTGAGCATACGCCCACTGAGGGCTGACATACTAATTAAAAGACACCGGAAACACTGCAATGCGAGCCCCAGATGTATTTTGTTAGCCCATGAAGAAGGGGTTTGAATACCCTGAAACGCGTCGGCAGCAGAGAGATGAAAGCAAGCAGGAAGAGAAGCTGCATTGGAAAGCCGGACGGCAGGGTGTTATATATATATATTTCCAACAAAAGTGCCCTGAAGCATTGGGACGGCACTCACCAACACCCTGCCGTCTGGCTTTCCAATGCAGCTTCTCTTCCTGCTTGCTTTCATCTCTCTGCTGCCGACGCGTTTCAGGGTATTCAAACCCCTTCTTCATGGGCTAAAAAAATACATCTGGGGCTCGCATTGCAGTGTTTCCGGTGTCTTTTAATTAGTATGTCAGCCCTCAGTGGGCGTATGCTCAGTGCAATTTAATTTGATGCACCATGCGACATGAAGTCTCGAATGCGAGTATTTAGTACAACTTTAGTAAGTTCAAATGTCTATTCTTTAATTAAAAAGTTCTGTGTATCCTGTAGTAGGTGGCAAAGCAGTTCGAAAAGCTAAATTTGCATATAAGGCGTTGTGCTCAAAAGTCCTGAAGTGCAGAACTGCAGCCTCTCCCAGCCGGCTTTAACTTGTTATCCAACTGGCGACGGTGCTCTGTCCCCACGGCCAGGCTGCCGTGAGTAATTGTTTCCAACAATAGTGCCCTGAAGCATTGGGACGGCACTCACCAACACCCTGCCGTCCGGCTTTCCAATGCAGCTTCTCTTCCTGCTTGCTTTCATCTCTCTGCTGCCGACGCGTTTCAGGGTATTCAAACCCCTTCTTCATGTCCTAAAAAAAGACATCTGGGGCTCGCATTGCAGTGTTTCTGGTGTCTTTTAATTAGTATGTCAGCCCTCAGTGGGCGTATGCTCAGTGCAATTTAATTTGATGCACCATGGGACATGAAGTCTAGAATGAGAGTATTTAGTACAACTTTAGTAAGTTCAAATGTCTATTCTTTAATTAAAAAGTTCTGTGTATCCTGTAGTAGGTGGCAAAACAGTTCGAAAAGCTAAATTTGCATATAGCGCGTTGTGCTCAAAAGTCCTGAAGTGCAGAACTGCAGTCTCTCTGAGCCGGCTTTAACTTGTTATCCAACTGGCGACGGTGCTCTGTCCCCACGGCCAGGCTGCCGTGTGTAATTGTTTCCAACAAAAGTGCCCTGAAGCATTGGGACGACACTCACCAACACCCTGCCGTCTGGCTTTCCGATGCAGCTTCTCTTCCTGCTTGCTTTCATCTCTCTGCTGCCGACGCGTTTCAGGGTATTCAAACCCCTTCTTCATGGGCTAAAAAAAGACATCTGGGGCTCGCATTGCAGTGTTTCCGGTGTCTTTTAATTAGTATGTCAGCCCTCAGTGGGCGTATGCTCAGTGCAATTTAATTTGATGCACCATGGGACATGAAGTCTCGAATGCGAGTATTTAGTACAACTTTAGTAAGTTCAAATGTCTATTCTTTAATTAAAAAGTTCTGTGTATCCTGTAGTAGGTGGCAAAGCAGTTCGAAAAGCTAAATTTGCATATAGCGCGTTGTGCTCAAAAGTCCTGAAGTGCAGAACTGCAGCCATGAGACTTTTAATTTAAAAAGGACTTTTGACCTTACTTAAAGTTGCACTTATACTCGCAAGGACTTCATGTCCCATCGTGCATTAGTTAAAATTAAGCACTGAGCACACGCCCACTGGGGGCTGAAACACCAATAAAAAGAATGTGAACAGAGCACAGCGAGCTTCAATTGTCCTTTTTAGCCCAAGAAGAAGGGGTTGTATACCTTGAAACGCGTTGGCAGTCACACAATGAAAATGGAGCAGGAAGGCAAGCTGCATTGAAAAGCTCCAGGGCAGAGCGCCGTCGTGTGCCATCCCGATGCTTCAGGGCACATAGTTTGGAATATATATATATATATATATATATATATATATATATATATATATATATATATATATATATATATATATATATATATATATATATATATATATATATATATATATATATATATTATTTATATATATATATATATATATATATCACAGACACAAATATGGTTACGGTTACATAGAGTGGCTGCAATACATATATATATATAAATATATACTGCATACACACACTCACATTTGTGCTTGTCATTTTCACTTTTCGGGCACAGTAGTGGGATGTGCAATGCCAGTAGGTCTGGCAGCAATCTAGTAATCACGAGGCATGGACCAGGCAGTGCTGTCCTAAGGTGGTCAGAGGAGACCAGTTCTACAGGGACATTCATGTGTGACGCAGCACCCCCACTGAACGCAGGGTACATAGATAATGTAAATAGAAGGCGGCCCTCCTCCTTCCTCTCGTCCAGCTTGGGAAAGCCAGCTCCATAGTAGAGAGGACACAATGTTGCCCAAACACCCGCCCCCAATGCGGCGCAAAGCTCCCTGATGCTAATTTTCACAGTGAGGGGCCAATAGCACACATCAATGTCGGGTTCATTTGCAGGTCTCTGCTCCTCCTAGTGCCATTGGCAGGGACCACCCCTGCAGGGAAGCATTGTCCGGGGCTGGGAATGTACATAGGGCAGCTCCATGAAGCCAATTATGTGTACAAAAACTCGAGCACAGTGTAAAGATGGTTTTAAGATAGATATTGGACGGATGGCTAGTCATGATGCCTTTCCTGTCCTCTACACAGGCCTGCCCGTCTACCTACCCGCACTTACACCAGTGCTAGACTGTTGGTACGAAACATGTGTCATCCTTCCACAGCCAACCTGGCCGATCAACACTCCGCTCCTAAGGCATGCTCGAACGAGCAACTTCCGGGCCAGTGCTTGCCATGCACTCACTGGCCGCATCACCCTCGGACTGGATGAGCACAGAGGGCCGAGCAGACTCGTCTTCCTCCTTCTCTATAGCAAAAAATAAATAAAAGTAAATGTTGCGAAAAAAGCTTGGTCTTTATTTTTTGTCTGTTTAGAGCGGCTGAATCTTTGTTTACCAAAGGGCTTGGCAACAATGGGAGTGACATTATCCATCTTGAGAAAAAAAACATCTCTATTCACTTTTAAGGGCAAGTGTAGTTTCAACCTAAACCTTGCTTGATATTATTCTCCTCCTGTGCCTTTGGTATAATCGCAGCACCAGCGCTTTATTTATAACATTAAAAGTAAAGCGCGGGTGCTGCGATTATACCAAAAGTAAAAAAAATAGGAAAAAAATCTATTTCTTTACCTTCTTTACCGCGATTATACCAAAAGTAAGAAATAGATGTTTTTTGCTATTTCTTCCTTTGGTATAATCGCTGCACCCGCGCTTTACTTATAACATTAAAAGTAGAGCACGGGTGCCTCTCTTATACCAAAAGTAAAGAAAAACAAGCTGCACTGTAAGTCGCTATTGTAAAAAAAAAAAAAACACGCCCGCGAGTGGTGAGCGCGTACGTGCCACTGCGAGGGGCGAGCAGCCTAGTCTTCCTCCTCTATAGCAGGAAATAAATAAAAGTAAATGTTGCGAAAAAAGCTTGGTCTTCTTTTTTGTCTGTTTAGAGCGGCTGCATCTTTTTTTACCAAAGGGCTTGGCCACAATGGGAGTGACATTATCCATCTTGAGAAAAAAAATCTCTATTCACTTTTAAGGGCAAGTGCAGATTCAACCTAAAGCTTGCCTGATTTTATTCTCCTCCTGTGCCTTTGGTATAATCGCGGCACCGCCGCTTTATTTATAACATTAAAAGTAAAGCGCAGATGCCGCGATTATACCAAAAGTAAAGAAATGAAAAAAATATATTTTTCTTTACCTTTGGTATAATCGCGGCACCCGGGCTTTACTTTTAATGTTATAAGTAAAGAGCGGGTGCCGATTATAACCAAAAGTAAGAAATAGATGTTTTTTTCTATTTATTTACCTTTGGGATAATCGCGGCACCTGCGCTTTATTTATAACATTAAAAGTAAAGCACGCGTGTCGCTCTTATACCAAAAGTAAAGACAAACAAGGGGCACTGTAAGTGATCGCGAAAGCGATCGCTATTGTTAAAAAAAAACACGCCTGCGAGTTGTGCGCGCGTACGTGCCACTGCGAGGCATATGTTTTCAATTATTGCGCCCGTGTCTGGGCACGATAATTTAAAACATATGGGCTTTGGTGTGCGTAACAGACACCAATGCGCCCGCCTTTGACCTATTGCGTGCTCCGTTTAAAAAATACACGCACTGAAAGCCCAATAACAGAAGAGCAAACTAAAAACACACGAACGAGCATGTACAATTCCAGGGTCCATTTCAGAACCCCTGACAAAAGGACTCTGGCTGCGCGGGCACTGCTGCGCAGTGCATCGCTAGGCGTGAGACCTAAAAAGGGCTCGGTGTGCCATGTTTCCTGCAGCAAAATTAATGCGCACCCCTCAATTGCTTTTAACCATGTTTCATTATTAAGCTTTTGTTTAATTCCGGCAACGTTCCATGAGATAATATGTAATGATTCTTTGGTTCATGTCAATGTATCCACTTTCGGCAGTTTATAATTAGGGATGTTGCCCTGATTGTTAGTAAATACCTCAGGCAAAACCTCCCTCTAAACTGAAACATGGTGACCGCCAGCTGACTTATTCCCGGTTACATAGCATTCAAGACCGCTTTCTAAAAGACCTGTTTCCTTCCTCTGTCAATCAATATCGCTACACCCTCTCAGTGGTTCATACCGGCTGTTAGAGGGCACAAGTGGATTTCAATTAAAAATATAGGGTGTACTTGCTTCGCTATATTCAGGCCTATAACAAAAACATTATGGCACAGCAGTTATATGATCCTTTTGGCTAAAGCTAAATAATGTAGCATTACTCAGTGAAGCTGGCAAGCAGTGAATGCGGTGTGCAAGGTGATTTCCCCTCTCTGTAGCTGGCCTTCCATGCACTGTGTACTCAATTTCTACTGCCTGGCCAAATGTATTGTGGTCTAGTGGAAACCAATAACATCACCCTCACCTGCAACCCCTGGTCATGTGTGTTGGCGGGACGGAATCCACGTCTGGCCTGACAGCTGAGCTCACACTTGAAAAGCACCAGCCTGCTGACCTGGCTTCAGTGAAAACTACTCCATGACTGTCTCACTAAAGCAGCCCTGAAGCTGTCTGCAACCTTAGTAGTAGTAGTAGTAGAAAGCTTTATTCGATTTTAAAACAAAATAAAATCATAAAAGCAACAATCATAATATACAATTTCATACACAATCATGAAAATACAATAAAAATAGTATTAAACATTGAGTTTACGTTAACAGAGTAAAGTCTTTCGTAACTACAGTTGCTAGATAAAAAGTTTTGTTTCCGCCGAATACTTGGATAGTGCCAGACATATTTGCTATACACACATCAGTTTTCAGCCATAGAAATTAGTAAAACACTGGAACTACAATTGATCATGTTTGCGACGAATTTTCAAGCAGTTTTTAAGAAACATAGCTATGCTTTTAGCATTTGATACTGATTCTAGATTTTGTAATGCCATAAGGGCAGGGTCGGCATCTACGCAAACCCTGGGATAACAATATTGGAATAATCCAACGCTTGCGTGGTAATTCATAAAATTTACAGAACAGAAATACATGGATAGTGGACTGTTCAGAGATACCATCACAAGGACACCGGGTAATTGTAGTGGACCAATCCTGTCTCTTAGGGAATGTAACCAAACGGAAAAACATATTGAGCCTAAACCGTGTCAACAAATATTTTTCATAGCTGGTCAGACAAAAGGTGAGATACGGTTGAATGCCCTGAGTACATTGAATAGTTAAAATTTGTCGGTTTGAAACTTTATTAATTTCTTGGGCTATGCGTAGTTCCCTTAAATGTGACAAACATAACATTCTCAAGGTCTTTCTTGTAATAGTGGATAAAATAGAAGGTTCTTTAAAATAAATAGAAAGATCCAAATCCTTAAGAAAGTTGTGTACAAAGGACAGCCACGGAATATCTGACCAATTGTCTAGGCCCAAACAGTCTGAAATTAGCGCACGTGTTAGACTGCACTGCTCCGTTGACCAAATATGGTGCCATAATAATGTTGGCTGAATTTTAATATAATCAGCAATATAGTCCATGCCCAATTCGACATGACAAGCAAACGTTGGAGAGCACTGTGGGACTGCCAACAAATAACGAATAAAATTGTTCTCTACCCTCTGTAGGATGTCCATGGGTACGTGGCCCCACACCCCAGCACCGTAAACAGATACGCTGTGACACTTTGCATAGTATATTTGTATGAGTTCTTTTGGGGGAGGCTTCCCTATTTTACGCGCAAAGGCAATAAGGGCAGAAGTAGCCTTCAGAAATAAGAGGTGCCTACTAACGATGGCCGGTTTCCAAGAAGAAGCGTTATCAAATAGAATACCTATATATGGGTAGGTCTTGGTGCAGTCCATCTTGGCTTTTTCAATAAGTATCGATTTTTTCTTGGCTGTCTTTTTACCAAAATGCATGGCAAAGGTTTTTTTAATATTGACCATTAGGCCCAGTGAGGCCATAAATTTACAGTAGGAGATTAACTGGTTCTGAAGTTGTAATGGGGTTCGCGCCATAATCACCGCGTCGTCCGCGTAAAGTAACGCAGGAATGGGACGACGGGCGATTGCTGGTAGGTCCTGACTCCCCTCTAACATGGCCTTCTCAAGACCGTTCGTATAGAGGTTAAATAGAAAGGGAGACAGGACACACCCCTGTCTAACTCCCTTGGTGACTGCAAAAGGGGAAGTAAGCTCACCATTCACCCCAAATCTCACACTGGCCGAGGCTTCCGAATACAGCTCGCGTAGGAAGGATATTATCGGTGGGTATACGCCCAGTTCTGTTAAGATTGACCACAGCCTTGAATGTGAAACACAGTCAAAAGCTGCGGTTAAGTCAACATAGACTAAGTGGAGATTACCTTTCTTAGCCTGGGCATATTTCCCGATAAGAAGGGAGAGATTCAGCACCTGCTCCACAGTGCCCAGGCCCTCCCGGAAGCCGTATTGCAGGTCAACCTTAGTATGATAGGTGCACAGTGAGACCACAGAAGAGAATCTGCATGCAGAGCGATCCCTGTAAGAACTTAGAAATCAGAGCTGGCCTGAGAAACGCTCAGAGCTGCAGAGTGTGATTCACTACCAGCTGCAAGACCATCCCTGCAGGGTCTGGGTGCAGAGTGGCCTTGGCTAAAGCTAAATAATGTAGCATTACTCAGGAGTCTTTCCAACAGATTCCCTACCAGAAGCCTGCTACGGAAATTCACCTCAACACAATCCACCTAGATCGTTTTCCAATGGCTACCTACCCAGTTTACTCTCCTAAGCATGATAATATTTTGTTGCAATACATTAACGTCAAAATTTGTTTTTAGAGCAAACCAGACATCTTTCTATACAATAACGTATTGGCTGAGATTGGATTTTACCAGCCTTAAAGAGGTCACGTTATCATCCTTAATATGCATTGGTGTTTCGATGAATTGTAGCTTTTGTCTGACCCTTAAAGATTGTACAATGGGAGTCATTCTTTGTTTGGGTTCACCTGCAGAGGTGTTGATATCTATATCTTCTTTTGGCCTTGTAACTGAGTTATTGTTAATACCTGTCTTACTCAGTTGTTTTTTGGAAATCTTTTCAGAGACCAAGTCTGTCAGGAAAGTCACATCCTTTTGGACTAGCTTTATTTCAGACATCAATCGTCACTCCATATTGTCCAATTTACCATGTAGATTTTAGGAAAGTGTATCAATATTGTGTGGCCTTAGTGCTTTGCTTGTAGAGTTGTTGTCCCCCTTTAATTCTCCCAACATTGTTTTTAGCCTTTGATTTTGTTTTAGGCTTTACCGTCATGTTCCCCCTGGGACCGTTTGTCTGTTGGGGCGATGGTTTGCATTTTTTAGCTGGTGGGGAGGGCGGATGAGTACTGTTGGACAGGATTGAAATCTCCAATGGAGTTGTTAAGATGCATGGATTGGATACATTCACAATACTGTCCTTATCTGCTACAATAATCAGCTGTGCTTTGAGTTCTTGTTTATCCCGTCACTCATAAATAAAGTGGGATTGCTCACACCCTCTGATGCAGATTCTTTCAGTGCAGCATCTAATGCAGATTTGGTTCATGCAAGTTGTTCCTCGACGTACATGATCTCACTATTGAGTAGCCCCACAGCAGTTGTCAAATACTTAGTGATTAGTGCACTTTTGGTATGTGTCTTTACCCCAGAGGGCGGTAATTTCCTTTTGCCCATACTCCCAGAGAGACAGTGAACACTAATAGGTACAAAATAAGGCAGTTTTCACCTTACCGGGCTCTGTGTGATCCTGTTCTTTAGAATCAAGGGGGGTGGCCCAGTCCAGCCTCAGTCTGACGCACACGAGCACAGACAGGCCAGCCCTTGGCCTGGGCACGCCAATGCGCGTCCCGCGCTGCAGGAGCCCCGGCCTGTTTTTGAGCGCCTCCTGGCGCGTTAGAATGCTTGGGCAGCAAGTGTGCCACTAGGGATGCTGGGGACTGTAGTCTCTCCCTCCTCGCAGCACAAGGAAGGTAATGCAGCAGTCCGTGGCAATGATGGTGTGGGCTCTGGTAAGGGCTCTAGTTGCAGACAAAGTTCCTGGCATTTGAAGTCATAAATTACTGTTTGATAGGTAATACAAGCGGGCCTCAAACTTGTGTGGACACAATGTGGCCAAGTGGTTAATGTGTCCAGATGTCCGGCATGTGGAGCATGTGATCATGGATGTGCTGTGCTCTGATTGGCTATTTGTTCATAATTCATGTGCCATCTGACTTTATGGTGTTATAGGAACATGCCCCTCCAGCCATATATGCTTTATTGGGGACCATCCCCTTTGACCATTGTAGTGTTGCTGCATCAATCTGTCGGATTGATCTTTGTTTTCCATCCATGAGTGTGTTTGCCTGCTATGAGCCACTATACCTGTGACCTATCAATCAATAACCTCGGGCCTAGGTCTGACTGCTTGCCTGACTATGCATTTGTGAGCCGGGATTGATGTGGAATTCATAACGGGAGAATACGTTAATAAAAATTCGATTTTGTTCATATAAATGAATGTATAATTTCTCATATTGACATTACATTTTTCCATATTAACATTGTCAATAAACAAAAGTCTGTTTGCGGAATATTTTTGATGCCAGATACCTTGGTGCTGTTTGGGGAGAAGGAATACGTGTTGAGTACAGTCCCCAGAGGGCCCCGCGGCGCACGCAGCGGGTGACGCGGCTTTAGGGCGACCGAGGCCCTTAAAATCTGCCGCGCACTTCCGCAGCGCGGGACGCTGTTTCAAATACCTGGTCACCGACACCGGGGAGGACTTTGCCCTGTTTGCTCCCTTTTTTGCTGCCCTGTTTCATCGAGACATCACGTGCTGCGCTGGAAGAGGTGCTGGGTGAGAGGCGCGCTGTGACAGCCGCAAGGTCCAGGACTACCATCCACAGAGGACTCCGTGGCGCACGCAGTGGGTGATGCGGCTTTAGGGCGACCGAGGCCCTTAAAATCTGCCGCGCACTTCCACAGCGCGGGACGCTGTTTCAAATACCTGGTCACCGACACTGGGGAGGACTTTGCTCTGTTTGCTCTCTTGTTTGCTGCCCTGCTTCATCGAGACGTCACGTGCTGCGCTGGAAGAGGTGCTGGGTGAGAGGCGCGCTGTGACAGCCGCAAGGCCCAGGACTACTATCCCCAGAGGGCCCCGTGGCGCGCGCAGCGGGTGACTCGGCTTCAGGGCGACCGAAGCCCTTAAAATCTGCCACCCACTTCCGCAGCATGGGACGCTGTTTCAAATACCTGGTCACCGACACTGCGTAGGACTTTGCCCTGTTTGCTCCCTTGTTTGCTGCCCTGCTTCATCGAGACGTCACGTGCTGCGCTGGAAGAGGTGCTGGGTGAGAGGCGCGCTGTGACAGCCGCAAGGCCCAGGACTACCATCCCCAGAGGGCCCCGTGGCGTGCTCAGCAGGTGACGCGGCTTCAGGGCGACCGAGGCCCTTAAAATCTGCCACGCACTTCCGCAGCACGGGACGCTGTTTCAAATACCTGGTCACCGACACTGCCGGGGACTTTGCCCTGTTTGCTCCCTTGTTTGCTGCCCTGCTTCATCGAGACGTCATGTGCTGCGCTGGAAGAGGTGCTGGGTGAGAGGTGCGCTGTGACAGCCACGAGGCCCAGGACTACCATCCCCAGAGGGCCTCGCGGCACGCGCAGCGGGTGATGCGGCTTTAGGGCGACCGAGGCCCTTAAAATCTGCTGCGCACTTCCGCAGCGCGCGGGCGTGCCCGGGCCAAGCCCGGGCCAACGGCAGGCCCGTCCGCGCCCGTCGTAGCCGGAGGAGGCTGGGCCGGGCCACCCCCCCAACGTCTAAGGAACTGTAAGGAACTACTTTAACTGCCGGGACTAACCAGCCGCAAATAAAGGTACATTTTGGGGGCAAGTTAGTTGAGTTCAGTAGATTACAGTTTCCATATTGCATCAATGGCGACGCGTACAAGGAATAGAGGGAGGTATGTGACGGGGGGCTCCATCAAGGGGACACTAGACCAATTCATAGTCAGGGCAACATCGGTGCTAGAGAATGAAATAGCACTGACAGAATGTAGACTATCATTGGAACCTATGTATTTAAGAAGGTCATCCCTGGGGCCCATAATGGCGGCAACTTCACCTAATAATGGTGAGGCACAAGTACCGAACACAAACAATACGTTCGGCGCCAGCACCGAACACGTGATAGAGAGGCTTTCTGTTCCCCCTGATTTACTTATCATAAACGAGAATACCCCGCGAATAGATAACACTAACCCCCCTTCCAACAATGTGGCACAGTGTGCATCTGTGGGATCTGGCCCGAAACAAAATTAAAAAAATTCAAGCCTAAAACAGACTGTAGGTACACTTCCCTCCACTAAGAGGAAACGCCAAGGTGGCCCGCAAACAGGAAGGCGACCAAAAGTCACAACATTTTCAAATGCCACTGAAAAGGATGTAAAAGATAGGCGGGTACCCAGAGATCCTAGATTAGCATCATCGTCCCCTTTACCTGCATCGCCCCTAATATCACTAACTCCCTTGAAGAACGATCCCACTATGATTCCACTACAAACCACTGAGGGATTGTTAGTTCATGTCGAGCACCTAATTAAGTCTTTAATCCTACCTCTTGTTGAGAGGACAAAGTTTGATTTCGATTTGAAAACTTTATTTCGATTCACAAAAACAGAATCATAAAAGTATAACATAACTTATTATACAATTTAAAAAGATAACCATGCAATAGTCTTTCAAACATTATAAATTTCATAAATGTCAATACATGATTTACAGATCAATTAAAAAAAAATTGTATATGTTAAAAAAGATAACAATTTATCAATACACATACAATAAGTAGATAATGGTGCCCTAGCTCTAAACTAATCACATTTGAGGGAGTCAACAATCCATAACAATAATTAGTATTGATTTCTGATGCTGAGCGCTACTCTGATAAAACTAAGAACACCATTACATATTGCTGGGGTCGATAGTGAGAGTAGGTGTTCGTAACCCTCTTTATAATAACGAGATCCAAGAGATAACAGAATTGGTCTAATAAATCTACTCCTTGGATCTTTGTACAAGGAACAAAAAAGTATTAAATGAAGGGTGTTTTGAGAAACTCTGTTGTTACAAGCACACATGGGTAAACTCTCACACCAGCCCACCTGTTGTGGAAATGCAAATAAGAAATGCAATGTGTTCAAACGAAACCTAGTTAAATAAAAGCGCCATTGTGTCTGCCCTATATATGAAAGGTATGGTTGATGGTACAACCTCCCCCTATGATAGACCACACTCTCGCTACTTCGCAATGTGCCTAAATCTGAGCGATAGGCCTCTTTAGTTAGTTGCTTTGTTTCAGCGCCAATACTATCAACATTTGAAAAAAATCTGACCCAGACCTATCCTTTGGAAAGTATCCTTGACATATGATAGCCATGGGATCTTACTGTAGTGCTCAAGCTTAAGACAGTCTGATAGTATTTCTTTGGTTAATTTCAGGTCATCAGAACGCCAAACCTTAATCCAAAGCAATAAAGGGGAGACATGGATGATGTCACTAACAAATTCTAAACCTGCCTCAATGTGACAAAAGATGTTAGCAGTGCTTGTTGGAACACATAAGAGGCGTTTTATGAACTTGTTTTCCATTACTTGGATATTGTTGCAGGATTGCGTACCCCACACACCCGCACTGTATGTTACAACCGGGATGCATTTTGCTTTGTATAGGGATTTGAGTTCTGCAACCGGTCTTTGCCCCAGTTTGCTGGAAAAACGAAAGATAGCCTCAACAATTTGGATAGCTTTTTGTGCACGCGTTGATATTAAGGGATCCCAGCTTAAGGTTTTGTTGAATAGGTTTCCCAGGTAGTTGAAACTGTCAACTTTCGCAATGATCGAGTCCTTTACCACAAGCCTGCGGGATTTTACCCCTTTCGGGCCACAGACCATGGCAAAGGACTTGGCAAAATGTACCCTTAGATCTAACCCTTGCATGAAGGTTTCAAAAGCATTTAAACAAATTTGCATGCTATTTGCAGTTAGGGTCATTAAAACCGTGTCATCCGCATAAGATGACATCGGTATAGATTTGCCATTTACCTGGGGAAAATCAGCACAGGTTTCCAACAAAAAGGCTTCCAACCCATTGGTATAGACCAGGAACAAAAAAGGAGCCAGTATACACCCCTGGCGGACACCCTCAGTCGAGGGTATGGGCTTTGTCATCTCCCCTGTTGGACCGAATCTAATCTTTACTGTAGTGGCAGCGTGGAGTCTGCGAAGTAAGGTAACCAATGGCTCCTCAAACCCCATGGATTCCATCATCTGCCATAATTTTCCCCTGCAAACAGTATCGAAGGCACTGGATAAGTCCATGAAAGCCATGTGGATACAACCACGCTTAGCTCTCATGTACTTACCCATGATCAGCGCCAGATTTAGGCACTGCTCATTAGTGCCCTTTCCCCTCCTAAACCCATATTGGGACTCAACAATAATACCGTTAGATTCGGCCCAAGTTTCTAAACGGGCAAGAATCACTCTACCCATTAATTTACAGGACGCGTCTATTAGGGATATTGGTCTATAGCAACTAGGGTCGCATTTGTTGCCTTTTTTAAATATTGGGACCAACACCGCCTCTTGTCATGAACTCGGGATGCGACCGACCACAACTGCTTTAAACAAGAGTAATAACAGGGGGGACCACACATCGGTGTTATATTTATAAAAGTCCAATGGCACTGCATCCGGCCCAGGAGCTTTTAGAGCTATGCCCTTCCTAAGTGCGGCCTCTATCTCAGAAAGAGTCAGTGAAAGGCTGAGTGTAACTGCTGATTCCCTCCTTATATTGGGGAGCCCTTCAGGGCAGGTTACAAGTGGAGCCCCTTTGGGTTAAAGATTCCCCCGTAATGGCCCTCCCATGTGCCCCCTGAAATGTGAGTCTGCAAGGTGTCCTTTTCATCACTTTTTAAAAAAGGACGATTTATAACCTCCCAAAATAATCGACTATCCTTTAAATCCGAAGCCCTGCCCAGATCATCCCATGCCTGTCTTTTCAATTAGATTTTACGTTTGGTAATGGCGTCTCTATAAGTTTTCCTTGCTACTCTAACCAAACCCCTATCACGAGGTACTTGACGTAGAGCTTTTGTTAGGCTAGATTGCGCTTTAGAGCATTCGGAGTCAAACCATTTATATGTATTACCCTTTTTTCCCCCCATGGGTCTCAAAAGATGGGAGGCCACGTTTGTTAGAAGAGCTTCAAAGTTATCAATTATTACATCTGGCTCATTTAAGGGCGTTAAGCCAACTTCGATTTTTTCTTTATTTATCTTAAAGATCTCCATCTCTAAGAGTTTTGCGACTACCCTATCCCACCTTAAGGTAACCCCCTTGTTCTGACTAAACTTAATTGGATGTTCTACAACCAGCGTTCTCTTGAACACAGGACACAGACTCAGTATGAGTGGGTTATGATCACTTGCTGGATTAACCTGGATTTGAAAATCATTCATGAGATGAATGTATTTTCTAGAGACAAGTGCAAAATCTATAACACTTGTCTGACCTCCCACGCCATGGAAGGTAGGAATACTCACAGGTCTTGAGAAACTGGGCATATCTAGAACGCAAAGGTCATTAATAGTTATAATATTATTTAGGGTCTCACCTTGCTTTGAATGCTTAAAATGTGCAAACGGTTGTTCGTTTAAATCTGCCAGGCCACAGACTCGCAAACCACTAAACTTACACAAACAACAATTAAAATCGCCTACCCACATGATGAAAAGAGTAGATATACTATTTGTTATTTTGATAATCTCATCCTGTAGTTTTTGTATAACCACTGTAATTTGAGAGTCAAATATATTGTAATACCAATTAATTAACAGCAGCGGGATCAGAATAAATCCTTAATTATTAATAATTGGAACCAAGGGCACGACACCAATGTATCAGTTTTTAAGCTATCATGTTTTACAGGGATGGCTGTCATAAGGCCACCCTTAGCTCTTCCGGATTGTGAGGGTTCTGCTACAACATTAAAAGATTGGTAACCATCCAAACCAGGGGACCCCCTGCTCCATGTCTCCTGAAAACAGGCTATATCGAAGGATTCCACAAATTTTAACCACGCCGGGTCCTCTAGTCTCCGTGAGAGACCAGCTATATTCCACAAAATCAGGCAAAATAAGTGGCCATCAATCATGCTACCCGGATCCTCCGTATGTATAGTAGTTTGTGACTGAATTGCCTCAACATCTCTCAGGGTTGCTGCTAGTGAATTGCTACCTAAAGCCAATGGAGAAGATTCTATCTGGGGGGACTATTTCTTTCACCCTGTGGTGAAATACCCGCACTCTGAATCCAAACATCTGTCTGACACCCTTTTGGAGTTGGTGGTCAATCCACCATCTCCAGACAACTATATCTGTTCAAAGTAGGAATTCCTCTCCAGTGGTCCCTAAAGGAAGATTCCTGTGAGGGATATCTATTGGGGTTACCTCCCCAATCTGCCCTAGTAGGGTGTCTAATGAGATTACTGCCCCAATCCTCCCACTCTCTATCCAAAGCTCGATGGCCTACTCTTTACCAGTTTTGTTCGTAGCCTAAGTTGTTATGAGTCCCAGGGGGATAGAAGAAGGAGAGATGTTTTGTGTCTATCCCTTCAATGGTATATCGGGGACCCCATGAGCAAATATGGTTCACTGTGCGAGGGTCCTTAAAATTAACTAGTATGCAATCTCCCTCTATCAATTTCTTACAGAGGCCCACCCAAGGGACTCTACGAACTGTTAAAATCTGGCTAGACCAGTAAGAATGGTAAAGGACGATTCTTAGTGAGCCAGTGTTGAACTTTATTCATTAATGCCCAAGGAGGTTCATCTGTGGTATCTGACAATTCCGGGACACCGGTCAACACTACCACAAAAGGACTAGCCTCAGGGGGGAGATTAGCGGGAAATCTATTATAAAGCGTATTCCTATGATGGTCCCTATTATCATCTTTCCTAGGTGCTATGGGGGTATTGCTAGTCACCTTATCCTGAGCAACCGAGTCTTTGGGTTTTTCAGTAGTTTTCTTCTCTGCTACTGCTACTGTAGCAGGAGACTTCGATGTTGTTTGCCCTGCAGCCACTACTTTTATTACCTGTGGAACAGCAGGTTTATTTGTTGACAATTTAGTTCCCCCTGGTTTTGATATCCCCGATGTTAGTGGGTCTTTTCTTTTAGAGGCACTAAATAATTCGACTAGTTGTTTTTCAATACGTTGCAGACTAGCTTCTAACGGAGAGAGGTAGGATTTAATTAACTCATCCACTCTTGTTAAAAGTTGGTTATCTACCCCTCTTTCAATTTCGTTTTCCTTTTCCTTTTCACCCCCTACCTGGATAGTCAAGATATCAGTGGACGTATTTCCCGGTGACTCATATGTAACAGGGTTTGGTAAGGTTTTATTTCTCTTACCCCCCTTCTTATGTACAAAGTTATTTAGATTATTTCCCTGATGCTTGGCTGACTCATGTGTCTTTTTTGCCCTTTAGATTTTCTGTTGATTCCTTCTTTTCTTAACGGCCCCCTCCCTCTTTCCCCTCAGCTGTCTAGTTGCATCTGGTGTAGAGTGCAATGATAAGTCTGGGGATTTTTCCAGCTCCAAGCTGATTTGGGAGTCTGACAGGCATACCGACGCCGATAGATCCACCACATTTGGTAGACTATGTACATCAGCACGTGCCTCTATCAGAGGGGACTTTCTAGTCCGATCAGGGGTTTTGGCAGTAGCTAGGTTGCCCAAGGAAGATCGTTTTTGGTAGGCAGCAGCTAGATCTTGGGAAACTCTGCGTTCAAGATCAGCGATGCCTTGATCAATAAAGGAATTCGCCTTTATTAGAAAATTATCTATGGGTCCAACTATCTGACCCCCTTCCGCCGCAGTTTTACTCCTGCTTTCTCGTGTGGATGGTCATTGTTACAAGAGAGAAGATATTGAACCAAACAGCTAACTATATAGAAGCAGTATACAAAAAAATGTTTTGTACTAACAATGGGAAGACGTAAATACAAGACCTTAAGAACACAGAGATAAGGGATTGGGGGGGGGGGGGCGCGGTCCGGTCTTACACGGTCTCTAACAGGCTCAAACGGGCCCGCCCTTGGCCCGGGCTTAGCCCCGCGCTCAGTCCCGCGTGCGTCCCGCGTTCGCGTTGTGGTTAATCCTATTAAGAGGAGGGACAGGAGGGGGCGGGAAGAGGACCAGCTGCGGCCGATCAGCGCCGCTGGGCAGGTTGGTCCTCGCAGTCCCGCCTCTGTCCATGCGTGCAGATAGTATCAGAAAAGGCCACTGGGTCCCAGGCAAGACGTGGGCAGCAAAGTTCCTGGGCCGCGAGATGTGGCGTAGTGGCGGGAAAAACAAAGCACGGAAACAAGGTCCGTAGCAACAGCAGCCCTCCTTCAGATTCCAAAGGCACCCACCTGATACACTCACAGCTAGGTCTTTTATGCTGGAGGGGGTGGGAAGAGGACCAGCTGCGGCCGATCAGCGCCGCAGGGCAGGCTGGTCCTCGCAGTCCCGCCTCAGTTCGTGCGTGCGGGTAGTATCAGAAAAGGCCACTGGGTCCCAGGCAAGACGTGGGCAGCAAAGTTCCTGGGCCGCGAGATGTGGAGTAGTGGCGGGAAAAGCAAAGCAGGAAAACAAGGCCTGTGGCAACAGCAGCCCTCCTTCAGATTCCAAAGGCACCCACCGGATACACTCACAGCTAGGTCTTTTATGCTGGAGGGGCCAGGAAGAGGACCAGCTGCGGCCGATCAGCGCCGCTGGGCAGGCTGGTCCTCGCAGTCCCGCCTCTGTCCGTGCGTGCAGGTAGTATCAGAAAAGGCCACTGGGTTCCAGGCAAGACGTGGGCAGCAAAGTTCCTGGGCCGGCGAGCGGCTCCCGCAAAGCGGGGGCGCGAGATGTGGCGTAGTGGCGTAGTGGCGTGAAAAGTAAAGCAGGGAAACAAGGTCCGTGGCAACAGCAGCCCTCCTTCAAATTCCAAAGGCACCCACCGGATACACTCACAGCTAGGTCTTTTATGCTGGAGGGGGCGGGAAGAGGACCAGCTGCAGCCGATCAGCGCCGCTGGGCAGGCTGGTCCTCGCAGTCCCGCCTCTGTCCGTGCGTGCAGGTAGTATCAGAAAAGGCCACTGGGTTCCAGGCAAGACGTGAGCAGCAAAGTTCCTGGGCCGGCGAGCGGACCCGCAAAGCGGGGGCCACGAGATGTGGTGTAGTGGCGGGAAAAGCAAAGCAGGGAAACAAGGTCCGTGGCAACAGTAGCCCTCCTTCAGATTCCAAAGGCACCCACCGGATACACTCAAAGCTAGGTCTTTTATGCTGGAGGGGGCGGGAAGAGGACCAGCTGCTGCCGATCAGCGCCGCTAGGCAGGCTGGTCCTCGCTGTCCCGCCTCTGTCCGTGCGTGCAGGTAGTATCAGAAAAGGCCACTGGGTCCCAGGCAAGACGTGGGCAGCAAAGTTCCTGGGCCGCGAGATGTGGCGTAGTGGTGGGAAAAGCAAAGCAGGGAAACAAGGTCAGTGGCAACAGCAGCCCTCCTTCAGATTCCAAAGGCACCCACCGGATACACTCACAGCTAGGTCTTTTATGCTGGAGGGGGCGGGAAGAGGAACAGCTGCGTCCGATCAGCGCCGCTGGGCAGGCTGGTCCTCGCAGTCCCGCCTCTGTCCGTGCGTGCAGGTAGTATCAGAAAAGGCCACTGGGTCCCAGGCAAGACGTGGGCAGCAAAGTTCCTGGGCTGGCGAACGGCTCCCGAGAAGCGGGGGCCGCGAGATGTGGCATAGTGGCGGGAAAAGCAAAGCAGGAAAACAAGGTCCGTGGCAACAGCAGCCCTCCTTCAGATTCCAAAGGCACCCACCGGATACACTCACAGCTAGGTCTTTTATGCTGGAGGGGCCGGGAAGAGGACCAGCTGCGGCCGATCAGCGCCACTGGGCAGGCTGGTCCTCGCAGTCCCGCCTCTGTCCGTGCGTGCAGGTAGTATCAGAAAAGGCCACTGGGTTCCAGGCAAGACGTGGCAGCAAAGTTCCTGGGCCGGCGAGCGGCTCCCGCAAAGCGGGGGCCGCAAGATGTGGCATAGTGGCAGGAAAAGCAAAGCAGGGAAACAATGTCCGTGGCAACAGCAGCCCTCCTTCAGATTCCAAAGGCACCCACCGGATACACTCACAGCTAGGTCTTTTATGCTGGAGGGGCCGGGAAGAGGACCAGCTGCGGCCGATCAGCGCCGCTGGGCAGGCTGGTCCTCGCAGTCCCGCCTCTGTCCGTGCGTGCAGGTAGTATCAGAAAAGGCCACTGGGTTCCAGGCAAGACGTGGGCAGCAAAGTTCCTGGGCCGGCGAGCTGCACCCGCAAAGCGGGGGCCGCGAGATGTGGTGTAGTGGCGGGAAAAGCAAAGCAGGGAAACAAGGTCCGTGGCAACAGCAGCCCTCCTTCAGATTCCGAAGGCACCCACCGGATACACTCACAGCTAGGTCTTTTATGCTGGAGGGGGCGGGAAGAGGACCAGCTGCGGCCGATCAGCGCCGCTAGGCAGGCTGGTCCTCGCAGTCCCGCCTCTGTCCGTGCGTGCAGGTAGTATCAGAAAAGGCCTCTGTGTCCCAGGCAAGACGTGGGCAGCAAAGTTCCTGGGCCGCGAGATGTGGCGTAGTGGCGGGAAAAGCAAAGAAGAAAAACAAGGTCCGTGGCAACAGCAGCCCTCCTTCAGATTCCAAAGGCACCCACCGGATACACTCACAGCTAGGTCTTTTATGCTGGAGGGGCTGGGAAGAGGACCAGCTGCGGCCGATCAGCGCCGCTGGGCAGGCTGGTCCTCGCAGTCCCGCCTCTGTCCGTGCGTGCAGGTAGTATCAGAAAAGGCCACTGGGTTCCAGGCAAGAAGTGGGCAGCAAAGTTCCTGGGCCGGCGAGCGGCTCCCGCAAAGCGGGGGCCGCGAGATGTGGCGTAGTGGCGGGAAAAGCAAAGCAGGGAAACAATGTCCGTGGCAACAGCAGCCCTCCTTCAGATTCCAAAGGCACCCACCGGATACACTCACAGCTAGATCTTTTATGCTGGAGGCGCCGGAAAGAGGACCAGCTGCGGCCGATCAGCGCCGCTGGGCAGGCTGGTCCTCGCAGTCCCGCCTCTGTCCGTGCGTGCAGATAGTATCGGAAAAGGACACTGGGTTCCAGGCAAGACGTGAGCAGCAAAGTTCCTGGGCCGGCGAGCGGCACCCGCAAAGCGGGGGCCGCGAGATGTGGTGTAGTGGCGGGAAAAGCAAAGCAGGGAAACAAGGTCCGTGGCAACAGCAGCCCTCCTTCAGATTCCAAAGGCACCCACCGGATACACTCAAAGCTAGGTCTTTTATGCTGGAGGGGCCGGAAAGAGGACCAGCTGCGGCCGATCAGCGCCGCTGGGCAGGCTGGTCCTCGCAGTCCCGCCTCTGTCCGTGCGTGCAGATAGTATCAGAAAAGGCCACTGGGTTCCAGGCAAGACGTGGCAGCAAAGTTCCTGGGCCGCGAGATGTGGCGTAGTGGCGGGAAAAGCAAAGCAGGGAAACAATGTCCGTGGCAACAGCAGCCCTCCTTCAGATTCCAAAGGCACCCACCGGATACACTCACAGCTAGGTCTTTTATGCTGGATGGCCGGGAAGAGGACCAGCTGCGGCCGATCAGCGCCGCTGGGCAGGCTGGTCCTCGCAGTCCCGCCTCTGTCCGTGCGTGCAGGTAGTATCAGAAAAGGCCACTGGGTTCCAGGCAAGACGTGGGCAGCAAAGTTCCTGGGCCGGCGAGCTGCACCCGCAAAGCGGGGGCCGCGAGATGTGGTGTAGTGGCGGGAAAAGCAAAGCAGGGAAACAAGGTCCGTGGCAACAGCAGCCCTCCTTCAGATTCCGAAGGCACCCACCGGATACACTCACAGCTAGGTCTTTTATGCTGGAGGGGGCGGGAAGAGGACCAGCTGCGGCCGATCAGCGCCGCTAGGCAGGCTGGTCCTCGCAGTCCCGCCTCTGTCCGTGCGTGCAGGTAGTATCAGAAAAGGCCTCTGTGTCCCAGGCAAGACGTGGGCAGCAAAGTTCCTGGGCCGCGAGATGTGGCGTAGTGGCGGGAAAAGCAAAGCAGGAAATCAAGGTCCGTGGCAACAGCAGCCCTCCTTCAGATTCCAAAGGCACCCACCGGATACACTCACAGCTAGGTCTTTTATGCTGGAGGGGCCGGGAAGAGGACCAGCTGCGGCCGATCAGCGCCGCTGGGCAGGCTGGTCCTCGCAGTCCCGCCTCTGTCCGTGCGTGCAGGTAGTATCAGAAAAGGCCACTGAGTTCCAGGCAAGAAGTGGGCAGCAAAGTTCCTGGGCCGGCGAGCGGCTCCCACAAAGCGGGGGCCGCGAGATGTGGCGTAGTGGCGGGAAAAGCAAAGCAGGGAAACAATGTCCGTGGCAACAGCAGCCCTCCTTCAGATTCCAAAGGCACCCACCGGATACACTCACAGCTAGATCTTTTATGCTGGAGGGGCCGGAAAGAGGACCAGCTGCGGCCGATCAGCGCCGCTGGGCAGGCTGGTCCTCGCAGTCCCGCCTCTGTCCGTGCGTGCAGATAGTATCGGAAAAGGCCACTGGGTTCCAGGCAAGACGTGAGCAGCAAAGTTCCTGGGCCGGCGAGCGGCTCCCGCAAAGCGGGGGCCGCGAGATGTGGTGTAGTGGCGGGAAAAGCAAAGCAGGGAAACAAGGTCCGTGGCAACAGCAGCCCTCCTTCAGATTCCAAAGGCACCCACCGGATACACTCAAAGCTAGGTCTTTTATGCTGGAGGGGCCGGAAAGAGGACCAGCTGCGGCCGATCAGCGCCGCTGGGCAGGCTGGTCCTCGCAGTCCCGCCTCTGTCCGTGCGTGCAGGTAGTATCGGAAAAGGCCACTGGGTTCCAGGCAAGACGTGGCCAGCAAAGTTCCTGGGCCGCGAGATGTGGTGTAGTGGCGGGAAATGCAAAGCACGGAAACAAGGTCCGTGGCAACAGCAGCCCTCGTTCAGATTCCAAAGGCAAAGTTAATTTGCGATAGATTGGGGAAGCTCGAGCAAATTGCTACTGATAATTCGGCCTCTTTGAGTAAGTTGCTCGAATGTCTATCTAGGCATGACAGCTTAGCAAATAAATTACTATCAGAAGCTGTAGACCCAGTTCTCCTTTTGCCTACTATGATAACAGCTAATGTACCCCTTCCAATATTAACTTAAAGTACCCCATCTGTTGAAGTACTAGAAAATAGGATTACTCTCACTGGGAGATGGGGACGCCCAGTGACATGCGAGGCAGGGGAGTTGAGACAGAACCAGGGTCACACAGTAGCAAAGCCGTCCAATGATCTGATAGTTGGTGCCAGTGAAGCACCTAATGTTGGCAAGCAGAAATATGTTTCAAAATGTATTGACTTGCCTCCAGAATCCCTTCCATATGTTGTCGTACTTACTGGGGTTCCGGAGTTAGGATATGGCAAGACAGAGACCTACTTAGAACTAATACAAGGTATCCTATTGGTTGAACAAGAATAGATCGCTTACAAGGTATATTGATGGTGAAATCTTGTGTGTCCGTAGAATTAGCTGGTTAGGGCGGAGACACAAGGATATAGGTGGTGACTGCATTATAGTTAACTTTAGGGACAGACGAGTAGTTGGCCATGTTTGCAGTCCACACTACCAAAAAAGTAATAGTGACATACGTACCTGTGACCTTGGCTACTTTTACCCTCCAGCAACTTCTACAAACACTAATTGGAATTTCAACCTACTTAGCGCATACCGGCCTGGGGTCTTTGAGGGATTTAAAAATCAATTTAATGTCCCCACTGCAAACCGCTTTGACCTATTGTATGGCCTTGACGGAGTTGATTGACTGAGCGCTGTAAAATGTACCATCTCAGCTGGGTTTGGCACTATGACCAATGGCTTACCACGTGAGGACAATGAGGGGCTCCCTTGTAAGCTGACGGTGCTAGATTCTGTATATCCATCCATCCTGCCCAGAGTCCTACTCCTTGAAAGCACTAATAAAGAATTCATATTCGTTCCCGCAATTAATGATGGCTTGCATAATAAGACAAGCCAGGAAATAATTATTGATAGAAGCCACAAATCTCTTGTTAGTGATGATCACATAGATGATAGTCATTTTGAGATGGAGTATCAGGATGATAATATTAGAAATCATTTAGGCAATGGTGAAGTTGCATATGATGCTTTAGAGCCCATAAAAGAAGTAGAAGCTAACATTTTAAGGATTAATGATAATATTCGGGATACAGGTGATAATTTATCTATGAAACTGATATCCTGGAATATCGCGGGCATCAAGAAAAATCTATGTGATCCCTTGTGGCAAGAGTACATTGATAGTGGTGATATTGTCCTATTTCAAGAAACATGGTCGGTTGAAAGTTTGTTTAAAGTGGGTTATAAGACCTTTAATGTCCTCGCTACAACTCCAACTAAAGGCAGACCCTCTGGGGGCCTGATCATTTGGACAAAAATCACACTGGGGATAGATATCAAACAAATTGATCTTGGTAGCCGCGATATATTGGGAATTAAGTGCCTGCCCATGTGATTAAAAGGCATGGAAACATTGTATTCAGGATTGGTCACCCTACTCTGGAACATATGCAAGTTTAGTCTAGATACAGAGTGGTCTATTCTAAAATATACCCAGAACCTGCCTTCCTGATCCTGAATGTGATGGAACAATGCTATCAACTATCCAGCTATTGCCTGTGTTCCATGGACCGGAAGGTCCTGTCGCGCGGGTGCATTTAGTATAGGCACTCGCTTCCTGGTAGTTGTCCCAGGTCCAGTTACCTGATTGCTGATGCAAGACCATCAGATATAATGGAAGCTTTTCATCGCCTGGAAGGTGACACCGCACACTTTGAAGATAAGGTGTCTGACTGCACTTTTTTTCTGAATCTGCACTTTCACTAGTGAGATGAGCAAAGAAAACCTTTTTGGGAGTCTGCTGATATATTCCAGATCTTTCTCCAAGTTATTTCGACAAACTCTGTTGTGTTTGTACTTTACAATGTAAAAGAGTTTATGACACTGCCTGTAGGTTTATTTCACGTTTATTCGTACCATTGGTCCACAAACCATACATGTCAATACAACTGCAACTAAAAAACATTTCGTTAGCACACATAGATACATCCTAAAACATGTTTCATCTAAAAACCCACTATTGCCTAAATTGCGAGTAGCTACTTATTAAAACTCTGTAATACAAGTCGAATCCTGTAATGTTTCAAAAATTCAAGGTTTGCTGGCAACAGGGTTGGTGTTCTAGGTAAAATGATATTTCGCCATTTGGGCACTCCCCTTCTCCAGCAAAACATCTCTTTTTTTAGTCCAGTGCTGCAGTCCGGCTATCCTGCGCCCTCTCATGGCCACTTGTGGTTGTGCTATAAGGCAGCTGCCTGGAGAGGCTCTAATGTAAGGCTAGCCATTGTCCAGGTCTTTCAGATCTATAGAAACAGTGATGGTTGAAAAAAGCCAAAATCAAAAAAAAAGAGAAAGTTGCCATTATATTACAGATGTTGAGCTAAACTCTGCAAATTCCCTCCTACGTGAGATCCCTCAAAACAGCAAATAGGAACTGTTGGAGTAACTCACTTCCTGGATTCTCTCTGGCATGCTAAGGTGGGGCCTGTTTATTGCGCCCTTATAAAGTCCAGTTCCTTGTTTGTATTCATATGGAATCGTCTGATAGGTGAACTTTGATCATCCACGTATCTCATGGTTGTACTCCCTCAGTCACTGCTGCATGGCAGAGAGAGTGTGAGAGAGGAAGGGAGGCGCTCGGGACACCAAGGGGGCTTCTAGCAGCTGGAAAGCGATAGCGGGTAGGTGACAATGGTGCCCTGTGTACAGTGCTCTCTCAGTCACTGGTGTATGAGAGGGGAAGGGGGCAGCTCGGGACACGAAGAGGGCCTCTAGTTGCTATTGCAATAAACAGCTTTGGAGTCCTTTTCTGTAATGTTTTCTATTGTAAATTAGAAAGATACTTTTTCGAAGGAACCACCTTTTAATCGTGGTGATGAAAAAAATCAAAAAGTTATAAAAAGTTTTTTCTGGGGTAGAATGAAGAGACACTTTGCAATTTCATACCGTATTCTCTACAGTCAGGAGCCTGCTGGGCGTTGGGCAGCTCCTTGGGGAGGTCTGTTCTGTCCCTAGGTGACAGCTCTCAGGTCACCGAGTCCTGATTACAATTCACACCAAACTGAATGTTTTTGTAAAGTAGTCCTTAAATGCTCTCTGAAGTTTTTTAATTGTTGCTCCTCGTGGCTGCAAAGGCTGCGTGTTGTTGATCGATCCTAGAGATTCCTTCCTTGTGATCAAGATACAACAGGTAGGGAGGTGATAAGTTAGTGAACATGGGTGAGTGCCTGTGTGAGACGTGCCCTCCTCACCCGGATGACAATCAGCTAGAAAACAGTTCCTGGGGTCGAAACAGAATAGAGCATAGAGCCAGAAGAGCTAGCAAGTACTACACAAAACTCGGGAAATATCTAGGGACACGTTTTTTTACAATATATATTTATTTATTGAAATGCAGGTTTACAGAAGAATGCACATAATGTAGGGGGAAACAAAACAATACCTCAAATCTATTTTAGTTGAACACAAGCGCTGTCACCAAGCATGCCTGGTATTTTATGCAAACATAAAGCAGGCACATGCCCCAAGTGTCCGGCTGGCCTACAGGGGCAGTTATAGTTTGAGGGTCATAAAGTAAGAGGGTGAAACTAGCCTAAAAGATATACAAAGCCTTGTCTGGTGTCTCGGGAGGGTGGCAGGTGCCTAGAGGCAGGTAGAAGAAACAGGCAGAGTTTCTCATGCCTCAGGTAATGACATAGTGAAGTAGTTGGGGTAGCGGGAAACTGGACCATGAGGTTCCTAAAGGATGCCTTTCATCGTGTTCACTCAAGGTAGGTGGGTATCTTGGCCAATGGCGCCTACATCGTTAATTGGTCCCTTAGATGCGCTTTAATAACTGTCCATAATAATAATGACAAAGACCCCAAGTCCGAGCTGTCAAATGTGCACATCGTAATGTGGGATTTCAAGGTCTTCTTGTGCTCGGGCACGTGTTATCAGTGGAGAGGTGTGGCGCAGCGGCCAGGGCAGCTGACTTCGGAACACAGGGTTCATAGTTCGATCCCTGGCTCTGGTGGCAGCTCAGCTCAGCACCACGTGACTCTGGGGAATAGCTCACTTAATTTCCACAACGGCCCCTAGCGCCTTCAGACCCGTACGGGTGAGTAGTTTGCGCTTTACAAATACAGATTTACATTTAGCCGGAAGATGCCACAATGATGAAGGTGGTAGGACTTCAGGGCTAAGGTCGAGGCTTGCAAAGGCCTGGTCAGAGTTACCTCCCTCAAGGTCTCACAGGAAAGTCTGAGAGGAGTGAGGTGGTTCAACTCAGGAAATAGTCCAGGTTGGATGAAGTTTTATGAACCAAGGAATGAAGGTATAGTTGTGATCACTCGATTGGAGTGATCACCATATGTCTATCGCTCCAAAGTCTGCAGTGACATGGAGAACAGCCCTGGGGTTGTCATGGCACCTATCAGTGGGTCCAGCACTGCCTAAGGATGGGCCCAGTGCCATGTCCCAGGCTCCGCCCACAACCATTCGCATGGATCCCCATTCAGAGCAGGCTTCTCAATCAAGAGAGGAGTCCTGCTTGCAAGTATGAGCCTACGATCAATGTTGTATTCAGGGGTCACAGTTCAGCAAATCAGCTGTCTGTGTCTGTCCACTGCTGAAGTATCTGGTCGGCGAGGGGTTTCTTAATAAGCGCCTTGACTCTGCCCTTCCCAGAGGCAGACAAGGGTCCTCGCACCTCCCTGGACATCCAAGGAGTGACTGCTGCTACTGGCCTTGTCCGCCCTTTCCACCCATAGATTGACTGATTTGGCTTCATAGAGATGCATTTCTGAGATTTGAAAAGCAATTCCAGAGTTGTTTTTATATCTAAATATTGAAAGATTGTCTTGAGACCCTCATAGGTGAGTGGTCGCACTTAACAAACTCCTGATTGATTGATTGATTGATTGATTGATTGGCTATTATAATTGGTTGAGCCAGTGCTTCCCAAACGCTTCAGAACCACAACCTAATTTTAAGAATGAAAAAACGTTCATGACTCACCTAGTTTTGATGGAAAAGGCGGGTCATTTTTTAAAATAGCTAAAGGATCATGTGGCAGCACATTGCCATTTAGAGGCGGTACATTTTCAATTTTCCATTGAAATGGCTGCTAAATTTGCACAGAGATACACTTTTTCTGATAAACCCACACTGCACACAGATTATAACATGTGGAAAGCGGGTTTCCATCAATATCCGTCATTGGTGCATCACCAAGTAGTGCACTGATTTGTTTTGATCCTAATAACACCTTTGCTTCCATCACACTTCAGAATCGCAAAAAAGTGCTTCATTTTTGCTTTCCTAACTGCTGAATGCGTACAGTGCCTTCACTTTCACACTCCCTGTACCTCAGCAAGATTCTCACATAATTCTCTTTACTTCCCTTTCCTTAACTGCCTGGTGAGAGGAGTTTGTAAACCAATCCCCATGTTTAAAAATTAACCAACAATTTGTCCGAAGACATAGCTTGACATTTGATCTCTGTCACTGAAGCGCAGCAAATGTGACAAGATACATGCAAACTTTAAATACACATTTATTTATTGCTTGGACTTTCCCTACCCACCAAAAATCGAGTTGAGAGGTGGGGGTGGTAGTGTGGGGTGTAGATAGAAGGGGCTGCAGTAATTAAAGCACTCATGAGGATTAGGCAGGGGTCCCAGCAACTAGTCAGAAAGGACAACGAGACCTATAACTTGAAACTTTGGAGCAGCGGGCGATATCCCTTCACCCGGAGGGGCAGCCAGACCCAGACTAGTGCCCGGTAGAATCATCATGGTTAGGCTGGGGCTGAAACTTCAGGCAGCTGAGCAGTAGTAAGGGTAGGAGGCTGCAAAATGTACAAAGAGAAAACAAACCCTCTGGGGGCATCATGTGTAACGGAAGAGCAGTTGCACATGGTATATAGTGCTGGGGTCTCCTGAAAGAGTGTGCCTAGCGTCACTGACTGTAGAACCTCAGTGAGCAGTTAGAGTTCTCCACGCCATGGAGGATGGCAGCAAGGCCCTTGAGAAGCACAGCGGAACAAGTGAGGCAATAACTTGCGATGGCTCTCCCGTCGCCACTGGTGAGGCCCCATACGCCTCGCATGTACCGCTCTATGGGGGGCTTAGGGCAAGTGCCTTGAACAGGGCCCAGGTGTGGTCCCACTCAGGAGCACTCCATGGCAAAACTAGTCCCAAAGTTCAGTGATGTCATCAATGATGTCATTTGAGATGTCATGAGCGATGTCATAAAGGATGTCATAGACCATGTCATGAGTGATGTAATATGTGAGGCCTTGAGTGGCGCATGGCAGGGGCACAGGTTATAGTTAAAGCTGCTAAATGTAAATGCTGAATTTCTGTGTTTTTTTGGGTCCAAACAATGTTGTCACTGACAATAACAATACTTTAACCTTTGTTTTTTCAGGATTAGTAGATTTAATTATGTCTGTCACAAAGAACTGTTTTTGTGCAGACAGTTGATCTATTTCTTTGCATGTTTTAAGCAGTGATTGGAAAAAACATTAAATAATTGTTTGAGTTTCTTGGACACCATCATTCGCAGATATCCAGAAATTAAACTAGGTGTCGAAATCCAAGCATTTCTAAGTCGGTAATACTCTCATTGATTTCATGCACTCAAACCTCATCACATTCCATTATTAACTTCAGGCCAAAATACATTTCTCAGTATGGCTCTCGAGAGTAAATTGAGATTTACTATTCATGTGTAGGATAATCCTTATTTTAAGCCACTTATATTTGAATCTCTCTTAATGCATGTAGAGCTCTGAAACTGAATTTCTAAGGGTTCGTAAGACTCTTGAGCGACTCATATTTGCTACTGTTAGTACCTGGAAAGGGACAAAATACAAGACCACTGCCTCTCACACCACATCTAAGATAATGTATGTGTCTGATTACCATGTGCAATCACTGAACCCAATCCATTCAGCACCAGACATGCTCACATCCAGGCGCGCAACACCCATTGGCCTCAAAGGGCTTCAGCCTCCCCCCCCCCCGTCGTGTGTGGCAGCCCGGGATGAGACACTTCCCGGGCCCGCTCACAGCCGCACACGAGCACTTCACAGGTCTTTAAAAGACCTTGTGCATATTAAAGGGGCTTTGTTGTTGTTTCTCCCCGTCTAAGAGCCCCTGCAGCTCGACTCTGCCGATTCCCTAAAGATTCAGCCCCCCAAAAAAATGTTGATAGCCCCCCCGAAATTTGACTCTAGTGGCGCCTCTGCTCACATCACATCACCTATCACACCAGCACAGTGCATGGTGTACGTTATGTTGGGACACACTCATAATATACCTATCTAGCACTGCTTCTCCCCTGTAATGTGGCACATTATCAAATGGAAACAACCTGCTGTAACACAGTGCCCCACCAAAGCCACAAGGTTTGTTTGCACTGCGCATGCGATATATAAAGCTTTATTGAATGCGCAGGCGCTTCACCGCCAATGTCGGGCACAACATCAACCGTTGCATGGCTAAACACTTATAAGGTTCCAAAGGTGAGACCTATTGGCTATGCCAATGCTTGTTGTCGATGGTCTATACAGACACCCACTGCATTAGTTAATCGTGTAGGAGCAGCTCGCATTGAGCAGGAAGTAAGTATTAAGTGTTATGTTACAGTGAAAACTGAAAGTTTCAAATTATTTCTACATATGACAGCAGAGTTGACGCCGCCGTGTCTTGGTGTTTTAAGGAACTGCCCGCGATTGGGTGAGAATTTATTTTCATAGCATTATTACATTTTTCTGTTGGTGTGGCTTGGTGGCACGTGCCTCTCAAACAGTTCAGTTGGTTAAAGCCCCTGTTGCAGAAATCTGTTTGTATCCTAACTATAAAGTCGGATCCTAGTAGAAGGGCCAAATTAGCCTTTCACCCATATAGGTCCATGAGGGAGTCCAATCATACCAAGAATAGCCACACGTGTTACTTTAGAGTGCTACAAAGCTTTAAGACTGTGGGACCAAACGTTAAATTAAATATAGCTATTACTATTGAAGACACAAAAAAGAAGCTTGGCACTGGAAACATTTTAGAGCATTTGGTAAATAAATGTAAAGTAATGACCGCAGTTTGATGACGTTGCTGTTGCTTTTTAGCCAGAATCACAATGATGTAAAATTCAGATAAGTGAATAGAAACTAGTGGTTTGTTTGCTAGACATGTTCCATTATTTGAATTGCTTATGCCCAGTTACTTCTTCAAAATTGGGAATGTGGCTAAGTCTCCGATGCTTTCACCTGAATTATTTTAACATGAGACAAAGAAGAATTAATTTGTGACCAACAGAGATTCTGCTATACACTCATATCTGTCAAGATGTGAGGTCTGAATATCCCTACGGTGGACTAACCGGTTCTCAAACCTAATGCAGCGCGCATTGTCTAGCAAACCATTGGGAAACTACAAGGTGATGAAATCAGTGGTTAAAGTGGGGAAAAAAAAGTAGGGGAACTGTGGGCGGAGCATCAGGAGGCGGGAATAACCAGAGGATTGTGTCAGGGGCGGGGTCAGAGGTGTGGCTAAAAAGAGCAAAACTAACCATCTTTTAGTATGTTTGGCATTTTACTGACCAGTTACAGCTTATAATGAACGTTATTTATTACAACCAATGGATACACGTTTATTTGAGGTTTAATATATGTGTTAATGACATTAAAATACATTTACAATGTGGGATACTTTTTCAATCACAGACTGTCCCAAATACGCTTATAAGTGGAACCAGACCCAAGTTGGCTCTGAGCCATTCAGTTTCTTTCATCACAACTTCTCACTTTTTTTAACCGTTACTGAACATAAAATGTGTGTTTAAATTCTATGACCGGAGACCCGACGTGTTGGGGAGTACTGTTGATTACATCATTCTGTGCCCCTCTGTCAATGCAAAATTGTAGTCCTACATTTTTTATGTGCTTCACGCAACATGTCATGAAGCCAGTATTAGTTGCCTCCTGTTTTCCTGGTATTATGTCTAGAAGTAGCACTCAAAAATGAATATATACACCTAAAAAAAAACAGGCTGCTTCATGCCACTGGGGGTATATTATAGATGTAGTGCTCCGGGGCACAGCGGATGTGTGTGGACCAGGTTTTTGCACTATAGATTTACAGATCGAGGTGGGAGAGTCAATAAATTAACAAGGGGAACTGAGCGGAGCCCAGTGCGAGCCAAGCCCTAACAATGTTTAGCGAGTAAACTGTGTAACAAACATACATTTATGAAAAAGATTCCTAAAAATTAAAAAGTGGGGGGGCGTGGCTTGGCGCCGTGGGTGATGGCAGCGACTGTGTGAGGCTCCGGCGAGACACCGGGAGACTTCTTTCTCTAAGCACGCTGTTCCTGTGCTGAGCCCCAATCTCGCCGTCGGAATACCTCCGACATGCGGTGGCACCTTTGAGGAATTCTTCCAGACGTAGAAGGCGGAGATTATTGCAGCTTTGCTCACAGGGGCGCTCCGGTGTTCGAAGCCGCCATCTTGCGGGTTCTGTCACGGAGCGGTCCTCGGGCGACGGCGTGTGTGGTTTGCCCGCCCAGCATCAGCATGCCTGCCGAAATACCCTCGGACCACTTCTTCAGCCCTCTTGAGGTACACGCATGCTGTCTCGCCTAATTAGCGCTAACTACCGGCAGTCAAACCTCTCTCCACATAGCGCGGCCGCCATTTTGCGCGCTCTGGAATCTTCTTACTTGCATAGCGGTATGTTTCCTTCGCTTTAATTCCGCCTCAAAGCTTGACTCCTCACTACTAATATTATCGTCTGGTTGCTTGCTGAAACGACTTTTATGCCTGAATTATTGTTTTATTGCAAGCAGGGATGGTAGATTGCTTACTATCCCCACCAGTCGATGTATTTCCCTGAGACTTACTTCAGCTTTACAATTATTCTTACTTGGGACTTATTTCAACGCTGCAGATACTCCATTCTTGCCTGCTTCTACTTTTCATGATGACATGGTGATATATCTCAGCTTTGCGATGTGGTTATTTTCTTCCTTCCTGCTGTTCTTCGTTCACAATGCAGTGCTTCATGAATTTCAACGCAGCTTTTAACTTTCCTTTGTGATGCAATTGAATTCATATTTTCATTTTTATGTGCTGCACGCTCTCTGTATGCAATATTATCTCCATTGACTTACCTCATCCGTACTAGAATTGGCTATACCTGTATGTGCTCCCTCTTCAATTCCTTCAGGCTTAATTCCTCATCATTGGGGTTGTTGTCTACTGCCTTTACTCGCTATCCTTCTCATGGGAAAACAACAACTCATGTCTCGCTCCTCCTCCAAAGCGTCTACAAGGGTGGCTTTCATTAAGAACTCTAAAGTTTTTTCTGCTCTCTCCCAATTGGAAGACTCTCTTTCACCTTCAGGTTCGGAGGAACTCATGGAAACTCCTTCTCCTGCACTCTCGGGGAAAACGGCTGTCAAGCGGTTAAAAAAAAATCCACTTTCCCCGCCTAAATCATCATCTCCTGTATCCATGGAGCTGCTTTTGGAAGAAATACGCTCATTTCGCCCTTTTCTCGAGGAAATTGGAACTCTTCGCCCCTTCATGGAGGAAACAAATGCCAAGCTCCAAGTTCTCACGGACAATTGGTCTCAAATCGAAACAAGAGTCTCGTCGGTGGAAACTTCTGTTGCATCTTTCCAGGAATCACAGACCAAAGTTACATATCTATCTTCACAAGTAGGAGCCCTTCAAAAGCAGGTGGAGGAGTTAGAAAACAGAGGCAGGCGTAATAATCTTCGCATCTACGGCCTTGCGGAAAATCTTGAAGGGTCTGACCCAATTGCCTTTTTTCAATCATTCCTCCCTAAGCTGCTACATCTACCGCAGGATACATCTCTCAATATCCAACGTGCGCATCGTCTGGGCCGTCTACCCACATCCCTCTCCATGTCTCAAAGGCCAAGGGGTGTTATTCTCTATTTCCTGGAGTACACCGACCTTTTGAAAGTTCTGGCAGCGGCTAAGGCTCTTCCCAAATTGACTTGGCTTGATTCTCCAATATTCTTCGCTCAGGACTATGCCAAAGCCACTGCTAACCGTAGGAAAGCTTTCCTCAGCATGAGAGAGGTCCTGCGAGCCATGGGTGCCCGGTATGGCTTGTATCACCCGTGTCTGTTCAAAGTCACCTACAATAACAAAACCACCACCTATGAGGATCCAGTGAGATTACAGAGTTTCATCAACGCCCATCGTACCTCTAATATGGATACCTCCGGTCCTTCATCTTCTTCTCCTGGCTGATTCCTCACACTGCACGCTTGTTTGGAGACTTATCCTCTTTCATTGTTGTGTTGTTGTTCGCCTCATGCCTTAGGCTGATTGTTTGGTTCTGTTAGCTGCTTCTTGAACTATTTATAAGTTCTGCTGTTCTGGTTTTCCCCTTGTTTGAAGTTTCCTGTTCATATGCTTGTTTTTTTTTTTTCTCTTCTCCGTATGATGACGTTTTTCAACTATGTTAATTTCCCCATCTTCATTTTTTGCCACTGCTTTTTGTTTCGTTTTGTATTACCCTCTCAGCTTTTCCTCGTATTTGTTTCCACAGGAACCTGTTGATCCATGATGACTTCTCCCTGATTCCTTGCCGGATGTCCTCAGTTGTGTTGCCTTCCCTACCTGGCTCCTTCCCCCCTCATCCTCTTCTCGTATTCTCCCTTAGTAGGTATGTTCTCCTCCTGTTTTTTGTACCCTTTTTGTTTCCTGTCCCACTTCACTTTCCCTTCCTTTCTCAACATACTTCCTAATTTCCTTTTTGATGATGGTCTCTTATTTTCAGGTTCTCTTCAATCCTTTCCTACTCTATCTCGTTTTTTACCTTTATTTCTCTCCTCGTCCTTCAGTACCTCTTACTTATCTCTCACCTCTCACTCATCGTTCTTGGACCTTTCTCCTATCATTGTTTTCATTCTTCTTGTACATTTCTTCCTTATGTCCCATCTCACTTCTATTTTTCTACTTCTTCTTCTGATCACTTACTTTTCTGATTCCAATCTCTTCTTTTTATTCTCCTTGTTATTTCTGGGATACATTGCTAAGTTCATTTATGCTTTTATTTATACACTATGTCTTTAAATTTGGTTTCCTGGAATGTTAAGGGTATTAATTCACCTGTTAAGCGACAACGTATTTTATCTCACTTAGCTAAGTTGAATACTGATATTGCATTTCTTCAAGAAACCCACCTATCGGACACTGAGGGCCAGATGTAGGTAAATCATATTTACCGACTCTTAAATACCGAATTTTACCGATTCGGTATATGAGTCGGTAAATATGAAGTACCGAGATGTAGGTAAATCCAGATGTGGATTTACCGATTCTTTAAAAGTCGGTATTTACCGATTCTGTAAATACCGACCGGTAATGCTCCATTCATTCCTATGGGCTTTGAAGCCCATAGGAATGAATGGGGCATTACCGGTCGGTATTTACCGATCGGTAAATACCGATTTTTGGCAAGGGTGCAGGGGGTGTCACTTTGACACCCTCTAGCACCCCCAAAAAAGGTTCGGGGGCCATATGGCAGGCATACCTGCCCTAAGGGCAGGTCTGCCTGTCATATGGCACAGGTGTGCATGCACACATGTGCATGCACACCTGAATCGGTATTTCACCATCAAATTGAATTTGATGGTAAAATACCGATTTCTTAGGCCTTGTGGGACTCATAAGAGTCCCACCTACATATCGATTTTACAGATTCTGTAAATATACCGGTCGGTAAATTTACCGACCGCTATATTTACAGATTCGGTAAAATTACCGATCGGTAAATTTACCGAACGGTAAATTTACCGATTCTGCCCCCTACATCTCAAATTCCTTTTACCGGTCGGTAACGGCCGAATTCGGCCGTTACCGACCGGTAAAACCCTACCTACATCTGGCCCTGAATCTGTTAAACTCAAAAGAGGTTGGGTGGGTGATGTCTTCTTTTCACAGGGCGATGGAAAACGTAATGGTGTTGCCATTCTTTGCCGTAAATCACTCCCTTTATTGGTTATTTCTCAAGAATCTGACACCAATGGCAGATGGACGCATGTCAGACTATCACTTAGAGGTGTTCCAATCTCTCTCCTTAATGTCTATGGTCCCACGACGGGTGACCCCCTTTTTTGGGCTGACCTCTCTCCCCGTATTACTCAATTTATGGATGATAATTTCATTCTTGCAGGTGATTGCAATCACCCCTTTGACCCTTTTTTGGATAGGAAATCTGATGCTACTTATATTCCTACAAGGCCCCACAAATTGTTCACCCAAGCTATTTCGCAACATAAGCTCGTTGACTCTTGGCGTTTATGTAACCCAACTTTGCAAGAGTTTACTTTTTACTCCCCCCATCATCGTTCTCAGTCACGGCTTGATTATATTTTTGTTTCGCATGCTCTCTCTCAAACTTTGCAGGCGGCGGAAATTGGTCCAATTTTACTTTCGGATCATGCCCCTGTCCTGATTAGTCTTGAAGTTTTACCCAAAACTGAAGGCCCTAAGAGATGGCGTTTTAATAATGCTCTCCTTCTGGATCCCAATTTTTCTGCTTCTTTTTCTGCCTTTTTTGATGAATTCTTCCTGTTTAATGATGTCCCACCTATTTCGAAACATACCCTCTGGGATGCATTTAAAGCAGCTGCACGTGATTTCATTATTCACTTTGTTGTTAAAAAACGTCGATCTGCCCGTCAATTCACCAAAACCCTCCTTCAGGACATTAAGAGACTGGAGCACGCCTATTTTACCTCACACTCCTCGGATAGTCTGACATCTCTAGTTGCTGCCAAACTTAAATTTAATGAAAAATCTACTGAGAATGCTTCTTTATATTTGCTTAAATCTAGTGCCAAATTTTATGGTGGTCGAAACAAAGCCGGGAGGATTCTTGCTAATTACTTAAAGGTCAAACAAAATAAAATAAACATTGAATCGATATATGATGATGATGCCCATTTACATCACAAAGATGCTGACATTCTTGCTACTTTCTCACATTTCTATGAGTCCCTATACACCTCCGATACACCCTCCTCCCCTCAGACTCTTACTCATTTTTTCTCTACCATTCAGGTCCCACCTTCTTTTCCTCTAGATCTCTCCTCCTTAGAATCTGATACCTCGCAAAAGGAGCTACTTGATGCCCTCAACCGTTTAAAACTGAACAAAGCACCTGGTCCTGACGGATTCACTGTCGAGTTTTATCTTCATTTTTCCAAGCTTCTTATTCCAAAACTTCACTCCCTTCTCCATTCTTTTGTTGATTTGGGTAACTCTTCCGGTACTTTTTCCGATGCCCATATTTGTCTAATTCCCAAGCCTGGGAAGGATGTCCAATACTGTAAGAATTACAGACCTATTTCCCTAGTCAACATAGATTACAAAATTTTCGCCAAATTACTAGCACTTAGATTGGATCATTTGCTCCCTGATTTGCTCGGAGCTGAACAATCAGGTTTTGTTAAAGGTCGTTATATTACAGATAATACTAGACTCTTATTCAATGTTCTGACAAAATCCTCGCATCTCCAATCTCCCCTTGCAGCCATTGCCTTGGATGCTGAAAAGGCATTTGATAGGGTAGAATGGCCCTATCTTTTCCACACCCTTAACTGGTTTGGTTTTGTCCCTAAATTTATTTCCCTAGTTTCGTTGTTATACTCTCACCCACGTGCTGCAGTTTTCGCAAACGGCCAAGTCTCTCCTTACTTTGATCTCGGTCGCGGTGTACGCCAAGGATGTCCTCTTTCGCCCTTCCTTTTCAACTTGGCCCTAGAACCTTTTTTGTCTAAACTCCGTCAAAACCCTACTATTCATGGCTTTCATTATCATGACCTTTCCATTAAATTGGCTGCTTATGCTGATGATATTTTGCAATTCATCTCTAACCCTGCTGTTTCTATTCCCGCTTTTTTGTCGGAAGTTCACCATTACTCCTCAGTCTCCGGCTACAAGCTTAATAATGATAAGTGCGAAATTTTGCCTTTGACAAAGTTCACTTTTAAACAAGATTTTCATGCCTCACATTTTACTTGGAGCCCTTCCAATATTAAATATTTAGGTTTGCATATTACTCCCTCGATCCCTGATACAGTTTCCCTTTGTTTAACCAAATGCATCCAGAAATTGTCTGACCTCACTGCTAGGTGGCACCCTCTTTACTTGTCCTGGTGGGGTCGCCTAGATACGATCAAAATGATGCTTTCCCCTGTTATTCTGTATACTCTATCTAATATTCTCGTTGCTATTCCGGCTAAATTCATAAAAAAAAATCAATTCCATTCTCTCTTCCTTTCTTTGGAGTAAGAGTAAACCCAGAATGTCTTTGGCTCGGCTCATTCGTCCTATCTCTGAGGGTGGAGTTAATTTTCCAGATTTTTCTGCTTATCACAAGGCCTTTCTGTTACGTCAATCCTCTTTCTGGTTACAAAACCCTGCCTCTCCCTGTCCCTTATGGACCAAGGTAGAGCGCCTCTTTCTCTCCCCTTTCTCTTTTGCCGAATGTATCTCCTTTTCACGCAAGCCTGCCTCACTTCTCACTCCTATCCATAAGCTTACTCTTAAACTTCTCCTATCTTCCAACCCTCCGCCCCCTGTTTGCATTGCTGATTTCCTCTCCTCCACTATTTGGCATAACAAATATCTTTTAATTCGAGGTAAGCCCGTACTTTGGAAATCTTGGAGAACTAAAGGGTTGCTTTGGATCTCACAATTGTTCTCCGACTCAGTCTTCCTACCTTTTCACACCCTTCGTCTCACATTTCAACTACCTCTCTCTTCTCTTCCCCAGTATCTCCTCCTTAAAGCATCAGTTCTGGACACATACAATAAACTTCCCCACTCTCGTCCTCCTGCACCCATTCCTGATCCTCTCACTCACCTCCACTCTACCTTACTTACCTATCCAAAAGCTGCCCACCTCTACAAACATCTTCACTCACGCCCTCTCCCTAGACTCAAAAACAAAGTAGAGGAGCAGTGGGAGACTGACCTTTCCTTATCCTGGCCTACCTCCACTTGGGATAAGATCTGGTCGAAAATTCGCAAATCCTCTAGAGCTGCCTCCCTAACGCAATCCCTTTTTTTCATTTATAACCGTTTACTTCACACTCCATCTTCCCTTCATAAACGTTTTCCCACTACACCAGATACTTGTTGGTCGTGTGCTTCCCCGAATGCCACTTTGTTTCACATGCTGTTCCTTTGCAAGAATGTTCATGCCTTCTGGTTAAAAGTATGGGCTCAACTCAATGTTATTTTTTCAACTGCTATTCCATTTTCATACGCTCATATTTTTCTAGGAAGCCTTTCTCCATGTTGGGAACATACTGACCTTAATGTTCGCATTGTTGATTTGTTGTTAGCGGTTGCCTTTCAGCAAATTACAGTCAATTGGAAATCTACGTCAAATATTACGTTTAAGGCCTGGTGGTATAATGTGTGTCATAACCATAGACTTGATACTGCCTTTGTTTTTCCTCCACAAATGGCTACTAAACGTGCTGAGTTATGGCTTCCTATCACTTCGTATTTAGATAATTGTACTGCCCGTTCTTTCCGTCCTACTCCTGCTCAGCAGGAAGTCCCAAAACCCCCCTGATACCCTTCTCATTTCTTTTCTGTTAGCTAATTCAATTCATTGCATTGTTCTATTTGCATTTTCTCGCATTGCATATTTCTTGTATTTTGTATTCCTGATTTTCCATGATTTGTTTTTATACCATGCATTACTTCTTTACCATTGTATTGCTCCTATATTCTTTTATTATTTCCTCATTGTATATTTTCCCTTCCCTTTTCCCCCCCTTTCTCCTCTCCCTACGGTACATGTTCATTTTTGTACTTTTACCATGCATTTCTTTCAATAAAATTCTTTGAACTGAAAAAATTAAAAAGTGCCTTTCTTCAACATGCACATGTGTTTCAGTTTAGCACATTACATTTTATCACTGCCTTGAAAGATGTATTAAAAAGGACAGTTTTAAAACATGAACTTAAAAAATATTGATGTCCCTCTAACCCCTTCCATGCAATTAGTAAATTAATAGGCAAGTCCTTTGTCACGTGTACTCTGTATGTGCCATATATTCTTACATTGAGTAGCATTGTGGTTTATATAAATGCGACACAAAAGATTATTGTATAATACATACCTGAATTCTTGTATTTCAGAGGGCTCTCAAATGCAATGGGGAAAAAAGAAGCACTGCCAAATAAAATATTTGACTAGGATCAGTTTGGTCAAGTGAGGAAGCCAGGAAAATTCCTCGGTTTTCTGATTTCACATTTTGCCATTCATTCTCTAGATGGGCATCTATTTCCCCCTCCTGTACTTATTCTGAGGTCAATGTGTTTTTCTTTCATTCTTGGTGCTTTAGGTTAGTGTGGTGGCAGACAGAAGCAACATCAAAGCTCAGAGCTCATTTTGGGATCAAGGGTCAAAGAGTACTTCGAAGGGAGCCAGAGCCAGGCCTCTGGCTCGAGCTTTCAGTGGCTCGCCCATCTCTGATTACTGAAGGGTCATCAGACACTTGCACGCCTCCATTGTAAATTCGATCTTGCCAGCAATAAAGGTGAACCAAAGTGATCCCAACAAGGCGCACCCAGATGTAAATAAGGGTACCCTTTGCCTTAACACTAATGCCATGTTACAGCCACAGGCACAAAGGCAAAGAGTCGCCCCCTGTGGGAGGGTCAAGAAGGTTTCAGGGCACCCAGGCACCAGATTACAGGCAGGTGGCATCAGTGCATCCATCTGCAGGGGAATATCTGCCCCTTTCAGATGTAGACTGGGCACCCACCTGCAATGAAAGACAGACCAGCAACTTCAAATATCAGGTCTGCCTTTCACTAATGCGCTGTTCACAATGCAGGCATGAGTTTGTGGCTGCACTCCAAACACCGCAATGAATGTGTAAGGGTGCAGTGTGCCGTCTGCGCCTGGTGTACCCAGTTAATGTACGCCACAGCACAGAGAGGTGCAGTGCATCCTATATATGGCCATGGTGCATCCGATCTGGCACATGTATTAAATGGAGCACTAACCCCTGCGTTCTCCTTTAGGAGCAGTGCACCTGAGGTGATGTGGTTTGCCACGTTTTTTACCTTGTGCAAGTGTGGTTTGTGGAACTGAATGGACCGCCATTTACCTAATCTTAAAAAATGAATTAGGTGCCCCTCGTCGTTTTATCACTGCAGAGCACTAGGGAAGCGCTGCTTCAGGTTAATCCATCGGGTAGGCAGGTTAGCATTAAGCCTTTTAATTTTTGTGAGGGTGTGACTGCAGCAAGTGCAACTTTAGCTGTAGGGTGGAGAAATTACTAAAGTATTGCATGGTATAGCCAACATGATAGCTTCGGTCCTCATTGTTTTGTTTATTACTATCATTAAGGCGTAAAATGGAAAACTGCCTCAAACCTTTCCCTACTGAAACAAGCATTTGCAATGCAATAGGTTTCGCAGTTGTGAGAGTTTGAGCTATTTGCATTGTAAATGGCAATGCCTTATGTTTACGTGTTGGTTTTTAAAACATAAATAAAAGGCATTGTCATTTATAATTGCAATAGCTTAAACCCTCACGAAAGCGAGACCTATTGCATTGCAAATGCTTGTGTTTTAAAAGCGCCAGGGTTTGGGCACAGTCTGTCACAAATTCCACACCTGGAGTCCTCTTCTTTTCCTTAGTCTGATGTGACTATGGAAATGTTCACAGTGGGGGCAGGCAGGGGGGGGGCGTAAGTAAATGAGGTGTAAATGACTGCAGCAGCAGGGCCACCAAAGGAAGCCGTTTTCGCTGCTGATTGATTACTCCTCCAGTGAAACACTTCCCCTACAGTGTTGTCGGGCAGGCTCCTGTCCCCAGATACAGTGGGGAAGGGGGAGGAGGTCGTAACGACTTCAGAGGCCTTTCTCAATCTGCATCACACAGGGCAGAAAGGCAGAAAGTCAGTCCGTCTCACAATACTTTTACATTAGACCATCCCTGCCGTCACGGGACGCATTTTTAAAATAAAGAAGTAGGGGAACGCACTGTGTTAAATTGAAAAAGTAGGGGCCTGCCGTGCCCTTCCGATCCCGCCCACTTCTACCACCGGATGAAATAAAATGGCTTATGACTTCTTTTGTGTATAAAGTTGACAAAATATGCCAGCAGATGTTGGCATTTGGGAAAGCTTTATTTTTATTAGTCCAGTTGAGTTGGGGGTGGTCAGGTGTTACATTTCCTGATTTCCTCCGCATTTCATCTCATAAGCACTTGTTTAATGAATATTGAACTAATTAACTGTTGTTGTGGTCATCTCTAAATTAGCCAGACAGCGCAACCTTGTGGCAGTTTATCGGAAGCGCCAGTGTTGACAATAAAGAGCTGTTACCACCAGCTCAAATTAAGCACTGGTCCACTCCTCCAGGACTACATCAGCATAGGAGTAGAATGAGTGGAGAGGCGCTGGCCTAGAAGAAGAAGTGTTAGAGGGAACTAGAACTGAGGAATTGCATTTATTTTATTCAGTGCTTTAAATAGGCAGGTACTGATTACCCACACTTCTTTAATTTGTAAGGGAGTTTACCTGTACTTCTCAGCTCTGCTGCAATACACTTAAGGGGAGAGTACCGGCACTTCTCAGAAGCACACAGGTATACTAAATAGTGAGTACCTGCACTTCTATTCTTCCATTTAAAGCACTGATTTTACTGTTATCGGTCCTTCAATGATGCGAGGAATGCTGAGGCAGAGGTTCTACAAAATAGTATTGTAGGCAAGGATTTGAGTCTGAGGGGGAGCATGAGGACTTGCACCAGAGCATTCATCATGTCAAGAGCTGATCACCAGATCTACAACATAATACTTATTCCATTTGAAATTATCACAAGGGTTTTATGTGGTGTTAAACGTATGCGTCAGTAAATCTGCAGCAGAAGCGGGTTGTGTCTGAAAAGGCTTGATCCTTTGCGCTGCTACATCTTTTCCGGGTTCAGCACAAGCTTTGTAGGTAATTCACGAGCTTCAATGCACTTGGTGTCGTTCAGGAACAATTTATTTTGACAAAGTATAAGAAACGATATGTGATAGGGCTATAAGTGGGATGAAAAAACTAGGGGGGTCTCCCAAAGGGGCGTGGCCAATGTAATTAAGGGTGTGGCTTAAATACATGTCAACTAAAAATCTGTGCTTAGCATAGTGCGCTGCCCGACGTGTATTTTGCTGTTTTTGTCATTGCATCCAGATATGATACAACAAGTCACATCATACCTACTAGAATCAGGACTATTGGCTTTGTCAATTGTTGTTAGTTTCATAAGATAAATAAGCTGCGCTATGGCTTGTTACATGTATTATTGAAAAAGCTTCCACTTAAAGCGCTGGTGACACCACGACAATGTTGCTGCTCCTGAGTTTCAAAAAGGAGAAGGGCACCCCACCCTCCTGCCAAGGAGAACCATGCAACAAAAAAAAAACATTGGCATAGCCAATAGGTCTCGTCTTTGGGACCTTATAAGTGTTTATCCGTCCAACAGTTGATATTGCACCAAGGATATTGTGTTAGATAATTTAACACTTATAAGGTCCCAAAGGCGAGACCTATTGGCTATGCCAGTGCTTGTTCTCTCTTGAAGCTTCACTGTGCCTGCTGCAATCAACTATGGGGAGCTAAGGAAAGCAACAGTGTCACCAGGAGCAGCTCCCTGCCCTAAAAACGCCCCCTCAGTGGGTCGAGCCCACCAGGGAAATGTCCGATGTAATAAAAGCCTGTCCGCCCCCGGCACTGTGCATGGTAGGATTCATTTACAGATCCCTTTCTCCTCTTTTAATAGACATCCAGACTCGATGGCATTACAAGTAGGCAATGGAGTGTATCTACTGGGCCAGTACATCCCTTCTGGCTCCAGCGTGGTCCAGCATGAGCAGTACCTGCTGCAGAAGTTCATCAAGGGGGAGCCGAAGATCCTGGGGGTAAGTTGGCCTCTCACCAGACTCAAACCTGCTCTATCTGAACATATTTAATGTACATATGATAACATATCCCACCTCAAGCAGAGCTTTGAAGCATGGAGGAGGACATTTGTGGCAGGTGGTTATCTCCGAGGGGTTCTGTTTCCTTCTTCAGTACTCGCACAGCACACATTCCTCGACTGAACTGTTAATAAGTAGTCAGAGTTGTGTTGATGTAAGTGGTCCACCACTTTCTCCTGTGTACTGGAGATGGCCCCATCAGGGATAGGTTTTTGGGTACGGATAGGTGTCAACCACATATCCAGAAATATATACATGTTGAGGGATGGCCTGAAGACAGCTTGAGATGTCTCGCCAGTCTCATACAGGGGCTTTTGTTCAAGTGCCTTCATTCCTTGCTCTGTTCAAGTGCCATTCACATTTTGCTGCTGACCACCACAACATACAGAATGGTAGAGTTGGTCAGCCCAGCTCATCCATTGGCTCTCTTGCACTGCGAATGACGTCATTGGCCCTGCTCACATGTGCACTGCTGCCTGGAAAGGAGTGCACCTCAGTGCCTTGGTTGGTGCGCCTGTGCTGCTGGGCCATGCCTGCTTGGCTGCCTGCTATCAGAAGCTGCAGGAGATGGGGCGGGTGCATTCCACTTTCATTTACAAGAATGAAAGGGGACACTGAAATTGACGCCAGCTTCTCGTAAATTACTGTCTCTATTCCTTTGCCAGTGCCATCAGTATAAGTCTGCCACGAGTGTGTGAAGTATTGCATGACCAAAGTGTCACAACAGCTGCAGCCTTTTTCTAAGCAAGAGAAATGTGCAACAGACACCATAGTGTGCGTCAACTGATACCACTCCACTGTGGCACTCTAATTTTCATTCTACATCCTGAATTGTCTTCCAATGAGGCAGGATAGAAGTTTGTTTGAATAAACTCTTGCGTTAGGACACTGTCGATTTTGAAAGCATGTTTGGGGCAGTCACACCATCGCATAATCCTACATTTCTGTTTTCAGTAGATGCTTTTGAGGGAAAGCCCGAGGATTTAGCTAATTATGGTTTCGAAGCCTAACACCCAACTTACAGATTTCGTCTTTGGTAAATCCTGATGGCTTTTGAACAAGAACGTTAGACCTTTGACACCTTGCCTAAATGTAGCAAAAAATAAAATATGAATCAGATATTTGTCATGGTTGGACCTGGCCCTTTTTGCAAGGTTAGCCCTAAACTTTTTGCTTCTTCCTTTTATTTTTTCCTGACCTGTTGTTGGTTTTAGGAGTCTGCCCACTTTACCACTACTAATCAGTGCTAAAGTGCATATGCTCTCTGTATAAATTGTGTTTATGAATTGGCGTTTTCATGATTGACATATTTGATTTACTGGTAAGCCCCTAGTAAAGTGCACTGAGTGTGCCAGGGCCTGTAAATCAAATGCTACTAGTGGGCCTGCAGCACTGATTGTTCCACCCACATGAGTAGCCCTGAAATGGTGTCTCAGACCTGCCACTGCAGTGTCTGTGCGCAGTTTGTTAACTGTCGACTTGGCAAGTGCCCCCACTTGCCCGGCCCCAACCTTCCCTTTTCTTAAATGTAAGGCACCCCTATGATAGGTCCAAGGTACCCCCCTGGGCAGGGTGCACTGTATGTGAAAGGTAAGACATGTAATGGTGTGTGTGACATGTACTGATAGTGAAATACTGCCAATTTAGTCTTTTCACTTTTGAAAGGGTATCTTGCCCTGTAGGACAGAATGGGAAATACTTTGTAACATCTTGCAAGTATACCTTCCAATTGGGACAAGCTAGAGAAATAAAGTTTAGGCTCTCTGCACTCGGATTTTAATGACACATCTTTTAGCAAACATGCACTAGCAAACTGCTATCCAGAAGAGCAAAAAACTCTTAAAGAAGCAAACAAATAACATCAAACATCGGAGCTGTGTAAAGGAGTTACAATTGCGCCTGGCAGCATCAGATGGCAACTCAGGCTGTAAAATGGACCCAAATACTGATCAACAATCATAACCACTCAGGCAACAGAAGCTTTACCCAGTCTTCGAAAAGGGTAGACCCATCGCCAGGTCTGGGAAGGCCCAGTTAACAACAACAACATCAGCCCCTCTTATGTATTCGGACCATGGGTTTGGTCAGACGCGCAAAACCCATTGGGCTCACCGGGCTTCAGTCCGCCCCGTCGCCTCCTCAGCCCGGGCTAAGATGACACGGACTGAAAGAGAATGTGATTTTATGATGCTTTCTGAGAGGCCCAGCAGCCCGAGCCAGCCAGCCTCTGAACAGTTTCAATAAACCCCCCTGCCCTCACCTCTTGTTTTCCTTTAGAGTGGCGCTGAGGTCAAATCCTTGCCAGAAGGCAGGTATTTCACCTAAGCACTTGATGTGTTGTGAGCATGGGGTGGGAAGATGTGCACAGCAGGGGCAAAGGGATGGCAGTACAGGTGACACTTTTCCTTTGTAAAGCAATTTCTGCTGGCGTCATAGCCCAGGGTGTGCTGTCTGTGCACTTGTATGGATGTGTATTCCATACAAGTGCACAGACAGCAAACCCTGGGCTATGACGCTAGCAGGAATTAATTTTCAAAGGAAAAGCATCAACTGCACTGCCATCCCTTTCACCCTGCTGTCTGTGCACTTGTATGGAATTCACATCCATGGCGCTGCTTGCTAGATCGGAAACATCCTTTACAACGCAACTGCTACAACGAAGTACCTTTACGACGCAACCATTACAACGCAACATTTACCACGACTTGCGCTGGGGGGCGCTCTAGGTTAGGGAATAATTTTATTTTACTATCCTATCCAACACCTTCCCTACTATCCACGGAGACTGGAGTTGGAATAGTAAATTAAACTATTCACTATCCAGCGCCCCCAACGCAAGTCGTTGTAACGACTTGCGTTGTAAAACTTGCGTCGTAAAGGCATGCGTTGTAATAGCATGCGTTGTAATGTCATACATCCCACTAGATAAATGGTGAACAGGGCCATGGATCGTTCTCTTTTTGCGCCAAGGGCACCAAGGAAGAAGCAGAGGAGGCCAAGGCAAGGAGAAACCAGGAAACATTTGACCCACACCTATCCACACTGTGAGACCTTCGGGAGGGGCTGGATGCCAGGATACAGTGCTGCTGATCAGCCCGACTCCAAAGTATAGCATCGGAAGAGCAGGCAGCATTTTTTTATTTAAGTTCCAGTAACTTTTATGCATTCTTCAGCACAGCATTACCTACTGTCTGCATATCTAGGTTACTCTGAATGTTGTTCTTGACTTACATACATGGAAACCTCAAAGAGGACAGTCCACTCGGAATATGCATATGTAGTGTAAGTTTGTAGTGTTCATTTTTTGGGATGCTAGTGGGTAACTTTAGGGTTCAGAGTGGGTGTGGGTTTTTGGGTGCCAGGAAGTAATTTTAGGATTCAGGTTGGGTTACGGATTGGGGTACCAGGGTGTCATTTTAGGGTTTCGAGTGGGTATGGGTTTTTGGGTTCCAGGGGGGTAATTTTAGGGATCAGGGTGGGTATGGGTTTTGGGGTGCCAGAGGTTGTTTTAGAGTTCAGGGTGGGTAAGGGTTTTGGGGTGCCAGGGGTAATAATAGGGTTCAGGGTGGTAATGGGTTTAGGTGCGCCAGGGGGTAATTTCAGGGTTCAGGACGGGAATGGGCTTTGAGGGGCCAGGAAGGTCATTTAGGGGTTCAGGGCGAGTGTGGGTTTTGGGGTGCCAGGGGTAATTTTAGGGTTTAGGGTGGGTATGGGTTTTGGGGTGCCAGGGGTAGTTTTAGGGTTCAGGTTGGGTATGGGTTTTGGGGGTGCAATTTTAGGGTTCGGGGGGTAATTTTGGGGTTCGTAATGGTAATGGGATTTGGGGTGCCAGAGGGATAATCTTAGCGTTATGGGCAGGTATGGGATTATGGGTGCAAGGGGGGGAAATTTTAGGGTTCAGGGCAGGTGTGGGTTTTGGGTTGCCAGGAGTGTAATGTTAGGGTTCATGGTGGGTATGGGGTGCCAGGGGTAATAATAGGGTTCAGGGTGGGTATGGGTTTTGAGGTGCCCGGGGGTAATTTTAGGTTTCAGGTGGTACTGGATTTTGCGGAGCAAGGGTGTAATTTTAGGGATAAGTACGGGTTTGCGTTTTGGGGTTCCAGGGGGGGATAATTTTAGGGATCAGGGTGGGTATGGGCTTTGGGGTGCCAGGGGTAATTTTAGGGTTCAGGGAGGGCATGGAATCTGGGGTTCCAGGGGTCATTTTAGGGTTCAGGGTGGGTATGGGATTTGGGGTGCCAGGGGGGTAACTTTAGGGTTCAGGGTGATAATGGGTTTTGGGGTGCCATGGGGTTAATTTTAGGGTTCAGGGCAGGAATGGGTTTTAGGTTGTGAGGGGGAAAGTGTTAGGGTTCAGGGTGGGTGTGGGTTTTGGGGTGTCAGGGAGGCAATTTTAAGGTTCAGGGTGGGTATCGGTTATGGGGTGCCAGTGGGAAATTTTAGGGTTCAGCGTGGGTATGTGTTTTGGTGTGCCAGGGGACATTTTAGGGTTCAGGTCAGGTGTGGGTTTTGGGGTGTCAGGGGGCAATTTTAAGGTTCCGGGTGGGTATGGGTTATGGGGTGCCAGGGGGGAATTTATGGTTCAGTATGGGTATTGGTTTTGGGGTTCCAGGGGTAATTTTAAGGTTCAGGGTGGGTATGGGTTTGGGGGTCAAGGGTGTATCTTTAGGGATCAGTACAGGTATGGAGTTTGGGGCCCCAGGGGGGTGATTTTAGGGTTCAGGGTGGTAATGGGTTTTGGGGTGCCAGGGGGTTATTTTTGGGGCTCGGTATGTGTATGGGTTTTGGGGTGCCAGGGGGAGATAATTTTATGGATCAGGGTGGGTATAGGTTTTGGGGTGCCAGGGGTAATTTTAGGGTTCAGGGAGGGCATGGGTTTTGGGCCTCCAGGGGTAATTTTAGTGTTCAGGGTGGGTATGGGATTTGGGGTGCCAGGGGTTACTTTAGGGTTCAGGGAGGTAATGGGTTTTGGGGTGCTATGGGGTTAATTTTAGGGTTCAGGTCGGTATGGGTTTTAGGGTTTAAGGGGTAAATTTTAGGGTTCAGGGTGGGTATGGGTAATGGGGTGCTACGGGGGAATGTATGGTTCGGGATGGGTTTTGGGGTGCCAGGGGTAATTTTAAGGTTCAGGGTGGGTATGGGTTTTGGGGGGAAAGGGTGTAATTTTAGGGATCAGTGCGGGTATGGGTTTTGGGATGCCAGGAGTAATTTGTAGGGTTCAGGCTGGGTATGGGTTTTGGGGGGCAAGGGTTTAATTTTAGGGATCAGCGCGGATATGGGGTTTGGGGTTCTAGGGGGATGATTTTAGGGTTGAGGGTTCTGGGGTGCGAGGGGGTAATTTTAGGGTTCGGTGCGTATGAGTTTTGGGGTGCTAGGGGTGTAATTTGGGAGTTCAGCGTGGGTATGGGTTTTGGGGTGCAAGGGGTAATTTTAGGGTTCAGGGCAGGTATGGGTTTTGGGGTGCCAGGGGGGTCATTTTGGGGTTCAGGGTGGGTATGGGTTTTAGGGTGCCAGGGGTAATTTTAGGGGTAATGGTATGGGTTTTTTGGTGCAAGGGGTGTAATTTCAGAGTTCAGGGTAATAATGGGTTTTAGGGTGCCGGGGGTAATTTTAGGGTTCAGTGTGGGCATCGGTTTTGGGATAATTGTAGGGTTCAGGGTGGGTATGGGCTTTGGGGTGCCAGGGGGGCAATTTTATGGTTGGTGTGGGTTGGAGGGTTGGAGGGTTTTACGGAAATGTGTGGTGTGGAAATCGCCGAAAAAGCAACAGATTCTGCAACGATATCAATTACGGAGGTTTTTGGCTGCCTTCGTTTGTTGGACCCCGCCCCACGAGTTGGTGTCCGCCTTCAACCAAAACTGACTACGAATCCGAAAAGGAAAAATGGTGGCTGGTCAAACCCCCTGCTAGCGAGCTGAAGCAGAAACGCATCAAGCCGAGATACCGAGGACACGGAAGCTTGAGTCGGAGGACCCGCTGAAGCTGTTCCGGTAATATCGGTGAGTGACTGAAGAAGACAGCTATTTGCAGGAAGGTGTACGGGCGGCAATTGGGGAAAGTGAAGTTGGCTCGCATGACAAGCCGGATTGCACACATAACGTGCCGGCAGAATTTGCAGCTTACAGCTGCGTGAAAGGCAGAACAATGTTGGATGACGCAGTTAAGGAAAGAGAAGCAAATGCATTTTTTGACATTCCAAATGAAGCTAGCACTTCAACTAAAAACACAAGTAAACCGCGGTAAGGGGGGAATAATGATGTAAATACTCTGTTAAAGAACTTGGAAAGGAAAATGAGGGCTGAAATCACAAAATGGTGGGAACACAAGTCCCTCTCTAAATATGCAGAGGCAGGGAGGGTCCCACGCGGACTAGGAATACTTCTGGCTCCGAGTTTTGAAAAGCCCAATCCTGCAATGCTGCGAGAATGGGGTGAATTAAATTTATTAGCATCAATGAACTTAATTCACCTCTTGATAAGATACGCAGACATCGACCGCGCAGTTCTGATAGCGGAAATAGAAGAGATTGAGAAAGATTTAGGTAAATCTGACAAACAAGACTGGATAACGACAAAGAAGAAGGAAATAAAAGAGCGTCTGAAAAAGCATGAGGAAAAAATCATAGCAAGAAAGGTACAAAAGTTTGCAAGAGATAAGGATGACTATCAAAGAGGAAGGATATACACCTTCTCTAAAAAATATGATAACTTGCGCAAAGTGAAAGGACAAGGACAAGGAAGTACAAAACCTAACACGCTGCAAAGTGGCGTGCCCAATGCAATGGAACATGAAGATACAACTGATGGTGAGTCACTGTCTAGCGGGTCCAGTGACTGTAGAAGTGACAACAGTAATAAAGACGTTGATAACATGATCTTCAGTTTGGAAGAAGAAGTTGATTTTTTGGTGGAAGTGAGGCTGAAAACCCTGAGACCTTGCAACGGCAGAAATCAGGTCGGAAAAAGCGCAACACAGTCAGGCGTGCAAACAGGCAAAAACGCAGGCGCGAAAACCAAAAAGAAGAAGAACTACTGGCGCAAAAAGAACTAAACAACAAATAAACTGTAATAAACCTTACCACCATGACCCTGACACAAGCTGAAGAACAACTGTTAGCATTGGGCCTCAACTATTGTCCAAATACAGACTTTAACTATGCAACAACTAGGATAGACATCTTTAAATTTATAAGAAAATTAAAGCTGAAAAAATTCTATGCCATGAAAAATGTCTGGGAAGACAAGAAAACAAAAACAAAAACAAGAACGGTGGCTGAATCAGCCTTGCAAGCTGCTGATGTATCTACATTATGGGCACACTACATGAGTTAGACAATGAGGAAGAAAACAACTCTGAAATATCAACTCAATCGCAATTGAGAGAATTAGATCTACTCCAAAAGGGTGCGGGAGAAAGCCCCATTAAGCCCATATCCACTTTTGTTCCTTTAATGCCTAAGGATGCAATAGACGTTTTTCATGACCGCATAATCGAGGAAATAAAGAAACTCCATTGTCAAACGAATCGTGAGAAATCAGGCTTTAACCAACATCAAATCGAATACAACAATTTAATGGAAAAAATCAGAAAAGACCCTAGTGTGATAATAAATAAATCGGATAAGGGCGGGAATATTGTGTTATGGAGCAAAAAAGATTATGAGGCTGAAGCCAAACGGCAACTGGATAATGGTGAATGCTATGAGAAAACAACACTCAAAATGTACCACAAAGCAAAGGACAACATCAAAAAAGAATTATCAAAATGGAAAATGGATGGTCTAATAACAACAGAGGAATTTAAATTCCTATATAACACCCACCCTGTAATGCCGTTTTTATATCTGCTACCCAAATTGCACAAGGATAAAGTACCTATACCTGGACGACCCATAATATCAGCCATTAAAAGCATGACAGAGCACATTGGAGAATATACAGATCATTTTTTACAAGAACTGGTGAAAAATTTGCCGTCATACTTAAAAGACACTGGGGACTTCTTATCACGGATTGAGGAATTTGACTGGTGTGAAGACTTGGTACTAATAACTGTTGATATAGAGTCTTTGTACACAAGTATAAACCACGAACAAGGTTTGAAGGGAGTAGAACATTTTCTAAAAAGTCGTCCAGCTGAATATGTGTCTCGCAACAAAATGTTGTTATCATTGATCAAATGGTGTTTTGAAAATAATTACTTTGCCTTTGGCGGGGAATACTATAGACAGAAAAGAGGAGTGGCGATGGAGGCCTGCTTCTCCCCGAGCAATGCGTGCTTGCACGTGGGGTTCTGGGAGAAGCAGGTCCTCGAGTGCCAATACCAAAGTGAGATGACTAGCAAAATCTGCACGTGGCGACGATTTATAGATGATGTCTTCGTCATTTGGAGGGGAGACATCCAAAGTGCTGTGGAATTTGTAAAAAGAATCAATGTAAATGATTACAACTTATTCTTTACCTCACATCAGAGTACCAGTAAAATTGAGTTCCTAGATGTTCGGGTGGCTATAGTTGACAATAAACTAACTACAACAGCCTATAGGAAACCAACAGCTGGTAACGCAATTCTCCATGCGTCTAGTGCCCATCCAAAGCACTTAATATCAAGTATACCTTATGGAGAAGTATTGCGACTCAAACGTATCTGTAGCTCCCCCAATGAATACGAAAGGTGTAGAGATGAAAGTGCAGCAAGATTGCGTGCTAGAGGATACTCAGAAGACACACTCAAAAGAGCCATAGATAGAGCTGACACAAAATTAAGATCAGATTTGTTACCTACACAGAGAAGGTCCACTGTTGAAGTGGATTCAAGTAAAGAAAATGATGTGCCTAGGTTAATAACCACATTTAGCAAGCAGGAGCGCAAAATAAGAGCCATAATAAATAAAAACTGGCCAATTGTTCTTACAGACAACTCCTTAAAGGAAGACCTTTCAAATAAACCACAAGTAACATTCAGGAGGTGTAGGAACATGGCCGCTCAACTGGCACAACCTTTGGGGGCAGGGGCAGCTGCTCCGACCTGGATGCCAGTCAAGCAAGGTTTTTTTAAGTGCTCTACGTGTCGAGCCTGCACCATTGGTGTCAATACCAGCAAATACAATACACCCTTTGGTAAAAAAGATCAACAGATAAGGGGGAACTATGACTGCCGCACTGATTTTGCTGTTTATGTTCTCACGTGCACCTGCGGCCTAAGGTATATAGGCAGTACGATCAAGCCGGTGCACGTGAGAATATTACAGCACATCAGAGCAATCATCAATAGTGACTCCACCTATCCGGTGGCTAGACACTTCAAAACCGAACATAACAAAGACTTCAAGTGTCTATCCTGGTTTATTATTGATGCGGTTCAAACCCCGAAAAGAGGTGGAGATAGGGAGAACTTGTTAAGACAGTTGGAGACGAAGTATATACTTAACCTCAATAGCAAGTCTCCTAATGGGTTAAACACCACTGAGGATATGCACACATTTCTATAAGAAATCCCTGATAAAAATAACTCAATCTGCAATTTCTGCTAAAAGAGTTTGTGATAGAAATTGTCATCTGACTAAATATTTGCATCCGCATACACTATTCTTTTATATTTATCTATTCACTTATTTTTTTCATTTTGTACAGCACTATGCACTTTCTGTCTAGTCCATAAACCATAACTTCTTGTGAGTTTATATAGTGGGGTGAATTTTGGATATCCAGGCTTGGATCCTTATAACCATATAACCCAGTGTTAACTCATGGGATACAATCATGATAGTTGAAATAGGAATGTTGGTTCTGATTGGAACAATGTATAGGGTACTACTTTAACAATTTGCTGTATTTTGCACAGAAAACTCAATTTGCACTAATAAGCATAATTTTGCACATATCAATTTTAGGCATTGGAGCCGAAATGTTTTAAACTTATAGTGTATAATTGTTATGAAACAAATCATCGCTTTTTTATATAAGATGCTTATACAAAGTATGCAATAGACTGAAAGGCATTTAGGCCGTTATTTTCATCAAACAGGAGTGATCTAAAATTAATGAGAATGAAAATTGAATCTCTCAATAGGCATCTACACATGTTTAGTCAAATTATTTATTATGCAAAATTATCAAATTTAAATTTGAAGCAAATGCATTAATGCAGGAAATGTGTGCTCGAATATCACTAGTGACATTTTTACTGGTTGGTTCCCACAACTAAATATCATTGTTGTTTAAGGACATAATATGGACAGAAGTATTTTTTCACTCTTCACTCATCACATGATCGCAATGTTTGAAAAAAATGAGTATTTAAAATCAAACCAAACTGCTGTATCGTTATGTGATCAAGGTCACCTGTTAACCGAAACGCGTCATGCCGAAAATACTATTCCATGCGAGCTATTAAAACCTTTCACCAGTAATTTGCCTGCTTTTGGAGGTCCTTCTTTCTGTGTGGTGTGGAAATCGCCGAAAAAGCAACAGATTCTGCAACGATATATATATATATATATAAATATATATATATATATATATATATATATATATATATTTTCGTTCCAAACAAACCTCCCGTTACAGGAAGAGACTCGGACACCCAGAACTTCTTGCAGGAATTTTTTTTATTGTGCAAGTGGAAAAACTACGCGTTTCGCCATTACGGCATGATCAAGCCGTAATGGCAAAACGCGTCATTTTTCCACTTGCACAATAAAAAAAAAATCCTGCAAGAAGCTCTGGGTGTCCGAGTCTCTTCCTGTAACGGGAGGTTTGTTTGGAACGAAGATACAGGTCTGCCGGTGACCTTACTGGGACCGCCCACGACAGCTGGAGATCTCTCACCGGAACTCGTGAAGTATATATATAGCGCGGAGGCTACAAGAAAAGAAATTGAATGCCCATGAGAGCCAATTCAAGGATACAGACATATCATCTGTTAATACTATTATAAACATGACTGAGTTGGAATTAAACACTGCAGAATTACAGCTCCTATCGTTGGGACTTTCTTTCTGTCCAAAAAGTAATTTTAAATATGTACAATCACGTATTGATATTTTTAAATTTATCAGAAAGTTGAAACTTTTTAAGTTCCATAAAGGGGTCTAACACTGCTCAAGAGTTAGTAAAGAATACCCCTTCCCTCAAAACCTATTTTAAAATTATGGAACAGTCAACTAATCCAGCAGCACAGTTAGAGCACTGCAGCACTGTGTTTCCCCTGGAGAATCGATTTGGTGCCCTAGAGAGTCTGTCTAACACTGAGGGTGATAAACAGCCAGAACAGTTAGGTGCGTTGATAGGAGCTGAAGAGGTTGAGGCAGCTGTGGCCTTGAATTCGAGACAAGATATGAAGCCACAGCAGGTCCAGATAACACAAAATCCTTCTTCTCCCTCTCCCTCCAATGGTGTTCAGGTTTATAATAGCGCGATAGGCTCCCAAGACACAAGGTCCAAGATACCCTCAGCAATAGTTGAGCCTCCCATGGATACCCTGATAGTCACCCAAGACAAGAACTCAGCTAGAGGCCAGCGTCAGCATCAAGACCAGTGTCAAGACCAGGATCTGGACCCGGACCTAGTTCAGAGCCTTACGGTGGTTACAAGTTCAAGAGTAGGTTCAGGAGAACTGGGCGAGCTGGATGGAGACAGGCTGGGGTATCTTTTTCAGTCCCTCAGGGGAGATTTAATGACTAAATTTGAGATCTCAGAAGGTAACGAAAAGGCGATACATGATAGGTTTGATCTATTGGAGTCTAAGTTAGACGACGTCATCTGCCGTACCGCAAAGCTGGAGAATGAAGTCATAGCCTTAAATAAATCCATACGAGGCAACTCAAGGGATATTGACATTTTGAGAACAAAAAATCGATCATTGGCCACGGATGTAGAGAGACTGGAAACCCAGGCTCGAAGAAACAATCTGAGAATTTTAAAGATCCCAGAGGGTGAGGAATTGGATGACATTAAAGGATTTGTCTGCCGGCTTCTAAGGGAGGGGGTCCTAAAAGACCGTCCTGACATAGACCTGGAGGCGGAGATACAAAGGGTACACAGAGACCCTTTCAGGCTGCATTCAGACAGGAAAGCGCAGAGGAAAATATTGGTAAACTTTCAGACCTTTAGTGTCAAAGAGCTGATCCTAGGGAGATGTCTATCTAAATCAGACCTTCATTATCGGGCAAATCCATATCTCATTAGATCAGACTTAGGAGCAAGAACTGCACAGCGACAATGGGAGCTTGGCACCAGAATGCCAGAATTGAGATCGCTTGGAGCCCAAGTACAGATGAAATTCCCTGCCCTGTTAAAGATCATGTGGAGAAACAAAATGTACAGCTTTACACAGTCCGAAGATGTTGATAACATTTTAGCCTTGATGAAAGAGAATTAAGAGAGTTATGAGAGTTATGAGAAGTAAGTGTTGTTGAGGTTTAGGCTCTCTTTAAAAAAAAAGAAAAAGAAAATTCAAAAAAAAAAAAAAAAGAAAAGAAAAAGGGGAGAGGGGTACATATAAAGCACTTAATATAGAAGTTGTTTAAAGCACTGAGTGACAGATAGAGTTATCTAGAGAAAAATTGAAATCGAACTTGAGATACACACAGTAAGAACTTACCTACAAGTGAGCTATTATCAATAACCCTTGTTAAAGTCAGTAGAAATCTACATTCAGCCAGAGGCCTTTCTCCTGGGATGCCAAAGGCGGTTTCATCGCCAGGTATGTTGGGAGGGTTCCTCGGGGGGGGGAGGGGGGGGGGGGGCTGGGACACGGGGTGGAGGGACTGGGTGTGAAAAAAAAAATCAAAAAATCCTCATATATGGAAAAAGAAGTTCTATTTAAGGTTCTGGATGGGTGGGAAAAGAGAGCATGACCATGAGTAGGTTAAATAACATTAGAATCCTCTCATGGAATGTGAATGGACTGGGGGATAGAAGGAAGCAGTCCCAGGTTTGTGAGTTCTTAAGAAATTCAGAAGCGCACCTTATGTTGCTCCAGGAAACGCACCTCGAGGAAAACGCCTGCCGGGCACTCTTTAGAAAATTAAGATGGGTGCAGGAAATTGTATGTTCTAGACAGAGGGAACAACCAGGGGGGTCATAATTATCACTCGTGTGAACAGTGGGATAAGTCTGAAAAAATGTGAAACCGATCAGACCAGGAGATAGTTGGTAACTGCTTTATCTATCTACAATATTCTTCATATATATGCAGTTTACTATGGTCCCAATGATGACAACCCCGGTCCTTTGCTTAAGTTAGCGGCAGCTCTACTGGGGACCACGAGTCCGGTAATACTGGGGGGGTGACTTTAACTTGGTTTTTGATCATATTTTAGACAGAACCTCCAAAGCTAAATATCAAGCTCCAACTAAGTCACTCTCTGTTTTAGGGTGTATGATGAAAGATTTTAACTTGTTAGATGTATGGAGGACCAAATACGGTTCTACCAGAGGATTCACATTCTACAGCAAAAAGTATAAACATTATTCGAGAATAGATCATTTTTTAGTGGATCAACATCTTTTCTCAGACATTTGTTCTATTTCATTTACACCTGTTGGAATCTCAGATCATGCTGTCGTGGAGTTGATCCTCCAATTAAGCTTGAGTCCATTAAACACCAGATGGACATTGGAAAGGACATTGTTACTTGATGATCAAGTTAAAAGAGAAGTGAGAGAAAGGACCAATGAATTCTTTACAATTAACATCGGTTCCTCTACCCCTCAGGGTGTCTGGGAAACTTATAAAGCCTTTTTGAGAGGAATCCTGAGTTCTTTAATGGCACACAAAAAGAAGACTGTAAAAAGTAAAAGGCGGGAAGAGTTAGAGGCTATAACAAGAAAAGACTCTGAGTTACAAAGAGCTATTTCTTCGAACAGAGAGAGGATTTCGCTGTTAGAGAAGAACCTCGTGGATCTACAGCTTCAACTTAAAATTAATGATGAAAAAATCATAAAAGATAAATGGGAGACCAGCAAATTGAAGAATTTTGAATATGGAGAAAAATGTGGGGCTCTGTTAGCTTGGAAATCCAGAGAAGAAAGAAATAGGAACAATATTAAAGTTCTAATCCAGAGAGAGACAGGAGTTTTACTGGCTGAAGATGGAGAAATCAGAGAGGAAGCTAGGAAGTTTATGCAAAGCCTCTATAGAGAAAATAAGAACCCAGAGTTACAGGAGATCCAGTCCTGGCTAACACATAGAAATCTATCCCAAATTTCAGACACGGATAGGAGGTATTTAGAAAGTGAGATCATGGAGGGGGTAGTAATCAATCAATTGAAGAAAATGAAACGAGGTAAAGCGGCCGGTCCAGACAGGTTACCGACTGAGGTTTATTTAGACTATACAGAACAACTGGTGCCGGTCCTCACTACACTTTTCAACTGTTTACTGAGTCAGGGTTATAGTATTCCACCCACATGGGCCGAAGCAACAATATCTCTCATTGTAAAACCTAATAAAGACTCTTAGAAAATCGAATCATATAGGCCAATTTCCCTCCTGAACTCAGACATGAAGCTTTACTCCGGGATTTTAGCAACTAGATTCGCTAAAATTATAAAGTCCATAATTCATTCGGACCAAAGGGGTTTTATCCCGAGTAGGCAATTGAATGAATTAACCTTTCAGGTGATCGGAGCCATTGATTATGCTGAGGATAGAGGCCTTCCGTTAGCCTTGGTTGCGATAGACGCAGCTAAGGCCTTCGATCAGGTAAATTGGAAATACTTATGGGCCACCATGGTTTGGGTTCCCTTCAGTTTTTATAGTGGGCATCAAATCATTATATCAAAACCCACGAGCCAAAGTCCTGGTCAACGGGGCTTTAACTGATTGTTTTAATATTTCCCGTGGAACTCGGCAGGGATGTCCCCTGTCCCCTCTTTTGTTTCATATTTATATGGAACCCTTTGTTTGTAGTATTAGAGAGGATAACGCTATTCAACCCTTCAGAATAGCAAACATGGAGCTAAAAACTGCCCTATACGCAGATGACCTTCTTTTATATACCTCTAATCATAAAGAAGCGATACCTAGGCTGTTTCTATTAGCTGAAGAATTCGGGAGGTTATCCGGATATCAGATTAACAGGGAGAAGATGGAGATAATGGGGTGGAACAATAGTACTCCTATGAAGGGTGCGAAACAAAAGATGAGATATCTGGGGATATATCTTACCCAAGAACTAAAAAATATCCCAAAAATTAGTTGGCAGTCTGTTGCGAAAGACATCATTAAAACACGAACAAGATGGCGCAGCCTGCCATTAAACATATATGGCCGAGTCAACCTTATTAAGATGACCATACTTCCTAAGTTGACTTTTCTATATAATTCCATCCCTTTATCTTTTTCTTTGAAAGACATTACGATTCTCCAGGGGAAGATCGGTTCATTTATTTGGGACTGTAGATCACCTAGGATAGCTTGGAAGAAATTAAGGAGGGGTTTAAGGATCGGGGGCCTTGCTTTACCAGACTTATTATTGTACTGCCACGCCTTCCATTTTAAAAATTTCAGGTTACTTGTTAATATATTAGATTAATCTTCACAGGGCCGTTTATTCCAGGCTTTTATACAGGATTTGCCACAGGGCCAAGAGTTTTTCTTATTTAAGTTTGGCGACCAGAAATTTTTTAAGAAAGTCCGTCTCAAGATGTTGCGGACCGCACTCAGAAATTGGGGGTTTATTCGGAAAGCCTTTGGAATCCCATACTACCACACTCATTCTCCGATCTGGGATTCCCCGGGTACACCAATGTGTCTTCAGGACCAGTTATCTTTGCCTCTGAAAACAGCTGGAGTACAGAAATGGGGTGATCTATGGGTAGATTCAGGTCTTATGGATTGGAACTCTCTAGCGTCACTCACAAATGGGTCACTGACAAGATTCAAATTTTATCAACTATCTACATGGTGGGCAAGCCAGGCATTACAGCGGGAAAGAGACACTGGAATCCTTGACTCAATTTGTAGGGGGAAAGGGTGGAACCGAGAAGTATCACTCTGGTATAAACTGCTCACAGAGGCTAAAGAAATATTAGATCACGAGCTGATAAGCTTCTGGGGTAACATCATAGCTGAACACCCTGAAGAAACTAGTAAGATATGGACAGATTCTTTCTCTTTGTCCCAGAGATTAATAAAACCGGCTAATTTAAGGAGAAACCATCTGTTTATGGCCTATCGGGTTTATTGAACCCCGGCCAAAACTGAACAAGATATCACAGGAGAATTATTGTTGTCCCCGCTGTAAACTTCTAGCAGCAAACGATTTGCATATTTTTCTAGAGTGCCCTGGGATCCAGGAGTATTGGAAGGCCATTATTGGTGTTATGGCTGAGGTTTTATCAATTACTATCTCCCTTTCTCCTAGGCTAGCATTCTTTGGCCTACCACGGGGATATAATATTAATATTTATTCCTCACAATTTATATTCTATGTGGTGTTATAGCTAGGAGGGAGATATGTAAAGAGTGGAAGTCAGCTGCTCCCCCCAGATTCGCAGACTGCCTAAAAAACATTGTGGATGTTTGCAAGATGGACATGGCTGGTCGGTTGGAAAGCTCAGAGAATGTATGGTCAAAACTAGAGGTCTGGCTAAAAAAGTAAACGGTCCAATGATTATGCCAGAGGTCTGTGTCGGTCCTGTCCTCCCCTAGCCTGAGGCATTTTCATTTAATGGCAGGGGAGTGGGATAAGGAAACAATCTCTGGTTGCTGTATATTGACCCCAGGGTGGCATCAACAAAGTCAGTATAGTAGGCACCGGAGAGACCCATCTAGAGCATATAACATCTGGTGGCATATATGAGGACAAAAAGAAAAGAAAAAAAGTTCCATAAATTGAAAAAAGCTAACGTTAAAGCAACATCGATTGCTGCTAATAACAAGCCTAGTGCTCGTTTTCAAGTATCTGATGTATCTGCATTACGCGCAGTCAGTGGTCTAGCGGATGATACTAATGATAGTGTACTTAATACTCAACAAGATCTATTAGAGATGGGTATTTCATCCACCAGCGCTGCCCTTACTCCCTTTCATCCACCCTCTACATTCGTGCCGATTATGGCAAGAGATGCTATTGATATTTTTGGGGATTGTGTGATCAGTGACCTTAAAGCTCTTCATAAAAAATGCATTTCTATGAATAAGAAGGGTCAGTATAGAGAGCAACAATATTCCTGCTTAATGGACAGACTTAATAAAGAAAAGAACATCATAATTAACAAAGCGGACAAAGGCGGGAATATTGTTTTATGGCCCCGTGATGCATATCTGGAAGAGGCAAGAAAACAATTGAGTGATGTCAATTGTTATTAACAGGTAGCCTTCCCCATTTTATTGAAAGTTAAGGAACAGACTTTTAAAGAACTATCAAAGGGGAAAAGGGAGAACTTGATAGATAAGGATGATTATAATTTTCTAAGAACTGAGCACCCAATTACTCCAACCTTATATTTACTCCCTAAAGTACATAAACAGACAACCCCAACACCAGGACGTCCTATTATTTCGGCTCAAGGTAGCCTGCTTGAATCAATGTCTAAGTACGTTGATTTTTTCCTTTATGACTATGTAGCTGATTTGCCTTCCTATATTCGAGATACAGGCCATTTTTTGGAAAAATGTAAAGATGTAATTTGGGAAGATGGTTATCATTTTTTAGTGATGGACATCTGTTCCCTGTATACGAGTATTAACCATCGAGATGGCTTGAATGCTATTAAATTCTTCCTGTCTAACAGAAATATCTGTTATAATGAACATAACAAAATGCTACTCCATATGACGGAAATGTGTTTGTCAAACAATTTCTTTATTTTTAATAGAGAATTGTTTCAGCAACTTAGAGGTGTGGCTATGGGGGCGTGCTTCTCTCCCAGCTATGCGTGTTTACACGTTGGCTGGTGGGAGAGGCACGTCCTCATGCAGACCCACATAGATGACTTTTCCGAACACGTCATCAATTGGTGGCGTTTCATCGATGACGTGTTCGTAGTATGGAAAGGTTCTAAGGAATCTGCACTAGAATTTGTCAGGAAGATAAATAGCAATCCTTTAAATTTGGAATTCACAGCACAAGTCAGTGACTCTAGAGTAGAATTCCCTATGGTGAGTTTTTACGTATTAAGAGGATCTGTAACAGAAAAGAGGATTTAGACTTTTGTTTGAATGAATCCAAGGAGAGATTTTTAAATAGAGGATACAATGTTAAAGATCTACAATGAAAACACTAAGAATCAGAGGGGGGTCGTGCCCTAATTAGCCCTGGGTAGGACACATAACTGTAGGAAGAAATAATTGGGAACCCAGTCGCTTTTTGATTCTGCCACTTTTTTATTTTGAGCAGATTTTTTCACACCACCGTATTTAGTCCGTGGGTGTTATAGTTATTTTTTTCAATGTACAAGTTACGTCACTTGTGTGGATTATTGTGATTGTCTGAGGACTTGCCTTGTCATACACAAGTGGGTATTTGCTAGGTACACAATTTACTTTAAACACCATAAACAAACAATTATGTTACACATATACAAAAACATTCATATTCTACAATTCTCACAAGATGCTTTAACGTGAGGAAAATTACGAACTATACCCTACTAACTGGTTTCAACACTAGACCTTTATCATATAGCTTTTGTGTGTTTGTGGTCTAGTAACGCAAAGGCAAAATTTAGCAACAGTTATTTTTTTGACCATAGCTTGCAGCATAGTGTTCAAAGTCCTTTGCGTTAACTAAAGTTCGTTTTTTTGTGAACCAAAAAAAGCCGACGCGTTTCCAAGCCTGTGTGTGTGATCGTCAGGCTCTTCTTCAGGACGTTGGTTAGTTAGGTACCTATGTGAAAATTACATGAATTACATTTAAAAGTAGGGCCTCTCTCTAATTCTGAATCAGTGCTAGTTGGTTAATTACACTTGGTTTTTACCTTTCCGCGAAAGGCAGTTTCAGTCTGTCTGTCAAGGGGCGCTTCTGGCTGGCAGCTCGTTCTGCAGAAGTAAAGGGCACATCATATATTTGTTTTCTTTATATAAACAGCAAAACTCTTTGTGTTTTTACTCTAATTAGATGTACAAAGGGGGGCAGGACTCACATTTACCTATTTTCTCTGTAAGTGCGAACCGTGATTGGGATTCTGGTTTTCTTTATTCTTTGATCCCACTTTGTTTGGGTCGGTGGCGGCAGGGTCTATATTAACGATAAAGTGTGACAAAAAATTATTTTGAGTATTCTAATCTTACCGGTAGTTGTTAGCTCTATTTCCCCATTTCTTGCCTTTTACTTACTTCAAATTTCAGCCCGCAGGCTGACCGCTGCTCGGGCACTGTTAGCGGCGTCTTTTTTTGCTCTACTACAGTTCTGTCGCATAAACTGGGAAAAACGAAAAAATTTGTTTTAGATTTAAGTTCTACCGCTTTCCTACTGCTGTCCCCTCGTTTGTTATCTTACCTGGGGAGTTGGTTATGGTTTCCACAGTCTTCCTGCTTCCTTCTGTGTTGAAAGGTTCGTTACACAGAGCAGGTCACATGACTATTTAAGTTTTACTCGTGTCATGTGATTTAGGGGTTATGGGATATGTAGTCGTAGCATGTATAGATGACTATGAGACTTTTACTCGTGTCATGTGTTTTAGGGGTTATGGGATATGTGGTCCTGACATGTTTAGATGAAGTGCTCTTATACAGAGGACGCAGCCATATATTCAAGTTTCAAATTGTTCATTGAGTCCTGTGGTCACGCAGTTAAATTTCATGATTAGATACGCTTCTCTCCTGAGTAAAAGAGTTTCCACATTTCCTCCTCTTAATGGAGCTTTTATTCCAGAGAGAACCGACCACCTTAGATCTTTTTCTGTATGGTTTTCATCAATGAAATGTTGCACCATGGGGGCAGTTAATACTTTTTGTTTGATCCTGGAGCGGTGTTACAAACGTTCAAAGATAACACAATAAATTACAGGATCAACAAGTTTGAAAAAGACTGTAAAGCATTTAATCTGGAACCAGTCTATCTCTACTTAAGGGAAGAGTTTTACACCCAACAGGAATCTCGCAGAGCTCTCTCCCAATATCAAGGAAGATCTAAAAATCGGTTCCTTACCTTTTCCGAGAGTTCTTCCTCTGACTCCTCTGGAGATCCAGACCCCAGAGAAGGCACATCAAAACGTCCAAACTCTTTTTTAGAAAAGGAGAAGGCGGAGGCCGGGTGAGGTTCAAACCCCAACCCCAGCAACAAGCATGGGAGATGAGGACTCGCAACAAGAATTATTACAAAACATAACAAATTCCTCGATCATTAATCTTTCCTCTAAACAGCTCACCATACTCGAAAGATCAGTTCTCGAACTAGGGATCAAATTTGTTCCATCCACAAAAACAGACATAGTAAACCTTAAAATGGAGGCACAAGATCTCTTTCGAAAAATACGATTAAAAGCTTTCTTTCACAATAAAGAAATCACAAAATTACCAGAACCCTCCAATCTATCAAACAAATCAACTTTCACTCCGACAGCACAAATGGTACCTAAACAAATATTGGCCTTTGAACAAGCAGTCCTTTCTTCACTCACGCAGTTAGGCCAACAAAAAACATTTTTGAGGAGCAATATCACAAAAGACCAACAGACAGCAATTAAAAACCTAAGTGAAGATACGTCTATAGTAGTGAAGCCGGCTGACAAAGGGGGAGCCCTGGTAGTTTGGCAGAAAGACAAATACATAAAGGAAGCGACTAGCCAAATAGAAAACATTGAATGGTATAGGAAAATATCAGAAGATCCCACCAATAGAATTCAAACAGAGATATTTACCAAACTCAAAGAAGGACTGAATGAAGGCATATTGGGCCCAAAGGAATTTGACTATATGTGCAAAAAAAATCCACGCACCCCTGTGATTTACTTCCTGCCCAAGGTGCATAAAAACCTGCAAGACCCACCCGGAAGACCGATAGTCTCTGGGTGTGACTCCATTCTAGAACCAATAGCCAAATAGGTAGACGTATTTTTAAAACCCTTCTTGAGTGATGTAAAATCCTACATCAAAGACACCGCTGATTTCATCACCAAAGTGGAGAAACTTCCATTTGATGAAAATAAAGAGCTGTTGGTGGCATTTGATGTCAATTCATTGTATACCCAGATCCCTCAGGAGGAGGGACTAGAAGTCATTGAGTTTTTCCTAGAGACCAGGCCAAAACCACAAAGAGTACCCACGAAATTCATAATTGAATTGGCCAGCGTGGCGTTAAAACAAAATTTCTTTCGATTCATGGACACCTTCTATGTGCAGGTGAAGGGCACTGCCATGGGGTGTCCTTATGCCCCGGAGATGGCGGTGCTCTTCATGGCCTTGTACGAAGAACGGTTTGTCTACCAAAATAATCCCTATAGCGAACACATTCAAAAGTGGTATCGCTACATAAACGATATCTGGTGCCATTGGAATGGGACTCAAGAAAAACTAGCCCACTTCCATGATTGGCTCAACAACAGGCATCCAGATATCAAATTCAGCATGACACACAGTAACTCACGTTTAACGTTTCTGGATGTTGAGGTCTTCCATCAGAACAAAGAACTGGTTACTACATTACACAGAAAACAGACAGATAAGAATACCATTTTACACTACCGGAGTTTTCACCCCCAAAGCTTAAAAGAGAACCTGCCATATAGCCAATTATTAAGAATTCGAAGAAATTGTTCCAGAAAAGAAGATTATCTAACACATGCAGAAATCTTTTGTGAACAATTAGAGACTAGAGGCTATCCCAAGAAAATGCTGAAGCACGCAACCAAACGTGCATGGTTCACACCGAGGGAAGAGTTGTTAGTCAAAAAAGTAAAAAAAACACTGGAACAGTTGGTTTGTGTCACAACGTATGGTCCACTCACAAATCGATACAAATCGATAATCCTGAAGAACTGGCATTTGTTGTCAAACTTGGAAGCTCCGTTTACAAGACCATTGTTTGCGCTCAAAAAGAACAGAAATCTAGGCCAACAATTAATAAGAGCAGATCTAGGCATACCAAAGACGAAAAGTGACCTTCGAACTATATGGAACCTCAGTCTGGTACAAGGACACCACAAATGCGAGATGCATTAGTTAAAACTAGTCCTGAGGTGATTGATAAGAGTAATTGGTTGACTGACAAGAGAGGTTTTGTTAAATGCTTCTCTTGTCGGGCATGTAAGTTTGGAATCAATAAACAGTCTTTTTTGGATCCTTTTTCAGGCAGGACCAACAAGATAATGGGTTATTACACGTGTAAAACTGACTGTGCGGTGTATGTTTTGGAATGTACGTGTCATCTAACATATATCGGCAGTACCAAACTCCCTGTGTTCAATAGGATCCTCCTGCACTTGCGGGCAATCGTGAATTCTGATCCATCATATCCGGTTGCCAGCCATTTCAAACTTGTGCATCAAAATAAATTGGAGGATTTAAAGTACTATGTGGAATGGAATGGAATGGATGTGGATTTATAGAGCGCGAATTGCTGCCCGAAGGCGTCCAAGCGCTAGAATAACCAGGAACCTACGAGGGAGGCTGCCTGGAATTAGCGGGGCAAGTTAAAAAGAAAAGTTTTTAACTGTTTACGGAATGTGGGCAGATTGCAATTGGCTCTCAGGTGCAGGGGGAGTTTGTTCCATGCCATGGATGCGTTGTAGGCAAACGTCCTGCCGCCAGATCTAGATCTTTTTATTCTTGGTGTCGTGGCCAAGAAAGTCTGGCTGGAGCGGAGGTTTCTGCTGGGAAGGTAGTGAGTAATTAGGTCCCGGGTAATCCTGGGGCCCGTGTCCCAGAAGGCCTGATGTGCAATGCACATGGCCTGAAACAGAATCCTCTGACGCACTGGTAGCCAATGAAGGCTGGCCAGCCCGGCCCTCACTGATTGTCTGCGTGGGATCTTGAGCAGCAGGCGTGCTGCGCAGTTCTGCACTAACTGGAGTCTGCGTATGGTATATTCTGGGGCACCAAGGTAGAGTAAAGGTATGTAATTGACTCTGTTCTGAAATCTATACGGGGTGGTGATAGAGAGAAAAAACTCAGCCAGTTAGAGAGTCATTACATAGTCAGGCTAAACACTAAAATACCTAATGGTTTAAATACAGGGGAAGATTTGGTTCACTTTTTATGAACATGTAAATAGTGTAGGTTTTACACTTTTATGATTCCGGTTTAACGATATTGGGCTCAATATCAGATTTCTATCCTTTTTTTCTCTCTCTGGATCCGTACTCTGAACATATCTACTTTTTTGATTAATTGTGATCTACAAATACAATTTGTGTGTATATGTGTATATATATGAATTTAGGTTTTTTAAGGGTATCATATTTATTGAAATAATGGATTTTGTATTATAACCTTTTATTGTGTGTCATTTTATTGGTTTTCTAGCATTTTCTAGTTTGACTGATGGACTCTCTGGAAAAGGGGTTATTAATTCATTGTAAATTTCTGTGGTCAATATTTGTGGGTATTTGATGAAATGCATTGTACTCTACATTGTTCCCACTTGATTACCTAATTTTTTATATATTTATTCAGACAATATTTTGAATTGTTCCTTTGAACTTTCTATTTTGAACTCATGATATTAAGGGAAATTTGAAAATGTAATCTTTCACTGTGTTTCTGCAAATTTTGCTTGATGATTGCATCCGCATACTTAACTTATTTTATTTTAATTTCTTTATTAATGGATGGCTGTTAATCCAGCCACATTTCACTATTTGCACTATTGGGTATTTTTTACTATGAGCATTTTTTTATCGTTGTCAATTTGTGCAATATTTTAAGTCCTTTGAATGATTTTGGATTTGGGCACTGGCCCCGGATTTCTTTCTAAATCATAATGAAATATGTTGGAAAAATTCTGCTTTTAAATATTTATATAAATATTTATACCCTGTTTAGCAATGTATAATTTCAATTGTGCAAACATGGGTTTTGTTAAGATTTCAGGACTTGAATTGCACTTTTGTAATAATTGTTAGTCTTGTTACCCTTTCCATGCAAATAATGGGAGGGTTTCCAATGTTCTCATAGTATTTATGGGTGGTGTTTTCCTGGCACGTCATGTGATCAAGGCCGGGGCAACCCTGCTGAAACGCGTCATGTTGTGAGAGGCATCAATAAATTGCACTGAAAACTTCAAACCTTTCGTGGTGGTCCGTTCCTGGTGAATGATTTCACTTTCTCGAATCAGGATTTGGTTTCCATATATATATATATATATATATAACTGCTCCAGGTCCCGCTAAAAGTCCAGGGCACTCGCGGGTGGGTGCGGTCTGCGGTAGAGGGTTCCCGCAATAACACAAAGCTCGGCTCCCAAGAATCTGCTTAGAAGAACCGCACTCGTAAAACAAGTTGATGCTCACACCATCGTTTATTTTCTCAGAGACAACAGACGCGTTTCAGCATCAAACCTTCGTCAGTGTTAGTCGCACTGCGCAGGCTGGCCAAGGTATTAATACAGTCACATGTTTAGATAAAATTGAAGATGGACTATAAACAATGTAGCCAAGCTCCGCGTCATCTTTAAATATATACATACACATTTAAACCTGCAATAAGGATACATAATTCCATATAGGCAGTGCGCAAACTTGGGTGCAAAGTAAACGGAAATTAATAAAATCTCGCCGTGTATCGGCGTTTCTCCCCTGGTTGTTCTAAGGGGAGTTTGGGGGAGCGCAAAGCCTCGCGTCTCCCTCTCACATTTCCGAAAGTCCGTAAAGCCATAGATTGGCTCGTTCCTCAGTTCAGCCAGCAGGCAGGGCAACCAGTGCAGTATACCACATAGATCTTCTATACAATCAACAAAATCAAAAGTGTCTTTACATATTCATGTGTGAATTATGATTTTAGGTCATTCCAAATTTCATCAAAGTTCAACAGATACTACGAGACTGTGCGAATCAGACTGAATCAGGATAAGTCAGGAAATTAAATTGGCCCAGGAATCTAAGCAAACAATCAAAAGAATCAAAGAAGGGATCAGACGAGATCAGAAGTAATCAAAAAGGGGGGGGGTTAAAATCAATAGATATTAAAGATTCGGACAGGACCCTGGTTGGTCCCATGAATTCAAAGTTTTCAAAGTTTTCAAAGTTTTCAAAGTTTTCAAATTCAGAAAGACTCAATCAGTTCAAATGATCAGTTCAAATCAATAAGATTCACAAGTTCATCAATTCCACTCATGATTTACAGATTTGCCGATTCTTATCCCAGTTCTACTCTCTTTTAGACCAGTCCACATTTCACATTGCATTCATCTTCCCAAATGGACAGCAAGCTCTTCCCCGCTGTTCAACCCCAACGGTACTTTTGTCATCAGATCTATAATGTACCTCGATTCCAGGTGTCTCAGCTTTTTTAGCCTGTCTCCCCCTCTCGCACTCTCCGGCACATAGTCTGGGCCGAAGTTTTGTAATCTACTTCTGTCTCTTTTATGTGCTTGATCAAAGGGTCTTGCGACAGGGTAAGTGGGGTCTGCCTTGTCAATCGCCCTCAGGTGTTTGAGGACTCTGACCTTTAGCTGGTGGATTGTGCTCCCTATGTATCTTAGGCCGCACGGGCAGACAAGGCAGTATACAGCATATGTCAATAATGTATTAGTCTGTCTAGAGATGCCTGCTCCTGGCACCCAGTAAGAGCGAACCCTCTTGCTTCCAGAACTGGCCTTACATTTGCCGCAGGGGTAAAAGCCACCCATATCCGCAATTTTGCCTGTCTTTGGAGTCGCTTTATCAAAATGACTCCTCACCAATGAATCTTTCAAAGATCTTGCCTTCCGGAATGTTACTAATGGTTTAGATGGAATGTCTTCCTTTAATACTGGGTCAGTTCTTAGAATATGCCAGTTTCTGTGCAGTATTCTCTTGAGATTGTGGGATTCCGTAGTGTATGGTGTGATCATCCGGAATTTACCTTCCTTGGATGGTTGAGTATTTGAGGGTTTCTGTTTGAGTAAGTGGGTTCTAGGGATCTTTCTCACTTTTGCCAGTGTTTTCAATAGCAAGGCAGAGTCATATCCTCTTCTACAGAATCTCTCTATGCAGCCCTGGGCTGCCAGATCGAAATCCTCATCCCTACTGCTGTTCCTCTTGAGTCTGAGGAGTTCCCCATAGGGGATGCTTTGTATCAATCTGCTAGGATGATTGCTGTCAGCTCTCAGGATGGAATTCCCTGCTGTCGGTTTGCGGTATAGTGAGGTGTGTAGCCTGCCTTGCTCCACAAACACCCTCATGTCCAGATAGTCCGCTGCCACCGGACTAACGGTCCCCGAGAAGTGTAGGTTGCAGTTGTTATTGTTCAGGACCTCGATATACTGATGTGCCATCTCCACCGCCCCCTGCCACACGATGAAGAGGTCATCTATATATTGGTACCACCTCACTACCCTTCCTGCCCCATGCCCCCCGACCTGGAGCGCCATGGGCACCCGCTCCTCCCACCAGCCCACGAACAGGTTCGCGTAGCTGGGGGCAAAGCAGGTGCCCATCGCGGTCCCAGATGTCTGTGCATAGAGTTGCCCATCGAACAGGAAGAAATTGCTCGTCAGACAAAATTCAATGAATTCAAGCAACATACAGTTATGTAAGGCAAACCTAGCAGGCCTTTTGTTCAAAAAAAGTTCTATTGCAGTTATTCCCAGTTCATGCCTGATGTTAGTGTATAAACTACTTATATCCAACACCATTAATAGATAAGTGGGATCCCAAACAATGTCTTCAAATTTTTCCAAGAAGTCTTTAGTGTCTCTCACGTGGGATTTGAGTTGAACAACCAGGGGAAATAGGAAACTGTCTATAAACCTAGACATACACTCGGTCAATCCATTAATTTTAGGGTTCAGCGTGGGTATGTGCTTTGGTGTGCCAGGGGAAATTTTAGGGTTCAGGTCAGGTGTGGGTTTTGGGGTGTCAGGGGGCAATTTTAAGGTTCCAGGTGGGTATGGGTTATGGGGTGCCAGGGGGGAATTTATGGTTCAGTATGGGTATGGGTTTTGGGCTTCCAGGGGTAATTTTAAGGTTCATGGTGGGTATGGGTTTGGGGGGTCAAGGGTGTAACTTTAGGGATCAGCGCGGGTATGGATTTTGGGGTTTCAGGGGGGTGATTTTAGGGTTCAGGGTGGTAATGGGTTTTGGGTGCCAGGGGGTAATTTTAGGATTCTGGGTGGGTATGGGTTTTGGGGTGCCATGGGGAGATAATTTTATGGATCAGGGTGGGTATGGGCTCTGGGGTGCCAGGGGTAATTTTGGGTTCAGGGAGGGCATGAGTTTTGGGCCTCCAGGGGTAATTTTAGTGTTCAGGGTGGGAATGGGATTTGGGGTGCCAGGGGTTACTTTAGGGTTCAGGGCGGTAATGGGTTTTGTGGTGCTATGGGGTTAATTTTAGGGTTCAGGGGGTATGGGTTTTAGGGTTTGAGGGGGGAAATTTTAGAGTTCAGGGCGGGTATGGGTTATGGGGTGCTAGGGGGGAATTTATGGTTTGGAAAGGGTTTTGGGGTGCCAGGGGTAATTTTAAGGTTACAGGGTGGGTATGGGTTTTGGGGGCTAAGGGTGTAATTTTAGGGATCAGGGCGGCTATGGGTTTTGGGGCTCCAGGGGGGTGATTTTAGGGTTCAGGGTGGTAATGGGTTTTGGGTGCCAGGGGGTAATTTTAGGGTTTGGAGTGGGTATGGGTTCTGGGATGCCTGGGGGGTAATTTTCGCGTTCAGGGTGGTAATGGAATTTGGGGGGCAAGGGTGTAATTTTAGGGATCAGTGCGGGTATGGGTTTTGGGATGCCAGGAGTAATTTTAGGGTTCAGGCTGGGTATGGGTTTTGGGGGGCAAGGGTGTAATTTTAGGGATCAGCGAGGATATGGGGTATGGGGTTCTAGGGGGATGATTTTAGGGTTGAGGGTGGTAATGGGTTTTGGGGTGCGAGGGGGTAATTTTAGGATTTGGTGGGTATGAGTTTTGGGGTGCTAGGGGTGTAATTTGGGGGTTCAGGGTGGTAATGGATTTTGGGGGGAAAGGGAGTAATTTTAGGGTTCAGGGTCGGTATGGGTTTTGGGGTGCCAGGGTTAATATTAGAGTTCAGCGTGGGTATGGGTTTTGGGGTGCAAGGGGTAATTTTAGGGTTCAGGGCGGGTATGGGTTTTGGGGTGCCAGGGGGGTCATTTTGGGGTTCAGGGTGGGTATGGGTTTTAGAGTGCCAGGAGTAATGTTAGGGGTTATGGTATGGGTTTTGGGGTGCAAGGGGGGTAATTTCAGAGTTCAGGGTAATAATGGGTTTTAGGGTGCCAGGGGTAATTTTAAGGTTCAGTGTGGGCATGGGTTTTGGGATAATTTTAGGGTCAGGGTGGGTATGGGCTTTGGGGTGCCAGGGGGGCAATTTTATGGTTGGTATGGGTTGGAGGGTTGGAGGGTTTTACGGAAATGTGGGTGTGTGAATATATATATATATATATATATATATATATATATATATATATATATATATATATATATATATATATATATATATATATATATATATTCGTTCCAAACAAACCTCCCGTTACAGGAAGAGACTCGGACACCCAGAACTTCTTGCAGGAATTTTTTTTATTGTGCAAGTGGAAAAACTACGCGTTTCGCCAATACGGCATGATCAAGCCGTAATGGCAAAACGTGTCATTTTTCCACTTGCACAATAAAAAAAAATCCTGCAAAAAGTTCTGGGTGTCCGAGTCTCTTCCTGTAACGGGAGGTTTGTTTGGAACGAAGATACAGGTCTGCCGGTGACCTTACTGGGACCGCCCACGACAGCTGGAGATCTCTCACCGGAACTCGTGAAGTATATATATATATATATATATATATATATATATATATATATATATATATCTGTACTACTATTTTAAAGAGAGAACTGTGTCCTTTGAGCCAGGTAAACTCGAAAAGTACACAACCAATCGCAACACCCAATACAGCGCTGGAAAGAGGGCGTCCTGTAGATGGACATAGGCTATAAAAAATAAAAATAAACGTTATTTAAAAAATAAACAATAAAAAAAATGTAGTCCCTAAGAAGTAGCGTTGGCCGTGTGAGCAAACAACGTGGACGTGCATGCTGACATATTCTAGCACGGGGAGGAGCGGCGGACAGCAGCGGTGAAGTCGGGCTGAGATAGATGAAGCGCGGGGAGGAGTGGAACGTGTGCGGCTGACTGAAGCAATGGGAGGAGGCGGAACGAGGAGCGGTGAAGTCGGGCTGAGGTAGGTGCGGAACGTGTGCGGCTGACTGAAGCAATGGGAGGAGGCGGAACGAGGAGCGGTGAAGTCAGGCTGAGGTAGGTGAAGCGCTGGAGCGCTGCGAGGAGGCGGAACGTGTGCGGCCCAGTGAAGTGCTGGGTGTAGGCGGAACGCGTGCGGCTAAGTGAAGCGCGGGGAGGAGTGGCCCGTTAGCGCGGGGAGGAGCGGTGAACTGTGTGCGGATGATTGGGGGCCATGAAGGTGGCGGTTTGGCTTATTGGGTGCCCTGAAGGTGGCGGTTGCGCTCCAGGGGACCCCCGGACAACGTCGGGATGGGCTGCGGCCCTGAAGCAGCCTTTTGCCCCTGGACAACGTCAGGACGGGCTGCTAGTATATATATATATATATATGCATCAAATTAACAAAAATGTGTGCTCTAATTGTGGTCCAGTTTCAAATGCAGAATTAACCACATTTTTTTCTGAGCTTGACCTGAGCATTAACCAATCCTAACTATCTGCGATTTTAGCCCCGCCCCATTGTTTAACATTAGGCATGCCCCTTTATTTCCCATGTTAGCAACCCCGGAAATTAAGACCTAATTGCTCCCCTGGGTTTGGTCCAGCAGACGAAGGGTGTACGCAAACTCCATGGGAGATCGCCCCCCAACAAAGAGTCAGCAGAGGGGGCACCATCAAATCGCGTCACCGAAACAGACAGGAGCAAGATGGACCCCCCACCCATAATGGACAACAAAAGAACACCTCCCTGCCAAACAAACAGGGCAGAGATAGGAAAGCACACAGTAGCGCAAATAGACATCAGAACAAATATAACAAATAGTCCCGGCCCGGAAACAAAGCCCAGCACTATAAGGCCAAGAGGCCTGCCCAAAGGGCATCTGAAAACGCCATAGTGGTGCTCCTGCCCGAATACACATCTCGAGGAGGCTCAGACACATTAAACAGGGCCAATATTCTATAAATCCTTCAATACGGTCCAGAGCTAAAACACCTCACAAGTGAAGTGAAGACCTAACCCAAGTTCAATTCAAGGTCCTGACGAGTAACACAAGTAGAGAATCGACAATAACAACATGGAAAACCAGCAAGATAGCCCAAAATATAATGACAAAGATGGCTCAATTCGCTAACTGGAGGATTATTGCATATGAACCCGAAGAGGACAAATACCCACACATGCTAATGGTAGTTACAGCAATAGGAAAGCGCAGCTACAGCAAAAGTCAGTTTCAAGAGGCACTACCGAAGTCGCACATCCTACTCCATTCTCCAACTTGAGACTTAGGGCCCCATTAGGATGTCGGGCGGATTGCCTCCGCCAGGGTGGCGGTGGCCACCGCCACCCTGGCGGAGGCAATCCGCCGACAAGCACTCTCGTTTTCCCCTCCGCCAGATTAGGATGGCGGAGGGGACAGCGGCGGACGGAAAGACCGTCCGCCGCTTTACCGCCCCGGTCGCTTTGCGACCGCGGCGGTAATGGATTAATATGGTGGCGGTGTCCAATGGACACCGCCAGCCATATTACAATGGCACACGGTAGAGGCCTTTCCACGGCAGCAATGCCGCCACGGAAAGGCAGGCGGGGATTGCTGCGGGGGCCCCCTGCAGGGCCCCCAGGTTGACACCACTGTCGGGGGGCACATGGGGGGTACCTATGGTACCCCCCCACATTTGCATATGCAAAGCGGCAGGCACCGCGCGGTGCCTGCCGCTTTGCATATGCAAATGCAAAAAATCATCTTTAGCATTGTGGCGGGCGGTGCAGAGTGCACCGCCCGCCCAATGCTAAAACTACAGGATGTGCCCGCCACTGTGGCGGGCACATCCTAATTCCCCCCACGGGACCCCCACCCTTATGGCGGGCGGTCCCGTTCTACGATAGGGTGGCGGGCGGACAATGTCCGCCCGTCATCCTAATGGAGCCCTATATCTCTCATCCACCTCTCCTTTCACAGGGCGTAAATTCACCAAAAAAGGGAAAGCGATCACACTGCTCCTACCTTAAATAGAGTTAATGGCCCCACAAGTGGAACAAACAAGGCAATAAAAATAATTTCACAGAATGTGTTTGGGTTCAAAACCACGCTAAAGAACAGGGATGCCTTCAAATTTTTACAGGAAGGGGACCTTCTGTGTCTCCAAGAAACATGGCTACTAGCCCCTCTGGTCATACCAGGCTTCTAGGAATTCCAACACCCAGCAAAAAATGTACAATGCTCTTGGAAGGCCATCAGGGAGCCTGTCTATATATGTAAACCTCGGTATCTCCATACCATCAGTTAAATAAATCCCCACTAAGCATGGACATGGTCCAAGCTTTACACTTGCGAGGCCTGGAACTGAACGGATCCCCCACAACAATCCTACTCTTGAACATTTATTTTAACTGCAAAGACAGCTCTAGATACGGCAAGATGAGGGAATTGGTCAACGCACTGGAAGCACTGCTCAGTAATTATCCAAACTGCGGCATAATAATGGTCGGTGACTACAACACTCACAACTTGGGCCCAGAAAAAGACGCCTCTCGACCTAGAGACTGCGCAGGCAATCTGCTCAATACATTTCTAAACACCTAGGGGCAGATTTATGTTAACTGGCGCATCCCCAGGGATGCGCCAGTTAATGTGCGCCACAGTGTGCCACTGCTCCGCCACCCATGGTGCGCCATATTTACAATGCGGCGCACCATGGTGCAAGGCAGTGAAGATGCGTGACGCATCTCTCGGCGCATGGGCGGCGCATTGCAGGAGTCATGTCGCAAGTGCGACATGACTCCTGCAATGCACAGGGGCCACCCCTACAATGTATGGTGCGTCACCCTTACGCCTGCTTCAAGCAGGCGTAGGGAATTGACGTAGAAAGTGACTGAGTGAAATCTCATAGATTTCACTCAGCCACTTTTAGGAGGCGTTCCTGCGCAGGAACGCCCCCGACCCCTGCGCAGGAACGCCTCCTTATGGCGCAGGGGTTTCCAACTTGACGCATCTCCTAGATGCATCAAGTTGTAAATAGGGCGCATTGTTTGCGCCGCCGTTGCGTCACATTACGTGACGCAATTGTGGCGCAAGGAGGCGCAAGAGCCTCATAAATCTGCCCCCATTAGTCTAGGGTCCGCACAAGAAGCTCAAGTCCCAAACCATGCTATGGCTAGAGGCTGAAAAGGAAAACCCAAATCAACTACAGATCATATTTTTATGAGCCACTGGCTCCATGAACAAGTGGTGGAATTTCAAAAGCCTGTACATCAAACAAGTGATAACCTCCTACTGTACACTGCTATATCACTGCAGACAGTTACTCTCAAGCACACTATCACCCTGGGTGCATTTAACAGGGAGGAAATACACATGCTCCTAAGCCAATTGAAATGGAACACAATCAACACATCGAGCCTGACAGCCTGGAAAAACAACTGGACTGCACTTAACAGAGATTACGCTGATGGGAATACACCTGCGATATGGTCAAAACTAGTCCCAGAGCTGACCTACTTATTGTTAGGTACAAAACCAGATCATCAGCCAGAATCCAAAGAAAGGATGTGCTTCCAACCCAAACCACTTGCTTTCCTCAGCCATTAGGCTGAAAGGTCTCACAAACGCTGTTATGCACAAATGCTGAGGTTTTCCTCTGTATAGCATACTCAAGTATGCATAGCCATGTATTGCATTAGTTTGAGGTTCTTTTAATTCCACTGAGTCAACTAATGGTTGCATGAGTACAGTTACTAAACCACTGGAAGATCTGCTGAAATTAATATCATTGTACACAGGGTGCACATTTTGCCACTGGTTGCATTACAGAATTGGTTGATTGAAATATGTTTCTGAGGCTGATTTATATGTTGGCGGTAAGGTTACTCCATCATAAGGACGACCGAGTAGCCTTCATAATGGTCGCACATAATTGCATAATAATGTTGATGTAACTACAGCGGAGAACACTCCGTCTCTGCCATGTTGCACACCATCAATAGCAGCTTGACCTAGTACTGGGTGTCAGAGAATAGGCTGTATATCTGCCCGTCAAATGAGATAGACTGACGTGTAGCTTACTGCCCATCACTGACAGACAAACCCTTGTAGTAAAGAGCAGTAAAAGGGCAGTAAAAACTTGAAAAAAAAAACCTCACCAAAGGAGAAAACTCCCATGGCGAGGAGGCGTGTTTTTTAAAATCTCCTCCCAAAAAATTCCACTAGGGAGTTTTGTTTTTGAAAATAATAAAAGCATTGCCGTACTGCTCCATAATGTTTACCTTAGCCTTGAGTCAAAGTTACCTCTCAGACTCTGAGGTAAATGTTAGAAATGTCCCTCAAGCCAATGGACATTTCAAAATTTGTAAGTAGAAACTCCGCTAGGACGACAGAGCAAAATACTCCCTCAATCTTGCTGGGGAAGGCCTTACTGCCAAAATATAAATTAGGCACTCGGTCAGGTTGTTGTCTGCATATAAGGCTTGTGTACCTTCTGGAATGCTGAGCTGGGGCCATTGAACAGTGGTTGGTGTGGTGCTGCAGTATTACAAGAGTATGTTCATGAAGGTTACACTCTCCATTTATAGGATTATGTTTCTGACTCTGAGTATGTTTCAGATCCCACTGCCTCTAACTTTCTCACTCTCTCCTGCCACAGGCCATCCAAATCATGATTGGGATCATCAGCTTCTTCTTTGGTGCCACCATCTGCTCACCAACATTACAGAGTTTCTCAGGCTTCACCGGAGCACCCTTCTGGGGTGGCTTTTGCGTAAGTATGTGTGCCTCGAAATCCACTATTCCACCCCTCAAAAGTAAAGGTGTCATCTTCATTCAAACATTTCTTTGGTTCTCATAAACCTCATTACACTGTTTATTTTGGACAGTGGCTCCTGGTATCCCATCCTCACAGAATGCAATATGTTAGGAAGCTGAGTTCAGTGTCATTAAAAAAAGAATATAATGAAATTCTAGATTGTAATTTAAGATACCCCTCAGGGTAGAATGTAAAACTTCTTGGCTATTGTGAAGGAAAGTTATGATTTTATTAAGGGCATAGAGGCAAACATTATGCTTTTAATATTTCTTTACTCATACAAACGGCAATACACTCTTCAACTACAGGACCACTTTAAAGTATTGTTGAAAACTACAGGCCAAGTGGTTTAAATTAAACCAATCACAATTAGAACTACCCATACTGCACCATCTCCAAATACCAACATCCTCTTACTGTGTGCTAAGGCAGGTGATGATCCAATTGCTAGTTTTGAAAGTTCCATTTCTCCCAAGCTCTTCCCTGATTCTGTTGCAGAAAATTCAACAGTCGTTTCTAGACCCAACCAGCATATAGCAGTTACAATGTTATCATCATTGGTTACCAAGCCTTCAACCGCACAGAAAACGAATAATAATATAAACACACACAATATAAAACTCGTATTTAGACATTATTCTAAGCATACATACCAATCAAAATGAAATGTCAGCATAAGCATTGTCAGGTCCTTTATATGAATCCCACTGGAGACAAACAATTCATGTTGCCATAAATAGGGGCAGGGTAATCTTTTCCGTTATGTATTTAATATAATCAATTTCCTTTACAATAGCTAGAAAATCATACAATTTCTGACAGTACTGGAGGCTAGTAAAATGTTCCTTTAAAGGTTACTTAACAGCATTGTTGCAAAACCTAAAACAGACCCCCCTTTCAGACCATGCACAGTGTGGCAGGCACCAAGGGGTGCCCGCCTCATGGGGCAAGATTATCCCCAGCCACCCCTTTCTTCAATGGGAGCCTGTGTATTCGGGCGGTATACAGGCTTCCTTTGAAGTCAATGGGAGTCCAACCTAATTGTATCCAGAAGCATCATAATCGGTCGGTCAGACTCCCCAGATCCAATTCCATCGGAAACCATTCCGAGACCAATTCGGTCGAAATGCTTTCCGACAGGCATCGTAATCGATCCCTTAGTCTGCAGTCTGATGGTGTTCTGGCTGCAGGTGTGCCGATAACACTAGTGATGGTGAGCATGTCTGCATGATAAACAGGGGTGCTGGTCATGATGGCATAGTAAATGATGCAGTTGGTGGCTGTTTTGAAGAGGGTGCAGACAGGCAAAGGGTGCCAACAGTGTTTATCAGGATGGGGCTGAACATGCTCCTGTATGTAGAATACCCTTGAGGGTTGCCACTCTGGAGTCTGAGAAGCCACAGAGCAGGGCTTAACCACTATCAAGAGGTGAGATTATGAGGATGTGTGCAGCAGATCTGAAGTCGCCTTCTGGAAATTTCACTTAGCATTCAAGGGAAAGCTGGTACCAGGCCGTCATCGTTTTTTGGCAGCGTGTTCCTTAAAGGCAAGGTTAGTGTCCAGAATAAATTCAAGTTACTTAACCCCATCGCCGCGGAGCTAATTCCCCCGTGGCGAGGGGGGCCACGCACGGCGCCGCGATGCTGATGACGAGCTTGGCTTGTCATGCAGCAGGATGGCGCTGTGCTGATGACGAGCTGAGCTCGTCATGGCCCCGCCCGCTCAATGGAACGCCCAGCACAGCGGGGTAATTATCCCCGCGTGGGCATTCCGCGGAGGCCATGACGAGCTCAGCTCATCATCAGCACAGCGCCACCGTGCTGCATGACGAGTTGAGCTCGTCATCAGCATGGAAAAGGTTAACATTTGATAAAAGTTGGAGTTCGATGATCTCAAGTTCATTTTAATTGAGACAGAATTGCACTGTTTCTTGTGTATTGTGCTTGGTAAGTAACAAAGATTCTGTCATGATTGGGTTGAACTTCATTTAGGCACTGAATATCCAGGTTTGGTTTATTTGCATCAGATTTTGAGATGGTGGATGCCTGAAGCAGAGAAGACGTTCAAATAGAGTTGTGTATCATCAGTATATTGATGAATCTTGATGCTGTGATATTTGACAAATGCAAAAAAAAAAACAATTGATGGATGGAATGCTGAACAATGTGAAACATTCACCCCCAGAAAGAGATATTTGGTCCTAAATCCCTAATTTATTTGCTCACCATGCAATTTCAGTTTGGACACAGCCATATTCAAATCAGTCTTGACCCTTCTCCCCATGTGAACAGTTTAGCCCGAACTGCCAGACCAGGTCTTCCCTGGCCAGAATCAAGCATTCTCTGACCGGTTTTGGGGTCTCACCCCTCATTAGCCTGGATAGCTTGACTCCAGTGTAACTAGAGCACCAAGTGGCTCCATGTAGACGTTGAAGATGACAGGTATTGTACCAGGTAGAGTGAAAAAGATAAATGCTGGCCTTATGTGTGAACCATCTAATCCATATGGCTAGAGTGGGAAATGAAAACCCTGCAAAACGCTTCTGAAAGGATATCCACAATTACTTCTCCCTCTTTGGTCCTGAGGTGCTCCAAATCAATAAATCAACCAGTCAGGGTTTGTATCGTGTGGCTAATCACCTCCTAGGTTATCCTGGCGTTGAACAGCCAGGTCTTGAGTTTTTTTAATTCCAGCAGAGTGGATGAGGGCCATAGACAAAATGGGAGGCTGTTCCAGGACTTCACAGCCAGGTAGGAGAAGGAACATCCTCCATTGTTGCTGCTGGGGATCAGATACAGGGAGGGAAGCAGAGTGAGGTGAAGCGCCGGTGTATGGAGGGAGGGTGGAAGTACAGAGTGTGGTTGATGTATGCTAGTCCCTGGTTGTGAAGGGCTTTAAAAGTGTGGACCAACATTTTGTACTGGCATCTCCTCTGAATGAGGAGCCAGTGGAGTTTCTTGAGGTGGAGGTGATGTGGGTCCATTTAGGGAGGTCTTTGAAGAGTTTGGCCGCTGGGTTCTGAATTGATTGCTGTCTCTTGAGGAGGAGGTGCCAGGTAAGTCCTATGTAGAGTCTCCTTGTAATCTCTCAAAATCTTGACCACACTTAATTTGTGTTTGTCTGGAAAGGCCAGATAGAAAACTACTTGTGTGTTGGAGTTTGTCCTGCTGAACACCTTGAGCATTTGCCCCTCTGGAAAGGAGGCATATTTTGGAAATCAAATGTTTGCATATCAGACACTCTCCTACATGAGATGATGCAAAGTAACATGGTAAGATCGGCAAACAGCTGAGTCCGAGATAGCCATCATTAGAAGCCCAAAGAGAAAAGATGTTTAAACATTTTTTCATGACTCACAGCTGTGAATACCTGCACACCCAATGGTTAATGATTCTGATTCCCATACACACTTGCAGGCCAACTGGTGCTGCCCAATTGATTTGTCTGCCACCAATACGTGACCTGCTGAAATTGCCGAACAGAATGATTTTATTGTTCAATACACTTTGCCTGATCCAGAATGTCTAAATATGAAATTCATGACTAAGTCATGCTCTGCCCACATGGTATCAATGTCTGTTTCCTTAAGACAACTAAGCCAGCTGGCTCAAGGTGATCAGTAATGCTTTTGCAAACTTGCCAACCAGCATTGCTGAATGAAAAAGGCAGCTTTGTCTAACATTACTGGCATACAGATCCCAAAATACTCCATGTCATCATAGACAATAGAGTACCCTGAATCATTAGATATCGCACCCCTGATTGACAAAAGAACAAATCTGGAGAAAAAAAAATCATTGAGTCACGAGATTGCAGGAGGATTCTTAAAAGGACAAAGAACCAGGCCTGTGTCCTCTAGGTCAGTGATTCTTAACTGTTTGATTTCTGCCACCACCGCTGAATTACTACTGGGAGCAGGGGACCCCAGCCTAAGCAATCTCTAAAATGTGGAACCTCTAAAGCATAAACAAAAATACAAAAACTACTATAAATTGAACAGATACCAAAAAAACGAAATATTTTATTTAATTCACAAAAAATATGAAACTCAACATTTTATTTTCAGGGACATTTTTCAAAATGTGGTTTTATTTCTAAAAGAGTTTAGCATGAAACTTTGTATTTTTTGTGCCTAGTGCGTGCTGTAATTTTGTTCATGCTTATCAGCGCTTCAATTGAGGCTATAAGCTGTCCATGCTAGATTCTGTTTTCTGTTACTGCTCCCACAAATCAAACATACCAACTTAATGTTTAAACTCCAATTTAAAAATCTTTTATTATTTAATTTTGTAGGCAGGTGCAGAATGCCTAAGAAGCCGTTTAGGACCCCCATGGGCCCACTGACCACAGGATAATAAGCACTGCTAAAGAATAGCCTACATATGGTGCCCTCTAGTCTTAGCCACAACTGTCAGTATCCGATGTATGATGTATTCACGCATGCTTTTATGGCACATGTCCTTACAAAGCGGGCAATACAACAAACGCATATTTACCATGCATTCCATTACAATGCAAATTATTACAATGACTTGCCTTACGGAAGCACTAGACTTTGGAATAGTATGTATTACTATTCCAACTCCAGTCTGTGCAACAGTAGGGAAGGTGTTGGATTTAAAATCCAACAATGCATTCCCTAAAACAAATCGTTGTAACAACTCGCGTTGTAATGGAACACGTGGTAATGATGCGTTCGTTGTAGTGCCTGCGTTGTAATGGCACTGCGTAGTTCTGTCTGCGTTGTAAATGCTGTTTCCTGTCTGTATCTCTAGGAATACGGATAATGCCTAGTTTGGACTCTGCTTCAGTTCTTTAGGAAGGCATCCACCTCTGCTGCCTCAGATTCGCCCCCAGCTGAAAAAGAGGGGAACCTGGGCATTCAGCTTGGATTTAAAGAAATTCGTCATTGAAAGGCCTTATCATTTTACTAGACTCTGGAATTCCAAGGGATGTTATTTCTATGTACTGCCATCCGCTACTGTTTTTTTCTCTTTGATCAATACCTCCATCCGTGTACCTCTCGGTATTATCGAATTGTACGGTGCTCCAGCTCGTTTGGACACAGTTTTTCAGCACACCAGTGCAGGCAATCCCTCCGTGCAGTTGGCATCTCCTCAGGCATGTAACCTAATGTCCTGATGATGATCCTCTATTTATGTATGGATCGAAACGTCGTCGACTCTCCGACACCCTAACACAACTCTGATTATTATTTCAATGTGCAATGGTGTCCCTGTGCATTGTGCTTTCAAATTTTTGAAAATGTAAGCACCAAGTTCTGCCTCAGCCATTCTTTTTGTCTCTTACATGACGCAAGACTTCGTTCCCACTTTATTGTTTGTTCTTAAATTTTGTTGCATTAACGAGAGTCCTGTCTGGCTGGACAGCATAATATAGATCTAAATGTATTTCTATATTCATTCCTTTGTGCATTATCCCTGTGAGGGACCACTGTGTTCACATCATCATAGGGTATAAGGACACTGCACACCAGCAATCATTTTGTAAGGATTATTAAATGTTCCCCTGCACTGTCTGCTGGCTAGAGGTGTCTCATAGCTTTAGAGACACATAAAATGACCTTTTCAATCTGTATATTATTAAAATATTATGTTTAGGCATGGGTTGGAATAGATACACTATTTCTGATTATATGCGCGCCCTCACTAAATTATATTGTCTATAGATGGAAATTGCTAATGCCACATATTATTATTATTATTTTTTGCACAAGAGATATCACATGTAGTACTGAAAGGCAGAAGGTCGGTAGTGACACACACCACATGAATCCTCCTGTGCTTCAACTTGTGTAACTAGCTGGCAACTGCCAGAGCTAAGAAAGAACTTTAAGATGGCCTCCAAGAAGGCTGTTCCTCCCAATAAAGTGGCCAGTGAGGAGGAGAAGAAGAAGGAAATTGCCACCACTGGTGTTCTGCTCTCCCCCTTTTTCAGATAATGTGGTGCACCTGCTGCACCCTCTTCTGGGCATCAAAAGGATGGTAGCAGTACTCTTGCATCATCAACCTCACCACCCTAAAGTAACGCTTATCCCAAGCCCGTGTCTCTCAGCAATGCAGCCACTGCAGTTATGGCGATGAGCAGTGAGCACAAACTGGATTTGTTTCAGCTGCAAAAATACACAATTGCTGCAGGAAAGTGGATAACATGAGTCACAGCCAGCAACAGTTCTTCCTGAAGTTGGAGCAGAACGGAGATTGAGAAAGATGTGATCTTCAAACACTGGCTTCATGATCTCCAGCAAGAAAAAGTACTCCATCATCTTCTCCAAGTTCCTTTTCTGATGATCTGTACATTGATTCGACCCCGGCCAAGTCTGAGACCCGGCCAAGGGGAAAGGAAAAGTCCTGGAAGCCTTAGAATTATGGTAAGTGGCGGTGATGGTGACAGGCCAGTGACTGTTAGTATAGAAGAAGGCTCAGAGGGCAATGTGATGACCCCTCATATGTAAACTGCTCAAAGGGATGTGGTTCTATCACCACTGCCACCCACTTCCATATTGGTAAGATCCCTTTCAAGACTGGAATTCACCACTACCATAATCGTAGTATGCCCTATAACGAGGCTAATGACAGTGCCACCTACCTCCGGTTATTCAGGCATTGGCAGTGGCACACTAAAAAAAAGAATCTTCCCAAGTTTATGACTTCTTTATGATTAGCAAGCAGGAGAATAACATTCATTTGCCATACAAGTGTTCATCAAGGTGAGCCAAGTTGGTATTATGGTACTGGAGGCCAAACGTCCAATCTGAAAAAGCAAAATCAGGTGGGAGGGGCAGCTTAAAAAGAGGGCTGTTGGAGTTGGTGGTGGTAAGAGAGGGGAATCAGCTCAGTGCAAAGTAATAGAAGAAGAAAGTAGCCATGAGAAAGAAGAGGTTGACAGCATTACACAAAGCAGCCCTGTTCCCTATAGTATGCCAGCATCACCTGCATCAACAGCCTCCAAATGGTACAAGACTCAGATGCAGACACTTCTGCCACATAGATTGATTCCCCCAAGACACCCATTGAGGCTACCACCTCCTGATTCTCTCTGGAAGTTGCTTGGTGTCAGTGACACCACAAAAGAAAAAAATCCAACTACTATTCCAGGCACGCTTAGGCAGAAGGAGCTCTACAAACACATCCACCCAATGGGATGCATAAACAATGGGAAGCGGGGTGAAATGTTAGCACTCAACCTCCTCTTTTTTTCTCTTGTGAAAGGAGTAGAATTTCAAGGATTCGTGGTGGCCATCTGTCTGAAATGGAAGATACCCACCCGAACCTAGTTTGTCAGAGTTGCTGTTCTAGCGTTCCATTATGTTGTTTTGCAATAAGCAAGGGCGTAAAATTAGTTCCGCTCGCGGATTTTGCGGATTTTTGGCAATTTCGCGGTCCGCGAATCGCGCGAAATTGCCAAACAATCCGCAGTTCGCAAGTTGGCGAATTATTTTGCTTGGACGCGCTTCAAAAATACAATCTTGTGCGTGTGGCGTTGACTTACCGTGATTCTGAGTTCGGCGAGTTGTTTTCCTCCCGGTTTGCGTGCGCTGCGCCATTTTGGATCTGGCTGCATGATGGCGCAAGACTTTACGACCACGAGTACGTCATAGCGTCCCACAATCTTGCACTGCAAGACTTTGAGAACGCGAATATGTCACGCATCGCAAGAGTAAACAATAGTGAATACGTAGATGCGACGCGCAGCTGACATCCGGCGGGAGATTTGAACAGCTTGCTTTCCCGAAATTGCAAAAATTGCAATTCTGCACAAGAAATCTATCGCTGGCAGCATAAACCTTCTGAAACTGATGATTTGGATCATAATAACTCCTCAGATTGACATTTGGCTGCACTTTTTTGTGCAAGGAGTCCATTGTTGGGGGGGGGGGAGGAAATGCCCCACAGACTCTAACTACCTGTTCCTGTTCAGAATGCTCCTCCCAGTGCTTTATCCATGTACTGGTCACTATTCATTTGGATCTGGAACTGGAAGGATTACTCTTTGTGGCTGCTGCTGGATATTTGTATTTGAGGACTTTTTTTGGGATCACTTTTGGATTTGAGATTTTACAAGTAAGTTGGTGTTGTTTGTTTGGGGCATTGCAGTTGCTGCAACTACAATTTATAAACTTTTTCACAACTTTAAAACAAATATACTGTGGGTAGCCACAGTATCCAGTAGGCCCAGGGTTAGTCATGGGTGCATGATAAATTGTTTCTGCGTGGTCTCTTGAATTTAAACTTCATTAAGGGCATGGATGACATGTTATTGAGTAGCTCACTGTTATATGTGGAAGTTTTATTTTTATTTTGGGGTGCGTGTTAAAGCCACACTAGCCAGTAGGCCCAGGGGTAGTCAGTGGTGCATGGACCAAGACTTTCTGTGGGGTCTCTCGAATTTAAACATCATTGGATGGCATTGGATTGGGGGGATTTTTGTGTGTATTTCGATGTTTTGAGTGTTGTTGGGGCCTGGTCCAGGGCCAGAGCCTGGCCATGTGGGGGGGCCATTTTGAGGCCTGGTCCACGGCCTGGCCATGTAGGTGAGGGTCTAGGGGCCATTTTGAAGCCAGGCAGTGTGCTTTGTGCCATAGGCCTGCACCCAGTCTGCCTTGCTTTTATTCATTATGCCCAGGGGTAGTGCATGGACCAAGTCTTTCTGTGGGGTCTCTTGAATGTAAAAATCATTTAGGGCAAGGATGGCATTGGATTGGGGTGATTTACGATTTTTGTGTGTATTTAAATTTTTTGGGTGTTGTTGGGGCCTGGTCCAGGGCCTGGCTGTGTGGGTGGGGGCCATTTTGAGGCCTGGTCCAGGACCTGGCCATGTGGGTGGGGGTCTAGGGGCCATTTTGAAGCCAGGCAGTGTGCTTTGTGCCATAGGCCTGCACCCAGTCTGCCTTGCTTTCATTCATTTTGCCCAGGGGTACTCAGTGGTGCATAGACAAAGTCTTTATGTAGGGTCTCTTGAATGTAAACATTATTTAGGGCATGGATGGCATTGGATTGGGGTGATTTTTGTGTGTATTTTGATTTTTGGGGTGTTGTTTGGTCCTGGTCCAGGGCCTGGTCATATGGGTGGGGGCCATTTTGAGTTTTTACCTTGTCTTCATTTTGTTTCATGTAGGCAAAACTGAGAGAAAACTAAAAGTAAGGATCTCAGAACATAAAAGTACAATTAGAAACAAAAATGTGAAAAGTAGTCTAGGATGCACTGGACTGAAGAGAGACATATCATAGCACAAATGCAATGTTCACTACTTGAACAAGTCTTGATCTCTGAAGGTACGGATCGGACCCGATCCCTCCTCCAAAGAGAGAATTTTTGGATAAAGAAACTAGGGACCCAAGATCCCAGGGGGTTAAACGAACGCATAGATTTTGCATGTTTTCTGTAATATGTACTCTAATGGAATTTATCATCTGTATACTGTTGACCTGTGCAATGCCTAAACAATGTATAGTGGTTTGTATTTATGCATTTTGGTACATTAATGTGGCAATACACTGTTTTTTTCATAGATATTCATGCACCAATGCACTTTTCATTTTATTTAATTTAATCTTATCCGTGAGCACTTTCACATCCATTACCTTGTTTAGTTGACGGTCTTTTTGTACGCAAAGTTAAAGGTAGTTGATACTCGGCGCTTGAAATGTCTAATAGTGTAGACATGATTACTTGTGCACCAGCGCACGCTCGTATTGTGTGTCAATAAAGTTGTTGATCGATATGGCAACAAGTGCCTTTCCAAGATGGTGTCTATAACAGAGTCCTTCGTTAATGTTTACTCTAGTGTGTGAATTCAGACAGGTGTTTCATGGTGGTTCATCCTGGAATTCTGAGTAAACGTTCGACAATGATAGTTGATTATAAGGGAGTTTGTGATCCTCGATTCGATTCGAATTAGATTTTGTCTCCTCTGAGCATTTTTGTACATCATTGGTGAGAAGCGCCTTCCTAAGATGACGCTCACATTGAAGTCCTATGTTTGTGTCTATAAACCCACACTAGTATGGGTAGTGATTCGCACTGGCGTTCAGTAGCGGTTTCACCGAGGAGATGAGAACGTGTTCATTAAGGTTTCAATAGGTGAGGATTTTTATTGGGAGTTCTAGAACGGTGACCCGAGACAACTTGAGAGCCCTTTATTTATGCTATTTTGTTTGTCGACAGCATTCGAGATTTGAGGAGTTTTTCCGACCAAGCTAAGCATTTTACATGATCAGATCGTGATTCCCTGGTAAGAGTGTGTTTCAGATCAGTGGGTTTTGAACATGTACCAACAGTTGCGGCAATAGAATAACTGATGCGTAATTTTTCTAGGTACACATTGTCTTGCTCGAAGTTCGAACATGTAAGCAAGTTTTTACCTTGTCTTCATTTTGTTTCACGATGCACACGTGGGTGTGGTGACGGTAATTTTTATACACGTATTTAACTTGAATTAGGATGTTCATTGAACAATTCTTTTGAAATGTTGTACCAGAAAACTCTTTCCTTCGGTTGAAATAAGTTACTCATGACTATGTGTACATTGTTGTTATAGATAAATATTCTCCTGATGAAGGGCCAGGTTTGGCCCGAAAGGCAGTGAGCCAAAGAAGAAGCACAGAAGAAGCTGTTTAAAAATCTTTTCTATGTTCATACATTGTGAAAATTATTTCATTTGTTTTTTTGTTTAGAAGTGAATGATGTACGTTGACGAATTTTTTATGAAAAGTTCGACAAAAGATAGTATTTTGGTGTCAAATTAAAACAAAAAGAATATGTTTACTCAAAATTCAATACTTGTTTAAATGTGTTTATTTGGGTTGAATTATTGAAAGCTATTGTGCTTAGAGGTCGAGTCCTCTGGATTGGAGATAGGAAGGTTCACTTTAGAGGCACGGGAAAGACAACCGTGCTACCTCCGCAGCACGCTGTTTAAAAAATCCATACTTACAATTGAATACCATAAAACTAAATGAATCTCTTCAAAAGGAGTGCATCTCCGCAAAATTTCAAATTTTAGGTCTCTTGAATGTAAACATCATTTAGGGCATGGATGGCATTAGATTGGAGTGTTTTTTGTGTGTATTTCGATTTTTGGGGGTGTTGTTGGGGCCTTGTCCAGGGCCTGGCCATGCTGGTGGGGGCCATTTTGAGGCCTGGTCCAGGGCCTGGCCATGTGTGTGGGGGTCTAGGGGCCATTTTGAAGCTAGGCAGTGTGCTTTGTGCCATAGGCCTGCACCCAGTCTGCCTTGCTTTCATCCATTATGCCCAGGGGTAGTCAGCGGTGCATGGACCTAGGCCCAGATGTAGGTAAATCTAATTTACCGACTCATAAATACCGAATTTTACCGATTCGGTATTTATGAATTGGTAAATTAGAAGGCGGCAGATGTAGGTAATTCTTAATTTACAATTACCGAATCTGTAAGATTCGGTAATTATCGATTCTGTAATTACAGAATCGGTATTTGCCATTGATTCCTATGGGCCTGGAAGCCCATAGGATTCAATAGCAAATACCGATTCTGTAATTACAGAATCGGTAAAATTACCGAATTTACAAGGGGGACAGGGTGTCACTTTGACACCCTGTTGCACCCCTGTTTCAGGCTTGTGTGCCATGTGACACACAGACATGCCCTTAGGGTGTACATGCACAGATGTGCATGTACACTAGAATTCGTTATTTACCATGGAATAGTATTCCATGGTAAATAACGATTCGGTAAGGGCCTGTGGCACTGATTACAGTGCCACCTACATCTTGATTTACAGAATCGGTAAATTTACCGATTCGGTATTTTACCGAATCTGTAAATTTACCGAATCGGTAAATACACCAATTCTGTAAATAAAATGCCCCCTACATGCCAAATCCCAAATACCGGTCGGTAATTGGCGACCTTCATCTGGCCCCAAGTCTTTCTGTGGGGTCTCTTGAATGTAAACATCATTTAGGGCATGGATGGCATTGGATTGGCATGTTTGTTGTATGTATTTCGATTTTTGGGGGTGTTGGGGCCTGGTTCAGGGCCTGGCCATGTGGGTGGCGGGGGGGGGGGTCCTATTGAGTCCAGGCAGATTTTGCCATAGTCCGGCAAGCTTGTGGTGCCACTAGGCCTAGGGTTATGATGAATGGGTGCATGAAACAACTCTCTCTCTGTGGTCTCTCTTATTAATTTAAACATCCATTTTTGTTTAGGATTGGAATTTTTATTTTGGGTCTTTCTGTTTTTATGTGTGTTGGGCTAATAATAATAATAAATGCCTAGTTGCAATGGTATTAATTGAAGCACGACATATGCAACATTTATTTAACTGATGTTCCTCTGGCTTCTTTGCTTTTAGGTGCACAAAGACTGAGAACCAGGAATAATCCTCAACATCATCACTTGTTGTAGTGCCAGGAAGAAGTCCTGCTGCTGTGTGTGCACAACGTCACGTGACATCACGTGTGGCCACACACAACTCTGCAACTCGTGCAACTGCATTCTGCTGTTCTGACATCTGAAGAAGATGGGCCCAAAGAAAGGTAGCCGTAGCTCCTCTACCAAGAAAGTTGCCAGTGCCACTGCCAGTAAGAAGGAGCAGAAGAAGCAAGTGGCGCCACTTACCAAGTAGACTGGTTGCCTACTGCCACATTTTTTGGGAAAAAAAACTATGCCGGCAGGAGCAGGGTCCGCCGGGGAGCCAGCTGGGAGCAGCACCCCCGCTCATTGGTCTCAGTGCCACCACGCCAAGTTAAGCCCAAGTCCATGAGTGCCGCAGAGGCAGCCACTTTAATTACTCTTTCACCATCGACCAGTGATATTGGCGTTGACTCATCGCAAAGTAGCATCCAATCAACGCAGGGTGTAACTCATCTGACGAGTGTTCAACCACATCCGCAACGACAACCACAGGTGGCGCAAAAGAGGCGCAAGGAGAGGCACAAGTAGAGGCGCAAGGAGAGGCGCAAGTAGAGGCGCAAGTAGACATACAAGCAGAGGTGCAAGTAGAGGTGCAAGTAGAGGTGCATGGAGAGGTGCAAGGAGTGGCACAAGGAGAGCCACAACTGCCCACAATACTTGTTCCTCCAGAAGTAGCGGCACATCAGGAAATCGAGATTCATGCGGAGGTATCAGCCGAGCAAGCCACTCCTGATGATCCATTGTGTTCCAGATCCCCAGCAAGGAAAAGGAGGGCTAGTACATCTTCTTCAAGCCCCCTTCCTTCTGATGATCTAGATCTTGATTGGCACCCACCAACAATTCCGTCTGAGAGGGAGGCACCCCATGAGCCGACAAAGCTAGGTAAAGGAAGGTTCCCTAAGGCTTTCAGTTATGGGTGATGAAGAAGAAGTAGAAGTGGTGTCTTATGCTGCTGATGAAGAGTCTGACGATGACGAGCCACTCATGACAGTAATCACTCCAGCCCCAGCGGGCATGCAGCAGACAGACATTTCTACCCTATCACGAAATGCTGCGTGGGATGTGGGTAGCGTGGCACTGTTACCACCACCAACACAGGTAATTACTACACCAACACGACCTACAGCTTACATATTTTTTCTTCAGAAGGGCCGGCATGGACCTTCATCCAGCTCAACCTCCATTACCTCAGGTAGTGGTGCTGTAAGTGCGCAACAGAGTCAAATTACGCCGCGCCCATCCTCCATCTGGCATTGAAAGTAGCACCTCCACCACCACCACCAGAAATCTCAACTCCCTAGTTTGGGACTTCTTTAGTATTAGCAAAAGGCGGAAAACCTAGCTATTTGTTCAATTTGTAAAGAAGTAGTTAGTCGGGGTAAGCTTGGTACCAACTTTGGTTACGGAGGCCAGAGAGGTAATCTTCAAAAACACCACATCATCCAGTGGGAGGCGCACCTAAGTAATATCCGGAACGCCAAAAGTACAAATCCAAATGTAGCCTTTCTTATTGCATCTGATGATGATGAGCAGATCGTGCAGGGGGGAGCTGAAGATTCAGAAGCGAGCAACATTTTTTCTGGTACACACAGTAGCCCAGCCAGCAGCACTGCAGTGGTAGCACCCACACCCTCTACTCCGGCAACATCTAGGTGGCATAGTAAGAGTGTGGGAGAGACACCAATGCGAAAAAGTACATCATTGAGCCGAACTGGGTCGACGAAGTCAGGATCATCATCACATATGAAAAAAACGGTCCAGACCACCATTAAAAGCATGTTTTGGTCGGAGGCGCCATTTGAACGCAACCACCCAACTGTATAATGCAATGCTGGCTAAAATGTTAGCGCTGGACCTTCTACCCTTTTTCTTTTGTGGATAGGGTAGGTTTAAGAGAATTTGTAGCAACAGTATGCCCTAAATGGAAGGTTCCTAGCTGGTCCAGAGTTGCGATTCCAGCACTACATCAAGATGTGCTGGATGTGATTGGGGCAGCTTTGCAGAAGAGTGCTGGTCACAATATTCACCTGACAACAAACACATGGACCAGTTGCCAAGCGTTGTTTACATTTGCATCCCTGCACACTGGGTCTCCTTTGCGGGGGTTAGAAACAAGATAGCTGCAGGTGTTGACAGTGTCACAATTTTTCAAGCTACTCGGAAACATGCAACATTAGCCATGTTTGCCATTGAGAAATCTCACACTGCAGCAAACATTTTGGAGGAGTTTAACAGTAAGGTCTTTTGATGGCTGCATCCAAGAAGGTGCATGATTGGTTATGTTTCCACGGATAATGGCAGTAATATAGTTAAGGCCATGCATGATGGTGGCTATTTCAGAGTGCTGTGTTTGGCGCACAGCATTAACATTGTTGTTCAAGATTTCTTGAAAAAAGAAAACACAGTCAGCAAGTTACTGACCACCTGCGGAAGAATCTGTACACATTTCAGCCATTCTTTTAAGGCCCGGAAGCAGCTGAGGATCATTCAACATTCCCGTAGAGTGCCAGTCAGAGGACTCATCCAGGAGGTGGCAACACGTTGGAACTCAACCTTCTACATGCTAGAGCGTCTGTTTGAGCAGTACTTGGTAATCAATGAGTATGTCTTTCACGCACAGGGTCCTGCTACAAAAGACATGAGGCTAGAGGTGGAAGGATGGGACCTAGTTAAAAGTCTGACAGACATGCTAGGTCCTTTTGAGGTCTTCACGGATGAAGTCAGCAGGGAGGACTGTAGTTTGGGCAAAGCTATCCCATTGTTGCGCATGCTAGAGCACCAACTGACGGCAGTGTCTTCAACGTTCCGAGTTGATGCTGAAAAACAAGACGCATGTCAGTTGGCGGACAGCTTATTAAGCCACCTAAGTGAGAATGCAAAGCTTAAAGCAATACATGCAGAACAACATTTCATTTGTGCCACTATTCTGTATCCACGGTACAAAAAGGCACTGGCCAGCAATACATTATTTCCTTTTTATGAAGCAGATGTTTCCATGTACAAACATTGGCTAGCTCTGTCAGCCACTCGGTTCGAAAAAGAGTGGCAGGAAATTGAAGGAACCACCACAAGTACTACTGAAGCAGCAGGCCATCCGGCCTCAAGTTCCATTTCTGTGGCCGAAGACAGTCACTTTCCCTCAGAGCCGTTACCGACACCAGCAACCGTATCATCACCTGCACCAGGCCCAGCCATAATATTGTTGGAAGCGGATTGAATAAATCATCAGGGGTTTGCTCGTTCCAGTGTTGATGTAAAGGCATTGGCAACAGATGGTACGCAAAGCTCAGCACCCCTGGAGGACCTTGAGTGGATGTTGCAGGCCTATCTGGATGACCCAACAGAGGTCTTCTTTGATCAGAACCCATTGGTGAATTGGTATGGGAAAAGGCCTCAATGGCCACTGATCTCCAAGCTGGCTATAAATTATTTGGCTTGCCCACTCACAGGCGTGTCTTCTGAACGTGTTTTCAGTGCTGCTGGTGCCATTGTAACTTCAAAAAGGACCCCCCTCTCACCAACAAATGTGGAGAGGTTAAGATTGATCAAGATGAATCAGCACGTCATACCACCAGATTACAAAATACGTGAATCCATGCAGGAAGAAGAGGACACCGACTTAGGTGACGGAAGTTCTTTTCTGTTAGCTGACCTACTCCCGGTTCTATTCAGAGTTTGAGGACGAACTTTACTTTCCTGACACCTAGGCTTGAAATACTAACTTTTGTTTTCTCCGTCCTTATTTACTTTGATTTCTGTGTGTCTTTCTTTGTTGTCCAACAGTTATCACAACAAAACTTTAATCACAACAAATCCATCAGCATTCAGCAGCACTGTCTTTGTATTATTTCCATGTTGAAGGTGCCGCTGTCTGCATTCCTGAAGTTCACAAGTTCACAACTCAGTCATGCTCCTCTAGCATATCCTCCTCCTCCAGACTCCCCCTATCCATTTCCCTCAAGGCAGATGGCCGGATTACGCAGAATCAAGAAACTGTCGCTTCGTAGAAGAGTCCCATCAAAAGAAGTGACACTGGAATGACCGACTATGATGACTGTTACTTCTGAAATTGGCACGAGAGGCTGCCCTGTGGCCCTTCACTTAAGAATAAGATGTTGACAAAAAGTGGAACAGGTAATGAATGATGAGATGGCATGCAGTGAACAAGACTGGCTGTCTTGCTCTGATGAAAGCAATTGCTGTTTGTTTGTTGTGCATGAAATGAATCCTATATGTTCTGTAATTATTTAATCTTTTACACACTAAATGTAACTCAAGTCTACTCTGTTTACCTTGTTTAATACAAATTGTACTTCTACTGCAGGGGCCACTACGTTGCATTTTTTAATATGGGAAATGTCCTTGGACTTACTGTGTGTGTAGACTGTGACAGCATGAACAACATTGAGTTTGCCAACACCATGATGATGAATTGATGATGAGTCATGATGACCAAAGTTACATAATATATTTACAGTCACTCACTGGGATGGATGGATCATCATCGTCGATTTATGGAAGAACCATGGCCATTTCGTGAGAGGCAAACAGGTAAACAAGACAACAACAACCACAGCAGAACTACGTCTGTCCAGTAGTGGTATGGAGTGGTCGAGCCAGTGTAGTGTTATGCCAGAGTCAAGACAGCGGTTCATGTAAAATTGCGGCTATGTGGCTTGCTGTATAAAATTAGATCTGCTTTGTCTGTCTGTGTCAAAGAGGTGAGCTACATGGAGGTTGGTTCACTCAGTGGTGCCTGCCTTGACCGTCTGCATGGCCCTGGCCTGCTGTGTGCTAATTATTATCCTGGAAACAGAGACTCAAAGTAGGCACTTTAGAAATGATGCATGTATGTAATACTGTCGCCTCTGAAAATGAAAGTGTTGTTTTTACACTACACACCATACCTTACATTTTTTCTCTGCGGTGTTTTAATATCCCTTTCTGTTTTTCCATCGACAATTACAGGCCGGCACTTACCCTGTGCGATGGGAAACAGATTAACTCAGGCTTACCAAAGCAAACCGCAATTACGCATCCGCCAGGCAGGCAGTGGACAGTGTGGTCACCAAGATTGATCAACAGAGCGCCCGATGGAATGGAGGTGTACCCCAAATAAGAGGAATAGCTGGATGCACGCAACTTCCCAATTTGACCAGGACAACTACAACATACAGTTACAGTATCCGTATGAAAACTGACACTACAGTGGCATTAAGTCCTTGTACATATGCCCTGTATTGTTCAATGTCTTTTGGATTAATCATACTCAATGCTAATTCTCATTCATTTGGGATTCCACCTGAACATGTCTCTTTGTGATGCACCCCAGGGATAGCAATTCCTTGCTCATTTGGACTCTTGATACGAGTGTCCTCAAGCATCCACATAAGAAAGGTCACTCCTTACTCCAGCCTCACGCCCAAACTCAGCCCCTCCCCTTTTCCTCTTGCCCCTTCCCCCAAGGCTGGCTCCACACTGAGAAATGTTTAATGTGGCAAATGAGTACAGGAAGGCTCCTGAAAAACTGCGCCTGAACACAAGGCGGATCCAGTGACCCAGGCATGAGCCTACCAACAGACCTAACTGACAAACATGCCTGCACCTGATCACTAGGCATAACAGTGTACACAAAGAACACTGATCAAAGGCAAAAAGGCTACTTTAAACAGCAAAGAAGGTCCAAGTGCATTATTTCGGATGCCATATTTTTATACCATTCACTTGTTCATATTTTCATGTGTAATATAAAATTGCGAAGAATGTAATCTACATGAAAAACTGCACCTCACTGCAAACAGTATACTAACAGAATGATTAGTACTTCCTCAGTTGACATGACCAATGTGCCACACTCAGAATGTCAGTTAATCAAGGGAAAAATACAACAAAACATGAGCTGGTGTTTCTGGCTAAAAACAAAGAAACAAATATTGTATACATTATATAACGAATTGCCCCACAGATCTCTGGCCACTCTGACAAGTCCACTGAGCTGACAGGATGTTTCTAAGGTGACATCAGAAGAAAATAGTGCCAAAGATAAAACGCATTAAAAGAAGAAAAACTAAAATGCGAAAAAGATCTTTGAGGGGAGATAATATTACACTAAACATCATTTAAAAAATATATTTGTATATCTGCATGTGACAAAAATTTGAAGAAAATGGTCCTACTAAATGAAATTAAAGAAAACTCTACAAAAGAACCCCTGAAGTAAAAAAAAGAAATGTATCTGCATAGACAGGAAATCAAAAAGAGTAGTACAAATTGAAAACTAAAGATATGGTAAAAATTGAAAGAAATAAAGACAGAAATAAGTAGTTTTATTTGCAATATATAGAAATTAATAAAACAATATGTATATTTTGCAAAGTTTCCAATTTTCTGGAAAAAAGGCAACGCATATACCATCTGAAAGGGTGCATTTCTTATTTGACTCAAATGATACCCATAGACGAAAACAAAGCAATACGAAAGAACACAGTGGAAATGTGTTAACTACCGATCAGGAAAGTGCATGGGAATAGCCTGTACAATTTGGGAAAATTAAACTAAAACCACAGACCATATCCATGTGCCATCAGCCACTGAGTAAGATGTTATAAGTTCTGTACTAGAGACAAAAATCAAAGCCACAGCCTCTGCTATGTCAACTACGGAAATTCTGAAAGTATATTGTGTAAATGTCCCTGGGTGTATTGCAGCCAAAATGCTCTTAGTTTACAATTTAAAAAGTAACAATAAATAGAAAGATGCGCTTTAGAAGTAGCAGTCCCTTACCTCATTTCACTTATTCTCGCATTAATATTCCAGGAAAAAGTAAAACTAACACAAAAGAATCAGCAGTTTCTAATGTATCACAATAAGAATTAATATATTAGAATTTTGATTTTGAGTGCCGCCCTGAATATAAATGTTTTTTTAAAAACTTTGAAACCCTGATTGTTGGCGACACATTTATAGCATTCCTGAAACCTTTCCAGCAAAATATGCAATTCATTGCAAAGATCACAACAACACCATTCCCACAATATTCAACCCACTACCCAATGAACAGACAAAAAATCACAAGCGAAAAATATGCACCATTTCCCTAATATTAGCTTCACAAAATACTAACTGAACCAAGTCTGAATCCAATATTAGACTATTTTGGAAACACATGATTGGTTTCTGTAGCGTCGTCCCCAGCCCGGGAACACGCAAAGTAATACGCCACACATGGCGCTCTGAATTTTACGTCTTTATTCTTCAGCATACAATCACACTCTTGGTTACATCATAGCTGCTAATAACCACACTGTAACACCTCCCAACCAGTTAAGTACTTTTTCCACTGAGTCTGCCCAGAACTGCAAGGGTCCTAACACACATACTCTCATGGCACTATAGCCTCCTACAAAGATCTGATGCAGCCTATTGAAGTTTTTATTATCATATTGGAATTGCTTAAAAAGTGCAGTAGAAGGAGAGGCAAAAACAAACAAAATACGTTAAAGGATGGCATAATTCATTTAAGCAGTGGTAGGAAAATGCAACCCTAACTCGTACGCATTTCTAGAGATACTGAATACAGAACAGACCTATAGGGGAATGCATCATGCACAAGAACTAGCGTCAACACTACCACCCATAGGGGCAGATCTACAAGGACTGGCACATCTCTGCACATTAGCAGGGATGCGCCAGTAAACTTGCGACATGTAAAACCACCCTTGCGCCACCATGGATGGGCCGCATTTACAATGCATTATGCCGTGGTGCAAGGATAGGCAGATGGGTGTCGAATATGCCAGCGCAAGGTTGGCGCAGTGCTGGAATCGTGTCGGGGGCGTGGCGCAACTGCAGCCCTTTTCCAAAGCGGCCTATCTTTCACATTCTGTGTCACGCCTTACACCTGCTTCAAGCAGAAGCAAGGTTTTGATGCAGCAGCGTCGGAAAAGTGACTGAGTGAAATCTTGCAGATTTCACTAAGGCACTTTTCCGAGGCTTTCTTGCAATGTAACGCCCACACTGCTACGGTACGCCCACATTATACCAGACCCAAGCATAATGTGGTGTAGGGGTACATAGCGTAACGCATCTCCCTACATGCGTCACGTTGTAAATCCGTCACATCGTGGCGCTTGCTTTACGCCACCACTGCGTCACATAGGTGACTCAGCGGCATCGCAAATGTGTCACACGGGGCTCGTAAATCTGCCCTAGAGTTTTCCAAAACAGTATAGAAATGTCTGCATCTTGTCATTAAAGCGTACTGTTTGGTTTACTTGTGAGGAATGGACTATTTGAACATGTTATGCTACATTTTTTTAATATAAACACAAGAAGAAACATTGAATTAAAATTGAAAGATAAATCTAATATGAAACTTACAGTTTTTAAGTCTTGATGTGGTAACTGTCGTGTTCAAAGTTTTGCAGCAATAAATCCAAACATTCCAATTATAGTACAGAAAACAAACCCACTGAATTAACTCTAAAATGCATTAAGGATAAAATTAGGTGTGGGTGGAACTCGCAGGGTTTCACTCTGCCAAATTCCATGGAGTTTCATAAAAGCTCAGGGAGATTCCGTAGAGTTCTGTGAGGGGTTGGGATTCAGCACGCTGTGGTGCTCATGCAGATTTTTGTTCCGGGAGCTTGTTTTGTGAAGTAAAATCAGCGCAAACAGTACTAAATGGCACGCCAGAGCGCAAGGATTCTTTTCTGCCGCTCAAGATGACTTTCTACTCAAGCAGCAGCTTTCTTAGCTTGAACGGTCATGATATGGAGTGACCGCCGTGTTGAGTAAACACACCAGGAGGCATTCTAGTGCCCAATAATCATGCTAGGGGACACAAAATATTTCCTGCGCTCACCAAATTAACATTGGCGCGCCGCGCACAAGAAAAAACTCCACCATTACAGCTGTTGGGGGATCATTGTCAGAACTATGTGTTCTAAGAGGAATGCAGAGTGGGCAACACTCCTCCAAACTCTACAGACGGAGTGCAATTTTCACCCACCTCTAGCTAAAATAAAAAAAGGGGTGCAATCCAACTCCTCAAGCCAGGGAAAACCCATTAAGCTTACAATGTGAAACAGTAAAACAGCCTAAACACAATTCAAAGTAAAAAAATAAATTTAGAAAATAAATTCCTTGAAATACCTAATGGAGTAACCCAGTCCTTCATAAAAGGCCAAAAAATAAGGAATGAATCCATATTTTTGTAAAGAATAACAAACATATTCAAAATTCAAAGACAACTCTCACAAAACTAAAGCAGAAAGATACAACATTGTAATACCTAACCCCCTGAAACCTAAATAGATACCCATCGCCTGAACTCCTTTGTCAAATCACTGAACATTGAACCTGAAAACTGGAGTACCCATGGCCTCTGCCTAAATGAAACCACACCCACACCCTTGAACCATAAATATACACCAAATGCTGAACTCTAAAATGTTACTAAACTAATTCTGAATCTACTGCATTGTAAGACTAAAAATTAGAGTTTACATCAGTCAGATCTCAATGTAACTGCCCCAATACCACTGAAACCTAAATAGACCTAGATTTGAAACACTAACCATTCAGAGAACCCTTTAAAAACCACTGGAACCTCTGCCTTGAATCAACTGGCCTCCCACCCTTGCCTAACAAACCTGCCGTAAAACCCATAAAACAAACTATACCCCCAAGTCTAAAAACTACATATAATAAGTAATGCAATAAGTTAACAAGAACATTACATTTTTTACAACAATCTAAAACGTAACCTCATGACCTTCCACCCAGAGTTACATTTAAAAGCATATTGAAATTGTTATTAAGTGTTTTAAACATATACATATAACTCACCTTTTGCCAAACACTGTACCTTCCACTGGCCCTGGCTTTTAAAAGAAAAAGGAAATTTTATTACATTGAAGTAAAAGTACAAAGAGAACACCGGGAAAGGAACAAGGAGCGTCAACTTCTTCTGTCACAGATGTATCTGATTAACCTGAAGCTTGTAGCTGGACACCAACCTGAGTGCAAAAAGTCTTTTTTTTTATTGGATCCATGTTCAGATGATCTGTTAATTTTCTTTTAGTTAAACCCCCTGCAATAAATTGAAAACTGCAGGAAAAAAGGTTTTAAAATTCAAATAAAGGTTCTTCATAGAACCACCTTTCTTGGTTACAAAATAGGCCAATATTGTTTGTTATGTCTGTGTTTAAATGTTAAAGTTTATTCAGCTGTGGACAGCACATACTTCAAATGACCCAGGCGCGACCTTCAGCCATGTACAGCAGGGATTCATTGCATTGCCCACCTCCTGTCTGCCACGGGGTCTCCTACGGTGCCAGGCCCTTCACGCAATTCCCAGAAAGAGACTAACACCCGCTGCACATGGCCATGGCATTTGGTCATGTGTAGCGAGGATTGGCCACAGGGTTGGGCCTGCGGCTAGGCCTTGCACCCAAATCTGCCACATGAGTGCCAACCTGCAGGCATATGTCAATTTTATGATCAATAACACAATACTTCTGCTGTACCACAGGAATACGTGGGTAGCACAATGGAGCTGCACTGGGTCTCACGAAGTACAGCAGTAACGCAGACAATGTCCACAAATGTTTTTGGAATTTTATTGGGGGTCCTCCTTACCCCAAACATGGAACGAGAGGTGAGGGTCTGCTCACCTGCTCCTTTATGAGAAATGTGTTTTTACAAATTCAAGACTTGGGGACCAAGTTCTCAAGATCTGTAATTTTTTTCAGTGTTGCAGCCAGCAAAGCAGCTTGTTTCAGTAGAGCTTAAGTGTTTCTGGAGAGACTGGAAAGGCTGACTGGAAAAATAAGCTTTCTCGAAAAGCAGCTATTTCTTTATCCCGCAGGGACTATAGGCCAGATATATCTAACTTTTTCAGACAGTAACCCCTTCACGGAACCCCTCTTTAAATACCAATTTCTCAAAAGAGTTTGATCGGATTTACACAAACTGCAAGCACCCTTTCTTAGCAAAGTTCTATGTTTTTGCTGAATTTGGTGTAATTCCTTTCAGCAATTGTTTCTGTATTACAGAGCAATGTCTCCGAAGGGAATTAACATGAGAAATCATACGTATAGAGCCACCTTTTTTTTCTTGGTCCATGCTTGATGGATCAGTGTGAAATGTTCCATGAATGAGCCTAGGTACAGAACTTTTATTACAGAACGTTGTGTGCAGATTTGTCAAACTGCTCTAAAGTTTTGAACACAACAAAAAATGCTATTTCTGTGGAAATTCTGACCTAACTATAACAACACAGTCCATTTTCAAGCATGATTCACAGTGAATTGTTTTTCTTACTCCAAGCTTAGGTGTTTATTATGGATGAAGTTTCAGCAGAAAAGCATGCTTGAGCGGCAGATTGTATTCAATGTATCTGACCCAACGTTGAGTAAATGGTGAGGGAAGATTCCTGATAAAAGGACTCTCTTTTGCTTCCCACAGTTTCTCATCTCTGGAAGCCTGTCCATCGCAGCAGAGAAGAAACAAAATTACTGCCTGGTGAGTATTGCTTGTTGCAGGCCATATAACACACAGCACAATAACATCAATTCTTTTTTGCATCCTCATACATTTGGCTGCACATTGGCCTTGGGACAGTTTGCTCCTTTGGTGTGCTGCATAAATGTACTTATTCTGTATCTTTTCCGACAGCTGAAGGCATCAGCTCTATTTTTCTTGCTTTTGTCTCCTGATTTTCATCCTTATCCCACAAACACTAATTCTTCTTTACTACCCCCCACTTTCTCACTTTACCACCAGACAATCATTGATGTTTTTCTCAATCTCCTATTACATTCACTTTCTAGTACTATAAGGGCTTTCTCATAGTACACTCTATGTCTCTTTCTTTCATTTCACCACCTTTTGCTCATTGAGGTAGGTGCAGGCAGGGAGGGGGAAATGTGGTAATGTGCTACCACACAGAATGGTTTGGAGGTGAATTACACTAAGCTTACCTTGTTTATATGTGTAGGTGTACCCATGCATGTAGCTTTGTTCCCCAATGCCAAGGTTCCAAAGCTGAGAGAGATAGCATATCACTTCAAAATCAATTCCAGCAAGCAGTTTTTTAGCCTAAGTGACTAGAAGTGGTTTTCATGTGTATCACCTGCGTCTTGGAGCGCTGCTCATACTGCAGCACTCAAGTGGTAAAATAAGCTGCGCCGGCACACTATTACAGTTGCCAGCTGAAAGAGGTCATTAACTTCATTTTCTTTTCATCTCATTCCCTCTCTACACTTTTTTGGTCTTTTTAATCTCAGGGGGGAATGCATTGTATACTGCAATGTTGTGACACCAGAATCCTGTTATCAGAATATTTTGTGATATAAATATTGCATCCTGAATATTGTAAATAAAATATTGCTCCATTGAACTTTCTGATAATAAATCCACACCTTACAGGCTGATACTTTTGTAAACAATCTTCAGGACAGGATATTTATATGTCAGTTCCTTTGGTAGGACTCAGAGGCATACATCCACTGAGTGATCAAGACAATCGCAGTTCGTTTATTTCCTTTTAAGGTCTTGCCACTCTCCTTCGATTCTCCATCATGAAAGTATCAATAATTTCTTCCTTTCCTGCTGCATCTCATTTTCTTCATTTGTCATGCCGAAGACTTTACGTTTATGCTTTGTACGAATGATTTTTTCTCCTACTCCATGCTGACACACTTTAACCAGGACTAGTCAGGAGGATGCTGTCTCTGTATACCTCATTAATGTGCATTTCACCCAAAGCCCTGTTTATTTCATTTATTTTATTTTTTCCTTTCTTCTTTTACCTATATTCCATGTTTTAACAGCAGGCTTATAAGAACATCTACCAAGCTATATTAGTGTGAGTAGGAATAAAACTAAGGGGATAAGTTAGTCAACAAATAGAATTATCCTTTGAGGTAATCAGATTTAAATCAGAATACATGTTAGAAGCAGGAACAGAGTAAGAAATTGTTGAAGCAGTGAGAGTGTTATTATAGTATGATTTATAATTTGTGACCCTAGCAGCCACAAAGTGAGCAGAACTCTGTTTATAACCACATATCATGTAGTGGTCAACTGAGGATAGAGACCTTCTCATACATTTATAAGTTGAACTGGGGTAAATCAGTGTGTATGAATACAGAGGACATTAGAAACACAGCATTACAGTGGAAGAGGTGGGGGTAGGAAGGGAAAAGACAAGTTAGAATGAGGATTGTGAAGCAGTGGGTATTAAGAACTATCTGAATTGCACCAGTGATGTATCAAGTCTGAGTTGCATTGGATGTTTTTTTCAAAAGTCCCATTTGATGGACGGAAAAAGCCCCCTGACTTGTACATGCTTTGTATGTGTTTTTTATTTCTGTCCTGGCCATGGATTATTTTTTATGAGAGTAGACATCATCAGACACATTGGACCTGATCCACAAAGGGCCTCCACACTCGTAGAGGAGGCCCCACAGTCATGAGGGAGTCTACGCACTAAGGGACTGATTCAATCAATCAATCAATCAGAGAATTTGCAAAGGGCACTACATACCCGCGAGGGTCTCAAGGCGCTTGTGGGGGGGAAGGCTGCAGCGAGTGGTCTAAGAGCCAGGTCTTGAGTAGTCTCCTGATGGTCAGCGGGTCTTCAGTTTGTTGTAGGAGGAGGGGGAGGGAGTGCCAGGTTTTGGTGGCATGGTGGGAGAAGGACCTGCCCCCGGAAGTGGTTCTGTGGATGCGTTGGAAGGGGGTGAGAGACAGATCGGCAGAGCGGAGTTTCCAGTTGGGTACGTAGAATGAGAGTCGCCCGTTGAGGTAGGCAGGGCCGGTGTTGTGAAGTGCCTTGTGTGCGTGGGTCAGGAGTTTGAAGCTGATTCTGTTATTTACGGGGAGCCAGTGCAGGATTCTCAGGTGGGGGAGATGTGGTCTCAGCGCGGTATGTTGAGGATCAGGCGTGCAGAGGCGTTCTGGATTCTTTGAAGTCTGTTGATGAGATTGGACGGGGCTACGGCATAGAGGGCGTTGTCGTAGTCGAGTCTGCTGCTGATGAGGGCGTGGGTGGCGGTTTTACGTGTGTCTGTCGGGATCCATCTGTAGATCTTGCGGAGCATGAGGAGGATGTGGAAGCAGGTGGAGGACACTGCGTTGACCTGGTTGGTCATGCTGAGCTTCGGGTCGAGGATGACTCCAAGGTTGCGTGTGTGGTTGTTAGATGTGGGGGGGTGCCCAGAGATGCAGGCCACCAGGAGTCGTCCCATGCTGAGGGGTTGGGCCCGAGGATGAAGATCTCTGTCTTGTCTGTGTCCAGTTTGAGCCAGCTTTCTTGCATACAGTCGGCGACGGCCTTCATACCACCGTGGAGGGTGGCTTTGGCGGTGAGGGGATCCTTGGTGAGGGAGAGGATCAGCTGCGTGTCGTCAGCGAAGGAGATTATGTTGAGGTCGTGTAGTCTGGCGATGCGTGCGAGTGGTGCCATGTAGAGGTTGAAAAGGGTCGGGCTGAGGGAAGATCCTTGTGGGACACCGCAGATGGTCTTGGTGATTCCGGAGTGGTACGGGGGAGGCGGATCCTTTGGGTTCTGTCAGAGAGGAAGGAGGTGATCCAGTCCAGGGCCTTGTCACGGATCCCTGGGTCGTAGAGGCGTGTGCGTAGTGTGTGATGGCAGACGGTGTCGAAGGCGGCGGAGAGGTCCTGGAGGATGAGGGCTGCTGTCTCGCCGTTGTTGAGTAGGAGTCTGATGTCGTCTGTGGCGGCGATGAGGGCGGTCTCGGTGCTGTGGTTCCTGCAAAAGCCTGACTGGGAGGGGTCGAGGATGCTGTTGTCTTCCAGGTATCGGGTAAGTTGAGTGTTGACGATCTTCTCGATGACCTTGGCTGGGAACGGAAGCAGGGAGATGGGCCGGAAGTTCTTGAGGTCGCTCGGGTCTGCCTTGGGTTTTTTCAGCAGGGCGTTGATCTCGGCGTGCTTCCAGCTCTCAGGGAAGATTGCCGTCTCGAAGGAGAGAGTGATGATGTTAGGCAGGTAGGGTGCGAAGGAGCTGGCAGCTTTGTTGTCGACGTGGTGGGGGAGAGGGTCGGATGGGGCACCTGAGTGGATGGTGCTCTTGGTCTTGATAGTGTCCTCGGTGTTCACGTTGGTCCACGAAGTGAGGTGGTCGTGTTCAGTGGGATTCGGTGGGTCCGGTGTGGTGAGGTTAGCAGGGATGCTCCGAGGAATGAGGCTGTCGTGAATGTCGATCTTGTTGTGCAAGAAGGCAGCGAGGGCGTCGCACAGGGCTTGAGACGGTGGGATGTTGTTGGTGCAGGAGCTAGGGTTAGAGAGCTCCTTCACGATGTTAAAGAGCTCCTTGCTGTTGTGTGCATTGTTGTCGAGGCGGTCTTTAAAGGAGGCTTTCTTGGTAGTCCTGATGAGGTGGGGTGGCTGCGGGTGGCGTCTTTGTGGGCTGCGCGGCTGTTAGGTGTCTTCTGCTTGTGCCAGATGTTTTCCAGTTTCCGACAGGTGCGCTTGGAGGCTAGGAGTTCTGGGGTGAACCAGCTGGCTCTCTGGCAGTTGTCCCTGTTGGTGCGCTGTCTTATAGGGGCCAGGGTGTTGGCGCAGTTTTCCATCCAGAGTCTGAGGGTGCGGGCCCTCACCTCGGGGTTGGTGGGGTTAGTCGGTGGGTACAGTTTGAGGTGTGTATGTAGGAGTTCCTTGGTGACCTTGCCCCAGCAACGTTGGGGGATCTGAATGGTGCCATGATGTGTGATGGGTTTCTGGAAGGTGAAATGGACGCAGCGGTGGTCGGTCCAGGTGAGTTCGGAGGCGTGGCTTAAGGCAACGAGGGGGCTGGAGGAGAAGATGGCATTGAGCGTGTGGCCTGTGATGTGGGTAGGTACTGTGACGATCTGTGTCAGTCCGAGGGTGGTGAGGTTGTCGATCAGGGTGGAGGAGTTGCTGTCGTTGTTGTTTTCCAGGTGGTAGTTCAGGTCACCGAGGAGGATGTAGTCAGTGGAGTTCAGTGCGTGCGTGCTGATGAGGTTGGCAATGGAGTTGCAGAATTGGGGACGGGTCCGGGTGGTCTGTAGACGAGGGTGCCTCTTAGGGTGGTCCTGGGGTCCATGTTGATCTGTAAGTGCATGTGTTGAGGGTGTCGGCATTGCTTGTGGAGACTCTGATGGTGTTCTTGCTGGTGATGGCGATTCCTCCTCCAACTCCGTTGGTGCGGTCTCTGCGGGTGATCTTGTATCGGTCGGGGATGGCCACTGCGATGTCTGGGGAGGAGGCTTTGTTCATACAGGTCTCGGTCAGGAAGGCGATGTCTGGTGATGAGGTGTCGAGTAGGTCCCAGAGCTCCTCTGCGTGTTTGCATGCGGAGCGGGTGTTGAGCAGGATGCATCGGAGCTGGTTCGGTTCCGTCATGGCGGGTTTCTCGACGTCTTTGGCGCAGGAGTAGCTGCAGTTCCGGCAGGTGAAGGGGCAGTGGGTGCGTTTAGGGGCGGCCTTGTAGCAGCTGAGTCATAGTCCGTGGTTGAGTGCGATGAGGGTGTTGGCATCGTACCGGATGCGAGCTTCGTGGGTGGTGCGAGGTTCAGGGGTTCTGGAGCTGGGCACGGTCCAGGCACGGACGGGCGCCGACGGGCTTGCCCTAGGCGCGCCTTCGCTGCGCCAGCGGCACGCCCGCTGCACTGATTATGCTGTAGGGCGGATCGCCACCACCCGCATGGCGGTGGCGATCCGCCCTACTTTTCCCTCCACCCACCACCCATTTCGTCCCGCCACATTAGTATGGCGGGGGGACCCTGGCAGACGGAAAGACCGTCCGCCGGTTTTCTGCCGGCCGACCAGTCGACCGGGCGGAAAAGGGCTTAGATATGGTGGCGGTGCCTGCTAGTCACCGCCATCCATATTAGCATGGGTGCGGGTAGCAGCCTTTCCATGGCGGTGATGCCACCACAGAAAGGCATGCGGATGTTGCTGCCAGGGGCCCGTTGCGGACTCCCAGGGTATTGGGGGGAGGGGGGTGCACATGGGGTGGTATCTATGGTACTCCACTACACTGTCATGGACAAGGTGGCAGGCATCGCATGGTGTTTGTCACCTTGAGCATGAGAATGCACACAGTGCATTCCCAGCATTGTGGCAGACGGTGCTGTGAGCAATTATCTGGTCTAGATGGAAGAGGAGTTTTTGACATATGTGATGGCTATTTATGGGGACAGAATGGGTAGTGAAAAATAACTATTTTACTGCATTGTTTTGAGTCAGAGGGGCAAGCAATTTTCAGAACTTTACCTGTACTTCGGGAAGTTGAAGAACTAAGTCGTTTTGAAGAAGCTCTAGCTCATATGCAACATAGATTTAAACCTACCACCAGCATTGCTCCTAATGGGTATAAGTTTTATACTGGTGTCCAGAGGGAGGTAGTCGTTTGATGATTTCTTGACCGCTTTTACAGCACTGTCCCTCCATTGTAATTTTGGGGTCATTTGTGATGAGATGATCAGGGATCAGATAATTGTAAATGTAAAAAGTAAAAAAAAAACAAGACAACTTTGGGTGTTAGTGAATCCTAATCTACAAGATGCCATTGGAATGGCTAAAGCTATTGAGCAATCATAAAAATGGATGAAGTCTGTTCAGGATGTTGGAATAGAGAATGAGAAAAGTGTGGATGAGGTGTGTAGTTAACTCTTCCCGCAGATATGTCTAACCAGGAAGGACGACTGAACTATTTTGTATTACTGGTGTGGGAGTTTCAGTCATGTGGCATCATCTTTGCACTGTCCTGCTATAGGAAAAGAATGCATCAAGTGTAGAAGTATAGTGCATTTTGCCTGTGTGTGCAAGGATGACTAGAAAAAAAACTGCAGCTATAGGTGCAGTTGAAGTTTCGTCTCTGAGGTGTGCTTGCAATCAGGACAAGGCTAATGAAAAGGAGAAAGGCATTACCGTGTCGGTGGGTGAGCCCTGTGGTGAAGAAGTGGAGGACAGAAGGTCACCTATATGTACAGTCAGGTTTTTAGAGAAGGATTTGGAACTTATGCCAGACTCAGGGTCAGCATGGTCTATCATCACTGAGAACTATTTCCAAGAAAGGTTTCAGGGCATATTACCTTTAAAGAATTAGTGTGAGCCAGATGTAGTAGCCCAGAGTTTTTATGGTTCCATAACTGACCTTATAGGTTATATTGCCTCAGACGTTTTTAAAAAAAAAAATATGTATTTTTATTTTAGATTTATTAGTCGTCCAGAATCACAATAAGATCATGACTGTAATTGCACATCGCAGGTGATTATACCAAAATGGTTAATACATTCGTTGTAAGGATAAGACCAGTTCACAACTGAAAACTTGCAATAATGAAACATAATACTGTGTCCAACAGTGTCTCTCATGAAAATAAATCATATAATTTTACCTCGTAACAAGCCCATCCCCTTCCCCCCAGGGTCACAAGAAGGAAAATCCCCCATACCATGTACCATAATTCAAACTATGTCTCGCTATTGTAGTGCTTCTATTACATTCTCGGACTACTGGTGCCCCCAGATGGCATTACCATCCCCAAGCCGGCGTGGTCAGCTTGAGTCCCCTCCATCCCTTGTGAGGTGAGAACCCCTCCCATAGGGAACTCTGTGAGCATGGTATACCAGCACCTCGAATAATCTTCCAACTTTTCATCCCTTAAAACTCGCCTTATGCGGATTAGCTCCACTGTTGCCCATTCCCTAAAGCCTTTGGCCCAGCGCTCCACCATGGGGGGCATCAAGCTCATCCACATGATTACTATTCTCCACTTGGCCAGCACCAGCCCAAGCTGGAGAAATTTCCATGCAAGTTTTCTCCCTTTTGGTCTAGGGAGGTCTATCAGAAGTACTTCCTCGATCTATAAAATAAGTGATCTGCAATGAGTAATAAAAAGAAAAAAAACATTGTAAACAGCATTACAAGTGAAGAATATAAACAATTCAACCATTGTGCTATTAAATTGATTATATGTATTAATATAACTGTGCTCCTATTTAGTGCTTCCTATCCTTTGAGTTTAGAAAGCTTTATTAAATAAGAAATACAAAGTAAAACATCAGTACAAAAACAAAATGGCAGTAAAAAGAGTTAAGAACTGATTAAATAGGACAACTGAAACAACAACCCTAAAGGGGGCAAATAAATAAGCTGTACTAAGGGAAGTAGCTTTTAAAGGGGATTGTGTTTTAAGGGAGAAAAGAGAGGAGGGAGAAAGAAAAAGAAGAAAAAGAAAGAGAAAAAAAGAGAAGAAAGAAGATGAAAAGGAGGAAAAGGAAAAGGGACATCCTATGAAATAAGCTCAATACTTAAAGTTAATGTAAATGCAAAAACAGTTCTAACAGTATAAAACAAAACTACAGGTGCAAAACAATTCTATAAAAACACAACAGTTATGTGATACCTCTGGAAAGAAAATCAGTTAACGGCATCCAAACCAAATCTCTCTTAATTAATAAAGGCACGGTCAAGTCTATGATGGTGACATAATAAGTTCCACCAGGCATTATAGGATAGCTTAGAGGTATCCTTCCAGTTGGTAGTGATAATCGCTATAAAAAGATCTATAAATTTACGAACATTACAGTGAACATTCCAAATAGGTGAAGAACCAAAAAAATGTGTATAATTTCAAAAGAGAAGTCAGTAGCTAAGATGTTGTTTAACTGTGACCAAATTTGGGACCAGAGGGATTTGACTAATGGACAATGAAGAAACATATGTAAAAAATCACTATTCTCATGAGAGCAAGACCAACATTTTTTAGTGTCAAGTAACTTAAACTTGTATAAATCTGTTGTAAAAAAAATAAAAAGTCTGTGTAGTGCTGGCGGATTGGGAGACTGTGTGTACTTTGGACCAAATATTATCCCATACTTGCAGGGAAAGTTCGTGAGCCAGGTCTTGGTCCCATAATAGCTCAAGCTTAGATTTAATCCTAATAGTGATAGGTTGAGAAAGTATTTTATAAATCGCGGCAGCTCTGAGAGGGAGAGAAAAATCTGGAGGAGGGGAGGAAGTTAGGGGCGAGGAAGATAAGAAAGTATTTTGGGAAATAATGTCAGTTAGGATACTTGTGAGCAGAGGATATTAAGAAGAATGTGTATTAGAGAGATGAAAGGTGTCACGAATCTGAGAGAAGGTTGTCAAGGAGTTATCAATAATTAATTGATTATAAGTTATGATACCTTTATCAATCCATTCCTTCCAGAAAAGCGCTCTGTTGTTAATTTTTAGAGATTTATTATACCAGATAGGAGTAAGAGAGTGAAGGTCAGCTTGAGAGAGAAAAGAGTGAAACAAAGATAGTGCAAGTGCCTTAGAATGTTTAAGAGTGGGGGCAAGAAAACGTGTCGGAGGGTGAGTCAAACGAGTAGCTGTAAGGAATGAAAAATGGGCGAGTTGCTCGAGTTCTAGAGAACTCCAGGCGGTAGAGGGGGGAGAGAGAGTATCAGCAAAAAAGGCCATATTTGTTTAAGAGTGAAGTCTGAATGGAGGCTGAATGAAAACGAGCAATGTTGGGGAATTTTACCCCACCCAAGTTTTTGGGTTGTTGAAGGCAGGAGAGAGATATCCGAGCTTTACGATTGTTCCACAAGAATTTAATTAATAGACTGTTAATGGATTTATAAAAGTAATGTGGTAAAGAAATTGGAAGCATAGAAAGGTAGAAGTTAACAAAAGGAAGTAACATCATTTTAATAGTTGCAAGCCTCCCCCACCAGGATAAAAAGAGGGGAGGCCGACCATCTATGAGAGAGGAAACTTTTTCAAGTATATCTTTATGATTTATTTTAATGGTTTCTCTAATAGTGTTAGAGTATAAAATACCAAGACATTTAATATTGTTAGGATTCCATTCAAAACCAGATCCCTGGAAAAGATGAGAAAGACAACATGTATTGAGAGGCAAGACTTCGGTTTTATCTATATTCAATGTATAACCTGAGACTAAGGAATAATCCTGTAGTAAAGAAAAGAAAGAAGGATTGGAGATATAAAGTAAAATGTCATCTGCATAAGCTGTGTATTTAATCTCAATATTTTTGTAAATGAAACCAGTGTAAGAGGAAGAACGCCACATTTTTTCCAAAAAAGGTTCTAAGGCTAGAACGAAAAGAAGGGGCGAGAGGGGGCAACCCTGTCTAGTACCTCTACGGAGGGAAAAATAGTCAGATTGCGAGCCATTTACCCAAATAGAGGTAGAAGGAGCAGAGTAAAGCAATTGAATATAACGAATAATAGGGGGACTAAAACCTTGCCATTGCAATGCTCCAAACATAAAATCCCAATTTACTCGATCGAATGCCTTCTCAGCGTGCAATGTAATAGCTGCAATAGGGGAGTCCATCTTAGAAGCAAGGTGTATAATATTAAGAAGAGTTCTCGAATTGTCCGTAATAGATCTACCTTTAACAAATCCAGACTGATAAATATTGATAAGATCAGGGATAATGTGATTAATCCGCAAGGCTAAAAGTTTTGCATATATTTTACAGTCATTATTAATAAGGGATATGGGCCGATAGTTTTTACAGAGAGAGGGGTCTTTGTCTTTTTTGGGAATGAGACAGAGCATGGCTTGAGTAATAGATCCCTTGTACTCTCCCTTGGCAAGAAAAGAGTTAATCAAGGAAAGTAAATGTGGTATTAAAACATTTTTAAAATGAAGATAGAAACGCACAGTAAAGCCATCTGAACCAGGTGTTTTATCTTTGGGCAAAAGAGTAATAGCGGTAAGAATTTCTTTCTCCAAAATAGGAATATCTAAGGAGGAAAGGTCAACAGGATTATCACGTGATTTGGGGATAGATTGAAAGAAAGAATCAATTTGTGCAGGAGAGGGACTGGATTCTGGAGTGTAAAGAGTAGAATAGTATTGAACAAAACAATCAAGGATTTTAGCGTCAGAGGACTGCAAAGTACCATGTGAATCAGTAATAGATATAATTTTAGATTTTTGCTTTTTAATTTTTTCAGATAGTTTGCAAGTGATTTGCCTGCCTTATTGCGCCCACCGTACATTTTAGCATTACATTTAAGAAGGTTATTGGAGGCAGAATCCCAGGAGTGTTTGTTGTATTGCATCTTGGCTTTAATAAGAGAAGACAACGTGTCAGGGGAATTAGTTGTGAAATAAAGAGGTTTATGATCTTTAATTTGTTTAAGAATTTGAGAGGAAAGAGCAATGGCTTTTTTCTTTTTTACGGGATACAAATTCAATAATACAGCCCCTAGCGGCAGCCTTAAAGGCATCCCAAATGAAGTGAAACTCAGAAGTGGAGTGTAGGTTAGTGTGAAAAAATTCTTCCATAAACAACGAAAAGTGTTCAACAAATTGAGCATCTAGAAGGAGAAAGTTATTAAAGCGCCAACGCCGGGAAGTAGGAGTAGGAGAGGGATAATCCATATCCAAAATAACAGGGGCGTTGTCAGAAATGAGAATGGAACCTATTTCTGAATTAGTCATAAACTGAAAGGCATGCTGGGTGAGAAAGATATAATCAATACGTGAATGTGAGGAATGAACTGGAGAAAAAAAGGAGAACTCAAGAGAGTGTAGTGTAGTTTCTATTTTCCCAATAGGCTCTGCTCATTTGAATAATATCTTCAATAGTATAGACGTAGGACTGTGGTTAACTAGGTCTTCTACTGACGATATTAGACTTAAAGTTATGTGTGTGCCAGCTAGCTCAGAGTTCACTAGAAACTTTCTTGAATAGGCAAGGAGGAGTTTAACCTCCCTGGATAGACAAGAAGGGATTTAGTTTCTGACAACCATAGAACATGACAACTTTGCTCTCCCCTAATCAAGAGTATATCTCTAGAGTCGTGTGAAAACAAAAGACATCTTATTTTACTCAGTCAGTACGTGCATTCTTAGTTTCACCAGATTGTAGAGAAAAAGGAAGAGACGGGCGTGTTCAATAAAAAGGTGTTATTTATTGATCAGTCTCCTTTCTCATACAAGAGAAATGAATCGCTATTATTGCAATACTTATAGTTAAGTAAAGTGCATACAGTAAAAACAGGATTATATAATAATACTGTAAAAGCATTGATATGGTTTCTTAGCCATATAATACTTAAAATGGATAAAAGTTATATACATATATACATTGACTAATCGTACTCAACTGGTGCTTCTAACTACGCCTACCCCAGTGTACCTGACCTAAGCCTAATACGTGGGCGGGAATAGATAAGTAGCAGTTTAAGTTAAGTTTGTTTTGCCAACGATCTGATTCAAGAATTCTCTGTAAGGGGTTATTCGGTTCAGTACCTGGGATTTAGAAGGCTGGAGGGCTGGTATCTCAATCTCAGGACTTGATATCCCAGCTGCCTGCGAGGGCGGCTGGAAACGCCGGGGGCTGGATTTCTCGGCAAGAGAAAAGGCAGCGTCTCTCTCTCAGCGCGTCAAAAGGGAGGGGCAGCGTCCGTGGGCTCCTTCTGCATCAGCTGGGCTCCTCGGCAAGTAGCGCTGCTCCAATCTCGTCACCACCGTGTGTTTGCTTAGGGCAATGTCGGTATTATTTATACCTGAAAGGTGCCGAGATTGACGTAAGGATGGCCATAAATACGTCAATAAGGATGTCATAAGAACTGGTCGTTCTTACATTCTTTACTGGAGTTCTTGGCTAAATCAAAACAATAGCTGCGGGGGATTTCCCAGGTTGCTGGAGGTTTGATTTGTTTTGAGAACTCGGTATGCTTTCTATGGGGGCCGGAGGAATAGTGCTTGCCCAATGTGGTAGCATGCGCTATGACCTAATCAGAAAACGGGTTTCTGTGCCATTGTATTGCTACTAGTGATCTATTAACCGGACAAGGGTCAGAAATAGGAATATCGATACAGTTCCCATAGGAAACATATCACACCCACTCCACGGAATCTATGTCCATATTTACTAACCTTAAGCATAGTAAACATAACTAATATTGTATGTTTATTTAAACCGCCCCAAAATACATTAATTTGCATGAAAATTGGATTAGCGTAATACATGAAAAATGAATATAGTTACTGTATGCATTCAAGCAGTGTAATCATTCAAAGAGGATGCACAATATTATATCAGCACGAATGATTTGCGAAAATAACATGAAATGGCTCTTAATACAGAAGAAAAAGTGCGAGACCATTTCATCACATGGAAATACAATTGTATGTGAAAATAACCTAGAGGTCGAGGTAATGTCTTCTAGAGGTACCTAAAAATAGAAGTTTCTGTTCTCTAAGAATAGTTTTACTTTAAGCAGAAGATAAGTGCCTGAAAGGTAAATATTTTGGATGTTGGAGAAAAAGTTCCTGTTTGCAGGAGCAGACTCGAAAAAATTCTTAGTGGCTTTGTTTTCAAATTTGAAGGCCAAATTCAGAATTCAGGGAACACTGTGTGCACGTTGCTCAAAGTCATTCTTTCTGTTCTGGTGAAAACATCATATCATTTAGATGTTCGAAAAAACAGTCAACAGCTTCTGGTGAGAGTTCTACTAGGTTGGAAAATGACGCTACCATGCAGTCACGAGCATGATTGCTTTCAATGATGCTTTGATCAGCATAGCTGACAGATGGTCGTACCTGATCGATGCTGCTTTCATCTAGTACTTCACTACCCTTCAATCGCAGTGGTGAAGTCTCCACGAATGCCGTCATCAGGATTGGTAGCCGCTGGGGACAGCACAATGCATGAGCCTTTACTGGACTCAACAAAGTCTCTGCATCCAATGGCACTTCTGATTGTAGTGTGAGACAGGTGTCCAACACGCATTCCTCGCCGCACAGCAAGCACCTTAATACAGGCATAACACAAGTCTGCCACACGGGTCTAAATGAAAGAAACCAGGTCATATTTAAATCTCGTAGCCATGCTAATCCAAGGACTTTAGTTATGCGGTCCCGGTAGCGGATAGCTAGGATCGTTTCTTCCATTGTTGCTGGAGTCATGTCTGTGACACGGTTTGCCATAGCGAAGCAAAAGTAGCAAAAATAGGACGCCTGCTACTAGTCCCAACAGGAGAGGTATTCCGCCAAAGATGGAATGGACGAAGTTTGGGAATATACTCAGGATCGCTTTGAATGGGGTTAAAGCGCCTGAAAAAACTGTCTTAAATACACTCGCGATACCACTTGTATCAGAAATATTTAGAATTTCGTTTAGTATTTCTGCAAAGTACAGGGGGCTATTTGTTGATAACAGTGAATGAATCTCTGCCGTTGTCCTTGCAACTTGGAGATCATACATTTCTTTTGATGACGTCAACTCGGTTGGCGTCTGTAGGAGCACAGTCTTCATTCTGCTTAAAGTATCAATTTGAATAGAAGAGAAATTTAAACTGGGCCATAACCTTGCCTCCCTGTCTGGAGCATCATTCGGGAACAATACTCTTTCACAGCACATGACCCTGGTAGTCACGCTTACGAGATAAGGTTTTCCTGGCAGCAGGCTGCAACATCTGCGATCTACAATTATAATGTAACTCCCGTTCGAGAGTCTTCTAAAGAATGGTTCTATTTGTGTTGCAGGTGTGCCTAGCTGGTGACATGAAAGGTTATTTGAAGTCCATTCACAGGCCCCATGCAAACTAATACCCTGACACAGAAGTATACCGCTTAGCGATTTTGCACAATTATTGCCACTAAGAAATACACTCTGTCCTTTGTTACTGACACATGTGTGTGTATAGGGCAAGTTCCATGTTGACTTAATGTATCCTTTACCCAACCTTTCATACTGGCCTGCCTGTATATATTTTTGGCAGTATTGAAACTGGAAAGTTGTTATCGGAATATTTATAATACCATGTATTATCCATTCAATGACAGGTCGTTCTGACATTGTCAATGGTAATCTCTCAAGTTTTTCAATGCTCAGAATTGTATAGTCAGCACCCTTCTGTGCCAAACTGATTTGTTTATCAGTAAGGTTAAAGATATTAAATAGTGACGTTGTGTTGATTAAATGCCAAGGCACATAGCCTGAACGCAGATTTTGTAACGTCCAGCCAAGCTGTACAATAGAACGTAATTGAGACTGACCGTGTTGTAACATCAGTAAGTCTTGCTCTATTATATCGATTGCTGAAGACACAATACTGTCCAGTGAATATATTCTGGAAGACAGAGTCATTAACCCATTGTCCACAACAGAAAGTGATTTTTCCAAATTAACACGGTCAATTTCCCGTATTTTTTCTGCTGTCTCAATTTGAGTTTCTTTCCAAGCTTCGTTATAAGCTGCATATATAGAGGCCGCTATGAAACGTTTTTGACGCTGTTTGCGTGGTCCCATAATGAAATCACGCAAGTCAGCACCTTCTTTAAGTAAAGTTAAGTGTTGCTTAATTTCTGCCAGTGTAGATGTATGTAGCCATTGAAGGCAGAGCTTTCCCACACTGTAAGTAGTTACAATCCCTGGATGTTGTCTCTGGGAGTATCTAGGGTCTGGCCTGGTCAATGTGAAACCCTGTATTTTGTTCAGGAATCTGTCTTGACAGTTATTTGTGTCTGTGTGCCAGATCAACCATTGTTTCCAATCAGGATGTGTCTGTTTTGATTTAAAATATGGGTTACGTCTATCTCAACATCCGTAGTGCTATTACTATCCGTTGTTGGCTTTGGAATAGGCGGTTTGTTTAAGTCTTTGATTTTGGCTAGACCAAGACAGGTGGTCTGTTGAATAGTGTCATTCAAAAATATAATTTGTTCTGGGATCATGCAGACTCTAAATAATGATTCTATACCTTGCACTTGCCAATCTTTTGTGCCCCAGATCGTTTTCGTTTCAATGTAATTGTTCCAGAAATCAAAACCAAATGTATTCATTTTTTCAAAAAATGAGTCCGAATATATCAATTTTGTGTTTGTAAGCATGGTTTTCACTCCTGTCTTATTTAACAATTTGAAATAGAATGTTTCTGAATTACTTGTGTTAAACCCTGAAAAGTATGAATATTTATCATAAAATGTTTTTGAACTGCCTTTTGGTGGAGTTGCACAATGTTCCCATTGGTTATAATTTAAAAATTTCTAGGCTGAGTAGATTTATGCAGATAATGGTTACCATAATGGTTATAGCAAAACATTTGATCGTAATTAGATGAACCTTGTAAATAATCATGTTCTGTAAATTTAGCTGACATCACTGAATCAGACATCATATCATTAATACTTTCAAAGTCCCAATCATCAGCAAATGTGCTTGGTTTTACAAAGTCACTTAATGAAATCTTAAATTGGTGTGTATACTTCAGGAGTTCAACCGGACCATATATTTCATATTCAGTTTTGTCCCATGCTACCCCGCCGGGTATAGGATTGGCTGTGAAGTTTACTGAAGAAAGTTCTCTTTTCTCGACGTGTGACGATGTGTGTGGTTTAAGGACCAAGTTGATATTCTGGCTTGCTGTGTCCATTGTAGCATATTTTCCTTCAATTAAATGTCCCAAGCATAGTACCATGATGAGCCAAAGTATGAGGACAAATACACCTAGTGCCACCCAAATTTCAATCCATGGAGAAATCAGATAGGTTTCTTTTAGTTGATGAAAAAGTTCCTTTGCTTTGTCTTTAAAAGTTCTTTTCGTTGGATGATCGTCAGGTTAATTCAGATCCTCGGAAAAATCATCGAAGTTGATGAAGCAGCCGGATGCTGTTCTGTCAATTGTTTCAATTGCTTCTGGATTACTTTTTGCTTTTAGAATTTGCTTTGTCTCATTAGCATAGTCTGTGGTTACATCATTGTAGGTTGGTGTTTCTTGATGTAAAGTTTTGATTTGGGTTTCAAGAGGTTTAAGTTCCATTGCTTTGTTGCATAGTCCTTGTTATTTTAATGTAGGTTTATCAAATGTGATTAGTCTTTCAGTTTGAACCTCTGTTGTTGTAGCAAACTTTGGTGTTCTGCTACTTCTTGGGAGTCCACTTGGCCTACTACTTGTTATCGGCCACATGATTGTGGTTTAACCAGGTCGATGGATACAACTCGGTTCTCCTTTTTACCAGCAAGGGGCGGTAGTACTACTGATCTTGTCCCGTTGACAGACAAGACAGGAACTGCTTTTCTGTAAGAAGGCACAAATTCCTTCTTTACCGCGATCTTCTCTCTGACCAGATCCCCGATCTTTGGAATCCAGACAGGCCTTGCTGGGACAGGTGGTTTCTCTTCAGTGGTTGTTGGCTGTTGTTTCAGCTTTATGTTACTCAGGTCTTGTCTTGTTTCATTTAAGTCCTGCAAAATAGCCAAACGATCTTTGATATCAAAACATTTTTCTTTAACCACTGAAGTCTGACTATCGAAGTCCTGGACTAACATTCTAGTCCCAAACAATAGTTCGTACGGACTGAAACCTCTCAGAGAATTTCTTGGCAGATTATTAAGACTACGTTGGACACTTATTAAATGTTTGACCCACCCAGCTCCCAAACCTAATACCTTTGCTGTTACCGATTGCTCTATGCCTTGGTTTTTTCTTTACACCATCCCGTTTCCCTCAGGAAGGAAGTGAGAAGAGTCCCGCAATGCAATGTTCATTCTGGCCAGGCACCCCCCATAAGCTTTTTAGAGCTAAAGGAAAGATTTTGGTCAGAACGTAACATGCTTCTAGCGTATATGCCATTATAGACTCGCAAATCTTTTATAACAGTTCAGACGTCAGCCGATCGCTGGGGTCTACATTATAAGTGAAAATAGTCTCTACATGTTAATACAACGCATTATTCATACTGGGTGAGTTTATATTGTTATCCTATTCTTTATTGAGCGAAAAGCCGCGGGAATCCACCGTTTCGTTCACCACTGCGATCTCTGTTGCAGTTTGGACAGTTTCTCGCGAATAGGTGTTGCTCCAGACTCATACCTGCCCACCAGTATGTTGATTGTAATTCTGCTAGAGAATCCTTAATTGTGCGATGTCTAAGACCCTCGCCAATATGTGCGTCTACTATTAACAAGACTCTCCTGTTCATGTTTGGAATCACTCTATCCCCCACTCCAGGGATTCGAGCAAAAGGAACGGAGTTTGCATCGATTATGTATGTATAACTGAGTGGATACATGATGGGTAGCGCTGAACAGTCGCCCATTGATGACGTTTTTACCGCCAGCATTGTTTCACCGTCAATGTGTTTTTCTGTATGCTTTTTTGTAGCTACGGAAGCCAATTTAGTTGCTACCGCTGTGGCTGTCTCAGCCAATGAATTCCCTGCAACGTGAACGCCATCACGCTGATGACTCAGTGAATGTATCACGTGAGTTTTTGGTAGTTCTTTCTGTAAAAGAACTACTTGTTCCCAAAGCGCTTTTTGCTTTATTGTGGCACCTGTGTCATCTTTGTAACCGTTTTGAATCCATTTCTGTAAATCGTTATTGTATGATTTGACGCAGTAATACGAATCGCACACTATAAGTGTCGGGAATTCGCGATCGGCATTATCTAGCGCCATTTTTAACGCTATTATTTCAGTTTGTTGTTCTGAGTTATTTTCTACTGAGTGTGTTTTTGTAAATAGAGGTCTCAGTTTACCTCCGCGCCATACGCCTTTTACAATCTCGCATGTGGCGTTGTATGCTTGCTCTCCCCATACTGAGGGTTGAGCATGTCCGTCTGTATAGATTACACAGGCGTACTGTCGTAAGGGCAGAATGTCGATTGGCGGAGGATATTCTCTCTCATATTCTAGATACTTTAATTTTGTCATTTCCGGGTCAAAATAGTATTTTACTTTGTCCGTAGCAACAGAATTTACCCATTGTATCCATTCTGGATTCAGTGTCGTTGTTGGTAAATTACATGGGGTTGTTAATGCCTCAAAAGCTGATTCTGCTGTTCTGACTGTAATACGTCTACCGTCAGCTTGGTATTTTTCTTTTGCTACAGCTGTTTGAACCGCATGAACAATGTTTTCCTTAATGCTGAACTTCTTTTCAGCTTCTGTGTACAAGTGTGATTTGTATGCTATTGGTACCGTTTCTCCCTCATTAGAGGTCAGGTATGTGAATCCGCATCTTCCTGGGATGACTCGAATCACAAGGTTGCGTGTGTTGTCGCGAGTTTGTAGTTTTGTTTTAACTAACATGTCTGTTTGTAAAGATCTCAAAATTTCTGTGTGTTTTTGAGTCCAGTTGATTCTTTTAAAATCTGGTTTTATTAGATCATAGAGGGGTTTGACCCTCTCTGCATAATTTATAATGTAAGTTCTTCCGAAATTTAGGAAACCTAGAATTGATTGTAAGTTTTTTAGTGTTCTTGGTGCTTGGATTACAGCACATTTCTCTAGGAAATTGTCAGCCAGGCTTTTGCCTTCACTTGATAATTCATATCCTAAAAACAGGACAGTTTGATGCGCAATTCTTGACTTTTTAAAGTTGAATTTGTAACCCTCTGCTGCGAACCCAAGTATTATGGTGTTCGCTCTTTTCAAGTGAGTATCCAAGTCATCATCTGTTAGATAAATGTCATCGACATAAGATAATGCCTCATCATCATATATTTGTAGTAACTCTGTTACTCTCGCTGAGAATAATCCTGGGCTGTTCTTGAACCCCTGCGGTAAACGACAGAATTTTTTTTGTGAGCCGTTTATTGAGAACGCGGTCAAATATCTGCTTTCTGGTGCTATATTTTGACAAAAGAATCCGTTAGAGATGTCTAATGTTGTTTTGTATTTTTTGCGCACTATGTTATTCATTAGTGCTGCACTATGTGAGTTTTGTACTGCAAAAGTTTTGCAACATGAGTTCAAGTGTCTGTAGTCCAAAACAAGACGATATGAATCATCTGGTTTGGAGACAGGAAACAAAGGATTGTTCATTTGTGAGGTGCAAGTTTCAATCACCCCCTGGTATTCAAGTTGATCTAGGATCTCTTTTACCTGTTTTTTAGCTTCTTGTTTAATTGGGTACTGCCTCTGTGCAGTAGGTTGTGATTTTAACTGGATTTTGTGAGGAGGAGAGTCCTCATCCCATCCCACATGGTTTTTATGTAATGCAGGAGCTTGGGCTACTGCCCACTTTCTTGCAAGTGTATATTTTTTATGTATTGGAATATGATTTGAGAAGGCAGGCATAAAGATTTCTTCGCCATGAGGGCACTCCCTGACAGACTCTGGTGGCCAGTCTTTTTCAGCTAGAAGGATGTCATAGCCCTTGGAGAGATTATCCCAAATAGACCCCTTATTTTCCTAGTCTTATCCCCCTCTATACGCAATGTTATTTCATATATTTTATGAGGTTTGCTAACTCTGGTATCTGCAGTTTCCACCTGAATGTATTCATTCGTGTCCACTGTCTCCAGATGTTTCATCAGGATCTTGCGAGCTATGCTCACTTCTGCTGCGCTGTCTAGCATTGTCTGAGCCCACTCTCCGTTTTTCAGCTGTGTCCTCAGTATCCTCGGCATGTTTGATTACTTTGATACTGGCTACCTTCTTCTTTGGAAATTGTAATTTTTTATTTTGATGAGCAGGTTCCTTGTCTTTGGACTTGACGTGCTCTTCCCTGTGTTCTGATCGTCTTCTTCATTGCAATTTCTGCGAGGAAGTCTGAAAAGATTGAGAGGGACGTGTATCAATATCTTGATATCTGTCAGGTTTCTTTATATTATACCTATTTCTAAGGTTGTATTTTTTCACAGAGGGCTCCCTTTGGGGAGACCTGCGTCCTTGGTCCGGAGATCTTTCTCTCCGCCGAGGAGACCTTCCTCTGGTTTGGAATCTTTTTTCTTTAGGAGTGGATTGTTTATTTCCATCCCAGCTCTTTTTTTGAGTGTTTAGATTATTTTTAATAAATACCTTTTCAGGATTTTCAATTAGTTGGGGTTTCACCGGTATTCCACCCAAACTATCTCTTCCTAGTTCTTCATAGGATTTTTCTATGATTCTGGCAATTTCAAATGGTTGGTCTGCTATGTTTGTCTCTTTCAACCTCTGGCGGATCGCCACATTTGCTGCTTCTCCCTTTATATTGGCTAGTAATATTGCCGAGACCTGCTTGAAATCTTTTAGTAATTTCATACCCAGAGTTAGTGCCGGTTCTGGACCGTATTCATCTTGAATTGTTTTAACACGTCTGGTATTACTGACATGGATGGAACACCATGTGTTTTTGTGTAAACGGAAGCAAAGACTGTACCCCAAGTGTCACAGTCCTCCACATGTGGTGCGATTCCCATTGGGAGACAGATAGTCAGAATCCTGTGTTTCTTAACCGGGGTGGTATCTGGAAATACCGCCTCTATTTGAGTGATTTTTTGTGCTAACCAGAATGTAATTTGTTCCCGTTTTGTGGGTACTTTACCTAGACAGGACTGTATGTTCTGTGGTGTAATTTTATTTGTGTTCCCCTGATGAGGGGTCAGCTGTGTAATTTTAATAGCTAGTTGGACTGTTGAAGTCCGCATTATATATTGGACTAATTGTCTGTGTATTTTAGTTAGTTGTTTTAGCTGTGCTAAAAGATCTGGTGCAGACATTTCTTCAATGTCTGGATGTGGTGTGTATCCGGCTAGGACCGGCCACGTTGCTCCTGGTCTACCTAGTGGACCGAGCCTGGTGATGTGATTATTATGTTTTAGGGCGCCATTAAACCAGAGCAGGTGCTCTTGGTATTTGAGTGGTATCTCCACCTCCTCGAAAGGAGTGTAGATATCAGGTGGTTCCTCTATTTTATAATAGTGGAACTCTTTTGTAACAGCGTTTGCTGCTGGAAAGTTTATCCATGAATAGAATACCTCTGTCTGCCGATATTCGTGTGCCTCAATTACGAATATGACTGTACCACCTCTCGGTGTTAGTCCATTTTCTATAAGTTTTAAGGTTATAGTTTTTCTTATGTTGACCGGGATTAGTATTGCCTCCAGGTCTTGCTGTAGGAGACTATTGTCATTCGCTAGAAGTTGAGCTGCTATTCTAGCTGTCTCCCTTTCTTCTTCAGTTTCTGACATTGTACTGTCAGGAAGGTTGTTTTGTTTATTTGCAGATCAGGTTTCTACGGAAACAAAGATTAGATGCACAATATTTTGGAACAGTGTATCCTTCAATGTTGAATAAACCAAGAACCATACATAGGAGTCTCCTCCTACGAAGTTTGGCGGATTTAACCTTTCACCCACTCCAGACGTCTTTGGAGTATTATGGGAAAAAAGGGTCCGTGTGAAAAAGCACGACTGAGTTACTCTAATGTCTTACGTTAGATTTATCGCCTATCCAAACAGTTGGGCGCCATGTAGTGTAGTTCCTATTTTCCCAATAGGCTCTGCGCATTGGAATAATATCTTCAATAGTATAGACGTAGGACTGTGGTTAACTAGGTCTTCTACTGACGATATTAGACTTAAAGTTATGTGTGTGCCAGCTAGCTCAGAGTTCACTAGAAACTTTCTCGAATAGGCAAGGAGGAGTTTAACCTCCCTGGATAGACAAGAAGGGATTTAGTTTCTGACAACCATAGAACATGACAACTTTGCTCTCCCCTAATCAAGAGTATATCTCTAGAGTCGTGTGAAAACAAAAGACAACTTATTTTACTCACTCAGTACGTGCATTCTTAGTTTCACCAGATTGTAGAGAAAAAGGAAGAGACGGGCGTGTTCAATAAAAAGGTGTTATTTATTGATCAGTCTCCTTTCTCATACAAAAGAAATGAATCGCTATTATTGCAATACTTATAGTTAAGTAAAGTGCATACAGTAAAAACAGAATTATAAAATAATACTGTAAAAGCATTGATATGGTTTCTTAGCCATATGATACTTAAAATGGATAAAAGTTATATACATATATACATTGACTAATCGTACTCAACTGGTGCTTCTAACTACGCCTACCCCAGTGTACCTGACCTAAGCCTAATACGTGGGTGGTAATAGATAAGTAGCAGTTTAAGTTAAGTTTGTTTTGCCAAGGATCTGATTCAAGAATTCTCTGTAAGGGGTTATTCAGTTCAGTACCTGGGATTTAGAAGGCTGGAGGGCGTAAAGTAAATGTGGTATTAAAACATTTTTAAAATGAAGATAGAAACGCACAGTAAAGCCATCTGAACCAGGTGTTTTATCTTTGGGCAAAAGAGTAATAGCGGTAAGAATTTCTTTCTCCAAAATAGGAATATCTAAGGAGGAAAGGTCAACAGGATTATCACGTGATTTGGGGATAGATTGAAAGAAAGAATCAATTTGTGCAGGAGAGGGACTGGATTCTGCAGTGTAAAGAGTAGAATAGTATTGAACAAAACAATCAAGGATTTTAGCGTCAGAGGACTGCAAAGTACCATGTGAATCAGTAATATATATAATTTTAGATTTTTGCTTTTTAATTTTTTCAGATAGTTTGCAAGTGATTTGCCTGCCTTATTGCGCCCACCGTACATTTTAGCATTACATTTAAGAAGGTTATTGGAGGCAGAATCCCAGGAGTGTTTGTTGTATTGCATCTTGGCTTTAATAAGAGAAGACAACTTGTCAGGGGAATTAGTTGTGAAATAAAGAGGTTTATGATCTTTAATTTGTTTGAGAATTTGAGAGGAAAGAGCAATGGCTTTTTTCTTTTTTACGGGATACAAATTCAATAATACAGCCCCTAGCGGCAGCCTTAAAGGCATCCCAAATGAAGTGAAACTCAGAAGTGGAGTGTATGTTAGTGTGAAAAAATTCTTCCATAAACAACGAAAAGTGTCCAACAAATTGAGCATCTAGAAGGAGAAAGTTATTAAAGCGCCAACGCCGGGAAGTAGGAGTAGGAGAGGGATAATCCATATCCAAAATAACAGGGGCGTGGTCAGAAATGAGAATGGAACCTATTTCTGAATTAGTCATAAACTGAAAGGCATGTTGGGTGAGAAAGATATAATCAATACGTGAATGTGAGGAATGAACTGGAGAAAAAAAGGAGAACTCAAGAGAGTCAGGGTGAGATATTCTCTTGGAGTCAATAAGGCCTTTTTGCATCTTATTGGGTACATATTTGGTTTGTGATTTCCTCTCTAAAAAGGGATCCAGTAACTGGTTACAGTCACCCCCCACAATTAAATCTTCAGTAGCATGTGAAGAGAGGAGCGATGAAAAATCATTCCAAAAGGTGGGGTCAATACCATTAGGGCCATAGACATTGCAAAATGAAAGCTTAACATTATTTACAATACAATCCAAAAACAACCATCTGCCATCAGTATCGTGGAACTCATTCAACGACTGAACAGTCAGTGATTTATGAAATAAAATGATAACTATTTTTTTTAGTACCAGCTGGGGAACAGAAAACTGCTCCCACCCATTGTTTGCGCAATGAAGACAATTCCTGTAGAGATAAATGCGTTTCTTGCAACAAAGCAACTTGACATTTTAATCTTGCTAGATGAGAAAGGACACATTTTTTTATAGGATTTCGAAGACCTTTTACATTCCATGAAATATTGCAAAGACCATTCATTTATGTAGATAAGAAGAGAGTAGGCAAAGGATTATAAAAGCTTCAGGGGAAAATAGAGAAAGAGCTATAAAGCAGGAAGGAGTGATAAAAGGGATCAGTGGAAAAGAAGAGGCACAGATATAAAAATAAATAATCTGTAGGAAATCAAAGGGAAGGAAAGAGGGGAAAGAAGATAAGAGTTAGAGAAAGGAGAAAAGGAATGGGAGAGAAGGACTCCAGAAAGATAAGATAATAACAAGAAGATGACAAAAAGCCAAATGACCTCAGACATGTAAAGACAAAGAAACAGACAACAATGAGGTGGGAGGGGGAGCAGCAAAAAACAAGATAACCGCACAAGCAGAAGAGAAGAGGAAGTTATGGTCACCTGAGAAACAATAATAGATAGAAAGAACAAAATAGAAAAAGCTCTAAAGACCACAAGTAACCTAGTAAGACAAATGAAGGGAACTTACCAAACAGTTAGGAAGGTGGGGCAGCAGAACGAAGGCACAGTACAAACATCGGAGCATCACAAATGAAAAATGGAATGTACAACAAGGACTACGAAAGGGGAACCTATGAAACAAAAAAAAAAAGAACAGGAACTGCATTACAACAGGAAACAGAAAACAGAACAATAAAAATCAGCAAACATGAAAACATAGAAGTTAGGGTTTGCTGAGTTCCATGGATTCCTCTCCATGGGTATAGATAAATTTCCGAAGATCAGCCGGATCTTCAAAGCTAAAAGTTCTTTCTTTGTAGGTCACTTTGAAGAAGCAGGGATGGATAAGGCCATATCGGGCGTTCATTGATCGAAGAGCAGGTCTCAGGTCTAGAAACTCTTTAAGTTGCGCAGCAGTTGGTTTAGAAACATTTTGAGTAATGAAAATTGTATGTCCAAGCCAAAGCAACTGTTTGTGTGGTTTAGCAGAGTAAAGGATAGTCATGAGGTCTGAATAAAGAAGGAAGTAAGCAATGATGCCTCTGGGTTTGGAAGAAGAAGAAGAATTCCTTGGTCCTAAACGATGGGCCCTTTGAATAGTGATATCCAAGTGCTTAGGAAGGCCAGATATAGGAAGGACTTGAGCCTTCAAAAATTGGATGATATCAGACCCCTCCGAACCTTCCGGAATACCATAAATGCGCAAATTATTACGCCTGTTGCGATTTTCCAAATCCTCAGAGGTTTTTTTAAGCAGGTCAACCTCCCTTGTTAAGCTGGCAACCTAGGAAAAAACATCTTGAGCATCACTGACCTTTTGCTCTACGTCAGATAATCTCAAGTCCAGATTAGACCATTTATCATCAAGTCTTTGAAGAGTTGTGGTGGTGTCAGTCATGAAAGGGCAAATGAGACGCAACTCCTCCATAATGTCCTCCAGTGTAACAGGAAGTGGGGACTTAGATGGAGAGGGGGAGCCTTTTTAAGGCATTTAGCATTAGCCGACACATCTTTACGTGTAGCAGAGTTATTGCCATGAGCCTTGGAACTGTGCGGAGGTTCCATTGTAATAAAGAGGCACAAAATACAGGTAAGACCAAATGGCAAAAACAGAAAGGAGTTGTAAGGAAACCACCAGTATATAAAGCAGTAGCGAAAAGGCAGCAACTTTAATTAGTCCTGATACAGTGCAGCAGGATCTGGTAAATACGTCATATGGATTGAGGAACCATGACGCATGTATAAACTTGAGGTGAATTAAAATATCCAAAAAAAGGTGCCCATGAAATTTCACAAATGAAGCATCTTTTCCAATGAGCAAAAGGAAAAGAGTTCATCAGCATTAAAACAGCAAAGCAAGCCATGGATAAAAGAAGCAGCAGAAAGGGAAAGAAAAACGCTGCGAATAAAAGCCAGTAAAAAAACAAAATGGCGGCCGTTATCGAGGGGAATGCATTTCAGCCGAAAATTAGACGAAAGGACTCTGAAAGCAGGGGGTTGCTTCCGACAGAAGAATCAACCAAAATAGCGCCGAAACTCCGCCGCAAAACAGGTCCTTCTTAAACGAGCGCTGCTCATCAGCGCACAGCTCTTCTGGTGGCGGGCCATCTTTGTTTGCCGCGTCGCGCACTCCTAGTGCCCCTATCCTAATAAGCATGGGGTGTGCAAGTCTGCCAGAATGCCTTGGAATACTCTAACTCTCCACTTACCTAAGGGTGTGTGTCATCTGGTAGCAGTTTTGTAAGAGGCTGGCGTCATTCTCAGGATGGAGTTGTAATTCAGCTGGGATAGAATTCAGGCATGGGTCGACCTTCCAAAATCCATCGAGATGCTCCTGTGTCTAAAAAAAGGTCTGGTCCAGGATATATATTAAATTGGACCCGTTAGTCAGTGCCTGAGCTCGAGTCCTGAAGTGATTGTTTATTCTACCTACCCAGGGCTGTTGCTGAATGAACAATAATAAACAACAACATTTTGTGCAGTGTACTAAGCCCTTGTACAGAATGCAGCATGTGAAAGTAGATGTTAGGGTGTTCAGTTTTAGAATACATTTTTATATGAGTTAAATGTTTAGGCATGTTATAACATGTCTTCTTGCTGTTTTTATAATATTCTGTATAGTTGCATTAGATTTACTAAAACAGATTGTTCCTGCAGTAATAAATACTTTTACTTAAAAGTGTTCATTCTTCTAAGTACAGTGTGTCTGTGAAATATTGTGAATAACTAAATAATGCTTGTTACTGTTTCCATGAAGCCTTTGATCCCCTTATGGGATTGTTAGTAATCCTAAATCAATGCCTCAATTTCAATTACAAATTGAATGGTGTTTTGAGGGGCTTTAATAACCTGTCTTTCAATTTCATCATTGGTGGATTGAACCAAATTTACTCATGTCAACCATCGATGAGACACCACACCTTGAGGAGCAATGCCAACGTTGTAGCCTATGCAACAGGCCAGGTATTTTCAGTTAGGGCCGCTTAACTTTGTTACTGTCTTCCAGCTTCTCTGAGAGCTTTTCAAGATTTGCTTCAGTTTAGGAAGGCACCTTAGACACTTTCAGGCTATCTCTATGAGGTTAGAGAAAGGATACCTTTGAGGTTGTAATGCACTCTACAAATCTCCATTCAATTAAATTCAATAAGGACAGCGTTTTAGGCTTAAAGACACAGGCATTTTGAGCTATCAGTTCATTTAAGGCCAGATGTAGGTAGCCAAATACCGGTCGGTAACGGGCGAATTCGGCCGTTACCGACCGGTATTTGGCTTTTGACATGTAGGGGGAAGGAAACAGGCCAATTCGGTAATTTGACCGAATCGGTAAATATACCGGTCGGTAAATTTACCGACCGGTATTTTTACAGAATCGGTAAAATTGAGATGTAGGTGGGACTCTTCTGAGTCCCACAAGCCCTACAAATTCGGTATTTTACCATCAAATTCAATTTGATGGTAAAATACAGATTCAGGTGTGCATGCACATGTGTGCATGCACACCTGTGCTATATGACAGGCAGACCTGCCCTTAGGGCAGGTATGCCTGCCACATGGCCCCCGAACCTTTTTTGGGGGTGCTAGAGGGTGTCAAAGTGACACCCCCTGCACCCTTGTCAAAATCGGTATTTACCGATTCGGTAAATACCGACCGGTAATGCCCATTCATTCCTATGGGCTTCAAAGCCCATAGGAATGAATGGGCATTACCGGTCGGTATTTACCGAATCGGTAAATACCGATTTTTACCGATTCGGTAAAAGGAACATCTGGATGTTCCTACATCTCCCCCCTTCTTATTTACCGATTCTTATTTACCGAATCGGTAAAATTCGGTAAATAAGAATCGGTAAATTTTTCCTACCTACATCTGGCCCCTAATCACATAAACGACAACCATTAAACACACTTCAACACCATTTTTGTAATTTTGAGTCACGGATTTTATTCTGACTACTTTCATTGCTAGCTAAAATATTTCTTGGTCTCATCCCTGTGGACTTCTAAAACATGGCTAAAAATATGTCATGATACACAATATATTTAAAGAATACCTAATTCTCAATAACCTAATTGATTAGATGGGTTCTCTGAGAGCTTTATTGAGAATTTTCCAGAATTCTAGCGTAACTGCTAAAGTGTATATACACAGTTATTGCACAAAAATTGTAAACCACAGTTTTTGACATTAGCAGTTAAACTCTAATTCCTAAGCCTAGTAAGGATTCTAATTACAGCGCAATTAGGAATCTCTTTCACTTCTTAACATGCATTTCCAAACTCAATAAAAACTGGTGTCCTAGTTGGAGTTATTTTTTAACAGGATTTCTCCCATGGTGTTTTGGTCATTCTAACATCAATCCATAGTAATGTAATCATCAAGCTGATCTAAATTGACCTGGTGGCAGTTGGACTTCTTTGGGAAAAGGGGTTTAACTTTGTGGACTGCTTATATTTATTTAAAAGTCTGTGACATATTTATGAAAATTTCACGTAACACACGCGCAACATGTTAAGTTGCTGCATTGCTTGAAAGGGAAAGAGCAGAACAGCATCATATTTTTATGGATTTGGAGCAGTTTTGCTCTCGAAAACCACGATATGAAAAGAGGGCCCGAGGGAATTATTTTTAATGACCAAATGAACTCCAAACCCGGATAAAATGAACAAATAACAAAACTAGGAGAACACTGGTCAACAAAATGGTGAGACTGTTGAGCTAGAAAAACCCCAATGGACTCAGTTCCACTATACTGAGACACGTCCCATCAGCCCACCTCACTGGCGGAGCATCATCATTTGGGAATGAGATATATAGATACAGTGAAGTGCACCCCTCAATGAGGGGGACTTTGCTCACACTGCATCTAGAGGACACCAAACTGTCCAAGTTCTCAGTAAAGTGGTGCTGAAAAATGTTAAAAAGTACAGTGCATGAAAAAGTGCGGGTTAAAAATAGCTACCGGAAAACACCGCCATCTTTTATTTAGTGTTTGCCAAGTGCCAAGATTAAAAAGAAGTGAAAAAAACAGATAGTTTGAAATAATAACTATCTCAAGGCAATAGGATCAGGGTCAACATGTTTCAGCCATTATGGTGAATGTTAACCTGGCTTTCTTCAGGACCTAGTTTGAAAAATGCTACCAGATTTTCCTGTCATATCCTTAAATTAAAATTTCTTAAGGGGTTTGGGTTTTCTCACTTTATTTTTGAAGTTATTAAAACTCTGTCAACTACCATCATGGATGAATACAGATATGTGTGCCAATCTGGTGTGGGAGGCAAATGTGTGATAATGTAATCGCTCTGTGCTGTGGGGAGCTACTCTTTACATTGTGCTTAGCATCCATCAGCATCTCTAGGTCTAAGAAACCAACTAATAGGAAGGTAATAAAACTCGACTTTTTTCTCTCTAGATTAAAGGCAGTATGATAGCGAACATCTTCAGCTCCATCGCTGCAGGAGGCGGAATTGTCATTTACACACTGGACGTTTCCTTCAATAACTTTTATTACATGTGTGATCTGGATTCACAAGACCCTAGCAGCATGGACTGCATAATGTTCAGGGATGCTTTCACTGTAAGTATACTGGGTCTTCTTAACAGTGAACCCTTTGCAAAGGCCTCACTAACTCAAGGGGAGATGTTTTGTTATCTTGACTCCACCTCAGAATTACTCTAATGAGAGCCATGAACTACTGTCTATTTTCATACTGCTGAGCCAAGTGTTGTCAGCTGCAAACAAGTGAGGGACTTCCACATTTCTTCTGACAGTCATCTGTCCAACTCTTTCAGTGTCCTACACTAGGCTGGTGCCTGACAGTTCCTATCTGTTTCAGTTACTCAACAGGACTCAGTTCCATCCCCCATCTCAGACCTAGTAGTGAGGCCGGTGCCAGGGAATTGACTCCTTAGTGGCATCAATGCTGCTCTGCTCCACTCTTGGAATCACTGTTGTCAGTTTGAGTTATAGTCTCCAGTACATTGCTCATGAAATGGTTGTGATGTTCTGAGGTACATCTATGGTGTGTGCAATGCTATGGTGTGATTGGTTCACACAGGGTATGTTTACCGATACCATAACTGAAGAGGGGGCATGCAACAGATTTTTTCCCCTGCCATATATGCCTTATTGTTACCTTTCATCCCTGTGTGTAGAAAAAAGAAGTGGCCCTTGGAGAATGCTGGAAGAAACATTGTTAGTTGTGCTTTTGGACTACACGCACCACAAGTCAACACTACTGGACATTGGCTCCTGCCACAGTCTATATTTAGGGTGCAGTGGGTAGAGAATTCAAACTTGACCAGGCTGCATGCACTGGGTGCACTTCATGATGCCTCAAGCAGTTTCTTTCACCCATGGTTTTTACCTTTTTATTACCCTTTACCACTTTGGTGCTGAATCCAAGTCGGCCAGAAAAGGATGACATACTTATCCTACATGTTACACTGGAGCATTTTATTTACTAAGTGCAGTAAATGCCTCCTTTTACAAGTTTTTGTTTTAGCTAGAAATGAGTTGTGGCATGGTAATCAATATTTAGCACACCACAGGGCATATTATCAAGGGCTACGGGGTAACCCAGTATCCCTCAGAACCTGGGCAGAATAGTTTATTGGAAACAATGGTTCTGTCGGGTGTCTAAGATAGCTATTCAAAACACATATACATTTTTCTCTGCTTTTTTATGTATTGTCGAATACTTAGATCAGTCTTTTAATGAAAGCCTAGTATCACAGCAAATCCCAAACAAGGAAGGCAGAGTGAAAATATCTTTTTAATCAATGAATTATTCTCATTCATGAACACTCTGTATCACATATAAATTAATCAATGAGACAAAAATTACTTCGTTAAGGACGGCGCATATAGAAAAGTGCGTGCATTGTGACATAAAGTGCATACGTGCATAAAGTGAATTTTATAAAAGAGTGATTGAGAGGGAAGAGGAAAGGGAAAAACTTTTTGGGCCAGTTTCTGTATTAATACTCGTAATGTATTCAGTAAGCCACTACACTTGGCCTTAGTAACTGAATATTTTCTACTGGTCCAGTAGTTATCGTCGACGTTTAGACCCTTGGACCCCTTAATTGTGGGTCTGGGGCGGGTCTCCTTCAGGACTGGGGCGGGTGGGGTAGTGAATTTGCGCCTGTTGGTCAAAGAGATATGCCATCAGGTAGGGATTTGCGAAATTGACAACCAAATTTAAAATCAATTAAAATAGCGTGAGTACTCAGATTATTACTGCACTCACCTATATTCAGTTACTAAGGCCAAGTGTAGTGGCTTACTGAATACATTACGAGTATTAATAATTCATTGATTAAAAATATATTTTCACTCTGCCTTCCTTGTTTGGGATTTGCTGTGATACTAGGCTTTCATTAAAAGACTGATCTAAGTATTCGACAATACATAAAAAAGCAGAGAAAAATGTATATGTGTTTTGAATAACTATGTTAGACACCCAACAGAACCATTGTTTACAATAAAATATTATCAAGGGCAGTATCGCCGCTTTAGCTGCACTTTTTGCCGCTAAAGCGACAACATTCTTATTGCCCTATTAATAAGGCAGCGCTAACATGCATCAGCGCATGTTAGCAGCCGTTTTTCCAAAGCTACGCATCTTAGCGATATACATAGCTAATGAGATGCAAAGTAGGCGTTCCCTAACTAAACTACATTCAAAATATTGCTATCGCTCCTTCGCGATATACACAAGCCTGCCCAGGACACCCATAGCGATATTACAAAACGCGCTAACCGCGGTTATCGCCGGTTATTAACGTCTGTATAAATCCTGACTAACCTATATTTGACATGGGAGGTGGATTGAACGGCTAAATCCACTTACCCCTATCACTAAGGATTTCTCTATCGCTTCCCAGCGATTATCCTGCATTTCGCGGCTATCAACGGATTTTACATTGCCGTGGAGGTAAGCGTTGTAAATAACGCGATATCTCGGCGATCTAATCCGGCGATAGCCGGCGTTAAACAAAAGTGCGCTAAGCGCGCTCGGGTATATTTATCACAGTTCGTTGCTGATATGCCACATAATTCTGAAAGTTTTGCCTTTTTCAGGCTTTTTCACTAAATTAAGCTTTGTCATTATTGACCTGTCAAAATTTGTAAGGGGAACACAACAATGAGCAATAATCGTTGCACAACTCAAAATGTCCCTTCAAACTTGTAATCTCATCCTCTGTGCAGGCAGAACAGCTGGTCCCTGGAGAAAGCTGAAAGGGCCAATGTCAGTGGCCATGAGTCTGAAGTCAATGTGATTGAACACTGACTCCTTTCAGTGGTACAGTCTCCTTCTGTAGGTCATGGTCTATAATATTCAAGCAAGACTAAACAAGACTGCCATGCTCACAGCACAGGAGTTCGACATGCTCAGTCTTGGAACAGCCCATCCAGGGTAAATCAAGGACCCTTCAAGAGCCAGAAGAAGGTGGATTGAGGCCCCTCCTTGACATATGGTCCAAGAAAGGGCAACATCAAATGCATTAAACATGCTTAGTAAATTCCTTCCTATAAGAAGATGATGGCTCACCAAAGGACAATAACATATTCCCACAATTATGTTTTGACATCGCCTTCCTCAGGTAGAACAAGATTGTTTGCTTAGTGACTGCCCACCTGTTCTAATGCTGAAATAGCCTTCATTGCAAAGTAGTGAACAGAGATAACACATCAAGAACTCAAGAGCTGCAAGGTGTAATACTGGTTGAACCATCAACTATGAAACAAAGTCTCTGCCATTGATCTACGGAGCATACCAAATGAGAGAAACGAAAGGAACAAGGAGAGCAAACATGAGGACAAAGGAGAAGGAGAAAATAATGAAGAATTAAAAATAAACTTTCCCTAAAAAAAGCCAAACAGACAATCTAATAATGAAGAATCCTCCCGTAGGAAGTTCCGCTTCTATAAGTGAGATTAACTCGGACAACTATGATTCCTTCAGGAAGATCAGTTTCAATCTGAACCATGTCCCTACTAAAAGTTATATATTATGAATGTTGATTGTTCACTTCAGGATTTATTCTGCTTTCGCACAAGGCTCCCTTGGTAGAAGCGGGTAAACAGACTGTCAGGAGCATGAAACTATATCACATTATATCACATTCATTGCCAGCTTAAACTCCCTTCTCAACAGACGGGGCTAATTTCCTGATACACCAACATTTGCCCTCTTGTAATGCTCCCTCTGTTGAGCTTATCAATTTTGGGGGATTTTTGGAACTTGAAATGGCCGTTTTTTATTCTCACAGGTAACCTTATTCATGCAGAATGTGATAATATTCCACAGCCTCCCCAATTTCTATTTTTTGGGGGGAATTTGTTCTAAAGCTACTATGGACACACTTCTGAAGATGGTGATCTACCTTTGAGCAACTTTAATGGACTTGATATTAGCAGCTACATTGGGACTTACAGTGTGTGCGTAAACCCACATTCTCTCTCTGATTATGTGAATGACTGGTATCCTGTTTCGAAAAGCTAAATGGACGCTATCCTTTAGCTATCAATTCACTGCTCCCACAAGACAATTACATTTGGGGTCATAAATGCAGTTGTGATATGATTAATACGGTGTTCCTTAAGAAAGTTGATCATCTCTAGGGAAGTAAATAGTACTCCATTATCACTAACAGTGCTCTCTCGATATGCCTCTCTACTTAAGATTTCCAAGACTACTACTTTAGTGGTGGTGACTTCTTTATGGTGTAATCAACTAATACAATAGCATATTGCAAGTGACTTCTCATTTTCTTTAAAAGGACCAGCTAAGTTGAAGGCAAGTTTTGTTGCGATGGAGATTGAGGTCAGAGTGGTGGCTGCAGTGGCAGTGCAGTATGAGGTATCTAAGATTTGTATCACATTTGGCAGACATTTCAAACTTTCTTTCAAAATGATCTGCTAGGTCATCAGATGTGCTCCCATGAGGAATCTGTGTGGGCCGCCACTCTGATATATCTATTATGGAAGGCTTTCATGATATTGTTCCTTGCCCCTTTCTGTGTGACATACTTGTCAATTCTGAACAGAATATCCTTCCCCACATTCAACACATTGGCAACCTCATCAAAGAATGCAATGCAGCTCACAGGCTTTTAATTTGTTGCCAGCCCATGCATGTCTATTCCTTCACTTTTCTAAGCACATCATCCTTAACATCCTCAACACGCCAACATTTTTCTGTTAATAGCACTTATTACAGAAGAGTACCCTCCCTTATGATACCACTCATATCTACATAATTGTTATCAACGCCCTTACTCACATCCATAATCTGGCATGGGTAGCCTAGCTAAAAAAGTGTGCACATTTATTATGTTTCCCCAGCACATAAAATACTTTAATGCAATATTCCTAGAAATTTGAAACAGTCTCTCAATCCAGACTGTGGATGTCAATCCACCCGCAGGAGACACAATATTGACCAAGGCATTGTGGTCGGTATGTAGCCCACTTTTTCTTTCTCATAAGAAGTGTATATAATGATTTATAGTCCAAACACAAGCAAGCACTTGATGCTCAATTAGTGGATATCGTCCTTCTGTTTCATTGAATGTCTGGGATACAGATTCTACCACCAACTAATCTTTTACCACTTTTTGAGATAATATTGCCCCTAATCCATTTGCACATTCCTCGACTTTGATGATTCACATATTGCCAAAAACAAATGGTCTCGATGTATATGCTTTGGTAAGGTTGACGTTCTTGAGTACTTCTTCAATGAAAAGTGAGTAGTACTCGCTAAGCTCACAAAAGAATAGCAATTGTTCTTTATCACCGAGCTGGAGTGTCTGAGATATTCAACTTTACTTTTGAATAAGTGGCACTTGTCAGACATCATGAAGACCCCTCCATTATAATTTCGAAAATACATTGCATATAACCTTGTAATGCTGTTTGACAGTTTTAGAGCTAACTCAGATATCATCTTGAGAACATCTGACATTGTCCTCAATGTCTTTAACGAGATGGTATATTGGGGCATATTACCAAGCAATAGCGATAATTATCGCTATTGCTTGGTTAGAGACACAAATTACCGCTGAGCTGCGGCGATTTTTATCGCAAATAAACCTTGGTATTACCAAGGTTTATCGCAAATGCAATAAAAATCGGCCGCAATGCATGAATATCGCTGAAAAGTCAGCGATATTCATGCATTACCGAGCTAATGCTCTTAGCCATGTTATCCACCTCCCATTGGATAACATGGCTAAGAACTGCTCAGGGCAGGTGTTAGCTTTTGGAGATATTCGCGCTTAGCGCGAATATCTCCAAAAGTTGGTAATAGGAGATAGCGATGTTAGCGACTGTTTCCAGTCGCTAACATCTTGGCACGTCCACTTTGCATGTCATTAGTGATAAATATCACTGACATGCAAAGTGGGGCCCAAGATGGTTGCTATCTCCTAATAGCTGTCGCTAACTGGTGTTAGCGACAGCTAGGTAATAGGGAGATAATTTTATCTCTGCTTTCTTGGCTTTTAAAGCCAAAAAAGCAGAGATAAACCCCCTTAATAATATGCCCCATTGTCCCTTAAAAACGGATGCTGCAAATGTCTGGTCGAATGGCATTCTCCAGTAGTGAAATAGAAAAAAAGGAGTTATGAATGTAGTTATAGAATACTCAGTTAATTCCATGTGATAATACCCTTTGCACAAATCAAGGGGTAAAAGCACTGCAGCTTCACCAGGAAAATCAATTAGTTTACAATGGAAAAAGGATGCTTGTCGATGCTATCTGAATTCAAGGCTCTGAGGTCGACACACTGCCAAGGTTCCTTTTCTTGTCAGCACTACGAGTAAGACCAACTGTGAGGATCTAGGGGCATATTACCAACGATTAGCGATATTTAACGCTAACGAGGCTTAGCAACGAATTTTTTAACGCTAAGCATCGCCGGAAATTATCGCAGAGATAACTTGCTATTAGCAAGGTTTATCTCAGAGGTGATAAAAATCCTCACGCTAACTGCCAAATGAGAGATTATCACTGGAAAACCAACGATAATCTCTCGAAGTTTGGAGTTAGCTTGATGATAGGGGCTCACAAACTTAGCCATGATATCCACCTTCCAAAGGATATCATGGCTAAGTCAGGAAAATAGCAGGTGTAAAAAAAGCAGTGCTAACCGCGGTTAGCACTGCTTTTTTTATCACTAACCGGATTAGCAAAATCCTTGATAATAGGAGAAATGTCACTTAACAACATTTCTCCTATTATTTTTCTCTGGAACGCCCCCTTTGCATCTCATTAGAGATGCAAGGGGAAGCGAAGAGAAAAAGGGTGCTAACAGGCGAATTTGCGTGTTAGCACCCTGTTGCTGATAGGGAGATAATTGTATCTCCGCTTTCTTGGCTTTTAAAGCCAAAAAAGCAGAGATAAATCCCTAGATAATATGCTCCCTAATCTCTTCAGTAATTTCCTTGGACACTGAATAAGATTTTGCAGGTCCTTGTTTATGTAGAGTGGAACACCTCTTAATTTTTGTTTGACTGAAAGACAGTTGTGCTTTAGTATGATTCAACAAGTGAACCAGGTTCATTTTCCTAATCCTTTACTGAACCTCTTAGAAAATTCATGAATAAGCATGGATCTGACATTTTTTCACAATGAATAAATTCTTGGTCCACTACGCTCAAAACTATTTGTAGTAATCTCTGGTCCTTCCAACCTAGGACACATACCCCATTGCTGACCATATAGATTCTGATGACTGGAGTCTTTCCTTTAAATTCTAGTTTTATTTAGAAATAACTATTAAAGTCAATGGTCTGTCATGGTACCAGCTTTAACTTCAGGCAAAATCCCAAATTGGTGCACAAACATGAACTCAAAATCTTTCTCAATGATGATCGTGTAAGGTGCTCCAGAGTCTTCAGGTATATTCAACTTGTGACCTAAAAGTTGCATTGAACACATTGGTGGATTATTGATGTGCACTTTGATCTTTTTTTTTCTTGTTCTCTAATCACTAGGATCATGCTGTTAAGTTTAAGCTTGTAATCAATCTGCAGTTTTGCTCCAAGGCTTGCATTTTGAGAATCGAGTGCCACTGTTTGCTTTTGAATGTGTTTATCATCTTTACAAACGTATCCATTATGTCCTATACACCAACAATTTTTGCACTCTTTGCCTGTGGCTGGACAGTTCCTTGAAGGAACCAGGTGAAAAGTACTGCGGCAATACACAAATGACCATTTCCCTTGCCATTGATTGATCTGTTAGCTCCTGCTTCATTTGTTTGGTAGTGACACCTCACACTTCATTGATTTTACAAGCAGAAAGGTCTTCATTACCTTCATGCACCCAATTCAATTGATTTAGCTTATTTAGTTACTTCTTCTGGGTGGATTAGCTTGCTGTTGACCATCAACTAGTCTTGTATCATTTCATCTGTTTCCTCTCTAAAATTAGAAACTCCTGTCAGCAGCAATGAATTCATCAATGGATGCTCCTTCCTTTTGCCTTCTGGTGTAGAAATGCTAGCACTTCTGTGTAATAATTATGATGTGCCTAAATTGCTTTTCTAGTCAATGTTTCTTCAAAGTCATCACTTTCATCTCCATTTGCAGGCACCTTTTTTTAGGTAAAGTGCAAAAAATGCCTTGCCTTTCTGACAATAGAATAGAAAATGCAACAAAATATCTCTCATGTGTGCCACTGACATTTTGCTACCATCAATATCTACAAAGTCTGAAACTCTTCTTTCCAATGTTCTCAGAGACCAAGTTGCTCTCCTGTGGTACAACAAATAAAAATAAAACATTCTAATTGGCCAAGAGGTCTTTTAACCTGTTGCTACCTCCCGGCAGGACCAATTATTTGGAATGGCTGGCCGCAACATGAAGATAAAATGTTGTGTCCACCATTACAGAGCACAGGAACTTGGTCCCTCTCCCCTGGAGTTACAATACACATAACACACCAGGGGACAAAGTAGGGGTACTCATACCTCTGAGGTGTAGGGGACTCAGAGGGAATTCCCCCCAAAAGGCTGAAATAAAAAACAACTGTACCACAGGCACCCCTGTACTTCAGTGGGACCCAGCATTGGCTCTCGTGTGGTACCGCAGGACTACCATGGGACGCACTGTAGTGCGAGAGCAAAGCAAGTATCACAAACTGAATCTTGCATGGTTTTGTGGTAGCAGCGTTGATGCTTGGGTAGTAAAGCAGAAGTACCACAGTACTACAACATATTTTTAAAATAGGTATGTGTGAGTGATTGGCTGCCTACAGCAGGTTAAGCTCATGCTCAGTGTCCAATAACACATCGCACATGGTTGCAGACTTAAAAAAGTGCGCAGTGGGGTGTTGACTGCCATAGGGATTGAGTGCATACCTTTTTAAGACTGGTATATCCTGCTGCGGTGGTCTATTAACTTAAATAAAGACCTTCTATCATCTCTCAAGTAACCAAATGCAAAGACCGCATAGCCTTCACCCTGTGCTGAACCCTATGAAGACAATAAATCCTCGCGCTGGCAACCAATTGATATGAGTGGGCAAGGCACTCTTGTGCACACTCTTTGCCATGTGCACAATCCCTCACAGACAGCACACTTCCTCCATGCACCCAAGCCACTCTTAGATCACCAAAACCTCACTACACACAGCCTTCACCCTATGCCAAACCCTTTCTGGACAGATGGGCTAGCAACCACACACATACATAGGCACGCCCCTTCGTCACACAGACCTCACCTTGTACCAAGCCCTCACAGACAGTCCACTACCTCCAGACATTCAATCAGCCAAAGTCTCTGAGAAGATCATCAACGCCCAGCTGACAAACTTCATTGAAGAGAACTCCATCCTCAACCTTTCCCAATCCGGATTCTGCAGCGACCACAGCACCGAGACCACCCACCTCGCCAGTACAGACGACATCCGCACACTCCTCGACCAAGACCACAGCCCTCTTCCTACTCGACCTCTCCGCAGACTTCGACACCGTCTCCCACTGCACCCTCACAGCCAGACTCCATGACGCAGGAATACAGGGAACCGCCATTGACTGGCTCCTCTCCTTCCTCACCAGAAGAACCCAAAGGATCAGACTCCCGCCTTTCCTCTCTGAACTCACAGAGATCAACTGCGGAGTACCACAAGGATCATCACTCAGTCCCACGCTCTTCAACATCTAGATGGCCCCCCTCGCCGCCATTGTCTGCGCCACCATCGTCCGACAGCATGGACACAGCATTTTATCCTAAGCCGACGACACCCAGCTCATCCTCTCCCTTATGAAGGACACCGGAACCACCAGACTCAACTTTCAAAAAGGAATAAAAGACGTTGCAGCCTGGATGAGCAGCAGCTGTCTGAAACTCAACTCGGAGAAGACAGAACTCTTCCCGCCCCCATTGACCTCACCCGGAACCCTTAGTATCATACTCGACTCAATCAATCACGCATTTGTTGAGCGTGACTACTCACTCGTAAGGGTCTCAAGGTGCTGGGGGTGGAGGGTGCAGGTTCCAGTCCATTAAGGAGGGGGCCCGTCAAAAAGCCAGGTTTTGAGGTTTCTTACGAAGATGGGAAGCGATGGTTTCTGTCTGATGTGGAGTTGAAGTGCATTCCAGGCTTTGGCCGCGAGGTAGGAGAAGGAGCCGCCTCCCGTTCTGGTTTTTCTGGTGCGTGGGTGTAGGAGAGTTGGGCAGATCATAGGGTCCTCCCAGCTACGTGGAATTTGAGTCGGCTGTTCATGTATGCTGGTACTGTGTTGTGAAGGGTTTTGTGTGCATGGGTGAGCATCCTGTAGTTGACTCGTGCCTCGATGGAGAGCCAGTGGAGTGTACACATGTGCTGAGAGATGTGGAAGTGTTTTGGCAGGTTGAGGACCAGTCACTCTTGTGGCAGCTTTCTGGATGTTCTGTAGTTGCGGGTGAGGTTTTTGTTTATTCCAGCGTAGAGTGCGTTGCCGTAGTCGAGTCTGCTGGTGACCAGGGTGTGAGTGAAGGGTCTTTCTGTGTTCGAGGGGAATCCATTCGAAGGTCTCACGTAGGAGCCGGAGGGTGTGGAAGCAGCAGCCCGAGACTGAGTTGATCTGGCAGTCCATTTTTAGCTCGGAGTTCAGGATGATTCCCAGGTTGCGTGCATGGCCTGTGCGGGTGGGTGGGTTTCCGAGGGCGGGGGCCACCAGGTGTTGCTCCCGGCATTGGGATTTGGGCCCATGATGAGTACTTTTGTCTTGCAAGTATTTAGTTGTAGGCAGCTGTTTTTCATCCATTTGGCGACGGCTTCCATGCCTTCTCGAAAGTTGTGTCTGGCGGTGTTGGCTTCATTGGATAGGGAGAGGATGAGTTGGGTGTCGTCTGCATATGACACAATGATAAGGCAAAACCCCACAGGGTATGGGGCAAATATGACCGCACCTATCCCCTAATTGGGTTGCAGTAATTTGTTTGGGTGCCACGGACCTGAGATGCAATACCCCTACGTCTCCAATGGAACACTCCACAAAAACAGTTATAGACAAACAATAATCCGGCACTCCATTCAGTAATACAAATGTTGTAAAGGACACATTTTTTAGAAACAAATCAGCAGGTCGTTGTATAACTTCTTTATTAAAAATTCTTCTTTTAAAATGACACGAAGTAGCCAATGCGTTTCGTCCATACGGACTTCTTCAGGGCAATTGTATTCTTGTTGTGCCCTTTTCCAAACTTTAAATGAGTTCTTGCGAACACAAAAGGAAGGAGAGATAGCGGTGTATCAATTGATTCCAATAATTTCCTCAGTTTGAATGGATGTGATGTCAAATCTCAAGCACTATAGTAGTAAATTCAATATTCTCCTTCATCGGTGAAAAGGCATGGTATTTGAATCTAGTCTAACTTGTAAGACGTAACCATTTTGGTCTTCGGCTGCAAACGTCCTGGCCGTATTTCGCGAAATACGGCCAGGACGTTTGCAGCCGAAGACCGAAGCTGTTGTGTGTGTGGGTGGAGATTCTGTCTTCAATTGCTTTTTTTCTTGTTTTTTTGATGAGTTGGTGGTGGGCGTTGTATGCGGCTCTGAAGTTGTTGTGGGCTTCTGTGGATCTGGGTGTTCCTCCAGACCTTTTCGAGGCGGCAGCAGGTGCGTCTGGACTCTCGAAATTCGCTGGTGAACCATTTGGCTTTCCTGGCATGGGTGTTGCTGTTTTTTTTGATGGGGCAATGGTGTTGGGGCGGTTGGAGATTCATCTGTGCAGGGTTCAGGCTGCTGTGTTGGGGTCATCGTTTTCCGCGATGGTTGGGCTGGAATAGCCGAGTGAAGAGGTGAGCTGGTCTTCGGCGATTCTGGTCCAGTTTCTTCACGCCACACCACAGACAGTTAACCCCCTATGGGAACTAATTGCACACATATAGGCAACCCACTGCTATGCATGGTCTTTGTCCTGTCCACTACCCCTCAAGGACAGTCCACTCTCTCCAGACACCCAAGCCCCCTTAGGTGGCGAAAGCACCACTATGCACAGTGCTTGCTCTGTGCCAAACCTGAGACTTATAATCTGCAGTAGCTGACTATTTAAGCCATTTGAGGCCAACTCTGTTGTTAAAGGTGTTTGACATTAAGTTACATGTAAAGATATATTTACGCTTATAGACAGAAATGACACATAACATGAATAATTTTTCTATCTTTTAACCATGGAAGGTGGTGCTATCAAGATTTTTTTAATACTTAAATTATTTTTGGGGAATTTAACTAAAAACATGAATAAGAGACATAAAAACCTGGATAAAAAAACTAAAACAAAATACTTTTTGCACACCTGCTAATGTGCAGTCAAAAGCTAATGCCTGGCTGAGATAATATGCCCCCTGCAAACTCGAATGTACAGCTATCCATGCAATAGAGAGCAATTTGTTGGTAGAGGCAGTTCCAATCAATGCTCAGGGCACTTGCAGTGTGTGCAGGAGCAGTGCCACCATGTTGCATGCTGGGAAGGGGAGCTCTGGATGAGAAGGGCCCTTCTTCCTCCTGACTCTTCCTCATTGCAGCATTGAGTTGCCAGGTGTGCTTCGACATGTTAGAGGCACAAAAAGAATACATTTTCCCAGTAAGTTTGGAGAACTCCCTGTTGCAGAGGCTGCAGGTTACCAGCTTTCTCTTCACCTGGGGAAATGGAGAATTATTCTTAGACAATGGAAAGGGAGGTGTTGCGTGGTTCTACTTGCTTCTTCTCCTCTTTATCACCTGAGTGGTGTTCCTCAGTTCCCCCCAAAAATCCAAAATTGAAAAAAGCAGGCACTGACGGCTTTTGTGTACTGATAAGTGGCACGCCCTGTGAAGAGTAACACAATGGGAATTATCTGTCAACACATGACACTAATGATATTAGCCAATGAGATGCTGTTTCTCTGTCTATCACTGGTCCTGTCCTACCAATTATTGGTACCACTGTACCTTGAGACATAAAAATGCCAACATTCCACTATAAGCCTTAAAGTGACCTTTCTTATTTGGGCCTGTGAGGAAATCTCTAGGTTTAAATAACAGTACCTCGTCATAGTAAACAAAACTTTTTTCTTTTAAAGTTCAAGTTTCGGCAGTGATAGCGTGGGTCCCAGAAGAGGTAGTAAAACCCACGCAGCACTCATGCGGAACTCAGTCATTGGTTATATGGGTCCCGCAGGACTACTGTGCTACCTATGGAAAGTCAAAAACTATATATAAATAAAAACAGCCATTTAATTGGCCACAAAGGACAGAAGCAACCTAACATGACTTTTTGCTAACCTCGATTACTGGATTAATGTTTAACAGAGACAATTTGCAGTACAGCAGTGAATAGAATCCAAAGTCTTCATGGTCTCAGACAGAACTGGAGAACAAAAAACACAGTGTTCATCATCATGTTAATGCCATTGTGCTCCTGAGCACTTCTGAAAAATCACATGAAGCAAGGCTGGTAAAGGAATCTTTGGTATGGCAGTTTTTTAAAACTTTCCAGCTGGCAAGAGATGACATGCATTTTATGCCAGAAGGTGCTCCACAGAAGGAAGACTACCTGTATTCAAAAACAAAAACAAAAACAAAACAAACAAAAAAAAAGGATATCAAAAGAAAAAAGCAGCAATTGAAAACTGCAAAGAATTGAAAACCAAAAAAGGGAAAATTACAAAAAAACTCAAAAATTAAATCCACTGGCGATGAATGTGGACTGTGCTTGGGTGAAGATGGTGTGCAGCAAGGGGTTTGCCAATTGCAGGAAGTTGGGAGAGGGCTTGTGGCCAACTCCTCGCTGCATAAGGCCTAAAGTTGTGCTTAGTGGGAGAGTTGGGTGAATATGATAAAATGAAACAGAATTCGCTAAAAACAAAGGTTTAGTGATGATAATAAATTCATTGTTCACATTAAAAATACAGAGAAATTCACTGAAAAAAACAAAGGTTAAAATGAAGATATAGTTAGGTAAAGTGATAAGATTTTAGCTTATGTTTAAAAAAACTAGAAATGTACTAACAAAAAACAAAGGTTACATTGACGTTACAGTCACATTTACACTGAAATTCACTATTTAGGGTTGACTAAGCTAACTATAACATGAATCACCACTGTGTCTTGCTTATGACGTCATATAACACATCACTCATGACAGATTGAATAACATATTTGATTACATCCGTGATGAAATATCAAATGACATGTGGGCTTAATATGAGTGCTTTTCTTCATATGTCTGGTGTCACTTTGGACTCTTCTTTTTGCTAAGTCTATTCTGACCAGCAGCATTTCAAGAGTTATGATCATCTCCCTAATCATATATGTACACCTCAGAGATGTAAATGTCTCTATCGTATCTCCCCTACCTCACGTCTTATTCTGGCCTAAGTCAAAAATCCTTTTGCATACCGAATTTAGACTAAGTATTGCAAATGGCCTTGTTTTACATGTGCAAACTGACAAGTTTTCCACACATAATATTTCATGGGAGAAAGTCTGCTTACATTCGTAGGTACAAAACATTCCTTGCCATGAATGATTTGATGGACACATAGGGGCCGATTCCGATACGGGAAAAACCGCACCGAATAGCCGTTCGGAGCGTTTTTCCTGTACGAATCGTACCCTGCAACGTACCCCGTACGTATGACGAAGTACGATTCGTACCAGGAGCCGTACTCCATACGAGTCGTACAGAGACGGTACTACTCTAATTTTCGTACGATTCTCCCTCGGAACCCGCTGTACATGACATCTGTACGGTTCGCTGCTGGTTTTTACGACCCAGCAAGTACGATACGTGTCGGGTACGCACCGTACGACCCTTTTTCTACGGGAGCTGAAAACAGCCGTAAAAGCAGAGTTTCCGCCAAAACAGGTACGGAATGCCCCCCCCCGGGTGTGGTGCGTACCCCCCATGATCGCAGGGGTACGGTGCGTACCCCTGCGAACATGGGGTGTATGAGCCGTACCCCATGTACGATGTGTGTACGAGCCATTTCCCATGTATGATGGGTGTACGAGCCGTACCCCATGTAAAATGGGTGTACGAGCCGTATCCCATGTACGATGGGTGTACGAGCCATACCCCATGTATGATGGGTGTACCCATCGTACGGCATGTGTACGAGGCGTACGGTTCACGGTTTCAGCCTTGCAATACGTACGGATCGCGACGATTCGGACGGATTCACGGAATACGGATCGTACTACGCGACTCGGACGGATGGGTACGATTCGTACGGAGAGGGCTCCGGATACAAATCATACGGACGTTTTTTTTTACCGAATCGGAATCAATCCCATAATGAGTAGGGCTGGGTGAAATCGCCAGAGTTTCATGCAGCAGAATTCTACAGAATTACCTTAAAATTCTGTGGAAATCTGCAAAATTCCACCAAGGGCCACAATGAACATAGCAATGTGCAGTGCATACCACTCGGTGCCCTTATACATGGCACAAAGGGGTATTCAGTCCAGTACACTTGCCCTTGGTGCCTTTAAATAATTATATAAGGGCAGCGAGATGTATGCTGTGTACTGTAGTGCAGTGCATACACCTTGAGGCCTTTACAAAAGTATGTGGGGGCACTGAGGGGTATGCAGTGGACTAAGATGCACTGCATACCCCTCGGTGCCTTTAGATACATATGGAAGGAAACCGAGGGGTATCCACTCCAATGCATAGCCCTCGGGCCCTAGCATAATTATGTAAGGACATCAAGAGGTATGAAGTGCTCTGTATTGCATTGCACACCCCTCGATGCCCTTACATAACTATGTGAGGGCACTGAGGAGTATGCAGTGCACTCCAGTGCAGTTCTTACACCACGATGCCCATAAATATGTATGGAAGGGCACCAAGCGGAATCCACTCCAGTGCATAGCCCTCAGGCCCTAACATAATTAGGCACGAGTGGTATGAGCCCTGCAGTGCTACTTAAACAGGGCTGAAAGAGTGACCAGTGCCTCTATCTTTAAAAATCACTGCAGATTAAAGTTTAATATGCAGTAATTAAAAAAAATAAAGGTACTGCTTCCTCTCGGGCCCTGTTTAAGTACCATTACTGCGCTGATATAATTCCGCAGGCTGAATTAATTATTAATTGTGTGTTACTTGAGTAACACAAATTACTAAATTACTCCAATTCCTCCCACCCCTACCAGTAAGGTTTTGGGTATTAATAAATGTTTGCACCCCACCTTGATTATGGTCATTGGGTTATTCTTTGACAAGAGTAGATATGTTTCCAGGGCTGTAATGCAGAGTGAACAACCCTACAATTTGTAGGGGTGTAAGGTAAAGATGTTACTTCACAGAGAAAAACAAAATATAAAAAAGGTCAGGGGTAACTGCATGTTTGGGTTACATTTACACATGCATGAATATACACTATGTACATCTATGAATGTATACATGGTAACATCTGAGTAGCATGAAATTCAGACAAGTTGTGGAATCCTTTGTTAACCATCCTGTTATTGGAAATTTACTCTAAGCATTGAGAGCATCTACATTCATTTCTAAACCTATTGAGAATATACAGATTACACATCTTGGCATTGGATTTCTAATATAGGCATTCCACTAACTCTTCAGAACTGTACAGTACAGGTGCAGATACATTGATTTGTGTTTTTATTGGCACATATCTGCATGCATATTAGAAACCACTCCAAGTACAAATTACAATAAGATCAAATGAGTGATAAAAAGAACAGAGAAGCTGAAACTGTATCACTGTTGTTTCCCTGTGTACCAAATGTGTGATATCCTATTAATTACACCCTAAATCATATCAAAACTGAAATAAAATGTATGCCTTCTTTCTTTCTTTCTTTCTTTCTTTCTTTCTTTCTTTCTTTCCTAGAAAAGACCTTCTCCTTCTCAAACTCTGGTAAATGTTTTAACTGTTGCTTTGTTTTTCTTTTGCAGATTTACCACGATTGTATTCTGTCATTCCTTCTGCTGGTCTGTTGCCTGGAATTTTGCATCTCAATCTCCACCTCTTGTTTTGGTTGCAAAGTTGTGTGTGATCCTGAAGAAGGGCAGGTAAAGAGGGTTGAAACTTCCATGTACCCTGCTTTCAATGCTAATATTGGTGATCTTTCTGCATTGATGTTTTACGTACTTACCTTGTCATTCACCCTCACAGAAAGCCAAGTGCTTCCCCCAGTCTGTAATGGGATATCAATACTGTCCGACTTTTCTTTACCCTCTAAAAATCAACTTTAGTGGGTTCGCTGTTTAGTGAAGTCAGACATTACCTCCTGTTAGGAGTCAGTAGTCTTACAATGGTTTTCCCGAAAAATAGATCTGGAATGGCAAACTAAATTTAAAGAAAGGATAGTTTACTGAATGTGACGATGCTGCACACCCTACCTACTGAAATTAATGTATGTAATAAAAGGAATGAAAAGAGTAACATTCGACGATAGAGGAAATTAGAATGTGTAAAGGTTGGTACATACTGGTGGTACCACAGCCCTGGACAGAAATGTTCTTTAATAAGATCATAATATAAACTTGAAGCATCATAAACCAATCTAACATTCAATTAATTCACTATATGAATAACTAAATGTAGCATCCATATTAAAATGTCCTAATTATCAGTCCATTTCCAAGTTTGTTAGAGAACTGCATTGGCTTCCAGTTAGACACAGAGGGCCTCATGACGAAGTGACTCGAAAAGCCTCCGACCACAGGTAGGAGGCTTTCCGAGTCACATCATGGGTTTCAAGTTTGACCCCCGCACTACCATGCAGGTGGTCAAAAGCGAAACCAGGTGGTCATTCTGGCTGGATTCCGACGGGCTCACAGAGGCCTCACCGTCATCACTACGGATGGCGTTTCCGCCGTCGGGATTACGATGCCAGTTTCCAACACGCTTTCCATGTCAGGCTATCTGACGTGGAAAGCCTGTTGGAAAGCAAACATGGGAGGCCCTAGCAGGGCCCCCTTCTCCCTGCAGCCTTCGGTTGGGGTCCGAGGTGCGCCACCGTTAATCCTTAAGGTGCCTGCCACACAGTGCAGAGATGAACAGATTTGCCCATTTGTCTATGGGATCTAGTGCTATGGCCGGTTTACAGCCGCAGCACAAGCTCCCATAGAGAAATGGGAGTATGTCTCATCACAGTTGTGTGCAGTGACAAGACTCCACAGAGTAACTGGAGGATGCTGTTCTGTGTTCTGGAAGGGGGCCAAGAGCCTCACTTTCTGCTTCCCATCAGTTTCAGTCTCAACCAGACCTGCCCTACCCTTTGCACCCAACAAGGCCAGACCTCAAGAGGGACACAAGAAGTTCCCTCTCCACCACCAGGCTGCATCTGGGGGAGAAAGGGGTACAGCTGAACAAAGCAAGCAAGCAGGGGAAAGGGTTAATACCATCTGTGGGTGGCGAAGGATTTGGTGGCAGTGCGGCCTCCACTGCAGGTGTCTCCCCAAGGCCTAGTTGCATAATAAGGCAGTTCCAGCGGTATTACCATCCTCCGGCACCAATGTGTTGCACCCCTAAAGGGCAGCTCAGTCCAAGAGCCAGTTGCAGTAACACTTATGCACACTTTCATCAGCAATTCTACATTTCAGCACCCCATCGGGCGTGGGTAAGCATCTAAGGGGTAAAATATGGCAATGTGGGTCAAATAGGCTGAATTGGACAACACCTAGCAAGGCCTGGCAAAGGCCCCCTCTTCTACCAGGCCTACGCTCGCCTTGCAGCAGGAGGGGTACCGTGGATCACAGTCATCCCACGGACCACCTCTCCGCTGACTGAATTTTTAAAGTTCAGAGGGCAGGGTATTTTTTCGGGCTTGGTGGAGTCGGTAGTTTTCAGTACTCAAGGGGGAATTGGAGAGGTTTTATGGGATTGGGGTTAAATTAGTTTTCAGCGCTCAGGGTGGTGTCGGGTACTTTTTGTGGCTAGGGTTGGTCTGGGTAGTTGTTATGGCTTAGGGCAGGTGCCATAGGGTTGGTTCTTTACCACACATCCCTATACCAGTCATGCCTTATCCCAAGAAATTGCATGGTGAAGGCATGCTTGGTAAAGGGATGCGTTGTTCAGATGCAAGCGTGGTTTAGCCTTACATACCTCTGTCATACAACCCTTGTGGTCCTTATCACATCAAAGTATGGCATATAAACACCTTTCAATATTATTATCTAAAAAAAGAGTTCCTACAAAAAATGTATAAAAATACTAAGAGGCATCAATTAATCCCAATGCTCTAACAGTAATGCAACAATGAATCAATCCTTATTCATATATGTGAATTCTCAGAATCAATAAAAAAATTGAAAAAACATAATATCGAACACATCCTTAAACCACAGTCCTAATCGCTATTGTTTAAGTTGTTTCAAACTTTAACACAAAATGATGTTCAACAGTTAATCCATATAGTGTATTGGGTTGGTAAATTCCAACAAACAAACATCCCCTAAGCGTTAAAGGCACATATCATCATCACACGCTCATAACAAGCCATGCCCGAGCTACCTCAACAGCCGAGTCAACTTCTACGCTCCCAAACGCCACCTCCGATCAGCCAACCACGCCCTCGCCGCCGTCCCCCGCATCCGAAGAGCGACTACAGGAGGAAGGTCCTTCTCCTACTTGGCCGCCAAGACCTGGAACTCCCTCCCAACCGACCTGCGCCTGACCCAAGACCACCTCTCCTTCAGGAAGAAGCTGAAGACCTGGCTGTTCGAGCAGTAGCGGCACCCCCCCCCCCCCCCAGCGCCTTGAGACCCTACGGGTAGGTAGCGCGCTTTATAAGTGTCACTGATTGATTGATTGATTGCTATGAGATTTCTGCATAACACTTACATGTCATAGCATATCTCAAACAGAACACAATACTAAAAAATATGGAAATAAACTCTCCTCTAAACTTCCCAGTAAGATTTAGAAAGACAGTCATTCTATAAGGGTTATTGAGCCATATCATCATTTTGACTTTAAAACAAACTAAAAGGTGTATCCAAAGATGGAACGCAATATAAAACACGTTTTGAATGAAATATCAAATCAATTACTGCTCATTATTGCACCACATAGCACCAAATTAAACATATTCAAATTGACATGTTCTGATGTGGTCAAACGTGGACAAAGAAGCCTGTAAATTTTTGATGGCCAGCTCCCAATGCTGCCTTAATTGAAAAAACACATTCAGACTGTTGTGTTTCAATTTAGATACCCATACATAGGTTTCCAGAATCATGCCCTAATATAGGCACAACTCACATTGCCCTTATTTAGGCATGGTATCCCAGTCCTTATTTAGGCATCAGCCATGCTGTCCAAATACAGGCATGGTCACCTACGTCCGTCCTTCCCACGTCACAACGAGTTCTTAGAAACCACACCATTAAGCCATTGGGACTTTCCCTGCTTGGATTATTGATTTCTCCAATAACTCATTTATTATGCATGAACAACTATTCCTTAGGGGTTCATTCATGACCTCTGCCTGAGTTTACGTCAATGCTAGCATTCCTAGGCACCTTCCAGGTATAAATATACCTTCACTTACCATGGCAAACCACGGCTCGGTTACACAGCTCGATACAGCTCACCATGGCAAGTTCGGAAGGAATTTGAGTCCCCGCCTGACGCACTGACCAGACGCTGTCATCCTGCTCGCAGAGAATCCAGCTTCCAGTGTCCTGACTCCCTTCGCAGGGTGTTAGGGATTGAGATCGGGAAAGAGATTCCCATCGCTCTCATTCTAAGGTATGGAGCAGACTAGAACCTAGAGGGACTCTTGGCACACAAATGCAATACATACTATATTGTACCATACTATAGAAAACAGCACCTACTTCTTACCTCGTACTACACTTAGGTTAAGTACACTGGGGTAGAACTATTTAGAAGCACCAGACGAGTATTCACATTTTAGCCTGTGTTATTTATATATATTTATATGAATATATGTCATAGCTAAAAGGCCATGCTATTGCAGTATTATCTCTTCTTACTGCTTACACTGTATGTATTATATTTCGCATACTGTCTTGCGATTGTCACAGCTAATATCTCTAGCACGAGAAATAAGACTGTTCAATAAATCATTTTATTGAAACGCCCGTCTATCTATTTCTGTGTAATTCTGAAGAAACTAAGCATGCACGATTGACTGAGTGAAACTGTTATCTATTGTTTCCACGATTCTGAGAAATGTTCCGACTCTGACGGAAACAAAGTTGTCATGTTTATGCAGTTGTCAGGAACTACTCCCTTCTTGTTTATTCGAGAAGTTTTGAGTGACCTCTGAGTTAGTTGCCACATAAAGTAATTAAGTTTAATGTACTCGATAGAGGCATACTGACCTCAGTCCTATGCCAAAACTATAGTGTATATTATTCCAATGCACAGAGCCTATAAGGGAAATAGGAACTACACTACCAGACATAGTACACCATGATAAACATTATTGTTCTCCAAAGTTCAGAAGCAGCATGCGCATCTGGGGAGAACTAGGTTAATGTCAATGTTGTTAATGTCAATGTTAATGTTAATGTTAATGTTAGGAGATTTGTAAAGAGCAACTGTTATCCTGAGGTGTCCTGGCGCTAGCTACAGTCCTCCATAAAGCACATCAATTAAACCGGATGGAGTAATTAGTCAAAAAGCCAGGTCTTTAACACCTTCCTGAATTTAAGTAAATCCGAGCTATTCCTAAGGTGGAAAGGAAGATCATTCCAAGCCTTAGCCGTACAGACGCTAAAACCTTTACCTCCACCTGGCTTTTTTTTGTAGGAGGTAGTATCACCAATTTTGCTCCTAGCGAGTACGGAGGTCTATTGGGCACATACCACTGAAACTGCCGCTTCAAATGGTCTGGTGCTATGCCTTGTAGAGCCTTAACCACTTGGCTGCTAAGGCCCCTCTGGCCCCTCAATGTAATTTCCATTGAAATCAATGGAAACTCCATGACGAGTTACCCTTGTCATTAGCACTGAAGGGGTTAAAGACCATGCAGACCAACAGTACACTTCCCCTGCGGCACTTGCTCAGTTTCCAGCCTCACCAAACCAACCAAGGAAATACAAATACTCCCCACTTTGAAGTGGACGATAAGGAGACATACAAATTGTCAAATGAGTCATGTCATCTATATGATTACATGCCCGTGCCAAATGCGATAAATTGGCGTGACCTACAGGAAAGCAAAGCAAAGACTTTGCGAGCACTGGAGCAACATCCATTGTAAAAAAAAAGCACTACCAAAATGTCGACCCACTACCTTGAAGCGGGCCATTTTGGAAACACTTGAAACTAGAGACAGGAACACAGCGAAAATTCTTTTTGACAAAGAACAACGCTGGATACACAGATTGAAAACTGATACTCGGGCCCGAAAGATAACATTCCGTGGTTGAGCCTCAATAGATGACCCTGACGTCCCATAGAAACCAGTATTCTATGAACAATGAGTACTGTCCTGACGAACCCCAAAAAATACAATTTGATCAACAAGGCGCACGATCCAGCCTCTTCTGAATAGTAACAATAACTGTGAGATACACCTCCATGGTCACTATGTGGCATACTATCTACCATTCACTGTAAATACCGCTACAGACCTAATGCCCAAACTTGCTGTCCCATAAGACATTGCCCTACTTCTAACGGCTAATAATTATAATTTTATAATTTTACAATCATCCTAAGTGTCCCTACTATTATTACTCTGCCCGTTTATTCAGCAGAAATTTAGCCGCTAATACTACAAAACATTTGGTATTTAACAAATATTCATAGGAGTGTTTCAATTCCCAAATCCATAGCCAGTGGTTAAAGTAACTCTACTCTTTCTAACGATACACATATCTAGAACAGGAACCTAACCCGATGCATATCCGGGTTAGAAAAGGCAGCGATAGCACAAGCTACACGGGAGGGGTCACGCCACAGGTATTGAATGCTGTGATACCGATCGCGAGGACAACGACCTAACTGTAAGTTCCAGCATCACATTAAAAATTCCCTTATCTCTCGGCAGTTAGGCATCTCCTCTTAGCCCCTGACCCGAAGAAGTGCGCTTCCGCATTTCGCAAGGTACGTGGACGTAACATACAATTGTGGTATCCAGTGCCGCCCGCAACGAATGTGACTGAATAACCGCACCCCACTAAACCTTTCCAGCGGGACCAATTATACACAGTGCGCCCCCAGCCCCCGCATTTAGTTTGTTACACACATCGTGGTCAAACCAAGGGCACGTTTTTTCAAGCACAACACGCTTTTTTAAGCAACCTCGAGTTACGCCACATAAGCGCCCCACTCTGCATACTTAAATGAGACACGAAAGTTGCCGGTTACCGCACAAAAACCGATCAACACCTGATACATTACTAATGCACTTATGCGATCACAACTAGACTACCAAGACACATTAATCAGGCGCACTAAAAGCATCCCACTTCACAAACACCTGCATAGAGCCATTTATATAAGTCCACGACTTTTTGATAGGTGTCTCATCAGTAAATTTCATAGCATTAATTTTCAGGAGCCTATCAAGCACTTGAAGAAGCATGCTATCACCACCACCAGGCATGAGAACGAAAGAGTTGACACCACCTAGGAGTGTGAACCTGTGTTAAAGTATTGCCTTTTTAAAGTTGTTTAAAAAATCTACTAAGATTTTGACTTGTGTACTATCTGTCCATATGTGTGTGTCTCCCTTTCCCCCCCTTCCCTATTTGTCTGTATGTAATCTTCTTCCACAGGTACAATGCGACCTTAGACTGACTGAAAACAGGTCATATTTTCACTTATTTTCACTTTTTCTTTTTGCACTGGTCCTGAAGAAAGCCCACCGACCTATATAGGCAACGAGGCTGAAACATGTTGACCGTTTTTTAACTCACACCATACAGTGCGCTTGAATTCCTAATCATTCCAAAGCGGCACACCAGCCAACTGCCCCCATTTTTGGGCTACCCGAATCCAGACCCAATAAAGTCATGTATCTGGCTGTCCGGGTATTTTAACTCACTTCCCTAGCACCTCTTTCTCACCATCCGCGATCACTACTGTTTTAACGAAGGGTAAATCCTCCAGGCGGAGGGTGCATAAATACTGACCCAAGGATTATGCACATACGTGTATAAAAGAGCGGGGAGACACCATATACCGCTACGAGAAATCATAATACACGTGCATGAGGGTCTTTTAAATTGTGAGACACCACGTACCTACCTGCATACCCTGGTTATGCAGGACAAGTGATCCTTCTCCCATGATTTTTTGGAGTTGGAGTTTATGCACAAAACGGTCCTGGATGTTAAGATATAGACTATTGCAGTAGTCTAACCTTGATGTAATCAGTGAGGTGATCACCAAATGCTGGCTGTCCTTTGGCAAGAAAGGCAACATTTCCTACATGTCCTTAGGACAAAATGTGGCCACTGTATTGAGTTGAGCCTCAAAATTAAGTTTGTAATCTATTATCACTCCCAGGTTTTTAACTTTTCCAGTGGAACTTGGGAGCGGACCCATAGTGTCCGGCCACCAGTTTAGATTCCAGAAACTAGGATCATTCCCAAACAAGGCAACTTCTGTCTTACTGGAATTAAGCTTAAGACAATTTTGGGACATCCACCTCCCCACCGCTTCCATGCAAATCTGAAACCGTTTACCTGTTCCAATCTCCTGGCCCGGATGCAATGACACCACGATTTGTGTGTCGTCAGCATAAGAGGTGAGGGAAAAACAGAAGCAGTTGATAAGAGGCGTGTGATGATCTCACCTTTCACAAGGTTCTATTTTCTGCCTTGGAACCAAGTATATGGAAGGTTCCAAGGGAAGTTCTAAGTGTGTCAGTTGGAGATCTGTGAAATGTTGGATGGGATTGTTGTATTAAACCTCTGTCTTACAACTGAACCTGTGGAAGCCTCTTTATTTCAGTGGCAAAGATCGTGGTGGAGTGAAGACAGAGGTGTAGCAGAGAACCCCAACAGCAACGGTATCTCGAAAAGATGAAGGATAAAGGAAAGATTAATTACCTTGATGTGGATTGGAAGTGAAAAGTCCTGATTCACGAGGGTGTCGTCGGGAGCTGTGCTGAGTCCCGAGTCGAGGTTAGCGGTGTGTGGATTTCGACGTCGTAAGGAGGTGAAATCTGTCTTCAACAAAAGGTTAGCTAGACACCTGTGACATATCGGGGCCTCGCCTGCGGTTCAGTGACGTGACTATCTGGACGTAATTGGTGGAGCGCAACGGACCCATTCACATCAAGAGGGTGAGCTTTATGGGAAAATTCCTCGAGAAAAAAGACTAAAGGACTGTTTGTAAAAAAAAGGGAAAACAAGCCCAAATATCTTGTGAGATATCGCTTTTGGTTGGAAAATGTGCCCTATTTCTAAAAGAAAAAGAACTGATGGTGGATGACGTTGTGCGGCGACCATATTGGGTGTGAAAACTCGAGATTTCCGGTATTATTCACAGTCTCCATGACGCGGATTTGACATTTGGATATCGCGTTGGAGATCGCGTTTTTCACTGGTTTTATTTGGAGTATCCTGAGCATTTTAGTAATCATTTGTACAGCGAAATCATATTTGGATCAGCGCATATGTTGTTCTAAGTTCTCATTTACGCTGTGGATATATTTGGTGTTTGCAGAAGATCAACAGTCTCAGTGTGGACTCATAAGAAGACTCAAGAGAAAACTTTGGTAATTTACTTTGGTGCTTACTCGGTGATAAGCACACCTTGACATTTATTGTTTTTTTTTTGTCATAGTGTAATTTTGGTAACTTAAGAAGTTTTTGAGTTTATTCAACGGTGAAAGTCTTTGACATTTTTTGAGGTGTTTGTTGTTTTACTGGCTGGTAGTTTATTACATTGTGTGTAGCATAATGCAAAATGTTACCTCACCACCGTTTTTTCTATCTGAACCAGCTGAACCACCTGTCACATGGAAAAAGTGGAAAAATATTTTTGAAAACTATGCATGGTTATGCGGAACAAACACATATATGGTAAAGAGTGTGGGACTCAAAGATGACCCTCGTGGAACACGACCAGGCAGACTGCATGGAGTGGCATAGAAATCTCCCAATGATACAATTTGCGATCGTTCGGAGAGCAAGGAATTAAATAGTTTCCAGGCTTTTCCCTAAACTTCACATTCCCGCAACCAGTCCATCAACAAATCGTGATGGACTGTGTCGTAGGCCTCCGAGAGGTCCAGCATAATCAAGGCAGCCTTACCGCCCCGGTCAAGGACTCCCCTGATCTCATTCATAGATTTTATTAGTGTGGACTCCGTGCTGTGACCCTTTCTGAAGCCCTATTGAGTGGAATCCAAGGCTTCAGTAACTCGTAAAAAAAGTACTCAATTGGGCATTCATACTTTTCTCTGCCATTTTTACCGGGGCAGGGAGACGTGAGATGGGGCAGAAATTATTTGGATCCTTAGGATCCAGACTAGGTTTTTTGAGACATGGCAGTATTGAGGCTCTTTTCCAAACTCTAGGAAAATGCCCCCATGAGAAGATAGCATTAAAGAGGGAGGGAAGAATCAGTACAATAGGTTCAGGGGCCATTTTTAACACTGTGACCAGACACGGGTCATAAGCAGATCCCGAATTAATAGACATAAGCAGCTTGTAAGTGTCCAAAGTAGATAGTGGAGCAAACTCATTGAAGGTAGGCTGTAACTCGGACACTGGCTTATGACCCTTTATTTGGTCCGTAGTACCCTTTGTGGTTGTTCCTTTTAATGAGGAAAATATGGACTCAACTTTTTCCAAGAAAAAATTGGCAATTTCGTCACAAAGGCCCTGACTCTTTGGGATGTTTGCTGGGCGAGGGTGAGCTACACTGGTTACTGTTTTAAACAGCTCTTTGGCCGAATTTTTAGCTAAGTTAATTCGGTTAACAAAGAACTCTTGTTTAGTTTTAAAAATCAGTTGTTTGTAGATCCAGAGTCTTTGGTTATACATGCTTTTTTCTGATGCTTTGTATTCTTCCTCCAAATTCTCTTCAGACGTTTACAGCAAACCTTTTGGTCTTTAAGTTCTTGTGTGTACCAAGAGGCGGAAGGTTGTGCCCTATTGAGAGTAAGTATTTTCTTAGAAGCCAGTTTATTACATGCTGCTTTTAGCCAATTGGTATATAGCGTGGTGGCTTCCTCCACGTCTGAGGACATAAGATGTACTGTGGCGGTATTAGTTCTGCTACTTCTGAGCCCGCCACTTAATTCCACACTCTAACTTCCCCTTGTCTCTTGAGGGGTCTACCAAATGTGCGGGGGTCTTGGATAGCCCATTCAAACAGTACTGTCATGTGGTCTGACTACTCTTATGGCAGTAGGCCCGTAAACGAAAGAGAGGATTATTAGAGAAGATGCCATCCAGCGTATGGCGTGCCACATGTGTGGGCCCAGTAACTTTTTGTTCAAGCTCCACACTATTTATCAAATCTATAAGGGTGACAGTGTCTGGGTACTTGTCCATCTCAAGATGAAAATTAAAATCACCCAGTATAGTATAAGAGTTAGCACTGATCCCATCTTCCAATAAACTTCCCAATGATGTTACAAAGTAATTCCTTGGACCAGGAGGTCTGTACAAGAGGCTGCCTTTGAACGTGTGGTGCAAGGCAAAAGAAAGGCTAAAATCCAAAGCCTCACATGCTGTGTTTGAGGCCATATGAAAAGCTGCCTTGATTGAGTCATGGTAAATTACCCCTAGTCTTCCCCTTCCTGTCTGGCCCGTTCACTGTATAACAAAGGTATCCAGGGGGTGTAGCTTTTTTGAAATCTGGGACTGAGGCATCATCTGTCCAAGTTTCCGTGATAAATGCCACCTTAGTTTCCCCATCCACTATGAGTGATGCAAACTCAATACTATGTTTTACCAAAGATCTCAAATTCACCAGTATGTACTTTAATGTCGGAATCGCTTAAACACTTTTGAATAACCTTCCCTGAGATTGTGACTCACTAGACCCGTAAATTAATTCGGGAAGGCGGGTATTACAATTAGGACAGATCACAGGACCTGAGGGGGGTTCCAAATAAAATGCGAGACATAAGCACCCAATAGAGTTTCCCGTGACATTTAAGCTCCGCAGCACCTCACTAGAGTATTGTAAGGTGCTAGGCTTACCTGCTATCACACGGGAAGGAGTTCTGGCACTGGGTGTGGGCCAAGCAGACGGGCTTGCCTTAGATGCGCCTTCGGCGTGCCAGCCGCACGCCTGCTGCATGCTCGCACCAGCCTCCCCAGTTAAAGGATTAGGAGCAGAACAACTAGCCCGATTATGGTACTTCCGCAAAATGGTGGCCCAATATGAAACCCCCGGTACTGATAGGTAAATGAAAACTCTAGTTCAAGAGCAGATGCAAAAGGCACAAATAACAGCAGCTGTCAAGTTAAAATGACACTTCTAAAATATAAACCATGTTTTAAAAATTAACCACTAAAAACAGAATTCAATTTGATGTGCAAATTGGCATAAAGATAATGGAATCTCTCCCTGCTCAAGCCTCAGGAGGACACATCATCTCCTATGATGAGTACATAGGAGATTGGTAAGGTATTGGGTGGACATTACAAGAAGCAGATGGATAAAGTGCATGTAATATCGGATAAGAAGCAAGGTAATATTAGGATATTCACATATAGGTCAAAGTGAATGGGAAGAAGGCTACAGTGGGACACAATCGGAGAGTGGGTAATATAAGTAATACAGAACTAGCAACAGTTGTTGCTAACAGGATTATAAGTAAGAAAGTAACCAAGTTATAGAAATTAGTAAGTGACACACTCCTGGTAGGAATAAAGGAACATACATTTCACCTGGAATCTATAGAAAGAACAATTCAAAAGAGCCCCTACCCTCAATGGGCCCGATTCACAGAACTAACTTAAGACAAAATCCTAAACTTACTACTTTTAGTATTCACAGAAGTTAGGATTTTCTCTTAAGACAGACCTAAGACAGACTTAAGACAGACTTATGTTAGGATTCTGTCTTAAGTCTGTCTTAAGACAAAATCCTAACTGTGAATACCAAAAGTAGTAAGTTTAGGATTTTGTCTTAAGTTAGTTCTGTGAATCAGCCCCTCTGTGGTGCCAATGAAGTGTGACTGGGTGTGATTTGTTCGGATCTACTGCTTGGAGTCGAGTTGAGGGCACTGGGATTGCAGTCAATAACAAATTCCTATAATCAAGTTTAGATAAGATTGTGGATATCAAGCAGAATAAGAGGTTTGAATCCACTGAGGAGCCTGATTTGGAGGTATACACCCTTAGCTACCTTATACAAGTGAGTGTGGAGGTTCAGGTGTCTTATAAGAGTAAAACCCTGTGTTTTCGAATTTCCCACAATTGATGATTTGCATTAAAGAATGTTCGAAGTATTTAGCCAAGCTATTCCAGCCATGGTGCCATATCTTGGTGAGAGCAAAAAAAGCTTTAGGCTCGGTTGGGGGTTCAGTTAAATATTTTGAAACTGCATCCATTATGGATGTCACTGAGAATCAACGCGGGGTTGTCTATCTCCTCCAGGATTCTCTACTGTCCAGAATCCATCCAGCATCACCTGCTGCAGCCACCCTGTCTGCCTCTGTGCTGTAGCCACTGCGGAATCCTGGTTAATGGTCAACGAGGAGGTCATTTTTTATGTGTTATGTTAATTGTTCTGCAACACAATTTTCAATCACTTTTGCTCAGAAGTGAAGGTTGGAGATTGGAAGAGAGCTATTAAGGTCAGGGGGGTCAGTGTCCATTTTTGTTAGAAGAAAGGTGAGTCACCCAGCTTTGAGACAATGAAGCACTGCACCTCAACTTATTGAGCATAGAGCATCCGACCCCGGGCAGCGAGCTGTGGATATCACTGCAAGGTGGAACGTAACACTCTCAGTGAGAATATCATGACGGGCCTGGCTTGACATCATGAATGCTGGCAAATGTCCCTGATTGTCTTCTCTAATGCATTGGACTTACACCTTTAAGTCCTTGCGCTGGATGCTATTCCATCTTGATATGTACCACTTATGTTCTTATTAATTTGCTGAGCCCGTGTGCGTGTAAGCGTTCTAGTCCTGTGAGTTCTATTTTGATATGTGATTTTGTCTGTATTCCTATTTGACACATGTACTGCAACTGCTACCTTACTTTCCCCACAACTGTAAAACCCTCTGATATCCCTCAGGATCATGTTTGCGCTATATAAAACTTTATAAATAAATATTGAGGAGTGGATTATGCAAGTCTGTGGGGGATGAGCGACCATGATATTTTCTTCCCACCTCTAGAAGGGTCAGGGTCAGCAAAGGACACCATGGTCTGGCAGCAGAGAGAGTATTTCACAGAACAGTTCCACTTCTAATATGCACAATTTAAGGATATGCAGGATAGGGCCTCCTGTGGTGTGTGTTGCCGCTGGACACCCATAAGGACACTCCGTAGCTCAGAGTGCCCTCGCCCACGGAGGAGAGGCTGGATTCAGCCACTTTCCTGCAGCTGAAATGTGATGCACAATAATGTGCCCAGAGGCTTATCATGGGGATGGGATACTGTGTGCTGTGTTTGTTGCAGCTAGCCACCCTTAAGGGAACTCCATGCCCAAGTCTACACTAGACCATGGAGTAGGGGCTAGATTCAGACGCTTTCCTGCTGTTGCTACCTGAAGCGCTATATTTAAATTGCCTAGAGGCTTCTTTGGCACGGGGCACGCCCAGGCAAAGTCCTGGCTAATGGCAGACCCATCTGTGCTAATTCGTGGCCGATCGAGGCTGGGCTGGGCCACCCCTGGCTCACCTGGTCTATCTACTGCGGTAAGACCTGTCTTCTAGGGGTTTCAGTTTCAGAGAGGAGAGTAGTTACTCAAACTTTCTTTATGTATATTTAATGTCCTTTGCTATGGGGAAACGGAAAATACAGGGGAACAGTAGCACAAAGTTCACTTCATCAGCTCCAACAAATACCCCCCTCTGTCACAAATTGTTAGATGGCAACATGTTACTTTAGTTACTGCACCGAAATTATCACTACAACCAAAAGCACAAGCTGATTGTACCAATCCACTTCCTTTGGCCAGTGAATTATTGGTGTACAGTGCTCATTTATATGAGGCTCTGAGTAAGGTTACATACTCGCCCGCTTGAGGGAATATGGATTCTCAGGTGAATGGAAATGACTCCTCGCTATGTGTTCAGTAGTGGAAAAGAGGTGAAGGGACCACAGCTAATATAGAACTTCCTCCAGATCTTGTATTTTTCTCAGACTCACCCCCAGCAAATAAAAGAGCAGAAGCAGTAAGTGGTTGTCAACTAAGAGGAAGCTTTAGCATCAGTGTACGATAACGCAGAGGCCTGACAGACAGCAATTGCCAAATTATATGCAACATGATAGCTTTATAATTAGGTGAGAGGTGCAATTAGATTCCCTGTTAAAGACTCATGATGAAATATTATTTAAATATTGGACTCATTGGTGAGATCTTTAAGAGAAGGTTTGACAGCAAAAATCAAAAGAAAGATTCACCTCCTTGTTCTCAGAATGGCAACTGAAAAAATCTCATTTGAATAATGATCAGTTATCCAAAGGCTCTTTGACAACCTCTGGCCTGGTGAATCCTCTCCCACCCTTCCCTGGCTTTTGTTCAGTTCCGCCCTACCACATCAACAGTTACCCACTCTCTTAATGAAAGTCAGAATAATGCTAATAATAAAGTGGATGGATCAGCTACTGGTCAAATGGATAGAGAGTCCCCTCCATGGGGCAGGAAAATCAATGAGTGTAATAAATCTCAGAGCTAAACAGAATTATTTTCACCAGCACCATCTTCATTTACTACCTAAATCAACACCTTATTTGATTATTCTTGACAACGTTCCAACCGAAGCAGTAGGAAGGAGGAAAACGAGTTGGACTTGAAACATAAGAATATGCACTGGTTAAGGTCAAAAGCATGTTGGCCAAATGATTTCTACCAAGGGATACCAACAGTAAGAAGAGTGTCAGGAATATGCCATAGCCCGAAAACTTTGACAGGGAATGTGTAGTCATACATTTAGATCTCATTGGTTGCTTAGAAATTTGCTTTCAGCACTAAACCACTTTTCAAATTCTCTCTCTTGAATTAGAATCCTACCTCTAGGTTACTTTTATAGGCCTGCACTGGGTTTGTACATGCAGCATGGGTAAATTATCAACACCAGGTAAATATGATGGCTGGGGCACAGCCCCCCCATTAAATCTTACTAACTGTTTCTCAGTGTTAACCAACATGGAAGAGAATGATTAACACCAACAGGTGTTTAGGCAGTTAGAATTTGGTAGTAACTCACTGGACAGGATACAGCTTGAGCTTGAAGAGTAGTTTATTTGTACAGAGGACTACACAGCTGATCATCTGCTAGTCACATCCGTCTTACAAGTCAGTTGAATGAACAGAGTTGAAACATAACATTCTGAGTGTGACAAGTAATAGTGACATCATAGGCACAGTGACAGCTGTAAGCAGGTGAATAATGAATGCTGCATAACATTGAACATAGAATATAACATACCTCCTTTTCTCCAACCTAAAGAAAACAAAGAACAACAAAATGAAAAAAAAACCATAAGAAAATACATCAATACAAAATCTTAATCACGAAACCTCCGAGGAGTAACAGAAACTCTAGAGCTCTTCCTCCGTTGTCCAAGAGAAGGAGTCAAGTAACCCTCTTGTCCATTAGAGCTATGAGCTTTGGGAATAGGGCAAGATCTAGTCTTGACCAATTTGGATAAATTCCACCAACAACCACCCTCCACCTGAACAGCATTATTGCAAATTCTAATAACCTTGACAGGTTCACCAAATCTACATTTGCCTTTCTTGGTGTGCACAGGATTCTCGATGCGAACAAAATCACCAACACAAAGAGAAGTCATCTTGACACCTTTCTTTCTGGCTAACCATGTTTTTTCTTTCCTCTGTGCAATATCATAATTGGCCTTAACTGTTCTCAAAAGAAGAAGTTTTAGTGGATGAATGAGGCGTGGTTCTGTAGAACCACAAAATACTTTCGAGTGAGCTAAAAACATCATGTCTACCATTAACCGCACACTTGACACACTCACCCACAACTCTGTTCATTCTTTCCACGAGACCTCTGGTCTGTGGGTGATATAAGGCGCTTCCAAGATGTTTAATACCACTCGACTTAAGAAAAGACTAGAATTCTTCACTCAAGAATTGGGTTCAATTGTCAGAAACCAAAAATTGAGGAAACCCTTCCCTCAAAAATATATCCTTTAGAAATTTGACGACACTGAAAAACTGGCCTCTCTAACCACCTAAATTTCCGGCCATTTAGATGTATAGTTCATCAAAACAATAATAAACCTCATTCCCAAAGGTAAAATATCATATGGTCCCATGATGTCAATACCTACTTTGACCCATGGACCAGATGGACAATCAATTGGAGATACGGGTGGAGTGAAAATCTTCAGCGTTTTTTCTGACGTACAGCACACAGGACAATTTTCAACTGTCGTGCTGATCTCATTATCCATACTGGGCCACCAAAAGTCTTGGCGAACACACCGTTTAGTAAGAGTGATGCCCGAATGTCCCTCATGAGCTTCTTTGATAATGGTAGGCCTAAGAGAATGAGGTGGAATAAGCTTATCACATCTCATAAGCAAACCATCTTCTATTGATATTTCAGACTCAATTTTCCAATATGGTTGAAGTGTGCTCGGCAAAGATTTCTCTTTTGGCCAACCGTTTTTGACAAGCATGCAAACTTGTTGGAGAAGACTATCCCCTAAAAGAGGTGTCTTCCAATCTGCTTCAGTACGAACTGCAAGAACAGAAATATCTAGAGAGGCCACAAAACAATCTTCAGCATCTTCATTAAAATCTTAAAAACTGGTCCCCTCACTAAACCCACTACTCTGAGGAAAAAGTGAGAGAAAATCAGCCCTTGTGTTCTTACCCCCGGCAATATGAGTTATCTCAAATTGATATTGAAGAAGCTTGCTCACCATTCTGGTAATCCTTGGTGTACAACATTTACTTGGACCAGAAGACAATATTGAAACAAGTGGTTTATGATGAGTGATTAAATTAAAACGTCTTCCCCATAAATAAGGCTGATATTTATCAATAGCCCACAAACAAGCAAGTAACTCTTTCTCAATTACAGAGTACTGAACTTCAGCACCCCTGAGAACTCCTGAAGCAAATTCAACCGTGTTTTCCTGATTCCCACACTGCTGTGTAAGGATGGCCCCTAGACCAACCTGACTAGCATCAACAGTTATGTACCTTGACAAACCAGGTTCAAATGGAGTAAGAGCATCACTTTTCTTTAAAGAACTCTTAACTTCCTTAAAAGCACGATCACACTCTGGACACCACAAAAATTTCGATGAGCTCTTAAGAAGAATACTAATAGGTCTAACCATTGATGCATAGATAGGAATAAATCTTGAATAATATTCCAACAAACCCAATAAAAATGTAACACCTGTCTTGACTCTGGGCACAGGAGCATTCAAAATGGCATCAACAAGACCTTGTCTGGGCTTGATTCCTTCATGAGATAAAAGATGACCAAGGTATTCTATTTCTTTACATGAGAACTTACATTTCTCAGTTTTGAGTACACCATTTTTCTCAAATATTTCTAGAACATTTCTGATGATAGATCATGTGAGTCATTGTCTTTTGCATAAATAAGAACATCGTCCTGAAAAACAAGGACCCCTTCTACATCACTCAACATGTTCTGCATAACCCTCTAGAACACTGACGCAAGGGAGGCTAACCCGAAAGGCATCCTCCGATAACGAAACGTTCCAAGAGGGGACATGAATGCTGTTAGAGAGCGAGAATCAGGGTGGAGTTCTATTTGATGGTAGGCGCTAGCCAAATCCAACTTAAAAAATACACGTGCACCCTTTATACTGCTAAAAAGGTCAGTGATTTTTGGTAAAGGGTGAGAATCAACCCAGATTTTTTGTTGAGAGACCTGAGATCCACACACCCCCGCAATTTTCCATCACGTTTTCGAGCGACAACAAGAGGCGACAACCAAAGGGAAGATTCGGTAGGTTCAATAATGCCTTTGTCGCCTAATGTATTGAGGTCTTCCCTGATGCTAAAAGGAACACCTCTGAGTTTGTGCTTAATAGGGATAGCACCATCCCTGACAATGATTTTATGTTTGAATCCTGTAATTTTTCCCAGGTTATCACCAAAAACTGATGGAAATTCAGTTTTCTACTTGGTACACTCCTCTTCACAAATAACTAACATGACTTGTTCTTTTGTTCCTGGTTTTAGTTAAGTATGGGCAGAAAATCCGTTCCGCCTGCGGAATTTGTGGATTTTCGGCAATTTCGCGATCCGCGAACCTTGCGAAATTGCCCAAAAATCCGCAAATCCGCCGGCGAGCGGATTTCTTTTTTTTTTTGAGCGGTGGCTGGCATCTTCGTGCAGGGTAGGATTCATTCTGGCATGATGCTCCTGTCACAAAAATTAAACCTCAACAGGAAGCACTTACATATATAAATAAAGCAGGTGCCCGAGTTGAAGCTCAAATTCAGTAACGCATTCGTCAGCCAAAAACAATTGTGAGCTTTGTCAAGGCTGGGCAGGTGTGCTTTCTCCCTGTATCTACCGTCGAAAAGTAGCTGTGATGCCTGATGGAGGCCTCTGCATCCTTCACTTTCATGAGTGCAATCCCTGCTCAGTTCCTGTGACCAGGAGCTTCTTTCTCCTCATCTGCTGCTCTGATCGGTCTCTGACCTTTTATACACACAAGAGGCATGTGAAGTTGAACTCGCATAGAAGCCCCGCTCCTTGGCCCCGCCCACAGAATAGTGGTGTGCACCGTTTTCCCGCCCTGACCCACTATGATGGACAGCTCACTCAAGGGACCCCGGCGCTAGGCAGGTGTGCTTTCTCCCCGTATCTACTGTCGAAAAGTAGCTGTGATGCCTGATGGAAGCCTCTGCATCCTTGACTTTCACGAGTGCAATCCCCGCGCAGTTCCTGTGACCAGGGGCTTCTTTCTCCTCATCTGCTGCTCTGATCGGTCTCTGACCTTATATACACACGAGGCATGTGAAGTTGAATTCGCATAGAAGCCCCGCTCTTTGGCCCCGCCCACACACTACTGGTGTGCACCGTTTTCCCGCCCTGACCCACTATGATGGACAGCTCACTCAAGGGACCCCGGCGCTGGGCAGGTGTGCTTTCTCCCTGTATCTACTGTCGAAAAGTAGCTGTGATGCCATATGGAGGCCTCTGCATCCTTCACTTTCATGAGTGCAATCCCCGTGCATTTCCTGTGACCAAGGGCTTCTTTCTCCTCATCTGCTGCTCTGATCGGTCTCTGACCTTTTATACACAACAGAGGCATGTGAACTCGCATAGAAGCCACACCTGTTTGGCCCCACCCCACACACTAGCAGTGCGCACCGTCTTCCCGCCATTTACCCACTATGATGGACAGCTCACTCAAGGGACCCTGGCGCCCTTCGGCTCGATGGCATACATGGTCACTGGAGACAACTCTTCTGGCACTTTACTCAGATCTAGTGTAGGAAAAGCACTATACATTTACCCAACGAGGTAGCACTTACTGATTAGCCAGTAGAAGTATAGAAAGGACAGTCTATTTGTTCAAAACTGCAAATCCACGAATTTGCGATTCTTTTGCAATTTCACGTGAATTTGCGGACTGCAAATTCGCAAAATTCTCCCATACTTAGTTTTAGTACCATGCCAAAGAGGCCCTGGTGTAACCACCCAAGTATGTTGAGGCCCTTGACTGCTACATATATTTTCCCCCTTATTCTCTTCCCCTTGAACATAAGAAAATCTTCAATAAAACCTAATAGTTAAATTTCCCTTCCCTCATAGGAGACAGGTGATCGATCGGGAGGGAGTAACTTCCTCCCACCCCAGGTTTCATAAAATAGTTTTTGAGTTATCATGGTGATCCTAGCACAAGAATCTACAAGTAATTGGAGTTTCTTATCTCCAACAAGTATTTCAACAATAGGATCAACACATAATGACGGATCCCCAGAGAGGGGTATAGAAGAATCATCAGGAAGAACGTCATCATGAACAACAGAAACAATTTCTCCCTCTGAATCATCATCAGATTGTAAAACACAAGCTATAGCCTTCTTTCGAAATTTCTTTTTGAAACAGACTGTTGCAAAATTCCCTATTTTCTTGCAATAGTTGCACATAGAGTTCAAAGCAGGGCATTTTGACCCCTTAGCATTAGAAGAACTACCACAACGTAGACAAACCTTGCTGGGTATAGAATTATCAATTTTGATTTTAGTAGGATTGTTACCACTTCTCTTAGAAAGTTTATTCTTGGACTTCTTTGTGGGACCAACAAAATTGATATTTTCAACTGGTTTGTCTTCAAGTTCTTTGAGAGAAACTTGTGAGGTCATAATACTTTTTGCAACTTTAATAGTCTCATCAAGTAAGGGATTATCCATAGAGAGTAATTTCTGTCTTATATGTTTGTCTTTGCAGTGAAAAACAAATTGGTCACGAATAAGCTGTTCAGTGACATTTTCAAAAACACACACTGAAGCTAACCTTCTGAGTACTGAAACATATGCGTCAACATCTTCACTCTCAGCTTGCTTCCTCTTGAAACATTTATGTCTGAGTACTATTAAACTAGGGGCCAGATGTAGGTGGCCAAATACCAGTCGGTATTTGGAGTTTTAGATGTAGGGGGCCTTAAAAATACCAAATCGGTAAATTAATTTACAGATTCGGTAATTTGAGATGTAGGTGGCACTGAAAACAGTGCCACAGGGCCTTAAGGATTCGTTATTTACCACCAACTATTCGTTGGTGGTAAATAACGAATACCTGTGTATATGCAAATCTGTGCATGTACACCTGTGCCATGTGGCACACATGGTGTCTGTCACATGGCACACAACCATGTGTGCCACATGGCACACAAGCCTGAATCAGGGGTGCAATAGAGTGTCAAAGTGCCACCCTGCCACCCTTGACTATTCGGTAAATTTACCGAATTGGTATTTACCGATTCGTTAATTGCCATTGATTCCTATGGGCCTCAAGGCACAACCGTTCAAAACCCGAAATTAAATTTAAAACAATTTCCAATATATGAAGATCCTTGTGATGAATAAGCGAGAATAACACTATAATGTTAGTGTGCGAATCACTGCAATCTGCGTTGAAATGGAAATGTAGAAGATATTTCACCAGTACAGGAAAACAATAGATGTCGGCAATTCTACTTTTGAAATAGCTGCTGAAAAGAAATATCAATGATGCATTAAAAAAAAAAATATATATATATAGTGAAGTTTTCCTCACTTAAAAGGCTATGTGTATGGCCAAGTCTTATTAAAACTGGTTGTTTTGATAACGTGGTTTCCAGGAAGTAAGATGTAGAAATACCATAGTTGGAAAAATGAAGGATGAGAAAATGAGAAAACTCAGGAAGAATCGCTTGACAAATACAAGCGCAGTCGTGATTGGCAACCTTGTGGTTGGCAGGATCCACTTCCTTGACAATGGAGAATTTGAACGCCGTCTGGTAGCGTTGATTGGAAGATTGAACAAAGAAGCATGAGAACTGAGTCCGAAAGTTCCACGCTCGTGATTGGCAGCGTTGGTTGGCACAATGCGCTTTCTTTGAACAAAAGAGCATGCGCGAGGATTGAGTCAGGAAGTTCCACGCTTGCGGTTAATCACGAGACAGTACTCGTGCTGATGCGCGTGCTCTACGCAACACGCGCGGCGCTGCCGGAAAAGAGAAGACGTTTGTGGCAATGCACACGACAGAAGTGCACGAACCGATAAAACGCGCCAACTGAAGTCAAACAAAGGCAAAATAAAGCCCCAAAATCACATTCAAACACCCACCGGCACTATTACAAACTGGCGCTGTGCCTAAAGACTCCACGCCGAAGCCCCATTAGCCGCTCAAGCAATGAAAACTCACCGGGTGGATGTAGGCAAGGTAAGAACTTCTTCATATACTTGCTCTGTAGTTGAAAGTAAGCTCGATACACCAACCGTAGCAGAAGTAAATATGTTGAAAAACTGGACGTAGACAGGCCGGGAGCTCACAGAAAAGCAATCAGTCAACTTGAATAAAGTCAGAACGAAGATGTAAAATTGTCCCAAACTGTAGTATCCAACGCAGCGAATAATGTGAGTTTGAGTCATAAACAGTACAATCCAGCGCAGTAAACTGTGTGAGCTTAAAGAAAATAAGCTACATAGATTTGAAGTTGATAAACGTTGATGATGAAGGTGAAGACAATTGAAGCAGATGATGAATATTGATAAAGTTCAAAATTGTTGAGGCGTGGGTTTTGCTGTGTAGTCAAATCGTCGCAAAATGTTGTAATAACTCACTGGTCAGGATACAGCTTGAAGAGTAGTTTATTTGTAAAAAGGACTACACAGCTGATCATCTGCTAGTCACATCCATCTTACAAGTCAGTTGAATGAGCAGAGTTGAACCATAACATTCTGAGTGTGACAAGTAGTAGTGGCATCATAGACACAGTGACAGCTGTAAGCAGGTGAATAATGAATGCTGCTTAACATTGAACATAGAATATAACAATTCTATATCACAACATGTAGACATTGCTCTCTCCATGATTGGGGCAGGAGCCAGAGGCCACTTGGCGTTGGAAAGCCATAATATGATTATTTCCCCTGTTTAAGTCAACTTAGGTTACACTTTCTCTCTATTGCTGTGGAATATAGCGGGGATCCATGACAAAATTAACTAATAAAGAGTGGCTGGGATTCCTCACTAATTTTGAATTGATTTATCTACAAGGGTCTTGGGCTTTGAAGGACTTCTTTATTAATGGTTTCCTCTTGTACTGTATCCCTGCTGTTCCCGCTGCTTCGGGGAGTGCGATGGGGCGACTAACTGTCTTAATCTCAGTTAAATGTAACAAGATAAAGGTGAAACTATTAGGTATTTCCACCTTATATCATTTGTATTGCGGTCAGGAGTGGGTGATATTGATCATACATTTTTATAACAATCTTTGTGATCATCAAAACGCCAGTGTTGTTGCTATGTTAAATGAGGCGACAATGAAGGCCAGTAACATTAGTCAAGTATTTTGCATTGTCTGGATAGGGGATTTTAATAGTCAAACATGTCCGCTCAATGATTCGAGGGTGTGTGGCATTGAAAAGAAGAAGTGCCAAGTCTTATCATACTCCATGTGGGATGCACCTAACAACATTTGGTTACAATTGACTTAGTTTATTTAGAAGACTGTGTGAAGGCTACCCCTAAACAACTCCCTACTTTTACAGGTGGAATTAACTCTAGCACAGTAGGTTTTATGCTAATAGCTAATGATTATATTTGTTTTCTTGCTGATTTTACAGTAATTCCACACTCTGCCAGTGATCATAATCCTTTAGCAGGTTTGTTAAAGATGGATTGCCCCATAGCTGATTCTAAGCTCATATCTGGTCCCATTGCATATAATGCAAATCGGGGGTGCAGAATACTATGGGACCAGGTAGACCTGAAGAATGTTGAGGGGATATTGTGGCTTAAAATGATGAGCTAGTAAAGCGGTACCTTTCAGATGAGAACTCCCCCTGATGTTGAGTCCAGGATTTCAAGAATTTCTGCTCCGTTATCTATCAACTTCACACTCCGTGGTCAGGTCATCCACTGCAAGGTGGTTTAATAGCGCCTGTTGAAAAGCGCACAGGCAACTAAAGTGGCTCTAAAGACATCTCCAAAAACAGGGAAGCAAATGTTGCTGCCTGTAAGGATTACAAGGATATCATTTTAGTTAGAAAGGCTGAGCTGAGAAATGAAGCTTCGGAGGATCTGTTGGTTGTCAACCATGCCAAACTCTCAGACATGATGGGCGATATGGGGTTGGAAAAACCTTTGATCACTCTCCTCCGAGACTACATTTGAACACCACGGTTTACATTTTGTATGCCATCTATAGTTTTGACTAAGGATGTTCGCCAGGGATATATCCTGGCCCCTTTTTTTATTTGCTATTTGCATAAATGGTCTAGATGCTCATTTACTGCAAAAGAAGTTGGATTTCCCTAGAGTGGGCGCCTGTTACATTCCTCTGCTTCTCTGTGCAGATTATGTTTTCATTCCAGCAAGGACGGCCAATAGACGGCAAAAAGCACTTGAAGCCTTTGTTGATTTCATGCCTTCCTTAGACTTGAAAATAAACCACTGTAAGTCTTTTATAATGGAATGTGGGCCAAAAAAAACTAAGTCTAAGATCTTTCAAATCCAGAGGAACATGGTAGAGAAGGTACCTATTTTTGTTTTCTGGGTCTTCTTTTTAATTCACAATTAAGGGGTCGATTAAGATCTCGCCCGAAAAGCATTCCAACTGATTCAGTTCCGGAATGCTTTACGAACGACTCAGATTGGGGGAGTCGACCGAGCAATTCTGATGCATCCGGATGCTTCCGGATATGATTTGGTTGGACTCCCATTGACTTCAATGGTAGCCTGTGTTCCGAACGAGAACACAGGCTCTCATTGAAGAAAGGGGTGTCTGGGGAAAACCGTGCACCCTGTGTGCCTGCCACACTGAACATGGTTGGAAACGGGGGCACAGGCCCAATTCGGAAGGTCCCAGGTAAAAGGGGGGCTGGCTACGGGCCCCCAAAGACAGCCGTTTCTGTTCGGATAAACCAAATCAGAGCCGCTGTCTGAATCGATCATCGTAATCCCTCAATCGAAAACCGAGTCCAAAGAGCAGTAATGTTCAGCTCCGAAAGCCTCGACCTCTCCAAACGCCTTTCAGAATTGTAATCGGTTGTTCAGAACTGTGTACGATTCAATCTGAAACAGAGGTTCCAAATCGGATTCTGCAAACCAAAATCCGATTTGGAGGCCTTCCGAATGGCATTGTAATTGGCCCTGTATTCAAAAGGAGGGAGAAGAGATCTACATGGATCAAGAGGGCCGAATTACCACTTGCTGACAGTGGAAGGTCCAGACCACAGAGTTGGCCCTCAAAAGTGTGTTTGGCAAAGAGGGTACTGGGCTGTTCCTGGGGTAGTAGTGTCGGTCAAGGAAAGTGGATGATAAAGGGTGGTTAAATGGTAACCATCCAGTGGGTATCCATTTTTTTGGATATAATGGCCTCACACACCCTTGCAGGTGTCATGCTTCATCATGGGCAATGCTCCTCGTTGGGTGGGCGGTGCAATACCCAACAGGCTACACCTCAAAGAGGGGCTCTTTGGCAGAGATCTTTTTCCAACTGCCCGTGGGTGAAGTGCGGGTGAGGGGCCAGGGGGACAGTAGACGGAAAGTGAGTATAAAATAACATAGGGGTGCCAGAAGGAACTTTATTCTGATGGTCCCCTACGTAAACTAAAAACAATAGTGAGTCTGGGAGTTCTGGAAAGCGATGTATTCCGTACTCAAGACTATACTACAAGGTGAAGATAATGGTCGACATGTTTCTCGCATTGGGTAAAGTTACCGGCGATTCATCAGGACCTATAAGTATACTGTCTATAGTGTTTGTGATCTCTCTATGTATCAGTATTCACATCAACAGTATGGAAAGTACCTGCTTATACATGGTTCCATGCCTAAGAGTCAGGAGTTAATTGTACCAGCAGTGCCTGGCGGGATGGACATTGGTGAGGTCTGCCTCTTTAGCTAAGGTTGTAGCCCCCGTGTCCGCGCAGGAACGCCTACCCTTCTCCGCCAGGACCCGGATAGTCCTGGGTCCTGGCGGAACTCTTAGGCATGGAACCATGTATAAGCAGGTACTTTCCATTCTCCTTTCTTTTCCGACTTAGCACGTGTGCTGCACTGTGCAGCACGCATATAAAGTAGGAAAGATTTTAAGTATGTCTAAGCATAGTAATTTGTACTGAAAGGATACCCTTCCAATGCAAAACCTATCATAGATTCCAGGACGCATTCTAACACTATGGCGCTAAGGTGTGTGCCTGGCGCATGCCAGCTAATATTCCGTGAATATGGTGCTCTCCTGCTCCTTCCCTGTCCGCAACACAGCGCAGCATTTCTTGCTGCTGCGTTCCGTGGCTGTTTTGATCTGGGCTCATGGGTAAATGTTAATATGAAAAATGCAGTGTTCACAAGGACTGCCACGTCATTTGCTTCACCTTACTCCAGACAGAAGAGAACATACAAAGTCCATTTTAGTGGGCAGCGGGCTGAGCCTTAGTGGGTCAGGGCAGATGGACTTTCCATTTTTCTGATCTGCCTGTGGCTGATCGCACTGCAAGTGCCCAAGCGGAGCTATTTCACAAATCATTTCAAGCACTCCGGATATTGGGGTTCAAGGTGCTAATTGTGGTGGCTGTGTGGTTGACAATCATCACATCTCAACATTGAAACAATAGTGTAGGTCATCAATGATAAATTGTTATTACAGTTTTGAGACTCATGTCAAGATGTTAACAAAGATTTTTTTATAGCCTCTGTTCATAGTGCAAAATAACAACACACAAGAACCAAGACTCCTTCCGACGCAGGCCACCATGATGCCCCTGCCAGCCCAGATGTCCTATGGAATATCAGTGATGCAAGGAGCATCCTTGCCTGCAACCCCTCTGCCACCTCCATACTCCTACATCCATGGCACCAGTACAGCCAGCCAGGCCTGAGATGGAACCCGCACAGAGTAAAACTACAGCACCAGGAAAGATGCCTTCATGGTGATCAGAGTGTCTTCCAATAAATATATTGATTATTAACAATATGTAAATACATTTCTGAGGTATTCTGTATGATGGTTCATTGAAGGCATATAAAAATATACAGGCTACAGGAAACAACTACTGATTGGAACAAGAAGAAGGATCTAAATAGCTTACTATTCAGTGGTGGACTGACTAACTAGATATGTGACCCAGTAAACGAACAATCCATGGAAGTTCCTCAATGATTATCAAACTGTTTATTTGCATGCATTAAATCTATTCTGAAGTAATGACAATGGAATATGAACACTCAATCATTTCAGTCCAATGAAGAATAATTCTACGTGCAGGATGTGAGTAAAAGGAAATTCAACACTATTTAGGGGAGAAAGGTGGATTATAGGTTACACTGGCTACGTCCAACTGCATGACTCTTAATACCTATTTTCTAGGAGGATGTACAGCTACACCCCATTGGGCCAGCAAGACTGGTCAGAATTGGAGCAGGTTTAAAAAACACATCTTGGGGAGGTCTGGGTGTACTTTCCCAAAAATGTTTTGACATTTAAAAGCAGCTTTATATTGGAGGATTTAGGGGCTCTCCCTTAAGGAATGATTAGTAAATGTTCTTGCAAAGAGGCATTTTTAAGCATATTGAATGAGCAACACTGGTCAAAACTGGGCAGGATTTAAAAGAAATATTTCAAAGGGTCTGGGCGTTCAAGAGTTTTTTGGTAAAATGTGTAACTAATGTGGTAATTTATAGAAAATAGTGCATGTGTGTATGGGCAACACCTTTAAGTGATCCACGGAAAGTCACAGACTTGTAAAACAGATTCAGGACTTCCCAAATCTTTCCTTCTCTTTGATTAATATTAGTGGGATTCTTTGAGCTCAGTATCTGAGGATCGCAACAAAATTGCTCCAAAATCTTCAGGAAGTGAGAGCAGGTTAGGAGAAGGAAGTGGGATTGTTGAAGTTCAACAAGAATTGTCAAAGCCAAGTGGTCTCGCTTTGGTAGAAAGAAAAGGAGTGGCATGGTAATATAGTTGAGAACTAAGATTGTGTGCTTGTTTACTATTAATTTATCATGAAAAGTGAACCTCATTGCTGAACACTTAAAGGCATTCTTGTACTACATACTTGTTACAAAATGCAATTCACACACCTATGAGTGTCAATCTTAGACTCCACCTGTACAGTCCTTTCTATGGGGAGATCCTCAAATATGTAAGTTCACGAATTAAACATGGGAGGGACCAGAGGCAATGGTTGGAAGAAGAGGAATGCCTAATTCTAAATAGGAGGTGTTTACGAAAGAGGAAAGAGGGGTTTGGAGACTAACAGAAACCCATCCACAAGAGGCTGCCCATTGCTATTCACAAACTGCACTTCAAAAGTTATTACAGCCAGAAAGGACCAAAAACAGTAGTAAATGTACTCCAATTCATACCTGGGGTAAGTCCAGCAACACACAGAGCCAACTACTGGTGCTGCAATACCCTTCCATAGATAGTTTCAAAAACTTTCATAATCCTTTACCATATTGGTGACACCTAGTAACAAGTGAAGTCCTTTTAAGTTGACGCTCGATATGTTAAGAATTCTCAGCCACAAAACGGGTCAATTCTCACTTCCTAAAATGGTAAGACATGCACACCCCAGGTACTCGAGGTCATTTGATGTCAAGTCACAACAAATGTTGACCTAGGAGTTCTGTCTCTCAGAGTCAAGTCACAACCCACTGTTGAAAATCCTCACTCAACCTTAGGGGGCATGCTTCTGGGGTGGCTAGGTCAAAAGGCCTCTTCCACACACACATTCATCCTTCAAGGGTCTGTGCTTCGGGTCCTGTCTTTCCTCCCTATCTTTCCTGTTCATGCATTATTTCTAGAGGCCGCTGGCTATAAACCTTGGATTTACAATTACACACAATTCTATTCACTGGACATTTCTCTTTCCTGTCCATCCAACCAACATATATACTGTCATGTCCTACTCAAACCTCATTTGTGTAAAATCAATTTGTTTCATCTTTGGCACACATCAACAATAAAAGCCATGCAAGGCAAGTAAAATATACGGTAAACACAGTTACCTACTTTGGTTCAACATGCTTATGATGTTCCACCAACTGGCCAGGAGCAGGGCTGGGCTGTGCTCCTCCACTGGGACTCTTCTCCCTTACCTCTGGAGCCTGGGTTTATTGTGTGAAGTCCAGTCTGGCATGTCCTGGTTTAACAAGCGGAATGGTTTTACAGCCAACAATGCACCATCTGTTAACAAGCATTGGCATAGCCAATAGGTCTCGCTTGTGGGACCTTATAAGTATTTAGTTTTGCAGCACAATATCCTTGGTGCAACAAGGATATTGTGCTGCAAAACTAAATACTTATAAGGTCCCACAAGCGAGACCTATTGGCTATGCCAATGCTTGTTTAGGTTTCTGCCATCATCAGTCTTCAGCCTCTCAGGCGGCCATATGTGGAGGTCAGGGCACGCAGGCCTCTGTTAGGCAGCCTTCACCACATCCCAAAGTGATGTGCTGCAGAAAAAGAATCAATCATGTCATAAGTAGGAAGCATCAAAACTGTTCCCCAGCACAGCCGGGCCCATCAGACTGTCTGCACCGGGAGGGAGGCTCGGCATCTGTCATGTCAGCCTAGGTGAGAAGTATTAGAAATGCCAGTTAACCCTGGAAAGGCAGGGCGCACCGGTGCTCAGTCCCCTTCTTTGTTTCTCGGGAGAAAATGACAAGTGGAGTGTGTGCACATCATTTCTCAGGCCTGCCGGTGGACCCCCGCCCCCCTCTCCGTGGCTCACTTGGAGAGCTCCGGAGTGGAGTTTGGCAACTGATTATGGAAGTAACAGAGAGCGAGGCGAAAAATGAAAATGCTGAAAGAATTCGAACAAGAGGAATGAAAAAGCATGCGAGAGTGGTGCGTGCATGCACGCGCCTCGCACTAAAAGTTTAAACAAGCAAAAGCAAATGGAAGCAAATGGTGGGGGCCTGAAGGAGGAGGGGGTGCGAGGGATGAGGGAACACGGCCTGGGGGAAGCTGGCTGGGGAGGGGGAGGAGAAATGCAAGGAAGGCTGTGTGCCGGCCGGCCATCCAAGAATAATTAGGGGAGGAGAAGCCGAGAAGCCGCAGAGCGCACGCTGGGCGAAGCCCTTTGATGTGCTATGCGGCAAATGCAATTAGGAGGGTGGGAGGCTGATGCGCGTTCGTGTTTGATCACGTGGTTCACGTGAACTTCATGAAAACCGCCAGCAAAAAGCTGGTGGTTTCACGAGGATTTTCGGCACTTGAATTCTCGCTCCGCTCGATGCGCATGCGCGCATCGATAGGTCGCGAGACCTAAAAACAAAGAACAAAGTACCGGTGTTGTGTAATATCAGTTATCCCCTCGGGATCCGGTATCCCCTGCTCTTCGGCTCTCTTCGGCGCTCTGCCCGATTGGCCAGCTCGTACTGCTCTTCTGTAGCCACACCCCCTCAAGGAGATTGGAATGGTTCTCAAGCCTGGCTCGGCATGGGCGGACAGAAACAGCAGCGCTCCGAGCCGAGAATGGCTCATAAACAATCCTTTGCCAGTTTAAAGTCTGTCAGTAGCCGAGCGTGATAAATTTAGGAAAGACTACAGTCAGGACAGGCGGCTACCTAGAGCTTGTGCAGAGGGGCTCTTAGCGTGTACTCTGAGGCCGAGGTTGCAGCCAGGAAAATAAAATGGATCAAAGTGAACGATCACAAATGTTGCTATAAAAGCCAGTGAATATTGTTCACTCAAGGAAAATGTGTAAAATATTGCATTTTATAACCATAAATCTAAAGGAATTTGGTAAAAAAAATGCATTTTACTTGTATTGATTTTTTCCCTTCCTTTTTTCTTTAGTTTGTTTTCTTTTATCCTGTCCTCCTTTCCATCCATCTTTAATACTTTTATTAACATTTACTTGTTTTTTGCATTCTTCTTTCAATCCTCTTTCATCTTTCTTTCTGTCCATACTTCTTTCTTTCCATCTCTCATTGTATTTATCTTTCTGACCTTGTTTATATTAAATGTAATTTACTTTCATTCTTCCATCCTTTTTGTAATTCATTATTTTCTTGTTCCTTTCGTTCTTCTTATCATCCTCTTATCCATCCTTCCCCCCTTGACTCTATCCTTTTTTTGTATTCCTTCAATTTAATACTTCCTCTGTTTTCCCTTCCTTTGCCCTTACTTCTGTCTCCCATTTCTTCTTTCCATAATTTCATTCTATTTTCCAGCTCTCCTTATTTCTTTTTCTCCTTCCATTTTTTGTTTTATTTGTTCCTTCCATATTCTTCCTTCGTCCTTTTTTATTATTTCTTTCCATTGTTCTTCTTTTGAGGCCTTTCCCCTGCAAGGTGGAGAAGTATGGAGGTTGGAAACGGCGAAGGGTGCAAGGCAGAGGGGGAAGGGTGAAAGGCAGATGTGGAGAAGGGTGCAAGGTGGAGGGGGAGAAGGGTGCAAGGCAGAGGGGGAGAAGGGTGCAAGGCAGAGGGTAGAAGGGTGCAAGGCAGAGGGGGAGAAGGGAGAAAGAAAGATGTGGAGAAGGGTTTAAGGCGGAGGGGGAGAAGGGTGCAAAGCGGAGGGTGAGAAGGGTGCAAGGCAGAGGGGGAGAAGGGTGCAAGGCAGAGGGGGAGAAGAGTGCAAGGCAGAGGGGGAGAAGGGTGAAAGGCAGATGTGGAGAAGGGTGCAAGGCGGAGGCGAGAATGGTGAAAGGCACATGTGGAGAAAGGTGCAAAGCGGATGGGGAGAAGGGTACAAAGCGGAGGGGGAGAAGGGTGCAAGGCAGAGGGGGAGAAGGGTGCAAGGCAGAGGGATAGAAGGGTGAAAGGCAGATGTGGAGAAGGGTGCAAGGCGGAGGGGAGAAGGGTGAAAGGCAGAGGGGTAGAAGGGTGAAAGGCAGTGGGGTAGAAGGGTGCACGGCAGAGGGGTAGAAGGGTGCAAGGCAGATGGGTAGAAGGGTGCAAGGCAGAGCATGAGGAGCATCTAGCAGCACCAGGCCTGTCAGCAGTTTTAAAGGGTCCTATGCAAACAACTATGCAGGGCCCCAAGTCACAAGCGCATGTTTCGAAGTTTAAAAATAAAGTGTTATGGGAAAGAGAAAACACAGTAGCTCCAGTCTCTGCCACCAAGTAATGATTTCAAATGTGTCAGCTGACATGAAAAAATACAAAATGCTATCTTCAAAACCTATACATAGTTTTTATAGCACAATCACCGGTGCTGTCAAAGCGCTGGGTCTGAGGAAAAGAGTCCCTTTGGCAGTCCTTGAGTGTCTGGTTCGGTATTAGCGAGGACATGCTCTTCATACAGTGTGGACCCGCTTTCATCAGCGCCGTGAGGGCCAGACACGGCTGGGGCTGGAAGCTTCTCATGACAGCCAGCGTGCTTACCAAGGAGACGGGAAAGCAAGAACTAACCTCTCCTAGGTATCAATTCAGTACCTAGGTAATATATCCATCATGCAATATCAATATCAGCATTGTCCCAACGCAAAGATTATTTAGAAAACATTTTCTAATTTATTCATTGCATGTCCACAGAATTCATAACACAAAAAAACATCATCATAGTATACAGTACATTCATTTATATACAAAATTATTTACAAAAACCCCACAGAAAAAAGAGAAGCAAAATATGTCATTCATACATTAAGTCATAACAAGCATCCAAGCATTCATTAAACGCTGTCAACCACAACTCAACTCCCATACCATAAAACAAACGTTAGACAAAAGAAATACATAAATTCATATACATGACAGAACAACAGAGGAAAAAGGCGCATACGTGCGTTTTGGAAAAAGACCCGTGTCCACAGTTCCTTCGTCAGGGCGCAATTAATACAGTTCTTAATAGACACAAATTCTTAATAGATGTATTGTAAATTCTTTTTTCAGTTTTGTACTTTCAATCCTTCAATGGAAATTAAACGAAGGGGCTTTAATTTTGAAGTGACATCCAATATCGTCATGTCATCATATAATTCTCAGGTTCCCTGATGTTTAAACAGTCAGAACTCTTCCACCTCTGGAGATATTCTTATGGCATACACCTGCTACTTCTAGTTAACAGGCCCACAGTCATCCTGGGAAATATCCAAGGGACATGCAAGGCAGGATAACAGGCTTCTGTACAGAAGCACGATAGAGGTAATTCCAAAAGACTACAGACACAAGCAAACTCGTCGTATGGAGGAAATCTCTCCAGATGTAATAAACTCGGTCTCAGAATACACATCCGCGAAGTAAAAAAACCAGGAACACCTCCGTGAAATACACCAACGCTTAGCTAAATTCAGCTATTCTCCAACCGGCGTAACGTCCTCAATATGGCAGGAAAAGGCCCAAGGAGACGTGTCCTTGGCATTAACTGGCCCAAAATTCATTCTCTGCAGGTCTCACTAGGGAAGTAGCCGATCCCGAGCTGGCGGGGGCCAGAGGGACGGCTGCACAGGGCTAAAGTCAGAGGGGCCCTGATGAGGGTAGCAACTTCTGCTGGTAGCGAGAAGAGGGGGTGGGGGTGCACAGCGAAGGATACAGGTGAGAGGGGGGAGTGTGGATGTATAGAAGGGACAGAATGTGAGGAGGGTGTGAGAGTGGGAGCGAAAGGAGGGAGGGCACAGAGAGATTTAAAAGGGGGCTCTGGTGAAAAGGTGCGTGCAGGAGGGTTTCAAGGTGGAGAGGGGTGAATATAGCAGAGAGAGAAAGAGAAAAAGGAGACAGGTGTGACAGGGGGAAGGCAGCACAGGGAGGGATACAGGTGAGCAGGGTGTAAAGGAGTGGGGAGGGGAGGTAGCAAAACAAAGTAAAGAGAGGAGCCAGGTGAGTAAGAGATGTAAATACATTCGAAAAAGAAGGCATTAGGGAGCGAGAGAGAGAGAGACAGGGATGGGGCTAGTGAAAAGAGGAGACCGAGAGAAAGTGACTGAAGATTAAACCAATGCAGAGAGACAGCGAGCAGGTGCGTAAATGAGTTATGGGGGTGAAAGGGCGAGATTTTGATCGATACCTTATATCTATTGATCCAAACCTCGATCTGGTCGACTGAACCTTTATTGCCTGTCTTGGAAGGAAACAGTACACCTATCTGCAAATTAGTTCACCCAAGAAAGGACTCTACTCTCAAAGATCACGGACAACTTCTAGGTTTCAAAAGTTTATTGTAAAGATATAATGAGCTGCAAATACAAGCATCTCAGAATGAGATTCACGAGATACACAGGTCCAATTACATACATGTGCTCTCGAAAAGCCCTCAGACGAGCAACAGAAATCACTAACACAAGTTCTAAAAATAGCAAAGCTATCAGCATAGACGCATATCTCTCCTTCATTTAGGTTGGAGGAAAACAAACACAGGTTAGGCGTCCCTACCCTGTTCTAGATGGTATCCCTACTTAACCAAATCCCAACCTAACAAAGGTGTCAGCAATGAATGACCCCCAAGGGAAGTCACCCACTCTAAGTCTCTTGGTGAAAACCTAAAGTTCTCCAGTCATGACCCCTCACTGCCTACCCATCCGCTCTCTAAAGGGTCCTCAGGTCTCTGCTCTAACTCCACCCAGGGGTGCTGTCCCTAATACAAAACAGTCAACAACATTTGAGACGCCCCTTGCGAAACGCCTCTCACGTGGTGCAACTTCAGGCTTTTTCCATGATGCTTTGTATTGGGCCTCAGACGTTAGAGTTGACCTTGCTTCTCAGTCTCTTCTCCGGCCCGCTGATACCCCTTAAACATTCCAGAACCCTCCTCCATGTCTGGGCCGTCTACTGAACAGACCTCTATTCATTCACTTATAATTGGATCCCCCCTTTCCTGTTGCAGACAGATATCTGCCGCCAAGAACCCAACTCTCATAGACTTCTAAAAAAAGCTTGCAACATTTCTCAGCCCAGACATGTACGTGTAAATCAATGCTAAAACATCTCAGGCCTACAATATTTCACATTATGATTATAGCATTCAATTTCTTCATTTAATTAAAGCATGTTAAAACTCTTATTCTATTATTTAGAAAACATTACTCTAAATCATGGCCCATTAATGCAATGACCAAAAACGTTAAACAATCTGTGTCGTGAAAAGAAACACCTTCCCTTTTAGCTCCAGCTCTGGCCCTGAGGCCTACCACGTTCTGCGTTTTACCACAGACCATCTTATATGTTAACAGCTACACGACATAGATTCAAAATAATCACGTCTAATAAAATCATATAATGTCACACATTTCTGTATTAATTCCACTTCTACTTAAATCTCTATATTAGCTATACATTTAGAATATAATTTCAGATACTATTAGCACTCATGGCATTTCTCTTCATGTATTATGCTCTCTATAGGTAAGTGTGATGTACTCATATATTTATATCAGTTTGCGCTCTCTCAGTTCCCCCCTTTGATGACCTCTCGGGGTCATCACTAACATTTAAACTGCAGTTATTGCTGGCATTCTCTGCGCTTCCAGAGCTCTCAGGCTCCTGTACTGATTATCTTGTATGGCAGCCAATCTTTGCAACTGTTCTCTTTGGGCCCTTTCTGACCTTCTTGCTCTGTACCATTTGAATACCCTCACCAATCCCCACAATATTATCCCACAGATCAATATTATGATGATAGGCTTTAGGATATACCAAATAAAGCTTTTGCCTAAGGTGGAAACCCACCCTCCAACTGTACTCATTCCGTGGCCCACCTTTTCCCAGACATTTTCTCTACTCAAGTCTTCGATCTCTTTGTGTATATTAGTTATGTTCTTAATAACTTTCTCAAGGGGTTTTGAAAGGTCTGGAATGTAAGTGCAACATTCCTGAACCTTCAAAGCCTTACAGACTCCGCCCTCTTTTGCTAATAAGACATCTAATGCAAGCCGATTTTGAAGAACCATAGCCCTTATCGATTGCATCTCTCCTTCTACCAGCATTAAGGACTGAGCAGTGCTGGCAGACAACCTGTCGACAACTGTTGCCAGTCGTCTAATTTTAACATCATTAAGGATTATTCCCAAAAGAGGGAACATAGCTCCAAAGACATCTCCAACCATTTCTGCATCGCCTAAATCTCTCCTTCCCCTCGATGATGTCTGGCCCTCAATGATCAATAAGTCTTGTGCATGATATATTTTGGGGAAGACAATTGCCAAGTAACATGATCCATACCAGTTGTCAGGTAGTCTCACGTAAGCATTTCTTCCACATACAAAATACACATTTGGGATCACTTGCATTCCCTTCAGGAAATCCTTAGTGTAGTACTCTAAATTAAAAGCATGTTCACAGTCAACTTCACCCACGTATACATTTTCATAATACGTTTTGGCTCGGTGAAGACATAACTTTCCTTTCTGCGCTTTATCTAAAGCTATTGGACCACTACTACCCTTTCTCTTGTGTGACTTCTCTTCCTCGGTCCAATCTAATTTCCCTTGTCCTGATTTTTTCAAAATCTTTTGTCTCCTGTAACGATCATCCACCTGCCCTATGAACTTTTTCTCGACTTCTGACACCTTGCATGTCAGGTTATTTCTACGGGCATGTGAAGTATCTAAGGTAATCCAAGGAATGAAGAACTTGGCCAATCTGTCTTCACTCTTCCAGTAATCCCATTTATTCATCTGCTTATAATTCGGGACTTCTGGCAACACAGAATCATAATTGGAGAAATAGTATTCAAAACTATCTCTCTCATAAAATATACTAAGCAATAAGCTACATGTAATGCCATATGTCAGAGGGAGGTGATGATATCGAATTCCTTCATCTACAGACGCAGGCAACTGCATGCAGACGTAGCAATCCTTAACCTCCATGGCATCCACGTATTCATACAAAAGTTTAGCATAAGCATTTGACCTAAAGTCTCCTTGGGACTCGTCTACATGTAACCTGCGGGCTTCTGCAGCCAATAACGCTTTCTCTTGAGTGTTTTCCCTTTTCTCACCTGCAACAGTGGGTGTAAGTGTTACTACAGAATTCGCATCAGTTACCTTTACCTCTTCCTCATGTCCCTTTACATAAGAAATTGTTACCACTAAAGCTATTAATATTATCACTCCTACTATTAGTGTACCTATTATACATTTAGCTCTGCGGTTCGGGGTGCCGGCCTCCATTTCGTCAGACAATCTAGCTTTTCCCTTTCTCTTTGCAAAAAAAGTTCTTTTCCTCTCGTTCCTTTACAGTCTCTTTCAATCCTTTTTTGTCTTTAGAATCCACACAGCTGGAGGCTGACAGCCTTTTTCGCAAAAAGTCCTTTCACAGTTCAAAAAGACAACCCTAGCCCTTCTCCATCCACTCAAGGGGTTCCCTAAAATTCTCTGCTTCCTGGGCGCTAGGTAATCTTCTTTTCTTCTGCTTGCTTTATTTACAAAGTCCTTTAACAATCGACTATTAGATTTGTGGTTGCAGCTTCAATAGCATAGTTCAATATTTCCATGCGAAGAGTATGCTCTTCATGTGCTGTTATCGTGGTACCAAAGTCGGGGAATTTCAATTCTGTAAGAAACATGTGTTTTAACTTGCTGAGGCGGGGAGGTCTGGGGAGCACGAATGTTAGTGACCCTTCTTGTTCGACACCGGGTACCAACAGTTGTATTTCCACGGTGATAATGGGCTCAGAACTGGACACCACCACCGCTCGGATCCTCCCTGTCTCCGGTTTCACAGACATTTGTCGCCAGATATGTCCACTCAGGTGTGGAGTATCTTCTGTTAGGCACACGCACTCTTCTTGACCTTCTTCGGTCTGGTGCTTCAGCGCCCTGAGCACCTTCTTCTGGGTCTGAGTCTTCTGATATCGGAGGAAGGGTTGCTTCTGGAGTTGACCTCAGGCTAGAACTTCTTCTTTGCGGCCAATTTGCTTCTCCACGTGCCCTTCTACTCCTTCTCCTTCTGGTCTGTTCTCGCTCTCTTTCAGACCTGTCAGGGTCAGACTCGTACTCCCAGCTGTCTTCTCCTTCTGTAGCGTCTTCTGTTTCGCTGTTGTACTGACCGTCCTCAGCTTGGTCAGACTCGTTCCCTGCTTCCACTGGCACCTCTACAGCTTGGCTAGCCCCCTCTATGGCTTCTTGGTCCTCAGCTGGACGTCCATCCGAGAGAGGAGCTGTTTCCAGAGGTGCTGGAACCCTTTTCGTATGCGACGCGTGTATCCAGTTGGGCAGGCCTCCCACCTTTACAGCTGTACTTGTGATCAGGATGACCTGGTAGGGCCCACGCCAACGAATATCCAAGCAGCTTCTTCTCACATGTTTCTTCACCAGGACCCAGTCCCCAGGATACAGGTCATGGCAAGGGCCCTGGCACGCTGGAACCTCTGCAGCCTGCACCTGAAGGGACACAGAACGCATGGCGTCAGACAGCCCCTTACAATAGTCCAGGATCATATCATCTGTGATATTTAACAGTGCAGTAGCTGGAATAGATGGCAGTCTCATTGCTCTCCCCATTAACACCTCATGTGGTGACAACCCTGTTCTTCTGTCTGGGGTACTACGAAGGCTCATGAGTACTAATGGCAGGGCGTCAGGCCAACTCAGGGTCGTTGAGGAGCAAACTTTCGCTATTCTGGACTTGATCGTGCCATTAATTTGTTCCACAATTCCTGAGGCTTCTGGTCGGTAACTGCAATGGAGCTTTTGGTCTATATTCAGTGCAACACAAATCATCTTCACAAGCTCGCTGTTAAAATGTGTTCCCCTATCTGATTCCAAAAAGGCCGGCACCCCGAAACGAGGGATAAGTTCTCTAAGCAGTAACTTAGCCACTGTGAGGGTGTCGCACCTACGTGTAGGGTATGCCTCAACCCATCTGGAGAACACACAAACAACCACCAGGACATAGCGGAGGCGGTTGCATCTTGGCATTTCAATGAAATCTATCTGCATTCTGTTGAATGGACCTCCAGACCTTCCTATGTGACTTAGTGCAACTGGTGTTCTTTTCCCTACATTCAGCTGCTGGCAGGTCACACAACGCTGGCACACTGCTTCTGCTGCTATTCTAAACTTAGGATTGTACCAAGTCTGTCTAAACACTCTCAGCATAGCATCTCTCCCTAAGTGTACGGGACCATGTATGAGTCTAGCCATTGGACTCACCATCTCATTGGGCAACACTGCTCTGCCGTCTGCTGAGACCCAAAAATGAGTCTCACCCATTACACATCCTGCCTTTACCCATGTTTCCTTTTCTGAATCAGGAGCATTTTCTTGCATGGTTGACAATTCATCCCAAGTATCAACGGTTTCCAGTATCATGGCTAATTCAGTTCTTACATTTATTCCACCCACATCCACCTCTGTGAAAGAGTAACCTTGTTCTGCGCAATACCGCGCAACTTCATCAGCATATCTATTGCCTTTCGAAACAAAGTCCTCATTTTTGGTATGTGCGATGCACTTTACAACTGCGATACTTGCTGGACATTGCAATGCTTCTAACAACAAGCGCACAAACTCTCCATTGCGAATGGGAGAGCCTGAAGAAGTCATGAACCCTCTTTGAGACCATAACTGCCCGTAATCATGAACTACCCCAAACCCGTATTGGCTGTCGGTGTAGATGGTGACTCGAATTTGATTGCCTGCTAAGCAAGCACGTGTTAGGGCAATAATCTCGGCTACCTGAGCGGAGTTTACTCCTTCCAGGCACCCTGCTTCCACAACTCCTTCAATGGTACAAACAGCATAAGCTGCTCTCAACTGCCCAACTTCGTCTCTTACACATGAGCCATCGACAAAGAAAACTTCGTCTGGGTCGGTCAGTGGCTCATCTACGATGTCGGGTCTGGGTTTGGTGCATAGTTCAGTCACATCGAGACAGTCATGGTCTGTATATTCATCATCATCATCAATATCATTTGGAAGTGGCATTAAGGTAGCAGGGTTCAAAACAGAGCATCTCTTGAGGGTCACGTTCTCTGCAGCAAGAATAACTTGCTCATAGCGCGTGAGCCTGCTATTGGTCAGATGCTGTGTTTTGGTCCTGGTCATCAACAGTTCAACAGAATGTGGCACGCACACCTCTAACGGGTGCCCCATAACAATATTTTCACATCTCTCAATGCTGACACCCGTTGCAGCAACGGATTTGAGACATCCGGGCAACGCTGCGGCTACTGGGTCTAAAGTAGCTGAGAAATAAGCAACTGGTCTACGGGCATTCCCATGGATTTGGACCAACACAGACAACGCACAACCTTCTCTCTCACAACAGTAAAGAAAGAATTGTTTATTGTAATCAGGCATTCCCAATGCCGGAGCACGACACAGGTCCTCTCTCAGCTGTAAGAATGCCATCAAACAGTCTTTGTCCCATGGTACCGGATCACTCACCTCCTTGTGCGTCAGTTTTTGCAAAGGTTTTGCTTTCAGTGAAAAGTTCACGATCCACTGTCGGCAATAACCCACCATCCCTAGGAACATCCTGACCTCTCTCTGGGTCTGAGGCGCATTCATTTTCATGATCGCCTCTATCCTGTCTGGTGACACTTTTCGTTTGCCTTTCTCAATTCTGTGTCCCAAGTACTGCACTTCTGTCAGGCAGTACTGCAATTTTCCCGGGGATACCTTATGCCCATTGGCAGCTAGGTGATTTAACAAAGCAATGGAGTCTTCCCTGCAAGCTTCTTCTGTGTCTGACGCCACAAGGAGGTCGTCTATGTACTGGACCAGAACTGACTTCTGGGGCAGCACTAGACTTTCAAGATTTTTCTTCAGAAGCTGGTTAAAGATCGATGGACTCTCTGTATACCCCTGAGGGATACGACACCATGTTAGGACGCGATTTTCCAGCTTAAATGCGAAAAGAAAATGGCTATCTTCGTCCAAAGGGATCGAAAAGAAAGCCTGACAAAGATCTATCACAGTGAACCACTCAGCTTGGAATGGAATCTGAAACAGTATCACTGATGGATTCGGTACCACTGGACAACATGAAACGACTATGTTATTAATCTTTCTAAGGTCCTGCACTATCCGGAATTTCCCATTTGGTTTCTGCAGACCCATAATCGGGGAGTTACATGGACTACCCACGATTTCTTTCAGTATTCCCTGTTTAATCATGGACTCGATCACGGGTTTTATGCCTGCAATCGTTTCTGGAGTCAATTTATACTGGGGTGTTCTTGGGAACTCAGCATGCGGTTTCACTACAATTTTCACTGGGTCCACCCCTTTGACCAATCCAATCTCTTCCCCAGTGAAATCCCATACCTCTGATGCCACTGTCTCTCTCAAATCCCAGGGAAGCTCGTCTACTGTCAAAGTAGGGTACAGCTCCACACATATTCTTGAGTTTGCAACTTTGAAATCTGCATCATCATCATTAGTCAATACCTCCACTCCCTGGGGTGTACAATATATAGTACAATTCAATTTGCACAACAGGTCTCTTCCTAGCAGACACACAGGGCTTGAATCGCAAACCACAAATTGGTGCTCATCGCTGTACTTCCCTATTTTCACCTGTACCGGTTCTGTCAATTGGCTGGTTATTCTCCTGTTTGCGACCCCTACCACCTGTATGGTCTCTCCAGACATGGGCAGGTCTGGAACTGCAGCTGATCTGATCGTGGATCTAGTGGCTCCTGTGTCCACCAGAAATGTCGTAGGGCACCCTGCTACTTCTGCTTCCACATAGGGTCCCCTCTGATCTACCTCTAAGGCTGCCCCAAGGGTGCAGTCTTCTCTTTCCACTCTCTGTCCGGTTAATGGGTCCACATAATAGCATTCTTCACCTTCCACAAACAGGGGCATTTGTCTATAGGTCTTACCCATACTCCCTACTCGAGGAGGTTGCGGGAACTGGGCTCGGGGAGGAGCCCCCCCCCCTTTGAGCACCTTTCCTTGGTATGGCGTCGCCCCTCTCATAGGTGCGCTCTGGACCTCTTCCTCCTCTATCTCTTGCTCTCCGATCTCTACATTGTAAGGGCACTCGCGTTTCCAATGCCCCAACTCGTTGCACTGGTGGCACCTAGTCGTTTTCTTCAAGGTAGCTATGTCTACTCTGGGTCTAAAGGTAGTACTCTCCTCATTACCCTTGTTCTGACTGTACTGCTTCTTACCTCCTGTACCTGTCCCTTGCTGCTGTTGTTGCGGTCCCCCCTTTCCTGCTGTCTGCAATTGTACCACCATCAGCTTCTCTTTTAGTTTCTTAGCCTTGGAGTCTACCTCATCACAGCAGTACCTGGCATATCTCAGTATTTCATCTAGGGGTTTACTTTGCCAACAAATCGAGTGTTGCTGAATCATTAAACTAATATCCGGTCTCAGTCCCAGGACGAACTTGGACACGAATTGCCCTATGTCCTTTGGATCCATTACATCCAAGCCGCTATACTGTTTAAACGCCTTCAGCAATCTCTCGTAATATTCATGGACTGTCTCTTTGGGTTCCTGTCTCGTTCTGTCTATTCTGACCCAATCTATGTCTTGCATTGGCACTTTTTCTTTCAGCCAAGTCATCACTCTCTCGAATTTTGCCATCACGATCTCGGACGGCCCATTAGTCCTAGCATCTCTCTCTGGCTCCGTTGTGGGCCACTCAGCGCTAACCTTGCATGCTGTCCACAGATCTCCTGGTACTACAATGTCAAACAGCGTGTTCAGATCTATCCATAGGACTTTTGAGATCTTTACAAACCTCTCGACTTGCTTGTACCACTCCACGGGGCTCTCTCGTAACTTGGGGAAAGATGTGGTAAAAGCAGCTAAATCTCCCCTACTCCAAGGGACATGTACATAGCTCCCATTGGCAACTTCACGCAAAGGGTAAGCTTCTATTCCCTGCTGTCCTGGTGTTATACCAATCATGCTTCTTCTGCCGGTCCCTTTCTTGGACCACCTCTCTTCCCATTTATCTAGTGCCCTCCATGTCCTTATTCCAGCAATCAGTTCCCTTATGTGTGTTTTCAGCCCAATCGTTCTCCTCTCATCTAGATCTCGATCTGAGTAATGTAGCCTGTGGTTACCCTGTAATGCTTTGGTTCTTGACAAGTCCACCATATATTTGCCTGCTAGTTCGACTAACTTCTCATGGACTGCTCTCGCCTTTCGTGTGATGTCCTTTGCCATATACAGTATTTCATCCTGTTCATACATTTCCATTCTTTCTAAAGGCAGGGTACCATCTACCATGTCATCCAGATCTGACCTTAAGCTGGAGACATCAAGTCTCTTGGCTTTTATCTCAGCTCGCAATATGTCTTTTGAAGGGGGCTCACTGGTCTCCCTCCCATCCCAACTTCGAGCTCTGCGTTTGGGCTCGGGAGAGTTAATGGGTGGTCTCCCTCGCTCCCATCTCTCCAGGTCCCATGCTCGGCCATCCGATCTTGGAAGGTGATGGAACACGGGCCTGTTATCCCTACTCTCTCTCTGCCCACTCTCGTCTTCTTCTCTCCTCTCACCGCACATCTCTCTATTATTCTCCCTCTGGTCGCTACACTCCCTTTGCCTCGTATCGCTCAGTATCCGATACGATCCTTCCTGGTTCCCCATATTCCCTGGGCTGCGCTCATTTCTGTCATCACAGGGACTATGGTGCGACCTCTCACAACTCCCATTCAGTTCTCTGGTGCCGGGCACACAGTGTGGACATTTAAAGCTGTTCCTGTACTCTTGCGCTCTCCTCTCCCCTTCACTGAGTATTGGGCACGCCACCCCTCCATTCCCGGGGCCCCCGTTTTCCAGGTCTGTTCTACCTCCACTCCGGGCCCAATGGGTGACTCCCCTACTCCCTCTACAGTCCCACTCCGGGCTACTCTCTCCAGCCCCGCAGTGAGTCCGAGCTCGGCTGTCCTGACTTTCCCTTTCTGCTTCTGCAGCATTGATGCACTTTTGAGCCTTCACTGCCTCATCCCACTGCTTCATGTACTCATTTAGCTCTTGAAAGGATCTTCGTCCAGATCCCCTCAGATCCATTGGCCCTCTAGGGCCCCCAGGATCTCCTCCTGGGTCCCCTGCTGTGTGCATCGGGGTGCTCCACTCTCTGGGTATCGGCATCTGACTTGGGGAATTAGTGGTATCGTTCCTCCTTGCCTGCTCTGCTCTTTCTCTGTCTTTCCGTTTCCGTTCTTCCCCTTTTGCTCTCTCTTGGTCATATATCGATATTATAGGACCTATGGTAACAGGTACCTGTAGTGCATCTGGTAATGGGTAGGATGTGGCGCTTTCCGTTTCCGGCGCTCTTTGTACCACAAACCTACCGACTACCTGTTGCACCTGACTAGGCTGGAGCAACTCTTTCTTTGGCTCAGGATCCCACTCTGAACTGGGAAGCGGTCTATGCTCTCCTGCATTGCCCCCCTTTTCTCCTTCAGTATTCTCGACCTCTCCCCCTGCTCTATTATACGGGGGTGGCCTGTCTGTCAGTAATCTGTTTATCAGGCTGTCCTCTGTTTCGCTCTCATCATCTTCTTCTAGGGGGCTTTTATTTACTTGCGCCTCTAACACTGGGTACAGTTTATTTATTTCCAAATTATGCACTCTCCATCTTTTAGCATCCGCATCCCACCTGGCATCCTGTACTGCCCTTACCGAGCGTTTCACCCTTTCTTGTCGTCTGTTCATATTCCTTTCATGCGCTGCCCTAAGCCATGCATCAAGGGCTTCAAACTGGGTTGGTCTAGGCAAGGGTCTCTTTGAGGTCATGATTGATTTCAATCGATGTAACACCTCTAATCTGAACGTCCCGTACTTCGGGAACGTCAGTTCCTCGTTTCCTTCAGTAATCTTACTCCACTCTGATATCCAAAGGATCGTATGCAACCCAACATTTACTGCCATATAACGAGCTGGCGTACCCTCCGGCGGGGCTTCTTCCCCTTCATACGATCCTCGCCTCTCTTTCTTAAACAGCGCTTTCAACCATTTAAAACACTTCATAATTATGCGCACAAAATTCAGCCTCGCTACTCTGTTTACTTCCTGATGACAATCCACCAATCCTGTCGCGGCTTTGCTAGCTTGGCCTATCACAGCGCGGTCTTTCTCCTGTTGGCCAATCACGTCGCGACCCTGTATGACGTGTTCGCTAGCTGGCCTATCACAGCGCGGTCTTTCTCCGGTCAGCCAATCACTGCGCGACACCACCTGACGTCCCTTTTCTCCGCTTCGCAGCAGCACCCCTCCTTTCTCAACTCGTCTCCCGGTTATGCATGCGTCCCATTCATACACTGAAAAATGACTACTTCCGACCAAGCGGTCACTTCTCTCGACTGTACGTCCACAGTCTATCTGTAATTGTCAACACAACTGACGAGATGTCTATCGTCTCTCTGATAGGTTGCTTACACACACAGTAACTTCCGACCAGCGTCCGTTACTCACGCACTCACTCTTACGTTCCCCCTATCTCGGTCTCTCGGGTGATCAATGGTACCTCATGACCCCCTTCACACTAGTTGACAATTACTCTGGGTGTCCGATACACCCGAACCACTTAAGCTCTCCTTGAACTTAAGATTTCCACCGGTTGCGCGCGCTCACAACCTGTTCCACAGTCACTCTACAGACATTCAACTCCGCCAGACATTACAACATAGATACAATACAAAAACACCGCAATCTAACACGCATAACCCTTTATACTCACTCTCGACCGATACTGCTGCTTTTTCTGTCTCACGTCATCCGGATCTTCATCTGCGGGCTGTTCCTCCGATCATCGATTTCTAGGGGCCTTGGGGTAAGCTAACCTGGCCTAGGTCACCGTCCTCAAGAAGGCAACCATCCTCTGCTACCAACTGAAAGGGCGAGATTTTGATCGATACCTTATATCTATTGATCCAAACCTCGATCTGGTCGACTGAACCTTTATTGCCTGTCTTGGAAGGAAACAGTACACCTATCTGCAAATTAGTTCACCCAAGAAAGGACTCTACTCTCAAAGATCACGGACAACTTCTAGGTTTCAAAAGTTTATTGTAAAGATATAATGAGCTGCAAATACAAGCATCTCAGAATGAGATTCACGAGATACACAGGTCCAATTACATACATGTGCTCTCGAAAAGCCCTCAGACGAGCAACAGAAATCACTAACACAAGTTCTAAAAATAGCAAAGCTATCAGCATAGACGCATATCTCTCCTTCATTTAGGTTGGAGGAAAACAAACACAGGTTAGGCGTCCCTACCCTGTTCTAGATGGTATCCCTACTTAACCAAATCCCAACCTAACAAAGGTGTCAGCAATGAATGACCCCCAAGGGAAGTCACCCACTCTAAGTCTCTTGGTGAAAACCTAAAGTTCTCCAGTCATGACCCCTCACTGCCTACCCATCCGCTCTCTAAAGGGTCCTCAGGTCTCTGCTCTAACTCCACCCAGGGGTGCTGTCCCTAATACAAAACAGTCAACAACATTTGAGACGCCCCTTGCGAAACGCCTCTCACGTGGTGCAACTTCAGGCTTTTTCCATGATGCTTTGTATTGGGCCTCAGACGTTAGAGTTGACCTTGCTTCTCAGTCTCTTCTCCGGCCCGCTGATACCCCTTAAACATTCCAGAACCCTCCTCCATGTCTGGGCCGTCTACTGAACAGACCTCTATTCATTCACTTATAATTGGATCCCCCCTTTCCTGTTGCAGACAGATATCTGCCGCCAAGAACCCAACTCTCATAGACTTCTAAAAAAAGCTTGCAACATTTCTCAGCCCAGACATGTACGTGTAAATCAATGCTAAAACATCTCAGGCCTACAATATTTCACATTATGATTATAGCATTCAATTTCTTCATTTAATTAAAGCATGTTAAAACTCTTATTCTATTATTTAGAAAACATTACTCTAAATCATGGCCCATTAATGCAATGACCAAAAACGTTAAACAATCTGTGTCGTGAAAAGAAACACCTTCCCTTTTAGCTCCAGCTCTGGCCCTGAGGCCTACCACGTTCTGCGTTTTACCACAGACCATCTTATATGTTAACAGCTACACGACATAGATTCAAAATAATCACGTCTAATAAAATCATATAATGTCACACATTTCTGTATTAATTCCACTTCTACTTAAATCTCTATATTAGCTATACATTTAGAATATAATTTCAGATACTATTAGCACTCATGGCATTTCTCTTCATGTATTATGCTCTCTATAGGTAAGTGTGATGTACTCATATATTTATATCAGTTTGCGCTCTCTCAGGGGAAAAGGAAGTGGGTGAGCGAAAGGCCTTGGAGAGATATCGAGGAATGAGGAAAAAGAGAGGTCAGAGAGAGCATATGTGACAGGAAGGAAGGGGCCGTGTGTGCAGAGAGGCCGCAAGAAGGGGGTGCAGCGCGAAATGAGAGCGGGTCAGCAGCGGGGAAACAGGTGGGGCGAAGGGGAACAGGAATATATAGAGGCGGACAAGGGGAGGTCGACGAGCAGGAGAGAAGGGGAGATCAGAGGGGCGAGGAGGCGATGCGGTGATTGTTTGAGGATATTGCAACAGCATGGCGGCATTGGCCTGCTCGCCGGACATGAAAGGGTGCCCGGAGAGAGGCGCTTAATTACCCATGATAAAGGAAAGGCAGGAAAGGCAGATGGCCGCGTGTGCACTCGCACTTGCACTCAAGCTTGTAGCCAGCCAGCAAATGCCTGGGTAACATTTTCAGTATCCCCTTTACCAAAAGTCAAGCAACAAACAGCGCATGCGCTGTTCTAGCTCGACCTAAAAAGGAGTCATAAACAATGTATTTGGCCCTACTGGCAACCTCGCTTAAGCTGATATTCACTATGCCCTTCCTCTGGGCGCTTCTTTAAGTGCACATTGTTGGAATTGTTCATTGCAGGCTTTAGTCATGCATTGCAGGACTCGTTTTCAGAAGTATTGCATAAGCATTTCAGGAAATGTACACACAGCCATTGCAAGAATTCTTTATTGAGGCATTGCAGGGATTGTTTATTGCTTGCATAAGCATTGCAGCAAATGTACACGGAGCCATTGAAAAAATTGTTTATGGTGGCTGTTAGAAGCGGCTGTCTCTAGTTGGCAGAGGTATACACTTCTGACAAATAGGGACACACCTTTTCTAGTCAGGGCAAGGGGATCACACACTTAGATAACCCCTGCTCACCCCCTTGGTAGCTTGGCAAAGCAGACAGGCTTATCTCAGAGGCAGTGCGTTAAGCATTTATGACCACATACAGTAATAAAGTGAATACACTACAAATGGACACGACACAGTAGTATTATAAAAATAAGGATTTTTATATAAGGCTTAGCACAAGACCAAATAACGACAAAAATATACCACAGTCTTAATAAATACTCTTGGAAGGAAAAATAATAATTCAAGCACGGTTTCTTCTTAGCACAAAGTCTTTAGTATCAAAAGCAACTCTTCTTCTTTAAAACACAGTTCTTGGCAACAATGTAACCCACACGGGAGTTACACGACGTCGAGGCAAAGTTAATCCAAAGGTTCGGCGTCGACCGCGAGGAGCGCTACGTCGAGCCCGGAGTCGCACAGACCCCCACAACACAGTACCTTGGAAAAGTGAAGCACTCGATGATCAGCGGCGTCGAGATGTCCGGCGTCGCGTCTTCGGCGTCGATCGGGCCTCGGAGTCGGGGCGATCTGCAGCGGCGTCGACCGAAGTCAGGCGGGAGCAGCGCTCACGAGATGAAGCAGGATGCGGTGTCGTCGATGTCGATGTTGCAAGAGTGAGCAGCGCTCACGGCGTCGAGAGGGCTCGAAGTCGATGCGATCAGCAGCGGTGCAGACACGAGGTCACTTGGAGCTGGAGCCGAACTCACTACTCACTGGCGTTGTTGCTGGCGTCGATCGGGCCCGGCGGCCGGCGTCGAGGAAGCGGGACACTGGAGCCGTTACTCACGATGTCGAGCTGGATTCGGCGGCGTCCGTCGGCGTCGAGATTGCTGGATTCTTTCAGAGGTGCTGGATTCACAAGTTCCAGCAAACAGCACTTTAAGCAGATGAAGCCCTTTAGCCCTGTGACTTCAACAGGAGACTGGCACTCTTCCAGCCCTTGGAGATTTTCTTAGCAAAGATTGAGAGTACACACACAGTTCCTCTCTCCTGGTTCCTTGGCAAAAATAAAGAAGCAATGCAGGATTCCCCCAACAAACAGCACTCTGGCAGAAGGGGTAGGCAGTCCTTAGATCAGCAGGCTTCTTGTCCTTGGTTCAGGTTTCCTTGTCAGAAGTGATCTAAATTCTTGGTTCAGGGGTCCTTCTCTTATACCCCTTTTTGGCTTTGATCCCTTTGTCCATGCAGGGGAATTTCCCCCCATCCTGGGTTTGTTGTGGGTGTTGCCAGGCCGAAGCACCTGGCCTATTCACTGTGCAGGGCAGAGTCTTCAGCCGCCCAGCAGGAGCGGAGCCAGCATTGTCACTGGCAGGGCAGGGCCATCAGCTGCCCGGCAGGAGGTGGGGCAGGAAAGTCCCAGGCAGGCACAGAGTCATCAGTCGCCTGGCAGGGGGGCGGAGCCAGCATTGTATCAGGCAGGGCAGGCTATCAGGAGCTACTCTTCCCCTACTCTCAATGCAAATGCCCCACTCACCCCACACTGACTCATTCAGACCTCTGGAGCCACCCAGCTCCTGTCACACGCACACCAGAACCAGCAGAGACCGGTAGACAGTTAGACAAGAAAATAGCTACTTTCTAAAAGTGCTATTTTCAAACACAGAGTCCAAAAACCATCCATCCAAACGGATGCGTTATTAAACCCTGAGTTCAGGGATACCAAACTCGACATTGCACCATGCTCCCCGAGCCCGCTAGGATTATAGCATTAATAATCCTGGCAGCCCATTCTAACTGATGGAGAGCAGGTAACCTTACAATAGTGAAAAACGAATATGGCTGTAATTCACTATTAGGACATGCCAACCTTGTCAGGCTTGTCCTACCTTATGCTTACAATGCACCCTGCCCTTGGGCCTACCATAGGGGTGACTAACATGAAGTTAAGGGAAGGTTTAGGGACTGGCAAGTAGGTGTACTGGCGCAGTCCTCGTGACAGTCAGACTGCACGTGGTCTAGCAATGGTAGACCTTCAGACATACTTTTACTAGGCCGCTCTTGTGGGTGGCACAACACGTGCTGCAGGCCCACTAGCAGCATTTGTATTTACAAGCCCTGGCACTCCTGGTGCACTCTACTAGGGACTGACAGTAAACCAAATAAGCCAAACATGGAATTCAATCAATACAGCAATTTCACATAGGGAGGACTTGCACTGTGGCACTGATCAGCAGTGGCACAGTGCCCAAAGCATTTACCACCAAAAACATCGTAAACAGAGGAGGCAAACAGAAAAAATGGAGGAGAGACTCATGCCAATGATGCCAGGTCTAACAGTGGCATAGCAGGAATTGCTTATTGCTTGTATAGACATTGCAGGATTTGCTCACACAGGCATTGCAGGAGTGATTTATTATTTGCATAAGCACTGCAAGAAATTAAGCATTGCTCATTGTTAGCATAAGTATTACAGGAAATAATTATGTTTGTATCACCCCTTCTGTGCACAAGCACTAAATTCACTTACATGCATATGGCATGTCTAGTTCACAAGTGACATATCATATGGCCTTTTCACACATAGTACGGATCTTTCTTTAATTGAGCTTGGCCCAATGTGCTACTTGGATGACCACTTAGAAGCATTCTTACAAACTTGCGAGGGAAAAGGGGTGGGGACTGTTAGTCGGTCAGTCAAAGGTGACCAGTGACTGTAGGCTGAAAGAAGTAGGTGGCCCTTCACTGCTTTGATTAACGCTGTGTAGTTGGCTTCAGAATTGAGCCTTGTAGCGCATGGTTGTCCCTCTGAACACTTATACTCACCTTGTAGAGAGGATGCAGTTTCAGGGAGGCCTTACCATTTTGTGGACTGGTGCAGATGGAAGGGTCATAGGTCCACTTGTTTAAGGGCTTCTGAGCTAGGGCAGGCAACTTCAAGGCTCCTTGTGCTGGAGTCAAACCAGGGATTTTATGGCTAACTTTATTTTGAAGTGAGGGGGAGCATCATTGTCCGGCAAACCCTGAAATTTAGAGATGGTTTTCCATAAGACCTCCATTTATTTGTTGTTGCAATAGTTGAGGTAGGAAACCACCACCACAATGACCAATGCAATTCTTCCTGGTGTTTTGTCCACCATGATGACTGTAAAGCACATACATGCCATAATTGTGAGAAGTTGGCCTGGTATATGATGTCCACTATTCGAGTGGGCACCCTGCACCAGTCCAAACAACCCTTATGGTGATGGTTGTAAAGTCAGCCTTATAGACAAGCTATCCTAGTGGTAGAATGGACCAGCAGTCTTAGGCTAAAATCTCAGAGAGCATGTGAAGCCAGCTGTTTTACCATATATAATCCCTTGAATACCAAATGAAAGGACACCACACAAGGTATATATCAAATATATATGCGTATTTATTTCTAACACAACCCCTCTGAAGTCTTTATGAGGTCAGAGATCGAAATACATTACAAGTTACTCATTCAGCATACTTTAAGTTGCACAAATACAATTCTGCCCTAGGGGCCTCACGAACCATATACTAAGTAAGTGGTATGAGGACCACTTCAGGAATAGTTAACAGGCCTAGGGAATCGCTGGGGCTACACTACAGAACCCAAGGTTAGGAAGTAGGAGACTCACGAGCGGTGCCTGCAGTGTCTAAACACAGATGCGTGTTCTCATTGACTTCAATGGAGAACGAAGGATTCACAAAGTTATAGATTAAAGGCACTTCCAAATGGACTACGACAAAACCCCTTTTAACTAGGACACTTGGATAGTCAATACCCACGGGAGCACCGGAGTACTTGAGTTACCTCACCCAGGGAAGCCGGGTGCATAGGTGTTCTTTCGTATCGGGTTTCGTCGATGCCTTCAATGGAGACCTGCAAAAGAAGTGCTCCAGGCGGCCGAAGGAAGAGTGTCCGGGTGGATCCAAGGGTGGATCTAAGCTGTGAAGAACCTGAAAGCAGAGGGGACAGAGTCTGGGTCACTAGCCAGTGACTAGGATGGAACCAGGATGGAACCAGGTGATGTCGCAATGCAAACAGATGAAGAGGTGAAGCTTGTCTCTGCAGCCACGAGGACCAGGAGGCGTAGATGACAACCAGGAGCTGGATTCGAGCTGGCCCACAAAGGATCTAGTTGACTGCGGTGTCGGTATCCAAATTGGACCCAACAAGCCTTGGTAACCGCAACCCACGCAGAAGTGAAGATTGGCTTCAGGTCAGACCAGCAAGGTCTGAGGTGCTTCTCTTTTGGAGGGAAGCTGGAGCAAGCCCAGATCAACCAGGCAAGCATTGAAAATTCAATGGATTGTCTTCAGGGGGCTCACTAGCAAATGGGCTAGCAACCGGGAAGACGCATCGAGCTGAAATGCAGGAGCGGGCCCCACGCGGCACTTGTGGAGTGAGGAGGGCTGAGCTCTGGTGCATATGATGCTCGGGTCAGGGGCTATTCTTACTCCAATGCACAACTGCGAGGGTGCCTCGATCGTTGCACAATTAGCAAAGTGCAGGTAGTCCAGGATAACCAGTCCCACGTCTTTCGTGTCCGCCACGGGTCTCAGCTTTGCTGTGGATGTGGATCAAAGTCAGAGAAGTCTGGAAATCCAGTCTCTGAGTCACTGAGTTGTCGGGTTCCTGCTGGAGCGTCGACAAAGCCAACCGGTAAGTTACTGATGGTGCCTGTTTGAATAGGGTGGTCACTCCTTGACCACAAGGAAGATCTTCTTCAGTCTTCTAGTCAGCATAGAATGTCAAAGTTCAAGAGTTCTGTTTCATAATTTCTTTCCAGGGTAATCTGATGTCTCTAGACACAGCTCCTAACTTTATACCAAACTTAGGGGCTCGATTACCTGCTAGGTCTCTCCTATGGGTGGACCTGGGGAAGGGGGTGGTTACACCCCTTTCCTTTTGTCCAGTTTCGCGCCAGAGCTGGGGCTGGAGTGCCCCAGCAACTAGTTTGACCGGGTGTTGGAACTGGCCCTTCTTGCAGGGTCATCCCCAAACTTTTTGCTTCTCCCTCCCCTATTTTTCTTGACCCGTGGCTGTTGGCAATAGGACTCTGCGCACTTTACCACTGCTGATCAGTGCTAAAGTGCATATGCTCTCTATGTAAATTGTTATTCTGATTGGATATACATGTTTGGCATATTTGTATCACCATGAAGTCCCTAGTAAAGTGCAGTGGGTGTGCCAGGGCTGGTGATGACAAATGCTACTAGTGGGCCTGCAGCACTGATTGTGCCACCCACAGGAGTAGCCCTAAAATGATGTCTCAGGCCTGACACTGCAGTGCCTGTGTGCAGTTTAGAACTGCCATGTCCTCCTGGTCAGTGTCCCCACCGACCAGGCCTAACCCTTCCCTTTTTGTGCACATCAGTTACCCCTATGGAAGGCCCAAGGTACCCCCCTGGGCAGGGTGCAGTGCATGTAAAAGGTAGAGCATGTACTAGTGCAGGTAACATGCTCTGATAGTGAATGGCAGCCATATTCGTTTTTCACTATTGTAAGGCTATCTTGCTCCATAGATTAACATGGGGGATGCTGGCTACAGTGGTTACCAGCATTTCTTCCCATAGGAACAAGATAGAACATAAGTATCTAGTATCCCTGAACTCAGAATTTAATAACACATCTTTTAGGAAAGGTTGTTTTTAAATCCTGTGTTTGAGAACAGCACTTTTACAAAAGTTGCTGTTCTCTTGTCTGACTCTTCTGTGTGCCTGGGCCTGTTTGTGTATTGACTGTCTGGTTTGAGAGTGACAGGGGCTGGGGAATTCCCCAGGAGGATGGATGAGTCAGCACTAGGCTGAATGACTGCATCTGCAACTGGAGTGGTGGGAGGAGTTAGCACCTGGGCTGAATAGGGCTGTGCCTGCCTTCCACAATGCTGGCTCCACCCCCCTGCTGGGCGGCTGAGGACCCTGCCCCTCACTCTGAAAGGAAAGAAGCATCCAGCAAAACAAAGTACTCAGGAAACTCCAGAACTGGTTCAGACCGGGCTCAGGGCCCACATGCACAGAGAGAACAAAGACTTTAGGGGTATAAGTACAGGACCCCTGACAACAGAAAATTAGATCATCCTGGAATCAAGAAGGAACCTCTGCCAAGGAGAAAGCTGAAACTGAAGAAGGAAGATTGTCCTGCTGTTGCTCTGCTGGACTGACCTGCTGTTGCTTTGCTGCCAAGGAGAGGGGAAGGACTTTGCTGTGTGCTGTGCCCCCTGTCTTGAAGGAATCTCCAAGGGCCTGAGAAGAGCTGGCTCCCTGTTTTGAAGTCCCAGGAACAAAAGGACTTCACCCCCAGCTTCCCTGAACTCTGCTGAGAGAGTTCTGTCCCTCCTAGAGTGCTTGATCCAGTTGTGGGGCCTCTGGAGGTTGGACCTGTGTTGGGAAGCTTGAAACTAAGCTTGATAGACTTTTGAAATTGAAAAGTGTCGCATCGCTCGCTTGCGGAGCACATCCCCGACAGTGCGAGAAGTTTCCCGCTGCTACGAAGGTCGAGATCGTCGCAGCGCCTGACGCCGCTGCCAGAGCCGTCGCATCCTTCATTTGCGGGACGCACCAGACCGGTGCGGGAAAATCGAACATCGCTGCGAGTGTCGTCGCAGAGCCTGTCGTCGCTGGGTGAGATCGCCGCACCGCACCGCTTGCTTGCAGACCGCATCACGTCGCTGCGAGTGTCGTCGCAGAATCATCGCATCGAGGAGCTGCGAGAGAAAGGATCACCGCTGGATCGCGCATCGTCGCCCCGGAGATCGTCGCAGCACCTACGAGATCGTCGCATCGTGCCTTTGCGAGAACAGACTTCCTACGGAACCTACGCACGGGAATCCATACAAGTGGCCTTCCTCCCCATACAGACCGGATTCGTCGCAACACGCCCGCTGCTGCAGCGGGGCTGTCGCAAACGCCTCCCCAGGGTCTCAGGAGCAACGCATCGCTTGTTTTCCACCGCACCAGCTTCTGCTTTTGGAACTTTGTTGCAACTAAAAGGTACTGTGAGTAAACGTGATGCAACTGTGAACTTTTCACGCATCTGTAGAGAATTCTATCGCAACGTAGAGAATTCTGTCGCAACCTAAAGAATTTTAACGCAACCTTAAGAACTCTTTTTGAAACCATATTCTTGAACTGTGTATGTTGGATTTTTGTCGTTTTGGTCTTGTGTAGTTTAGATTAAATACCTTTTATTTGTCTAAACTGTTGTGGAGTCAGTTTGTGGTGTTTTCACTGTGATTCTGTGAGTGTTGGTATAAATACTTTACGAATTGCCTCTGGTTAGCCTAGACTGCTCGTGCCAAGCTACCTAGAGGGTGAGCAGGGGTTATCTCAGAGGGTTATCTCCTTGCCCTGACTAGAAGCAAGGGTCCCTATTTGGACAGTGGTACCTACCTCTGCCAACTAGAGACCCCCAGATCTAACACCGGGCTATGCATGGAGCACCTTGTGCTCCCCAGGCAGTGTCTGGAAAAGCATCTTTCCATTCAACCCACCCTGCCCCAATACACTACTGGCTGTCTGGGGAGGTGCCAGCACCTTCCGTGACAGGAAACCTTTTATCCAGGCCTCCCTTGCTGGAGTTTCCCCCAGCTGCAGGAGGTCAGACTTGTGTCTGTGGCAGCAGCATCCATTTTGTGATGCTGAGGCTCTGTTTAACTTTAACCGGGTAAAGCAGTAACATACATGTCTTCTCCCTCTAGAAGGGTGGAATGCTACCCCCGCCGCCAGAATTAGCAGGGGGGTAGTATTCCAAAGTGTTTGACACCTTACACGACATGTTTTGATAAAGCCAAACCAAAGTTAGCATTTAACCGCGAGGATTATAATGCATTTAAGAGTATATGGTATGGCTATATCATAGAACAGCTATAAGGACATGGTTCCGAAAGCTGCAGAAGGGCTCAGCTCATGCCAGAGCACCCTCTCACATAAAACCATGCACTCTGCCTCCAGGATTGTCGAGGCCTACCATAGGAGTGACTTATAGGTGCATATGTGTCTATATATAAGGTTAGATATAGGAATACTATATCTAAGTAAGGGGTAATTACACCACCTTACCCAAGCTGAGTGATCAGCCTGTGGTGTCAGTTTGGATGGCCAGCCAGGGGTGGCATAATACATGCTGCAGCCCCTGGTATGCCTTGGATGCACCTATGCCCTGGGTTCAGGGGCTCACAGAGGTGACCCAATACGCAATCAGGTATGTACCTAAAGTACATGGAGTCCATTTTACAGAGAGAGCAGGTAGCCTGTGGCCCTAAATAGCAGGATCCCAGGCCAACTAAGTCAAAAACCACCTAAACACTAGGCAAAAAGTTGGGGGTAACCATAGTCAGATATCCACCTTCCTACAATCATGCCCCTTTACACCATGATGAAGAGAAGAGAGGATGGTATCGCCCGTGCTCCAGCAATGAACACCACTATGCAGAAGTAGTGTTCTAACTGGTAGCTATGAATCATTGCACCAAAACCCACAAGGGTGTGGTGAATAAACTACTTGATGCTTTTACATGTTGAAGAGAATACAACCTAATGCAATTGAATATATCAGTCTCTCTCTCAATTCAGAAAGGCCTTACAAAATCTTTCTTTTGACCTCGTAGTTCATCATGAACAGTACTTCTTTTCAGCACCAAGAACCATTTCCAGCTGAAATGTATTCTCTGTGAATACCTACTGCCACTGATACTGTCTTCTGTACATGAAATGACGTGATCAATTATCTTTGGTAACATTATGAATGCAGCCTCTCCTTCTTTAAAGTTGATATACAGGAAGAAAATTAACATATAGACGCTCACCTTTAAATTATATAGCCTTTATTGTTAAGTAAGAAGCTACAGTAAAAATTCCCTATTCATTCCTATTTTTCAAATCAAATTTAGGAAAAGGAACAATAAAGGTACTCTGGGAAATTATCTGCCTTCATTTATTTCAATAGCTCACTTTTACAGTGGTACCTTTTGAGAAGGATTATAACAGCACAGGTGTTGGTAGAATCCGTGATCCAACCAGTTGCAATATAAGATGATGGTAACTACACACCACACTAAAGCTATATTTTCAGCTTGGCTTGTAATGTCCATGCAAACCTTCAACAAATTTGTCAGTCAAAAGACCTACTGCTCCTTTGAGGTTTACTTTCCCTTATTATTCTGGAGGCGGATAATTGAGTTCAGAAAGCAGAAACTATGTCAAAGAGTTTTGCAGATTGTGCAAAGAGATGAGTCAGTAATTTATTACCAGATATATTAGGAGCCAACATGGCCTCCTCTTTCCTTCAAGTCTAGGACAATTGATGGGAAATCTGATTAATCGTATTGCAATGTAAAATGCACCAGACTGTAAAGGTGATCTTTTAGAGTGTCCATTTCTGACCTGTGATTACCAATTTCTTCCTTTAAAATCCAGTTCAATTTGCCTTTACATCAAGCTTGCCCCAGCCTCATGGTTGTCCCTCTTCATCTTATCTTCACATACACCTCAACTTAACATCAACTCCATCTAAATCTCACATTCTCAGCTCAACCATGCATCAGGATAATCTCACACAATCCACCTATATGTCAATTTTGGCTCAAATTCACCTAAACTTAACATCCTTGACATCCGGTTAGTGTTACCTCAGTGACATCTCCACCTCATGCTTGCCTTACATCAAGCTCACCATCACCTTAACATCAACCTCAGCCTCTTCCAGACCCGCCAAGCCACAACCTCACATAAACCTTAGCTCATCCTCAAACTAATGCCTCGGTCACTGATTGCAACCTTCATATTAACTTAGCCTCACTTGAACCTCACCTGAATTGTATCTTCTCCTCAACCACACCTCAAGATATTTTAACTTTAATTTCATCAATCCTCACACCCCCACCTATTTCTCAACTTTGCTTCATGCCTGCTAACATTCTTTTATTGAGGTTTCTTCTTTCAAAACTTTGCCATAATAATTTGATTTCCTTTTTCATTTTGACTTGTGTTAGAAAGGTGGTCCCTGGGGGGCAGAAGGTGTCTGACTGACCACCCCGGGACCCACCTCTCCGTAGGGAGTTGGCCGAGTGCTGTCGAGGGGGCTCTTGGGTGAGGCTCCTCTCCTAGAATCGTAACAGCAGAGCGATCACACCACTACAAAAGGATACCACACAAGAGGATAGCTTCTTAGGATCTTTATAAATAATAGCGATTGGTTCTCTCGGTAGTATATACAAACGGATCGAGGGATCCTCAAAGTCTCGGTAACTGAGGGAAAAGGGTTAGCGGGACAGTCTTAGGACCAGCAAGGTCGGGCCGCGGCAGCGCCAGCAGGCTTCGAAGTTTGTTTCAGCGAGGTTGGGCCGCGGCAGCGCCAGCAGGACTCCAAGATGGTTTCAGCGAGGTTGGGCCGCGGCAGCGCCAGCAGGACTCCAAGATGGTTTCAGCGAGGTTGGGCCGCGGCAGCACCAGCAGGACTCCAAGGTGGTTTCAGCGAGGTTGGGCCGCGGCAGCGCCAGCAGGACTCCAAGATGGTTTCAGCGAGGTTGGGCCGCGGCAGCGCCAGCAGGACTCCAAGATGGTTTCAGCGAGGTTGGGCCGCGGCAGCTCCAGCAGGCTCCAAAGGTGGTTTCAGGGTTCACGGTAGCGAGTTCTTCTCGGGGTCAGCCGCGACAGCGTCAGCAGGGCTCTCGACTCCAGGATACAACTACTGACCCATTCCAGAGCTGCCCCAGATATAGGTCTGGAGTTCTTTGATGTCCGGACCCTCGCGCCTGGGGTCAGAGGGGCCAGGAGGAGAGCGTCCAGACACCCAGCAGGGAGGTGGAGCCAGTGCCCAGGGAGGCCGGAGGCGATCGAAACCAGGCGTCCGGGGACGGCTGGAGGGCCATCGAAACTCCCCTCCTCCTTGATCCGTCAAGTGGCCGCTTTACCACCTGGTCGGATCTTGGTGCCTCGATGTCGGGGCTTTGCTGGGGTTGCGGCCGGGGACGGGCCAAGGCCATGTGGTCAGGACGTAGAGGGCCCAAGATAGAGTCGGGGCCTACGAGGGTGGCCCGGGTAGGGTCGGGACCAGTAGAGTGGGGCGAACAGGGGTCATGGCTGTCCCGGGCCCGCCATGCGGGGAGGAGCAAGATCGCGCCACGAGGCCGGGTCCAACAACTTGTCTAAAATGTAAAGTTCTTCTCATAGTGCATTACTCAGTACCTCACATTTATGACTTAAGAAATTATGGTTACAATGTGTTGGGCAGTGGGAATAATTGAAAATACACTGTTGGGTTGGAAAAGTATTCTGCATGGTTAGACATGTACCCCTGCCTTCAGTAGCCAACTCTACTGTTGTCTGGATCCCTATTGCTGATTTGTTTCCCTTAGATAACAGTGATAATGAGTGTGTGCCATGACATATGCCTGTCTCACAGATCGCAGTCTTGTTGGACCAAAAGTGGTGCCCAAAGAACTACCCTCAAAGTGGTGAAAGGCTATTTCCATCACCAAGAGTTGAACAGCAAAATCGTGGTGGTGACAGCATATGGTGTAGTGATCAGTAGAACTGAACAGGTCGTTTTTACCCTTTGTCAGTGGAGTGAGGCCTAAAATCTCACTCACCTTTTTAAACATTCGGCTGCTTGACCAAGGTGTACTCCCCTTGTACTCACCCATGGCATATGTCAGGTAGATGTGGAGTACTGAACAGTGTAGGAATAGTAACTCTGCCCTGAATGTATGTGTGCCTGGGAAAGTTACAGTACAGGGATAGAGTAATACTGTACAGTATATGTGTGGTTAGTGCATGTGGTGCGTGTATTTTTGGGCTTTGAGGAATTCATCAAATGAGAGATGTAACACTGTGCAGTGCATGCGTAATTAAAGCATGTGCTGAGTGTATGTGTGCTTCCATGAAGTACAACGCATGAAGGGTGAATTGTGCGATGTGCACTTGGTGAGTATGTGTGCTGGCAGTGCATGTGTTTGCAAACAGCACACCTCGGAACAATACAGAAAAGCTTAAGTACCGAACAGTGCACACAGACACAGTGTGCTAAACGTATGTGTAGCTGTAATGGCACAATGCATGGAGGTAACTGTGCTGGCCAATACGTGTGCTGTGAGTGTGTACTAGGTGTATGTGTGCCTGCAATGGTACCCTACGTGGAAGACATTAGGTGCCATTTTGAGAAGCCCAGGCCTGCCTCGTGAAGACATGAGGAGTAGAGGACCCCCTAGACAGATTTGTGCATTTCGAATTTCTCAGAGATAGGTGGAACACAAACTGAAGAAAGGGAGGAATAGACTGCCCATTTACAATTCAAAAGGTTACTCTTTTATTCAGTGATAGAACACAAGGAAGTGGTCTCAACACATCTCTGAAGGAGATGGGGTTAATAAGAGAATCATAATGAGTAGTGCCTGGAGACAGGATTAACCTTTTGATGCACATATCACTGTGGCTGTCATCCAGGTGTGAACCCTGGTCACTCCTGTGAACTGTGTTGTGGGTCTATCAACTTCAGAGTTTATCCTGCTGTGACAGAGAGCCTTTCAGGAGGGAAGAAGAAAATAAAAAATGTACACTTCAAAAGATGCAGAACCCCAACATTAAACTTCAAAGACTCAGGGGATCATTAGGATGGAAGACAGACTTGAGTCTGTCCGCCATCCTGTGGCAAACCGGGACCATCCGCAATACATGCGGTGGGCCCTTATACCAAATCAGGATGCGACTGTCACCATGGCGGTCTCATTTTGGTTGTTAACATTGCGGCGGATGCTGCTCACAGCAGCACCCGCCTCGAAGCGAAAAGCCATGTTGTGAACTTCACTGCACTATGTGGCAGGCACCACACAGTGCCTGCCAAGTAGTGCTGTGAAATGTAGGGGGTACCATGTGTACCCCCAAGTGTACCCTCACCTCCCATAACACATGGGGGTCACAACAGGTACCCCTAAGTAATCCCCACAAGCCTTTCCATGGCGGCCTCACCGTCATGGAAAGGCATGACATTTCCTTCATCATAATTTGGTGAACGGTGCAAGCTAGGCACCACCATTTAATGATCCCTAGTTCTGAATAATTGCTTCTGGCGAACAAGTGGCAGACGGTCTTTTTATCTGCCGCGGTCAGAAAACAATTCCCCGCCATCCTAATTTGGGGGCGAGAAACTCCCGGTCGGCGGACGGAAGGACCGCCACTGCATGGCTGGCTGTGGGGGTCCTTCCACCATCTTAATCGACCCCTATGAATTTAAATCACATTTGGTGTCTGGGAATGGATTAGAACAAGGGGAGGTTGAGACCTCAAAATTTGCTGTCTGCCAAGCAGCCGGCAGGGCTGCTTGAGAAGGGGAAGCTGTGCAGGACTTCTCCCTGTGACTAGGACTAGCGACATAGGTCGGCTAGTCTCACTGCTAGGGGAGTGGACATCATCCAGGGAAAACCACAATCACCTTCTCTGAAGCATAGAGCACCAGTGCCTGCCTGCTTGCCAAGACCCGAGTGCCCTGTGAGTAAGAGGAGAACGTTGGATGGAGCAGAGTCCAGTGAATAGCCCTACTCCGGAAGCCCTGCATGCTTGAAGAGGATGCCTGTACCAATATTAGTAGAAGTTTAGGTTGTTATCCACACAGAATATTGCAGTTGTGACTTGCTGGTTAAGCCCGCTCACTAATACCTGCACCTTACTAATTTCCCCACAAACTTAAAGGACTCTGCCAGAGATGTTTTACCGTCGCTTGGCTCCAGTCAGGAGCTGGAGGATCAAATACCCCAGTGAGGCAAAGAGTGACTTGCCTCAACTTTGCGGAGCAGTGGCTGCTCCGTTTGGACCAGCTGGCACTGCTGCTTGAGGGAGATTGCCTGTGCCTGTATAGTGCTGCCAAATGTAGTGCGAGCAGCCTGTCTCCACAGAACAGGATCATAACTTGTGAGCATCTACAGAGAGAGCACTCACTGCACCACTGAATGCTTCCATAGAGCCAGAGCAGGTACGATTAGAACTGGGTCTGTGAAGCCCAGGAGGGGACCCGCTGCTGATGCTGCCTCAGCATTATGGACACTTTTGACGAATTCCTAAAGAGTCAACGGAGAACTCTCGAGTATGGTCAATTAGTGAGTATTCCCTAGATGTGATCATGATTGAATGGGGAATAACCCTGACCATGTTAGAAGGTAGCAGGTGAGACAGGGATGTGCCTGAGAACTAATAGAGCCCCAACCTCAAGGGGATTGTGTTCTTGCTCATGAATGTTGTTATGTGTAGAGTTAGAAATAAAATACTTCTTTTTCTTATAAAAGGAAGGATTTGTCTGGACATTGATTTATTGTTAGTACTGTATGCACTTTGCGTTATGAGTCATGTTCACTCACCAGTATCTATACTCCCCCCGTTCCTCTTCCCCCTACTCCGATTGGGTCTTTGGCTGCTTGTCCACAGCTTCCACTGAGAATCAAGTGCAGAAGGGGTATTTGGCGATGTTGCTCAGGATCCATAGAAGGTCTGCTCCCAAGACATCAGGGGTAAAAAGCCTCAACCCCAACGATTGTGCCCAGTAACCCCTGCATGTCCCCTGGTCCTCTGAAAGGGGTTCTGACAGGCAACATTAAGGGCAGAGTCGTTTTATAAATTCTCTACTTCGAAAGTAGCTCTTTGTCCTATCCATTATCCTGTGAGCATCAAGAGTAAAGCAGGTAGTAAATGGAGGCCTCTTCGTTTTTGGAGTATAAACTGCAGATCCCTACCTCAACACAGATACAATATACATGATTTTCTTGTGGAACATCAACCAGATGCGATATTCCTGACCGAGACTTGGCTCAGGGACTGCTCAGGTCCGGATATTGCAGATGCCGTCCCCTCTAATTATGCTATTCTTCGCCAAGATAGAGTCTCTGGCAGAGGAGGTGGAATTGCAATTATCTACAAGAATATATATGATTGTAAATTGGTTGATGCTACCCAAAAAGACTGTGAGTCAGTTTTATTTCAACTGTTTATAACTCCTCAATTTACGCTGTCAGGTTTACTGGCATATCGTCCCCCTGGGACAGCGAGTCCTTGGATAACTTCACTACCGGACCGACTAGCCCCAGTCCTGCTTAAAGCATCTAATTTTACTATTTTAGGAGATTTAAACATTCACTTGGATGACAATGAATGCTCACATAGAAATCAGCTCCTTTCTATCCTAGAAGCTTTTAATCTCCAATTACTCAACACTGGTCCCACACATAGTGCCGGCCATTTACTTGATCCTATTTTTTCTAATTTGCCCTTAGACTGTTCCCGTGAAGCTTTACAAATCACTTGGTCTGATCATCTAGCTGTCCCTTTTACCTTAGACTTGGCTGACACAGCAACTAGATCTTTGACAGTAAAACCGGGGCCATCCCGGAATTGGGGGAAGGTTAGTATTCCTGAACTTAACAAACTACTGATTAAAACTCTTCCGTCTATTGATGCACCGGTTACTGTTCTTGATAATGTTACGAAACTTTGGCTTACTAATGCTGTAGAACGGGCGTTACCAATGACGTCTAAGCCTACAGCTATACATCACCCTCCTGCCCCATGGTACTCGGAACAACTTAAGAGTCTTCGCTCTCAATGTAAGTCCTTGGAGCGTAAATGGAGGAAAGGCTACTCTCCTTCTCGCAAAATCATATATAAAGAAGCCTTAAAAAAGTACCATAATAGCTGCAAAACTGCCAAAGCAAACTACACCACAAAAACAGTGACTGATGCTCAAAATTGCCCTAAAGTACTATTCTCTGTTGTGAAAAAACTGACTGGTGTAAATTCCACTCCCCCCCCCCCCCCCGGCTCTTGATGCCACTCAATGCCAATCCTTGGCAGACTATTTTATAAAGAAAGTGGATCTCATCTATGACCACTTCTCTCCAAGTCCAGAGACTTTTCCCATCTCTCCTAATATGGCCACGGAACCAGTAAATACAACTTCTGATGCTACCATTACTATCTGGCAGCCGCTAGACGCTAATTCTGTTGTGTCCTGTTTAAACAGCGTGCGATCTGGCTCCCCACAGGATGCGCTCCCAGCAAAAATCTTAAAACAATTGGATCCTCTTACCCATCCCATTTTTATTAAACTACTAAACACCTCATTGAGCGAGGCCCAGGTTCCCCAACCCTGGAAACACGCCATGGTGGTACCTTTACTAAAAAAATCAGGTGCTGATTCTTCCAACCCTGCCAACTTTCGCCCGATATCCTTGCTGCCAATCTTTTCTAAGATATTGGAGCAACACATTAACTTGCAGCTTACTAAACTGGTCGAAAACACCGCCTTTCTCCATCCTTCTCAGTCGGGCTTCCGGCCTAGGCATTCAACTGAGACAGCACTCCTGGGGGTAACGGAGAGTCTGAGGCACGGTGTTGATCAAGGTAACACCATGGCGCTCATCCTGTTGGATTTGAGCGCAGCGTTCGACACCGTGTCACATTCCATCCTTATCGACTCTCTGAAATCTCTAGGAGTGGGCGGCCAGGCCTTGGCCTGGCTGGTGTCCTTCCTCAATGACCGAAGTTTCCAAGTGTTCTCCCCCAAAGCAGCTTCCACCATCTGCCCATCTACCCGCGGTGTCCCTCAAGGCTCAATCCTTAGTCCCTTGTTATTTAATATTTATGTTAAACCCTTAGCATCCATTGTAGAACAGGCTGGACTTACTCTGTATTCGTACGCGGATGACACCCAGATTGTCTTCTCCCTATCAGGGAGAGACGAGAACAACATCTCCGCACTCAAGTCGGGCCTCACTCTTGTGGCCGATTGGATGCGGAGAAATTGTCTCAAACTGAATGGGGAGAAGACCGAGGTGGTCATTCTGGGCCGGAATAAACATCTCTGGGGTCCCTGCCATTGGCCCACTGAATTAGGTACTGCGCCAACACCCTCCACCGCTGTTCGCAACCTGGGTGTTATCATAGATGATAGTTTATCTATGCGACAACAGGCCACTAAGGTTGCGGCCATCTGCTTTTCAACGCTGCGGTGGCTCCACAAGATTTTGTGGATGCTTCCTCTCTCCTCCCGCAGAACCGTAGTCCAGGCGCTTGTAACATCTCGCCTGGACTATGGCAATATCCTTTATCTGGGTGCAGACAAAGCCACCTTACAGGTGTTACAGGTAGTGCAAAATGCAGCTGCACGCCTTCTTAAAAATATTCCCAGACGCTCCTCAGCTAAGGCCGCCTTACATGACCTCCACTGGTTGAGTATCCCTGAACGTGTCAAATTCAAGGCACTGTGCTATATGTTCAAGGTTAAGCAAGGCAGTGCCCCAGCCTACCTCCAAAAGCTGATAACACCTTATAAAACCCTACGGCCACTAAGGTCATCGGACATGGGAAATTTTACCATGCCAAGATGGAAGCTGACAAAAATGGGCGGTCGCTCCTTCTCCACCCTGGGACCCAAATATTGGAACTCACTCCCATTGGCTCTAAAATTAGAGACCAATTTGTTCCGCTTCCGTAAGGCCTTAAAGACACTACTTTTCACTCAACGTGCCTAATAGTCTGGTGTGGCTCAATTCAGGTGAAGCTGCCTTTTTCTTCTTTAGTCTATCCCTTGCGCCGGGAAACCCACTGTGGGTAGCTGTGCGCGATACAAGCTTAAATAAATAAATAAAATAAAAGGGCGAGAGGATGTTGCACTCAGACTATTGCAAACAAGACTAATGAATGAAGCATATTTGTGCTTTCAATCTCAGGCTGCACGGCATTATGATAGTCATTGTTTAATGTATTTGAAGCCCCATCATCATCAACCAGACCCTCACCCCCAAATTCGACCTACTTAAGAACATCAGTTCTGCAGTAGTGGTGAGCACAGCATCCAACCACAGCACAATACAATTAATAATCTACTAAGCATGAGGGAAGCTCAAGAATAGACTACTGGCTGGTGTCTATGGGCCTGACATCCTAGATTGGGCACACTGGCAATCTATGCCAATCTTAATCAGACCACTCCCCAATAGCTCTGGCACAGGACTGTGTGCAGGACTGACACACTGGAACATGAATATCTAAACCAGAATCCTAATTAAATGCCTCTTTCATGACTGAGCTGCGGAAAACAGTCACTGAATATTCAGGCCTCAATCTGGTCTCTATGCTTCGGATGACTATGTTTTGGCAGACCATTTTAAGTGTATGTTGTTGGGAAGGGCCTAGCAAAGCAGAGACATTGAAATTGATGACTTGACTGGAAAAGATTATACACGGGATCAATATTATGCCACCCTTTCCTCAATTACTGAAACATTAAGCAATTACAGAGAGGTTGAAGAGCAGAAAGGGAGATTCTTAGGAAAGCAAGCTGCTGAATTTTGTATTAATAGATTTTAGAAATGAGGTTTCTGGTTGGCCAGGGTATGCACCTCAACCTGGCAGAATCCACCACTCTGGTCAGAGTAAGGGAGTTACACTGCTTACCCCCATTGGTAGCTTGGCAGAGCAGTCAGGCTTATCCTAGAGGCAATGTGTGAAGCGTTTGCGCAACACACACACACACCAGTAATACACTAGGCACACCACAAAAAGATACTCCACACAAGGTTATATAAAAACATTATTTGTATTATACATAAAACACATTAGACCACAATCACATAAACCCTTTTGCCATCTAGGCAATTGTCATGACATCACATAGATCATAAATCATTTTGCCAACCAGACAATTATCATAACATCAGTTAGTGCCTAAAGTAAATACTTCTAAGTGCCACACGTCACAAAGACCTTATCACTGTACATAATATGTAGATCTTGAAATGATACTCATTATCCTGTCATTAAAAGGCCTAAAATGACATAAATCATAATATCAGGGCATAAAATGCAGGTTAGGTCAGAAATCACTCATGGCCGCTGGGCATACTATGCAAAACCTGGAAATGTAAGGGAACACAACCAACATCACAAAATCAGGGCATAAGTAAGAAGCAGCTGGGAAATGACAACAAACACAGGTAGAAACACCTACATCAACCTATTGGAGCTGGTATGGCAAGAATAATAATTAAGGCACAGGAATTACCAATTTCCACCCTGAACACGAAAGGCACAGCACACCTGCACTTCTTTGACATGTTATATGGTAATTCTTGAATGTCTCCTGTGTTCAACACAATGGGGGTCTCCGCTGAGGTTTAACCCCATCAGGCAACAGAAACATACCCCACGAGATAAGTTCTGTCTAGAAAGAGGGGAAGGCACCAATGTAGGTAACGGTGTTGGGGAATCTTGTCTGCCACCCCCACTCCAGCATACTGAAATACCAGATAAAGCTTCCAGCAAACACGCGGTGCAGCTACTGAAGACAATGGCAGCCCCCCACGGCAGGAGTTTCAGCAGGACACAGGTCCACTTACAGAGGAAGTGCAGCATGATGGCACTACTCCCAGGCATGTCGCAAGTACTCGTAGGAGCATCAGTGCACTCTGGATAATAAAGGCAGATGTGGGAGCACCGATGCGCTCGGATCGCGGGATCTACCGTAACAGTGCTCCCCTCTGAGATTTGACAATTGATCCTCTGATGCACGAGTGGAGCACAACAACGACCCCTCAGGGCATTCATCCACGGGTGGTCTTGCTCTATCCATCTGGATATTGAAAACTCTACTCCTGCTGCCTGCGTAAGACCAGGACAAAGCCAACAGAGTGCCATACTTTCCTGCTGACCGAGGATTGCTGCATCACACAGGTTACTCTGGTCGCCCCGGGATGGAGGCAACTTCGGGGACTGGATGTTGGTGGACCACACTCAGGAGGGCAAGAACCACATTGGTCAGCCCCGCGCTGACCTAGGGGCAGGAAGCCACCGCTACTCATGCGCCGACTTGGGGCAAGGGCAAAAAGAGCAAACCCATGATTAGCACAAATCCAGCACTCTCCCTTCGCTGGGTTGCAGGAACATTAACTGGAAGTGTCCTCATTCCCTGTTCAGAGCACGCTACTGCCGGACTCATGGAGACTCGAGTTCCATGACAGAGTTGCTCAAGATGCCTCCTTTGTAGGCCCCCTTGAGAGCACTGGGGGCACACACACAGCAACAGCAGGCAGGAAGGCCAGCACAAATAGTCAGCCTGCAGAGTGGAAGTCCCTCTAGAACAACAAGCAGACTGTCCAAATGGTCGTTCGTCATAGCAGCTCAATAGTTCCTTCTGGCAGGTGCAGTCTGTAGAGGCAGCAGAGTCTGGTTACAAGTCCCCCACGGTGTGGTCACAGCCCCTGTATTTATACCCACAAAGTATTTTTTCTGGGGGCACTTTGAACAACTTTAGAAGTGCACAAAACCCCCATTCAATCCTCAGCCCTGCTCCAGACACACTACAGGGGGGCGGAGACAGCATTGTGAAAGGCAGGCACATTCCTATTCAGGTGCTAGTGAAATTCCTCCCACCACTCTAAATGCAGACCAGACCTATTCAGCCCAACTGAGAGTCAGCCAGGAAAGGCAGGACACACGTCACTGTGGCAGTAAACTGGGCACGCAGGCCTTGTAGTGGCAGAGGCCTGAGACAGGTTAGAAGGGCTACATCTGTGGGTGTCGCAAGCAGCGCTGCAGGGCCACTAGAGGCATTTAATTTACAGGCCCGGGCTATATCGAATACCACTGTACAAGGGACTTACAGTTACATTAAATATGCAAAACAGGTGTAGACCAATCTTACCAAGTTTACAGGAGTGAGCACATGCACTTTAGCACTGATCACCAGTAGTGAAGTGCTCAGAGTCAAAAAAACAATATAAACAGGTCAGAAAAAGATACAAGAGGAAGGCAAAAAGTTCTGGGATAACTCTGCCAAAGGGCCAGGTCCAACATTAAAAGATAGTGAATTACTAAGAATCTGCAGAATCTTAATCTACACTTGAATTCACATGTGTATACTGACTGACCTGAGGCTATTGCATTTGAAACTATTTTTACATGCCCTGTTAAAGTTTGTTATCCTGGCTTATGAGTCCTTAACCCCTTCCACGCTCATGACGAGCTGGGCCCGTCATGAGGTAGCCTCCTCGCACGCTCATGATGAGCCCAGCTCGTCATGAATAAAGGGAATATGCAAATCTCAGCACAGGAGGGGAATATGCTGAGCATCGATCTGGTTAATTAGGTTTTAACATCATCTTGTCAAAAATGTATATCATATTCACTGTTTATTTCTGCTGCACATAGTCAAGCAAGGCATCTTTGTTTATTTCTGAATGACACTGTTCTTGAAGAAGACTCTTTGGCATAAACTTAGAACGTAACATTTTTTTCCATGGCTCTTGCATGTGGTATTGAATTTATTCACAATGGTTTACTGTTGGTTATGTAACTAGTTTGCTCTGACACCTCCAGATGACATTAGGTCAGGGGGTTGGTGGTATTCATTATTCATGTAGAAGGTTAATGCTTAGGTAGTAAGGCTGGACAACGTTATTAGTCTGTATTCCGATTTGTTGAAAATGTATTTCCTTCCTCATACCACAATAAGTTAGGATAAAGAAGTGAGTAGGAAGCGCAAATCACAAAATGCGTTGTTTAGAAAACACAAAGGCTCATATCTTAAGCCAAAACATTCGCAGAACAGTAAATAGCCATGATTTGTAACAATATCACAGTGATGAATCACTGTTGGTCAAGCTGGCTAGTATCGCAGATGTCAACGTTTTGGCCCCTAAATAAGTAGGTTAATATATCCCTTACGCTAGGGTCTTCATCAGGACAGGGGTGGAGGGGGAGGGTCGGAATCCTAGGGATAGAGCATAAAAATACCTTAGAATTGGATTTTTCATTCAAGATCATTAACCAACTACTGAGCTTCGGAATTTACCAGGAAATAGCCCTCCACTGAGCGCAGGAGAAGGAGTGTGGGCGCCTAGGCTCCAATTTGACGAGAGCACCTGCAAAAATCAGGTGCAGATTCAGCAAGACCCTCCTGTAAATGCGGTAAAATGGGGGAGGAATGGACCGGATAACATCACTGACGTACATAAATTCAATCCATAGAAAGACAAGTCAGATGAACCAGCTGGGCCCTGTATTATGTCCGGTTCTAAAAGGGAAAAGATTAAAAAGGGCTCAGCATTTGGGGGTGAGCCAGAAGACCTTTCCTATGCTACTAGTAGTGATGCTGTCTGAGTTCTTACTGATTTTCCTGCATATTTGGAACTTGGTCTTTTATGGATTTTACCTATTGCTCTGCATTGTTTTTTTTAAGGAGAGCCTTGTTTGCAATGGCTTTATGCATTTAAATGAGATCAGTTGTATTTGCAGTTCACTATTTCTGTGTTGTACATTTAGCAATTTTGTAATAAATCTTCATAAAACTTCTAATTCTGCCCTTTATCCCACTCATTGAGTCAACCTTTTCTTATTTGACTGTATTTTGATATGTTGATTTGTACATTATCTTGGGACACATTGCCTCATGAAATTGAGGTTAACACTATTCTCGATCCACCCAACAGGGGAGATTTTTTTGTAGTGCAAGGTTTTAGGAATACAGCACACTCAAAAAACTCAGGACCTTAGACTAGAAGAATGTAGAATACAAAGTTGAATGCTATGCAGTACACTTAGAGTTCTTTCTAGAGGCACTACTACAGCACAGCAGACTTGCAAACTATCCTAATGATATTACACCTGCATGATTGGAAAGGTTCACACCTGTCTACCTTGAAGATTTACTAGAGTGGTGAGGTACCTGGGCCTGATGGGATTACAATTCCATTTTATGAAGGCTATGCTAATTTGATAAGCCCCCAACTGCGTAAGGAGTATGAAGGAGCCATTCGGGAAGGGGAACTTCCCACAATGACATGAAAGAACATGTGGTTAGCACTTCTCAAACCAGACAGATCAGAAGGCCACTGTGCATTATATAGTAATTGCTTTTCAAAAACAATATGATGTTTGCAAACATCGTAGCTAGTAGAATAAAACCACTTATGTCAGGTCTGGTACTTCCAGACCAGACTGATTTTATACCCAGCCGCCCAACGTTGTTAAATTTAAGTACTCTCCCAGCAGTAATACACCATTTAGATCCTCAATTACCAAGAAGACATTAGGTGCCATTTTGAGAAGCCCAGGCCTGCCTCGTGAAGACATGAGGAGTAGAGGACCCCCTAGACAGATTTGTGCATTTCGAATTTCTCAGAGATAGGTGGAACACAAACTGAAGAAAGGGAGGAATAGACTGCCCATTTACAATTCAAAAGGTTACTCTTTTATTCAGTGATAGAACACAAGGAAGTGGCATCAACACATCTCAGAAGGAGATGGGGTTAATAAGAGAATCATAATGAGTAGTTCCTGGAGACAGGATTAACCTTTTGATGCACATATCACTGTGGCTGACATCCAGGTGTGAACCCTGGTCACTCCTGTGAACTGTGTTGTGGGTCTATCAACTTCAGAGTTTTTCCTGCTGTGACAGAGAGCCTTTCAGGAGGGAAGTAGAAAATAAAAAATGTACACTTCAAAAGATGCAGAACCCCAACATTAAACTTCAAAGACTCAGGGGATCATTAGGATGGAAGACAGACTTGAGTCTGTCCGCCATCCTGTGGCAAACCGGGACCATCCGCAATACATGCGGTGGGCCCGCATACCAAATCAGGATGCGACTGTCACCATGGCGGTCGCATTTTGGTTGTTAACATTGCGGCGGATGCTGCTCACAGCAGCACCCGCCTCGAAGCGAAAAGCCATGTTGTGAACTTCACTGCACTATGTGGCAGGCACCACACAGTGCCTGCCAAGTAGTGCTGTGAAATGTAGGGGGTACCATGTGTACCCCCAAGTGCACCCTCACCTCCCATAACACATGGGGGTCACAACAGGTACCCCTAAGTAATCCCCACAAGCCTTTCCATGGCGGCCTCACCGTCATGGAAAGGCATGACATTTCCTTCATCATAATTTGGTGAACGGTGCAAGCTAGGCACCACCATTTAATGATCCCTAGTTCTGAATAATTGCTTCTGGCGGACAAGTGGCAGACGGTCTTTTTATCTGCCGCGGTCAGAAAACAATTCCCCCGCCATCCTAATTTGGGGGCGAGAAACTCCCGGTCGGCGGACGGAAGGACCGCCACTGCATGGCTGGCTGTGGGGGTCCTTCCACCATCTTAATCGACCCCTATGAATTTAAATCACATTTGGTGTCTGGGAATGGATTAGAACAAGGGGAGGTTGAGACCTCAAAATTTGCTGTCTGCCAAGCAGCCGGCAGGGCTGCTTGAGAAGGGGAAGCTGTGCAGGACTTCTCCCTGTGACTAGGACTAGCGACATAGGTCGGCTAGTCTCACTGCTAGGGGAGTGGACATCACCCAGGGAAAACCACAATCACCTTCTCTGAAGCATAGAGCACCAGTGCCTGCCTGCTTGCCAAGACCCGAGTGCCCTGTGAGTAAGAGGAGAACGTTGGATGGAGCAGAGTCCAGTGAATAGCCCTACTCCGGAAGCCCTGTATGCTTGAAGAGGATGCCTGTACCAATATTAGTAGAAGTTTAGGTTGTTATCCACACAGAATATTACAGTTGTGACTTGCTGGTTAAGCCCGCACACTAATACCTGCACCTTACTAATTTCCCCACAAACTTAAAGGACTCTGCCAGAGATGTTTTACCGTCGCTTGGCTCCAGTCAGGAGCTGGAGGATCAAATACCCCAGTGAGGCAAAGAGTGATTTGCCTCAACTTTGCGGAGCAGTGGCTGCTCCGTTTGGACAAGCTGGCACTGCTGCTTGAGGGAGATTGCCTGTGCCTGTATAGTGCTGCCAAATGTAGTGCGAGCAGCCTGTCTCCACGGAACAGGATCATAACTTGTGAGCATCTACAGAGAGACCACTCACTGCACCACTGAATGCTTCCATAGAGCCAGAGCAGGTACGATTAGAACTGGGTCTGTGAAGCCCAGGAGGGGACCAGCTGCTGATGCTGCCTCAGCATTATGGACACTTTTGACGAATTCCTAAAGAGTCAACGGAGAACTCTCGAGTATGGTCAATTAGTGAGTATTCCCTAGATGTGATCATGATTGAATGGGGAATAACCCTGACCATGTTAGAAGGTAGCAGGTGAGACAGGGATGTGCCTGAGAACTAATAGAGCCCCAACCTCAAGGGGATTGTGTTCTTGCTCATGAATGTTGTTATGTGTAGAGTTAGAAATAAAATACTTCTTTTTCTTATAAAAGGAAGGATTTGTCTGGACATTGATTTATTGTTAGTACTGTATGCACTTTGCGTTATGAGTCATGTTCACTCACCAGTATCTATACTCCCCCCGTTCCTCTTCCCCCTACTCCGATTGGGCCTTTGGCTGCTTGTCCACAGCTTCCACTGAGAATCAAGTGCAGAAGGGGTATTTGGCGATGTTGCTCAGGATCCATAGAAGGTCTGCTCCCAAGACATCAGGGGTAAAAAGCCTCAACCCCAACGATTGTGCCCAGTAACCCCTGCATGTCCCCTGGTCCTCTGAAAGGGGTTCTGACAGGCAACATTAAGGGCAGAGTCGTTTTATAAATTCTCTACTTCGAAAGTAGCTCTTTGTCCTATCCATTATCCTGTGAGCATGAAGAGTAAAGCAGGTGGTAAATGGAGGGCGAGAGGATGTTGCACTCAGACTATTGCAAACAAGACTAATGAATGAAGCATATTTGTGCTTTCAATCTCAGGCTGCACGGCATTATGATAGTCATTGTTTAATGTATTTGAAGCCCCATCATCATCATCCAGACCCTCACCCCCAAATTCGACCTACTTAAGAACATCAGTTCTGCAGTAGTGGTGAGCACAGCATCCAACCACAGCACAATACAATTATTAATCTACTAAGCATGAGGGAAGCTCAAGAATAGACTACTGGCTGGTATCTATGGGCCTGACATCCTAGATTGGGCACACTGGCAATCTATGCCAATCTTAATCAGACCACTCCCCAATAGCTCTGGCACAGGACTGTGTGCAGGACTGACACACTGGAACATGAATATCTAAACCAGAATCCTAATTAAATGCCTCTTTCATGACTGAGCTGCGGAAAACAGTCACTGAATATTCAGGCCTCAATCTGGTCTCTATGCTTCGGATGACTATGTTTTGGCAGACCATTTTAAGTGTATGTTGTTGGGAAGGGCCTAGCAAAGCAGAGACATTGAAATTGATGACTTGACTGGAAAAGATTATACACGGGATCAAAATTATGCCACCCTTTCCTCAATTACTGAAACATTAAGCAATTACAGAGAGGTTGAAGAGCAGAAAGGGAGATTCTTAGGAAAGCAAGCTGCTGAATTTTGTATTAATAGATTTTAGAAATGAGGTTTCTGGTTGGCCAGGGTATGCACCTCAACCTGGCAGAATCCACCACTCTGGTCAGAGTAAGGGAGTTACACTGCTTACCCCCATTGGTAGCTTGGCAGAGCAGTCAGGCTTATCCTAGAGTCAATGTGTGAAGCGTTTGCGCAACACACACACACACCAGTAATACACTAGGCACACCACAAAAAGATACTCCACACAAGGTTATATAAAAACATTATTTGTATTATACATAAAACACATTAGACCACAATCACATAAACCCTTTTGCCATCTAGGCAATTATCATGACATCACATAGATCATTAATCATTTTGCCAACCAGACAAATATCATAACATCAGTTAGTGCCTAAAGTAAATACTTCTAAGTGCCACACGTCACAAAGACCTTATCACTGTACATAATATGTAGATCTTGAAATGATACTCATTATCCTGTCATTAAAAGGCCTAAAATGACATAAATCATAATATCAGGGCATAAAATGCAGGTTAGGTCAGAAATCACTCATGGCAGCTGGGCATACTATGCAAAACCTGGAAATGTAAGGGAACACAACCAACATCACAAAATCAGGGCATAAGTAAGAAGCAGCTGGGAAATGACAACAAACACAGGTAGAAACACCTACATCAACCTATTGGAGCTGGTATGGCAATAATAATAATTAAGGCACAGGAATTACCAATTTCCACCCTGAACACGAAAGGCACAGCACACCTGCACTTCTTTGACATGTTATATGGTAATTCTTGAATGTCTCCTGTGTTCAACACAATGGGGGTCTCCGCTGAGGTTTAACCCCATCAGGCAACAGAAACATACCCCACGAGATAAGTTCTGTCTAGAAAGAGGGGAAGGCACCAATGTAGGTAACGGTGTTGGGGAATCTTGTCTGCCACCCCCACTCCAGCATACTGAAATACCAGATAAAGCTTCCAGCAAACACGCGGTGCAGCTACTGAAGACAATGGCAGCCCCCCACGGCAGGAGTTTCAGCAGGACACAGGTCCACTTACAGAGGAAGTGCAGCATGATGGCACTACTCCCAGGCATGTCGCAAGTACTCGTAGGAGCATCAGTGCACTCTGGTTAATAAAGGCAGATGTGGGAGCACCGATGCGCTCGGATCGCGGGATCTACCGTAACAGTGCTCCCCTCTGAGATTTGACAATTGATCCTCTGATGCACGAGTGGAGCACAACAACGACCCCTTCAGGGCATTCATCCACGGGTGGTCTTGCTCTATCCCTCTGGATATTGAAAACTCTACTCCTGCTGCCTGCGTAAGACCAAGACAAAGCCAACAGAGTGCCATACTTTCCTGCTGACCGAGGATTGCTGCATCACACAGGTTACTCTGGTCGCCCCGGGATGGAGGCAACTTCGGGGACTGGATGTTGGTGGACCACCCTCAGGAGGGCAAGAACCACATTGGTCAGCCCCGCGCTGACCTAGGGGCAGGAAGCCACCGCTACTCATGCGCCGACTTGGGGCAAGGGCAAAAAGAGCAAACCCACGATTAGCACAAATCCAGCACTCTCCCTTCGCTGGGTTGCAGGAACATTAACTGGAAGTGTCCTCATTCCCTGTTCAGAGCACGCTACTGCCGGACTCATGGAGACTCGAGTTCCATGACAGAGTTGCTCAAGATGCCTCCTTTGTAGGCCCCCTTGAGAGCACTGGGGGCACACACACAGCAACAGCAGGCAGGAAGGCCAGCACAAATAGTCAGCCTGCAGAGTGGAAGTCCCTCTAGAACAACAAGCAGACTGTCCAAATGGTCGTTCGTCATAGCAGCTCAATAGTTCCTTCTGGCAGGTGCAGTCTGTAGAGGCAGCAGAGTCTGGTTACAAGTCCCCCACGGTGTGGTCACGGCCCCTGTATTTATACCCACAAAGTCTTTTTTCTGGGGGCACTTTGAACAACTTTAGAAGTGCACAAAACCCCCATTCAATCCTCAGCCCTGCTCCAGACACACTACAGGGGGGCGGAGACAGCATTGTGAAAGGCAGGCACATTCCTATTCAGGTGCTAGTGAAATTCCTCCCACCACTCTAAATGCAGACCAGACCTATTCAGCCCAACTGAGAGTCAGCCAGGAAAGGCAGGACACACGTCACTGTGGCAGTAAACTGGGCACGCAGGCCTTGTAGTGGCAGAGGCCTGAGACAGGTTAGAAGGGCTACATCTGTGGGTGTCGCAAGCAGCGCTGCAGGGCCACTAGAGGCATTTAATTTACAGGCCCGGGCTATATCGAATACCACTGTACAAGGGACTTACAGTTACATTAAATATGCAAAACAGGTGTAGACCAATCTTACCAAGTTTACAGGAGTGAGCACATGCACTTTAGCACTGATCACCAGTAGTGAAGTGCTCAGAGTCAAAAAAACAATATAAACAGGTCAGAAAAAGATACAAGAGGAAGGCAAAAAGTTCTGGGATAACCCTGCCAAAGGGCCAGGTCCAACATTAAAAGATAGTGAATTACTAAGAATCTGCAGAATCTTAATCTACACTTGAATTCACATGTGTATACTGACTGACCTGAGGCTATTGCATTTGAAACTATTTTTACATGCCCTGTTAAAGTTTGTTATCCTGGCTTATGAGTCCTTAACCCCTTCCACGCTCATGACGAGCTGGGCCCGTCATGAGGTAGCCTCCTCGCACGCTCATGATGAGCCCAGCTCGTCATGAATAAAGGGAATATGCAAATCTCAGCACAGGAGGGGAATATGCTGAGCATCGATCTGGTTAATTAGGTTTTAACATCATCTTGTCAAAAATGTATATCATATTCACTGTTTATTTCTGCTGCACATAGTCAAGCAAGGCATCTTTGTTTATTTCTGAATGACACTGTTCTTGAAGAAGACTCTTTGGCATAAACTTAGAACGTAACATTTTTTCCCATGGCTCTTGCATGTGGTATTGAATTTATTCACAATGGTTTACTGTTGGTTATGTAACTAGTTTGCTCTGACACCTCCAGATGACATTAGGTCAGGGGGTTGGTGGTATTCATTATTCATGTAGAAGGTTAATGCTTAGGTAGTAAGGCTGGACAACGTTATTAGTCTGTATTCCGATTTGTTGAAAATGTATTTCCTTCCTCATACCACAATAAGTTAGGATAAAGAAGTGAGTAGGAAGCGCAAATCACAAAATGCGTTGTTTAGAAATCACAAAGGCTCATATCTTAAGCCAAAACATTCGCAGAACAGTAAATAGCCATGATTTGTAACAATATCACAGTGATGAATCACTGTTGGTCAAGCTGGCTAGTATCGCAGATGTCAACGTTTTGGCCCCTAAATAAGTAGGTTAATATATCCCTTACGCTAGGGTCTTCATCAGGACAGGGGTGGAGGGGGAGGGTCGGAATCCTAGGGATAGAGCATAAAAATACCTTAGAATTGGATTTTTCATTCAAGATCATTAACCAACTACTGAGCTTCGGAATTTACCAGGAAATAGCCCTCCACTGAGCGCAGGAGAAGGAGTGTGGGCGCCTAGGCTCCAATTTGACGAGAGCACCTGCAAAAATCAGGTGCAGATTCAGCAAGACCCTCCTGTAAATGCGGTAAAATGGGGGAGGAATGGACCGGATAACATCACTGACGTACAAATATTCAATCCATAGAAAGACAAGTCAGATGAACCAGCTGGGCCCTGTATTATGTCTGGTTCTAAAAGGGAAAAGATTAAAAAGGGCTCAGCATTTGGGGGTGAGCCAGAAGACCTTTCCTATGCTACTAGTAGTGATGCTGTCTGAGTTCTTACTGATTTTCCTGCATATTTGGAACTTGGTCTTTTATGGATTTTACCTATTGCTCTGCATTGTTTTTTTTAAGGAGAGCCTTGTTTGCAATGGCTTTATGCATTTAAATGAGATCAGTTGTATTTGCAGTTTACTATTTCTGTGTTGTACATTTAGCAATTTTGTAATAAATCTTCATAAAACTTCTAATTCTGCCCTTTATCCCACTCATTGAGTCAACCTTTTCTTATTTGACTGTATTTTGATATGTTGATTTGTACATTATCTTGGGACACATTGCCTCATGAAATTGAGGTTAACACTATTCTCGATCCACCCAACAGGGGAGATTTTTTTGTAGTGCAAGGTTTTAGGAATACAGCACACTCAAAAAACTCAGGACCTTAGACTAGAAGAATGTAGAATACAAAGTTGAATGCTATGCAGTACACTTAGAGTTCTTTCTAGAGGCACTACTACAGCACAGCAGACTTGCAAACTATCCTAATGATATTACACCTGCATGATTGGAAAGGTTCACACCTGTCTACCTTGAAGATTTACTAGAGTGGTGAGGTACCTGGGCCTGATGGGATTACAATTCCATTTTATGAAGGCTATGCTAATTTGATAAGCCCCCAACTGCGTAAGGAGTATGAAGGAGCCATTCGGGAAGGGGAACTTCCCACAATGACATGAAAGAACATGTGGTTAGCACTTCTCAAACCAGACAGATCAGAAGGCCACTGTGCATTATATAGTAATTGCTTTTCAAAAACAATATGATGTTTGCAAACATCGTAGCTAGTAGAATAAAACCACTTATGTCAGGTCTGGTACTTCCAGACCAGACTGATTTTATACCCAGCCGCCCAACGTTGTTAAATTTAAGTACTCTCCCAGCAGTAATACACCATTTAGATCCTCAATTACCAAGAAGACATTAGGTGCCATTTTGAGAAGCCCAGGCCTGCCTCGTGAAGACATGAGGAGTAGAGGACCCCCTAGACAGATTTGTGCATTTCGAATTTCTCAGAGATAGGTGGAACACAAACTGAAGAAAGGGAGGAATAGACTGCCCATTTACAATTCAAAAGGTTACTCTTTTATTCAGTGATAGAACACAAGGAAGTGGCATCAACACATCTCAGAAGGAGATGGGGTTAATAAGAGAATCATAATGAGTAGTTCCTGGAGACAGGATTAACCTTTTGATGCACATATCACTGTGGCTGACATCCAGGTGTGAACCCTGGTCACTCCTGTGAACTGTGTTGTGGGTCTATCAACTTCAGAGTTTTTCCTGCTGTGACAGAGAGCCTTTCAGGAGGGAAGAAGAAAATAAAAAATGTACACTTCAAAAGATGCAGAACCCCAACATTAAACTTCAAAGACTCAGGGGATCATTAGGATGGAAGACAGACTTGAGTCTGTCCGCCATCCTGTGGCAAACCGGGACCATCCGCAATACATGCGGTGGGCCCGCATACCAAATCAGGATGCGACTGTCACCATGGTGGTCGCATTTTGGTTGTTAACATTGCGGCGGATGCTGCTCACAGCAGCACCCGCCTCGAAGCGAAAAGCCATGTTGTGAACTTCACTGCACTATGTGGCAGGCACCACACAGTGCCTGCCAAGTAGTGCTGTGAAATGTAGGGGGTACCATGTGTACCCCCAAGTGCACCCTCACCTCCCATAACACATGGGGGTCACAACAGGTACCCCTAAGTAATCCCCACAAGCCTTTCCATGGCGGCCTCACCGTCATGGAAAGGCATGACATTTCCTTCATCATAATTTGGTGAACGGTGCAAGCTAGGCACCACCATTTAATGATCCCTAGTTCTGAATAATTGCTTCTGGCGGACAAGTGGCAGACGGTCTTTTTATCTGCCGCGGTCAGAAAACAATTCCCCCGCCATCCTAATTTGGGGGCGAGAAACTCCCGGTCGGCGGACGGAAGGACCGCCACTGCATGGCTGGCTGTGGGGGTCCTTCCACCATCTTAATCGACCCCTATGAATTTAAATCACATTTGGTGTCTGGGAATGGATTAGAACAAGGGGAGGTTGAGACCTCAAAATTTGCTGTCTGCCAAGCAGCCGGCAGGGCTGCTTGAGAAGGGGAAGCTGTGCAGGACTTCTCCCTGTGACTAGGACTAGCGACATAGGTCGGCTAGTCTCACTGCTAGGGGAGTGGACATCACCCAGGGAAAACCACAATCACCTTCGCTGAAGCATGGAGCACCAGTGCCTGCCTGCTTGCCAAGACCCGAGTGCCCTGTGAGTAAGAGGAGAACGTTGGATGGAGCAGAGTCCAGTGAATAGCCCTACTCCGGAAGCCCTGTATGCTTGAAGAGGATGCCTGTACCAATATTAGTAGAAGTTTAGGTTGTTATCCACACAGAATATTACAGTTGTGACTTGCTGGTTAAGCCCGCACACTAATACCTGCACCTTACTAATTTCCCCACAAACTTAAAGGACTCTGCCAGAGATGTTTTACCGTCGCTTGGCTCCAGTCAGGAGCTGGAGGATCAAATACCCCAGTGAGGCAAAGAGTGACTTGCCTCAACTTTGCGGAGCAGTGGCTGCTCCGTTTGGACAAGCTGGCACTGCTGCTTGAGGGAGATTGCCTGTGCCTGTATAGTGCTGCCAAATGTAGTGCGAGCAGCCTGTCTCCACGGAACAGGATCATAACTTGTGAGCATCTACAGAGAGAGCACTCACTGCACCACTGAATGCTTCCATAGAGCCAGAGCAGGTACGATTAGAACTGGGTCTGTGAAGCCCAGGAGGGGACCCGCTGCTGATGCTGCCTCAGCATTATGGACACTTTTGACGAATTCCTAAAGAGTCAACGGAGAACTCTCGAGTATGGTCAATTAGTGAGTATTCCCTAGATGTGATCATGATTGAATGGGGAATAACCCTGACCATGTTAGAAGGTAGCAGGTGAGACAGGGATGTGCCTGAGAACTAATAGAGCCCCAACCTCAAGGGGATTGTGTTCTTGCTCATGAATGTTGTCATGTGTAGAGTTAGAAATAAAATACTTCTTTTTCTTATAAAAGGAAGGATTTGTCTGGACATTGATTTATTGTTAGTACTGTATGCACTTTGCGTTATGAGTCATGTTCACTCACCAGTATCTATACTCCCCCCGTTCCTCTTCCCCCTACTCCGATTGGGCCTTTGGCTGCTTGTCCACAGCTTCCACTGAGAATCAAGTGCAGAAGGGGTATTTGGCGATGTTGCTCAGGATCCATAGAAGGTCTGCTCCCAAGACATCAGGGGTAAAAAGCCTCAACCCCAACGATTGTGCCCAGTAACCCCTGCATGTCCCCTGGTCCTCTGAAAGGGGTTCTGACAGGCAACATTAAGGGCAGAGTCGTTTTATAAATTCTCTACTTCGAAAGTAGCTCTTTGTCCTATCCATTATCCTGTGAGCATCAAGAGTAAAGCAGGTAGTAAATGGAGGGCGAGAGGATGTTGCACTCAGACTATTGCAAACAAGACTAATGAATGAAGCATATTTGTGCTTTCAATCTCAGGCTGCACGGCATTATGATAGTCATTGTTTAATGTATTTGAAGCCCCATCATCATCATCCAGACCCTCACCCCCAAATTCGACCTACTTAAGAACATCAGTTCTGCAGTAGTGGTGAGCACAGCATCCAACCACAGCACAATACAATTATTAATCTACTAAGCATGAGGGAAGCTCAAGAATAGACTACTGGCTGGTATCTATGGGCCTGACATCCTAGATTGGGCACACTGGCAATCTATGCCAATCTTAATCAGACCACTCCCCAATAGCTCTGGCACAGGACTGTGTGCAGGACTGACACACTGGAACATGAATATCTAAACCAGAATCCTAATTAAATGCCTCTTTCATGACTGAGCTGCGGAAAACAGTCACTGAATATTCAGGCCTCAATCTGGTCTCTATGCTTCGGATGACTATGTTTTGGCAGACCATTTTAAGTGTATGTTGTTGGGAAGGGCCTAGCAAAGCAGAGACATTGAAATTGATGACTTGACTGGAAAAGATTATACACGGGATCAAAATTATGCCACCCTTTCCTCAATTACTGAAACATTAAGCAATTACAGAGAGGTTGAAGAGCAGAAAGGGAGATTCTTAGGAAAGCAAGCTGCTGAATTTTGTATTAATAGATTTTAGAAATGAGGTTTCTGGTTGGCCAGGGTATGCACCTCAACCTGGCAGAATCCACCACTCTGGTCAGAGTAAGGGAGTTACACTGCTTACCCCCATTGGTAGCTTGGCAGAGCAGTCAGGCTTATCCTAGAGGCAATGTGTGAAGCGTTTGCGCAACACACACACACACCAGTAATACACTAGGCACACCACAAAAAGATACTCCACACAAGGTTGTATAAAAACATTATTTGTATTATACATAAAACACATTAGACCACAATCACATAAACCCTTTTGCCATCTAGGCAATTATCATGACATCACATAGATCATAAATCATTTTGCCAACCAGACAAATATCATAACATCAGTTAGTGCCTAAAGTAAATACTTCTAAGTGCCACACGTCACAAAGACCTTATCACTGTACATAATATGTAGATCTTGAAATGATACTCATTATCCTGTCATTAAAAGGCCTAAAATGACATAAATCATAATATCAGGGCATAAAATGCAGGTTAGGTCAGAAATCACTCATGGCCGCTGGGCATACTATGCAAAACCTGGAAATGTAAGGGAACACAACCAACATCACAAAATCAGGGCATAAGTAAGAAGCAGCTGGGAAATGACAACAAACACAGGTAGAAACACCTACATCAACCTATTGGAGCTGGTATGGCAAGAATAATAATTAAGGCACAGGAATTACCAATTTCCACCCTGAACACGAAAGGCACAGCACACCTGCACTTCTTTGACATGTTATATGGTAATTCTTGAATGTCTCCTGTGTTCAACACAATGGGGGTCTCCGCTGAGGTTTAACCCCATCAGGCAACAGAAACATACCCCACGAGATAAGTTCTGTCTAGAAAGAGGGGAAGGCACCAATGTAGGTAACGGTGTTGGGGAATCTTGTCTGCCACCCCCACTCCAGCATACTGAAATACCAGATAAAGCTTCCAGCAAACACGCGGTGCAGCTACTGAAGACAATGGCAGCCCCCCACGGCAGGAGTTTCAGCAGGACACAGGTCCACTTACAGAGGAAGTGCAGCATGATGGCACTACTCCCAGGCATGTCGCAAGTACTCGTAGGAGCATCAGTGCACTCTGGTTAATAAAGGCAGATGTGGGAGCACCGATGCGCTCGGATCGCGGGATCTACCGTAACAGTGCTCCCCTCTGAGATTTGACAATTGATCCTCTGATGCACGAGTGGAGCACAACAACGACCCCTCAGGGCATTCATCCACGGGTGGTCTTGCTCTATCCCTCTGGATATTGAAAACTCTACTCCTGCTGCCTGCGTAAGACCAAGACAAAGCCAACAGAGTGCCATACTTTCCTGCTGACCGAGGATTGCTGCATCACACAGGTTACTCTGGTCGCCCCGGGATGGAGGCAACTTCGGGGACTGGATGTTGGTGGACCACCCTCAGGAGGGCAAGAACCACATTGGTCAGCCCCGCGCTGACCTAGGGGCAGGAAGCCACCGCTACTCATGCGCCGACTTGGGGCAAGGGCAAAAAGAGCAAACCCACGATTAGCACAAATCCAGCACTCTCCCTTCGCTGGGTTGCAGGAACATTAACTGGAAGTGTCCTCATTCCCTGTTCAGAGCACGCTACTGCCGGACTCATGGAGACTCGAGTTCCATGACAGAGTTGCTCAAGATGCCTCCTTTGTAGGCCCCCTTGAGAGCACTGGGGGCACACACACAGCAACAGCAGGCAGGAAGGCCAGCACAAATAGTCAGCCTGCAGAGTGGAAGTCCCTCTAGAACAACAAGCAGACTGTCCAAATGGTCGTTCGTCATAGCAGCTCAATAGTTCCTTCTGGCAGGTGCAGTCTGTAGAGGCAGCAGAGTCTGGTTACAAGTCCCCCACGGTGTGGTCACAGCCCCTGTACTTATACCCACAAAGTCTTTTTTCTGGGGGCACTTTGAACAACTTTAGAAGTGCACAAAACCCCCATTCAATCCTCAGCCCTGCTCCAGACACACTACAGGGGGGCGGATACAGCATTGTGAAAGGCAGGCACATTCCTATTCAGGTGCTAGTGAAATTCCTCCCACCACTCTAAATGCAGACCAGACCTATTCAGCCCAACTGAGAGTCAGCCAGGAAAGGCAGGACACACGTCACTGTGGCAGTAAACTGGGCACGCAGGCCTTGTAGTGGCAGAGGCCTGAGACAGGTTAGAAGGGCTACATCTGTGGGTGTCGCAAGCAGCGCTGCAGGGCCACTAGAGGCATTTAATTTTCAGGCCCGGGCTATATCGAATACCACTGTACAAGGGACTTACAGTTACATTAAATATGCAAAACAGGTGTAGACCAATCTTACCAAGTTTACAGGAGTGAGCACATGCACTTTAGCACTGATCACCAGTAGTGAAGTGCTCAGAGTCAAAAAAACAATATAAACAGGTCAGAAAAAGATACAAGAGGAAGGCAAAAAGTTCTGGGATAACCCTGCCAAAGGGCCAGGTCCAACATTAAAAGATAGTGAATTACTAAGAATCTGCAGAATCTTAATCTACACTTGAATTCACATGTGTATACTGACTGACCTGAGGCTATTGCATTTGAAACTATTTTTACATGCCCTGTTAAAGTTTGTTATCCTGGCTTATGAGTCCTTAATTAGGTTTTAACATCATCTTGTCACAAATGTATGTCATATTCACTGTTTATTTCTGCTGCACATAGTCAAGCAAGGCATCTTTGTTTATTTCTGAATGACACTGTTCTTGAAGAAGACTCTTTGGCATAAACTTAGAACGTAACATTTTTTTCCATGGCTCTTGCATGTGGTATTGAATTTATTCACAATGGTTTACTGTTGGTTATGTAACTAGTTTGCTCTGACACCTCCAGATGACATTAGGTCAGGGGGTTGGTGGTATTCATTATTCATGTAGAAGGTTAATGCTTAGGTAGTAAGGCTGGACAACGTTATTAGTCTGTAATCCGATTTGTTGAAAATGTATTTCCTTCCTCATACCACAATGCAGCAGTTTTCATACTGTTCTATGGGGAGATTTACTTCATATGTGCCTGATTTTGGGAGTGGTACATTGGAACAGTGGTCCCAGTAGACATTAAGTGAACACACAAAGTATATCAGTCAAAACCAATTATTCACAAAACACATATTGTAATTAGCACACAGTGTTATTAAATCACACTGAGCATACATTGGTTTAGAATATTATTAAATCTTTTCAGAGTGCCCCTAGACGAGAGATGGGAGAAGGGGAAATGAGGTGTTGGAAATTCAAGTTAGGATAAAGAAGTGAGTAGGAAGCGCAAATCACAAAATGCGTTGTTTAGAAAACACAAAGGCTCATATCTTAAGCCAAAACATTCGCAGAACAGTAAATAGCCATGATTTGTAACAATATCACAGTGATGAATCACTGTTGGTCAAGCTGGCTAGTATCGCAGATGTCAACGTTTTGGCCCCTAAATAAGTAGGTTAATATATCCCTTACGCTAGGGTCTTCATCAGGACAGGGGTGGAGGGGGAGGGTCGGATTCCTAGGGATAGAGCATAAAAATACCTTAGAATTGGATTTTTCATTCAAGATCATTAACCAACTACTGAGCTTCGGAATTTACCAGGAAATAGCCCTCCACTGAGCGCAGGAGAAGGAGTGTGGGCGCCTAGGCTCCAATTTGGCGAGACCACCTGCAAACATCAGGTGCAGATTCATCAAGACCCTCCTGTAAATGCGGTAAAATGGGGGAGGAATGGACCGGATAACATCACTGACGTACATAAATTCAATCCATAGAAAGACAAGTGAGATGAACCAGCTGGGCCCTGTATTATGTCCGCTTCTAAAAGGGAAAAGATTAAAAAGGGCTCAGCATTTGGGGGTGAGCCAGAAGACCTTTCCTATGCTACTAGTAGTGATGCTGTCTGAGTTCTTACTGATTTTCCTGCATATTTGGAACTTGGTCTTTTATGGATTTTACCTATTGCTCTGCATTGTTTTTTTTAAGGAGAGCCTTGTTTGCAATGGCTTTATGCATTTAAATGAGATCAGTTGTATTTGCAGTTTACTATTTCTGTGTTGTACATTTAGCAATTTTGTAATAAATCTTCATAAAACTTCTAATTCTGCCCTTTATCCCACTCATTGAGTCAACCTTTTCTTATTTGACTGTATTTTGATATGTTGATTTGTACATTATCTTGGGACACATTGCCTCATGAAATTGAGGTTAACACTATTCTCGATCCACCCAACAGGGGAGATTTTTTTGTAGTGCAAGGTTTTAGGAATACAGCACACTCAAAAAACTCAGGACCTTAGACTAGAAGAATGTAGAATACAAAGTTGAATGCTATGCAGTACACTTAGAGTTCTTTCTAGAGGCACTACTACAGCACAGCAGACTTGCAAACTATCCTAATGATATTACACCTGCATGATTGGAAAGGTTCACACCTGTCTACCTTGAAGATTTACTAGAGTGGTGAGGTACCTGGGCCTGATGGGATTACAATTCCATTTTATGAAGGCTATGCTAATTTGATAAGCCCCCAACTGCGTAAGGAGTATGAAGGAGCCATTCGGGAAGGGGAACTTCCCACAATGACATGAAAGAACATGTGGTTAGCACTTCTCAAACCAGACAGATCAGAAGGCCACTGTGCATTATATAGTAATTGCTTTTCAAAAACAATATGATGTTTGCAAACATCGTAGCTAGTAGAATACAACCACTTATGTCAGGTCTGGTACTTCCAGACCAGACTGATTTTATACCCAGCCGCCCAACGTTGTTAAATTTAAGTACTCTCCCAGCAGTAATACACCATTTAGATCCTCAATTACCAGCAGTGTCTCTTTTTCTTGACGCTAATAAAATATCTGACTCTCTGAAATAGCCATATGTTTCAGGTATTAACTGAAATGGGTCTGGTTTGGCATTTTATTAAAATTATCTTGTTCCGTAGGATGTCCTTTGGACAAAAGAGTTTATCAATGGGCAGTGGCGCCAGACAGAGTTGCCACCTGTCACCACTCCTATTAGCATTGCTGTATTAACCTTGGCCTTTGTGTACAAGTAGCTACATGCACATAGAGGAATTTATATAGGTGGCAGGCCATTGGTTGTATACCTGTCCATGGACAATGTCCTTTTGTATATACAGAACACAACCAGAAACATAAATCCAGTTATTCAGGAAACCATCTCATTCAGTATTATCCCAGGACTAAAAAGCAATTGGGCAAATCGAAGTAGCCGGAGGGGCAAGTTTTATTCATTTTGCATGGGCTTGTCCATACGTTTTTAGAAGGAGTGATGACAGCACTATACAAGATGAGTTAAATCCTTGCACCATTAAGGGGGCTAGAGAGCCCACGATAAGATGGCCACATATTAGGGCAGCTCTGCCAGCCAGACAGCTAAATCCAGCAGAATCCGCCTCATGGGCAGACTCCAGAGGCACTAAAATGCCCTATTGTGTGCAGTGGTAGGTGGGAGACACCGATCAAGGTTTAAAAGCTGCGAAGAGGTAGGCAAAAGCAAGAACTAATTGCTGATCGGCCAGCGACATCCAAGAGCAATAGCTCAGAGCGCTCTCAACTAAGCAAGGAGGGTTACTACCCCTGAACTTTAGACTACTTTGGAATCAAGGAGGAACCTCTGCTGAGGAGAAAAGCTGACGAGCTGAAGGAGAAGTACTGCCCTTTCTGTGTGTGTGGGGTTGGCCTGCAGTTGCTATTTCTGCCAAAGGAAGGAGAAGGACTTTGCTGTGTGCTGTGTCCCCTACATGAAGAAAGGACTTTGCTATGTGATGTGCCCTGAAAAGAAAGTCTCCAAGGGCATGAGAAGAGCTGGCCTTCTTTTCTGGAAACACAGGGATATAAAAGTTTCCAAGACTACTTCATGATCAAGAGGAATCCCTGCCAAAGAAGATCAGCTGAAGAGACTGAGGAGAAGTACTGCCCTTGCTATGTGTCTGGGGTTGGCCTGCAGTTTGTTGAGTCTACTGAGGAGAAAACTAAAGGACTTTGCTGTGTGCTGTGTCCCCTGCTTAAAGAAGGTCTTTGCTGTGTGCTGTGTCCCTCTGAAGGAAAGTCTCCAAGGGCCTGAGAAGAGCTGGCCTCCTGTTTCTGAAGTCCCAGGCACAAAAGGAATTCACCCCCAGCTTCCCTGAACTTCCTTGCTGGGAGTTCCAGGCTGCCAGGAGGGCCTGTAACTGTGTGTGAGGCCTTTTTACTGAAGGGAGCTGGAAGCACGACGCAACAAGAGAGAAGCGTGACGCTGCTGCAGCAGCTGCTGTCGCATCAATGAGGAAGCGTGTTGCCGCTCCCGCAGTTCGCCGTCGCATCCCTGGAAAAACGTGCCGCCGCCCCGACGGTGCCATCGCATCACTGGAGAAGCATGTCACAGGGCAGTCACACTGCCGAGCAGGCACGCTGCTGCTTATCGCCGCTGCAACACCGGAAAAGCGTGTCACAGTCACCAAGGGTTTCGTCGCATCACTGGAGAAGCATGTCGCAGGGCCTGTCGCGGCTCAGAAAACCACAGAGTTCGCCGCACGTCCGTCGGGCGTGCACGCATCGCCTCTATGTTGTCGCATTGCAGTCAAGACGCCATTTTCTCGCATCGCAACAGATCGTCACAACGCATCGAGGCGCCATCTTGCTGCATCGGAACCGGAGACCAGGCAGAGTCAACGTATCACCGTCTCTGCGACCCTTTTGTCTGTTTTGCGTTACGCATCCCAGGTACTTTATGAGTCACATTTCATCATCTATGAGTTTATTTATGTAACAACCTTTCTAAAGATATTCTACTGAGTTTTGTATGTTGGATTTTTGTGGTTTTGGTCTTGGGTAGTTTAGATAAAGATATAAAATTTTTCTAAACTGGTTTGGTGTCCATTTGTGGTGTTTTCACTGTTTTTACTGTGAGTGTTGGTACAAATACTTAACACATTGCTTTTGGGATAAACCTGTCTGCTCATGCCAAGCTACCATGGGTGTGAGAAGGGGTTATTTAAAGTGTATCTCCCTTACCCTGAGTAGAAGCAAGGGTCCTTATTTGGTCAAAGGCGCCTTCCTCTGCCAACTAGAGACCCCCATTTCTAACTGTTTGTCTCCTGCCTGCTGCACATTGGTAGTCAATCCTAATGGAGATTAAACTGCAATAGCGATGACTTGTAAACAGCCACTAGATAGCCCTTGAAGTCTGTGTATATTCGTGTTGCCATGAAACCTTAGCTTTCCTGAGGCATTGGAAAGTACATGGAAGGCTGATAGATATTGTGACCAGATGTCCCGGTTTTCCCCAGATGGTCCCAGTTTTTGGAGCAGTGTCCCGGTGTCCCAATACTTTGCGCTAATGTACAGAAATGTCACGCTTTTTGTGCAGTGCCCGAGTTAAACAGAGAAATTTACCGTTTTTTAAATAGTGTCTCCCACCGAAACACTATTTAAAAAACTGGACATTTCTCTGCTTACTACTCACAGATGCTGAGACGGGTCTCTATTGGGCTCTCCATTAATCTGTTGTTTATTTATCTTAAGCAGCTAACAACAACTGACAAAGGTAATAGTCCTGGCTTGTTGTAGGTGTAATTTGACAAGTATTATTTATCTGAATACAATGACAGAAGCAGCCAATTTTTCGGGGAAGAGACTATGGTAAGCATATACTTTTAGCTTATGTGTTTTAAACCACGCCCTTAATTACAGTGGCCACACCCCTTTGAGAGACCCACCAGTTTTTTCATCCCACTTAAAGCCTGGCTAATTCTGTCATGTCACCTGTTCTTTGTAGAGCGCTGTGTGGGACTTCAGCGCGCTGCTGTGTTTCAGAGCACTGGGAGGGCATTGGGTGCATGAGTGGTTGAAGGGAGTGTGGGGGAATCGTCGGGTGTTGTGCATGAGTGGTGATGTGGTCAAGTTACTGCAGCCTCCAAGCCAGCTCGGGTAGTATTTCGACTACATCTTAAGGCCCCGTGTGACGTAGAAGTGGTTAGACAACTGCGGATGCGGTTGTCTCATGGGACATGGTTGGGTGAGATATACAGGGTCACAGGCGAGCTGTGCTTGCTGTGACCTACACCATGTCTGTTCTGTAGTACCCTTCTATGCACTACTCGGACCACCTACCTGGGAGGAAGTTGGGGGCTGGACAGGTCAACCAGACAACCCGAAATGCTGGTTTAAATTTGGACAGTTACTGCCCCCAGAAGAAAGGCACTCCCTAAAAGAGAGTGAAGGCCTTGACAATTCATCAAAAACCAGCGCTCACGGATATCACTAAGGGGATTAAAGCTTTGTTAATTAACGCACGCTCACTAGTAAAACATAACACGGAAATCTCAGAAATTATAAAAAGTCATAAGCTCGATCTGGCCTTTATAACCAAGACTTGGGCAGATGCAGCGTCAGACCCAGAGCTGAAACTAGCACTCCCCGCAGGCTATACCATGGCCAGAGCTGATAGAACATACAAGCGGGGGCTAGCTATCATTTCCAGAGAAGAACTGAGAGTGGTTAGATCTTCAACCGGTAGCTCTCTTGCCTTTGAAATGTGAGCCTTCCTGATACTCCTTAATAACAACCATACACTAAAATGAATTCTTACATATCGTCCACTGAAGGCCCGGACCCCTCTGATGGACGGCATTCGTCCCTTCTTGGAATCCAGTATAAACTGTTCTGATTTTACAGTATTAGGAGATTTTAACTATCACCTAGAAAATGAAGCAGGCCCCAACACTACTGCACTTATTGATGCTATGTTAGGGTTCTCATTGGGACAGATAGTTGCAAAGATACACATGCCGCTGGACATACCCTGGATGGAATCTTTACCTCTAATCCCGGGCTAGAAATTCTGGAAGTTATCCCTGTCCCTTGGTTGGACAACAAAGCTATAATACTCACTGTACGGGCTAACTGCCAAAAACATCATCAATTAGCACATCCACCTCGGTCACTTACCATAACTGGGCCAAAATCAACCTCCCTAACCTATAGGCCCTATTACTCGCATCTAAACCAACCCTGGTTTCTGACTCCAATGCTGTGGTTCATAGATTAACCGCCTGGGTCAAAACAGCGGTAGATGTGGTAGCGCCTAAAAAGAGCTTTCTGCCCAAAAGAAAAAAACCCTCTGAACCTTAGTTTTCAGAAAAACTAAGAGAACAGAATAAAGTATGCAGAAGGTCAGAAAGAAAGTGAAGAGTTAATTACGATCAGGCGAGGAAAATTGAATATGCATATACTCTGTCACAATACAAGAAATTGATCATTGAGGAAAAAAGCGAATATTTTACAACGAAAATATTGGAGGTCATGAACTCCAGGAGAGAGCTGTTCGCTACAGTAAAAAAACTAGCCAATCTCCCAGCTAAATCTCAGATGATGAATAACCCGAAATTTTGTAACGCTCTAGGACAATTTTTCAGAAACAAAGTTGAGACATTGTATAAAACCGTTAGAGATAGCAATCACTCCTTCTCCAAGATAACTAAGCCAGGGCTAGATACACACGCACCCGGCACAGGTTTCTACTTTTCCTCGCTCATGGTGGAACAGATCACTCAAGTGGTGAAGACAACCAAGTCAGGAGCCCCATCTGACCCCTGCCCTACTTCAGTTTTCCTTCTGTTCTCAGAAATGCTCAGTGAGCAACTTAGATTAGTGTTCACAGAAATAATGCACTCAGGACTGTTCCTGGAAGTGTGGAAGACAGCCTCAGTCCTGCCTCTGTTAAAGAAACCTAACCTGGACCCTAAAGAACCTAGCAGCTACCGTCCGATCTCTAGGATTTCTTTTCCATTTAAGGTGTTGGAGAAATTACTCAACATGCAGATTACAACTTTTATTTCCGCCGGAGACCTCCTGGACCATTCACAATATGGGTTTAGAGAAGGCCACGGAACAGAGACTGCTCTGGTCATGGGAGTAAAGGAACTCAGAAGAACATTGCATGCAGGAGGGAACGCCGCCTTGACCTTGTTAAATTTATCAGCGGCCTTCGATCCAGTCAACCATGACATTTTAATTGGTAGACTAGCGGAGTTGGGATTCCAAGATACCGCCCTTACTCTACTGTCATCCTATTTAACAGACAGAACTTTTGTAGTAGAAGTGGATGGATCCACATCCAAATCTTTCAAACTGCCATGTGGGGTGCCTCAGGGCTCCTCCTTGAGCCACACACTTTATAATATCTATGTGGCTCCTCTGGCAGCAATCATCAGTTAATGTGGTTTTACTGTGGTCTCCTATGCCGATGACACCCAGGTGGTAGTATCAGTCTCCATCAGCTGATCGTTTCGACATCTGCATGTCGCAGATAAATACATGAATGCAGGCTAACTGCTCTAAATTGAACAGAAGTTCTGCAGCTGGGGTCCAACGCCTCCCTTTGGTCTCCAAGATGGTGGCCGGCTGATCTGGGTGAATGCTCAATTCTAGTCCCAAAGGTTAGGAACCTAGGGGTTGTATTTGATGATAGATTGACATTTGAGTGTCAAATTAACAAGCTTGCCTCCACCTTCTGGGGTGTTTTAAAGATGATCAGAAAGATCTGCCCTTTTATTCACCCGGATGCATTAAAAACGCTGGTCACAACCTTGGCCCTTTCCAGACCGGACTATAGCAATGCCCTATATGTCCCAGTTTTTATTGAAAATGCAGAATGCAGCGGATAGATTAATACTGGACATACCCAAATATTAATCAGTCTCGCATAGATTGAGAGACCTCCAATGGCTCCCAGTGGAAAAAAGAATTACATTTAAATCACAATGTCTAGCATATAAGGCCCTACAGGGTGAAGGACCACTATATCTGAGGACAAATCTTAAAAGGTATATGCCAGCCAGAAATTTAAGGTCAGCTCATTCAAAACTACTTTAAATACCCAGGTTCGCTGGGGTGGTAGAAGCTTCCTATTAGGGACAACAAAAACCTGGAACCGCTTACCAATCCTGATAAAGACCAGCACGTCGCTCATGTCATTTAGAAGACTGCTGAAAACAACGTCATTCGCCAACTGACTTGTTCATATATTGTATTAGTATTACCAGGTCCTGCCAAACTTCAGCGTTCCTGCCAATTCCAGTGCCAAGACGCCCTTGGGCATACGTGTGCTTTACACATCTATAAATCAAATCAAATCAAACCAAATGCACTCAGTAAAACGTTTTTGAGCACCATGATGTCATGGGTTTTATCACAGCGAAAAATGGATGCATACACAGTGCCTAGAGGTGTTTTTAAAGCTGCTCAACAGGAGGTACTTATATACAACAGCAGCATGCACAGATCGGATATCACCAACAACTTACTGCATCTATTTTGGAGTTAGCCTTATACCTGAGGAATTGCACAGTCCCAGTCCCTCTGCCGTCATCTCAGAGGGAGAGAAAGGCCTATAGTATTGGCCCATCCCACACCTCAGAGGCACAGACAGGCCTTCTCTCATCCCTCCCCTCATCTCAGAGACACAGACAGGCCTAACTCCTCAGCCCTTCCCACGTCATTGTACCTTTTGTCTCCCTTTCTCTTCCTTCTACCCCTTCCCCTTCTCAACTTCTGGCATGGGGCAAGCTTTTTAGCCATTTTTGAAAGTTACTAGTTTTGGAGGCCGTTCTTGGCATTGTTAGAGCAAAAACCCAGCATCCTTTAATGCACATGCTGTTAGGTCAAAAATCCATTGGTGTTTTGTCACACATCTGATTTGTCATCTGTAATTCTTCATCTGTGTTTGTGGGGGCAGCTGTCATTGGAGTCCCTTTTCTATGTCTATGACAGCTGTCAAATAGTCCTACCTTTATGTTGACCGTTACTGCAAACTGTAGTCCTACTTCTTTGTCTATGAACTGTCCCGATTTTTGTCTTAAGAATCTGGTCACCCTACTTACAGATGTGCTGCAAAAGATAGGACTTGCCCCAGACAGATCACAACTGGCGCGACACTCCAGAATATACAAACAACAGTAACAGCTAAACCTGTAACTATGGGCAGGATGGACAAGCAACAGTCGCACTTGAATTTTGATTTACCACACTCCACAAGGTCGCCAAGCGTGCACTCGGACACAGAACTGAAGGCTTCACTGCTAAAGGACACATTGCTATCAAAGCAATTAAGCCTACAAGCAATTGATGTAAGATAGACACGCTGACACAGCGCATGTACAGTATAGCGGCAAAGCTAGATAAGCAAGTGGCCCGTTTGAGCACAGCAGAGCAGCAGATATCCTCAGTGGAGGACGAGTCAAATAAAACTGCTGGTAGATGTAAGGCATGTAGAAAGTGCTGGACTTAATCAAAGCTCAGAATGAAGAATTAGAGGCACGATCCTGGCGCAATAATCTTCGTATTATGGGGGTGTATGAAACTACAAATACAGGCCGCCTGGAGGACTATATTGAAACCATGCTTAAAGATATTTTAGGAGCGGAACACCTCTCCCAGGTCCTGATTGTTGAAAGGCCACACATCACCACCGACATCCTCAGACATCAACATCACAGCACCCAACCTCCACCAATGTATTGCAGAGTGAGCCAACACCATTGCCTCCCTCAAGAAAGCAACTGGCAAACAACATGTCAAGAAAGCAAGCTGGTTCACCCCCACACTTCAAGACTCCAGGCTCACCTGTAGATGGCCCGAGAAGACATGGATGAACAACAAAACCCTGGAAGCACAAGCTGCCTTCAAAGCAGCCACCACTGCAAACCATCACCTCATCAAAACCACAAAGTGAAAGGCCCTCCAAGACAGAATCACCAAAAATGCACACAATAGCAAAGAACTCTTCAGCATCTTCAAGGAGGTTGTCAAACCCAATAGTGAGGCCACAGACTACCCACCCTCCCAAGACCTCTGCAACAGACTCAGCACCTTCTTCTACCACAAGATCATGATTATCTATTATAACTTTGACACCCAGGACCACCGGGCCAGCAACCACACATCTGATCCCCACTCACCACGGACGACACCATAAAGATCATGAAATGCATCCACTCCGGAACACCTTTTTACCCCTGCCCTCACCGCATCTCCCCCAGAGCCGCCTCCGCCATTGCACCCCAGCTATGCCGAACCATCAACTACTCACCCGAGCCCGCCACCTTCCCCCAACAACTATAAACACTCTGAGATTAACCCCATCCTGCAGAAACCCTCAGCAGACCCGACGGACCTCAAGAACTTAATGAACTTAAGGACTATCTAAAGTCATCGAAATAGCTATCAATTCCCAACTCACTGACTTTATCAAAACCAACCATGTCCTGGTCATCTCCAAATCTGGATTCTGAAGCAATCATAGCACTGAGACCGCTCTACTCGCTGCCACCGACAACATCTGCTCCCACCTCGAACAGGGCCAAACTGTGGGCCTCATCCTACTGGACCTCTCATCGGCCTTCGACACCATCTCGCACCCCACCCTAGCCACAAGACTCCACAATGCTGGTATTTGAGACAAAGCCATAAACTGGATCTGCCCCTTCCTCACTGGCAGAACACAAAGGTTTAGACTCCCACCGTACCTCTTGAAACTGACAGAGATCAGCTCCCTCAGCCCCTACCTCTTCAACGTCTACATGGCCCCGATCACAGCCATCGTCAGGAAACCACTGGCTGAACATTGACACCTATGCCGACGACACCCAGCTGATCCTCTCCTTTACCATAGAACTCACTGTCACCAGGAACAACTTCCATGAAGGAATGAAAGCTGTTGCAGCCTGAGTGAAGGAATGCTACCTGAAGCTCAACTCGGACAAGACAGAAGTCCTCATCCCAGTAGACTCCTCCTCCCCCTGGAATGACTCCTGGTGGCCCTCTGCTCTAGGAAGTCCCCATACCCACACAAACCACTCACAAAACTTCGGCATTGTACTGGACTCTTCACTGACAATAGACCACAATAGACCACCAGATAAACACTGTCTCCTTGGCCTGCTTCAACACACTGCTTTGAAAGACCTACAGAAGGATCCCAGGAATCCAGGAAGACTGTCACATATGCCCTCATCACCAGCAGACTCGACTACAGCAATGCACTCTACACCGGCATCACCCAGAAAGTCCTCTGAAGACTCCAGAATGTCCAGAACATCGCAGAAAGACTACTCCTCAACATCTCCCGTCACAGCCATGTCACTCAATACCTCTGTGTCCTCCACTGGCTCCTAGTCAACAGAAGAATCACCTTCAAACGCCTCACCCACGCATACAAGACCCTTCACAACACCTGAAACACTGCCTCACATTCCACATACCCAACAGACACCTTCGCTCTACCCAGCTTTCCCTGGCTACCGTCCCATCTGCAAGACCAGAACCGGAGGAATGTCCTTCTTCTACCTCGCCCCCAAGACATGTAACACCCTCCCCATCAACGTCAGGAAATCCCCCTCACTGATGTACTTTAGGAAGGACCTCAAGACCTGGCTATTTGGATGATATCAGCACTGATCCACTGGGTCCCCTGCCCCCACAGCACCGTGAGCCCCTCACGGGTGAGTAGCTGTGCTTTACAAACTCTGATTGATTGATTGATGTGATGTGTCTCATGTGGTGGGCGAGCTCAGGGATCCGACAGTCACATATGTGTGTCCACCCGAGGAGCCTGCAAATGGTTTCTCTCTCCTATCAATGGGCTGTTCCCAACCAGCACATCTGTCACTGCAGCTGAGCTACTGCAGATTACAACTCATAATTGGGAGTGCCAAGACCACCCTCAAGAAGTAGGCCCTGGAGTATGGAGAGCTTAGTGACCCTGTACCTTTACAAACACACACACTGCTATTGCAGGCTGTGTGTTTTGGTGCAGAACAAAGTGAAGAGTCGACATGGCATAAATCCTTGTGTGCCAAGCTTACAACCCACTGCCCTGGCATAGATAAGACATCCCTTTAGCTGGGTGCACTCTATACGGGGTGAGTATACAGGTGCATGAGCCCTGTATCGCTACAGTGTCTAAACCAATTCTTAGATATTGTAAGTTCAGTAATGCCATTAAGAGTATTAGGTGCAGGGAGTTGGTCATTACCAACTCCACGGCTCCTTAATGGCTTTACTGAAAACTGTGAAGTTTGGTATCAAATTTATCAGCACATTAAACCCACTCTGATGCCATTGTGGGATTTAATGAAAAATGCACTCAGAGGGCATCTTAGAGATGCCCCCTGAAAAACGACCTACACTCTAATGTCCTGGCTGAGTGGCTGCTCGCCAGCTGCCACCACCAGACATGTTTCTAGACCCCTGGGTCAAGAGCCTGCTGCTTCGGTGGTCTAAAACAATGCACATCCTGGGACAAGGTGCAAAGCCTCCCTCCCCCAGGATGGGCAGGGTTCACAAAGTGGAAGCTTCAAAGACTTGCGGCCTTCATGAACTACCCCAGCCATTTGCTGCTTCCAGCAACTGGCCCCCACCGGTTCTGACGACCGCTTTGGGTGGGAAAATCGGTAGGCAACCAAGTAAGGAAGAGAGGTGTGCCCACCTTTGCCAACCCCACTCCTTAGGTGGGGGAGGCGATGGGGGGACCCAGCCAACCAGAGAGAAGCATAAGCCACCCTCCCACTGGAGGGTGGCATAATAGGGGGTGTGCCCACCCCAAGGAAGGGACTAATTGGTCCGGACCTTTAGCTGTCTTTAACGCCTCTAAATATAGTATTTAGGGGCAACCCTAAACCTTGCCTCCTCAGAGAAGCACCGACCAGAACAAGAGAAGAAGAAGGATAGAAGAAGCCGTGCTCAACTAAGAAGAGGAGGACGCCCACTGACTTGGCCCCACTTCGAACCTGCTCCAGCGAAATCCCGGTGTGTCCTGCAGCCAGCAGCCTCCAAAACCCAGAGGACCTGCCCTGCCTTCCCAAACCAAGACTTTGTCTCCAGTGAGCACATGGAATTACCCATAGACTCTGTCTCCAGCGAAATCCGCAAGTCTGGACCACTCTGCATCCGATGCCCACGGCCCGAGTTTGAGTGGCCCAACACCACGAGCAGATCTCCCCTGCGATCCTGAATTGAGATCTGGTGATCTCTGACCTGCCTCAAATCTCCAATCGACGCCTGCTTCCCCTTTCTGGAGGATCTCCTAAAACGCGACCGGAGCTGGTAAGAAAAACCTGACTCCTAAAGACTCCCCTGCACCCGACATCCAAGGGCCTTGGGTGGCCCTACTGATGGTGTCCCAGCATTCCAACTTACTTTTCCAACCGGTGGTCGCCTCCAGAAGAACTTTATCCCCGCGCTTGCAGTGTTTGTTGCAACCGGAGAATCCCTGTTGAAATCAACGGATACCCAACACCAAAATAGCACCCTGTACCCTCTTGCCCCTGCGTCGCCTCGGGTGCCCTTTGGGTGATAACACAAATCCACCTTTGCCCTGAGCCTAACACCAGGAGCTTTGCTCCCATAACCTTGTGGCCTGCTCGTGAGCAGCCACCAACCGGAGGGCCCCTATCCCCTGTTGGATAACATTGGGCCTCAATACACTGCACCTGGCCGCCCTATTGCCACGGAGGGTGCTTGAAGAGTGCATCCTTGACCCTGGGGGAACCCTGGTGCTAGCCCCTGAAAACCAACTCCCATACCAAAGTACTTACACTTGAATCAATAACATTGTTTTCTCCAATAGGACTGAATTGACTGCTTTCTTGTGAAAAATCTTTTAAGTGTGGAGTTGGTTTGTATAAAACCTTGAAAAACTGCAAATATAAAAAAAACTGTATTACTTACCTTTTGTCTACGAGATGTCCCAGTGTGATATCTAGGCATATCACACTGGTCAGCAAAAGTAACTTAATAAGTAATGTAAGAAGTAACGTGCACAGTAATCTGTTAAATAACTGAAAAGTAATTTCAAACTGTTGACTCACCTGTAACTCAACCAACTGCATTCAAACCTACATTTAACTATGAAATTACTGTATAAAAAGGTGCAAAGTATTATTTCACTTACCTGCAGCATGCTTGGCTCGTTTCTAGAAATAAATTAACTAAATGATATTTTTATACAAACAAAAATGGTCTGAGTTCAGTCTTTGAGCATGTCATATAATTTCTTGCTTGAATCTGTACAATAAATGCCTAACACTACCCTAGGATAAAGACTTACTGCTTGCCCACACCACCACAAATAGGGAGTAAGGTATTCTCTACTTTTACCTCTGGCTACCTTTGGGGTTCTACTGGACTATGTGCACACTATACCTCATTTTGGAATAGTCTATACAGATCCAGCTTCCTACAATATCGTTTCAAACTGGACAGAGTGACTGTGGAGTGGCCGAGAGTGCCAGCTCCATTATCAGGAGGGGCTGAAGGGCCCGGTGCATCCCCAGTACCTAGGGTGGGGTTCTTAGTAGATTTAGGCTTCACCATCATGCCCACATTGGTATCAACCCCAAATGGATGCTCCAGCAGATTCTGGACAGTGTATCATTGCCACTGGCTCTCTGGCAGATTTGGGCCGCAGGTTTGCGCAGTTTAATGCTGGAGCCATGCGTGTTGTCCGCCAGGCCCCCTCAAATAAATTGAATGTCAAAGTTTGTGGAATGTTATAAAAAATGCAACAAAGTACTATAATCTGCTATCAAATAAAAGGCAAATTTAGTTGGGCAATGGCTAAAGGGTAACCAATGAAAAGTAGGGGATACGAGATATTACAGCCCACGCACAAGCAAGAGATGTTAGAAGACTCAAAAACGGGTGCCAGTTGGCAGAAAAATACTGTGCTCATCAAGGCAACATAATACCATGTTCAGTTGAATCCTGGTAAGTTATAACTCTAGAAACCTAGGGGATACCAAATATTATAGTCCACATGTGCCATTATATTTGGTATCCCAGAAAGGAACGGATGTGAAAGTTTGTGCAATTAAATCAAAAATGTGAAAAGAGACTTCAATATGGTATTAAACCAAAAGGCAACTCCAATTGGTCAAATGCTAAAAGGTAACCGTTGAATAGTAGGAGATACAAGATATTACAGCACTGCATCAGCCGTAATATGTGGTATCCACATAGTAAAACGTATTGGAAAACTGAAGAAAGGGTGCCAATTGGCAGAAAAATACTGTACTCACCCAGCCAAGATGAGACCATGTCAAATTGAGTCTTGTTAAAATCTAACCAGAGAAACATAGGGGATACGAAATATTATAGTACGTATGGGTCATTATATTTGGTATCCCCCTCAGATCACACTAGATTTGGAGGATTGCAGGTGCCAAGTAGGGGTTGGGAAAATTAGCTGCAGGCCCATAGAGAAGTCCACACTTTCTCCTGCACCCCAAGTTGAGGGTAGATCTGCACTACAGGATAACTGGCTTATACACTTTGGGTCCTTCTGCTATACCATTGCGCTTTTGGCTGCTATTGGATCATAATCTATTGGAGTGTTATGTTATGTTATGTAAAAAAACGTATAGAGCGCACATACACCCAACGGTTTCTTGGCGCTAGTCGGCAAATGAGGAACGGAATCAATAAATGGATAGAAGGGCAACAGGGAGGAAAAGGGAGTAAAGACCAAAGGGGAACCTAATTATAACTCTTACGAAACAAGTGAGTCTTCAGGAGAGACCTGAATAGAGTATAAGAGGAAGTGAGCCTAAACTCCAGCGGAAGCGCATTCCAAAAGGAAGGGGCGAGGAATGAAAATCAGAGCCCGCCATGCTTCTTGCGTTTGAAGGTAGGAGTTTTAAGCAAAGCCAGATGGGAGGATCGAAGGTTGCGTGAGGGAGCGTAATGACAAAGGGAGGAGGAAATAAAGGCGGGGCCAAGACCAGCCAGGGCCTTAAAGATGATGCAGCCCAGTTTAAAGTTGCAGCGTTCAGCCACAGGGAGCCAATGAAAAGACTTTAACAAGGGGAGAACGTGTTGGTGCCTGGGCTGGCGGAAGATCAGTCGTGCGGCCTGGTTCTGAACCAGCTGTAAACGGTTCAGTTGGTAGGCAGGAATGCCCACATACAGCGAGTTGGCATAGTCGATTCTAGACATGACCAAAGCCAGAAGAACCAAGGTAAGGGCTTCAGTGGTGAGAAAACGGGAGATCTTCCGGATTTGTCGTAAATGAAAAAAACTAGAGGACACCACGGTGGAAATCTGGGCTTTCATAGATAACTCATTGGAAATGGTCACTCCGAGGCTTTTGCCAGAGTTTGCAGGGCGAGGGGGGGAGCCCAAATCAGAGGGCCAGAAGTTGGAATTCCATGGGTTGGAGAGGCCCCCGACAAGCACCAGCTCGGTCTTGTCGGGGTTAAATTTTAAGTGATTAGCCCCCATCCAATCACTGATGTAACGCAAGGTAGACTGGAATGTGCCAATTGATTGGTCCGAGGAGTCAATGTTAAAAATAAGCTGAATGTCATCTGCATAATTAAAGGCAGTGGCATTACTTCCTCGTAAGGACCGGATCAAGGGGGTGAGGTAAAGATTAAAAAGAAGAGGGGAAAGAGAGGAGCCTTGCGGGACGCCACATGTTAACCTGACCTTATCCGCAGTGAACTGGGAGAGGCGGACAGCCTGGTAACGGTTACTCAAAAATGAGCGGACCCAATTAAGGGCCGCTCCCTGGATACTGGCCTCCTCGACACGGTCGACCAAAATACCATGGTCGACCGTGTCGAAGGCCGCCGATAGATCCAGGAGTACCAGAGCCTGGCTGATGTTAGAGTCCGCACCCCTCCGCAGTTCTTCCATCACCGAAAGAATAACCGATTCGGTGGAATGGGAAGGTCTAAAACCGGCCTGTTGGGGGTCCAGGAACTGCGTACGGTCAATAAATGAGCTCAAGGTGGAGGTAACATGGGCTTCGAGGACTTTACTAAGGTAGGGGAGCAGGGAGATAGGGCGGAAATTGCTCATAAGCGAGGGGTCAGCGTTGGGCCTTTTAAGTATAGGCACCACTTCAGCAGTTTTGAACGCGCTGGGGACCAAGCCCTCTTTAAGTGAGTTGTTAAGGAGCATCATCGGAGGAATGGGACAGGCAGTGAAGACCTCACGCAGGACATGAGGGGGACAGCAGTCCATAGGGGAGCCAGAGGCCACCTTGTTTAACAAGACTAAAACTCCTCCACTGAGATAAGTGGTATCTGCGTGATTCGCTTAGGGTTAGGATTAGCAGGGATGGGCAAAAGAGTGAAGGGAGCAGGGGAAAGAATACAAGAGATGCTCTTTTTAATTAAAGCAATTTTATTAATAAAAAACAAATTCAGGGAATCACAAAGTGCCTGGGAAGGGAGGGGTTTAAGAGTAATCCTGTCAGGGTGGGAGAGCTTATTTACAATGGAAAAGATGTCCTTTGCCTTAGAAGCAGAGTCCAGAATCTTTTTAGAAAAGTAAGAGGTTTTAGCTTGCAGGATCGCTAACTTATATTCCCTAAGCAGGTATGTGAATACCAGCTTTTTGTCGGGGGCGTAATCACGCCGCCAACAGCGCTCTGCCTGTCTGAGTTTAAGTTTCTGTCCTTTGAGCTCACCAGAAAACCATCTTTGCGCATCGTGAAGACTTTTTAGCCTGATTTGTGTAAGGGGCGCCACGCTATCGCTGGCTGATTCGAGCCAGCGCCGCAGAGCAAATGCCTGAGTATCTAGGGAATCATACTCCAGGGGAGGAAGAGAAGCTCCAAGGAGAGTAGCAAATTCCCCAAGGTCGGCCCTGTTCCAATTCCTGGCTGAAAGATTACCCTCTAAGATTCGACTGACATGGGAGGTGATAGTAAAAGTGAAGAAAATAATAAAATGGTCCGACCAGGGACATGGAAGGATGAGAGGGCAAGAGATGTCTAGGTTTGATGTCCAGACCTGATCGAGAATATGACCCTTAATATGGGTAGCTGAGTGAATGTGTTGAAAACAGTTCATGCCTGTCAGGGAGTCGGAGAAAGTGGAAGAACAAACATCCTCTCTGGCATCCGAAGGCCAATATTTAAAATCTCCAACAATCAAAACTTTGGAGTTATTAATGATCAGTTCCGATAGCATATCACTAAATAGGGATGGAAAGTTGGGCATGTGATGAGGAGGCCGATATACCAGAACACACAAAAGTGGTGCCACAGGAGATTCCAGCCTAAAATGAGGCAGTCGACCAAGGGGATAGTAGTCGCTTGTAAAGCAGAAAACCTAATAGGATGTCTAATAAACGCTGCGACCCCACCCCCCTGCTTGCCTGAGACTCTATTGGCTTGAAGGGTGTAGTAACCTGACGGTGCTGCTACAAGGATGTCCGGGGAGGACTCTTCGTTCAGCCAAGTTTCACTAATAAGTAAAATATCAGGTTGCTCAGAGTCAAGATGTTGAAAAATCTCTAGCTGGTGCTTGACCAGCGAGCGTGTATTTAAGTAAATCAAGGAGAATTTAGAAATGGTGAATTTCTTGTTAAGAGGGGATGATGTAACTGCAGATCGCTGGGTAGCGGAAGCATGAACTATGGCCAAGGGGAGATTAAGCTTGGGAAAGGAATTGCGGGGACTGAGAAGTCCCAGTGAGTCTAGTCTGGGGGGATGGAGGGGCAAAGAGGCCATTTAGCATGCAGGCGAGTCAAGTCGGAGGCAGAATAGGTGACGGGTTGGGCAGAGTGACAGGCCCCTGGCCCCGGCAGGCCACGGACGGGCGCAGACGGGCTTACCTTAGGCGCACCTTCGGCGCGCCTCTGTCGCGCCCGCTGCGCTCGTCCGCTGCGCGTCCGGTTGGCCATTGCAATTTATGAGGTAGACCCACCCCCAGCTAGACCGCAGGCAAGCGGCACCGCCGGGATCCAGGCCCTCACCAAAGATGGCGCCTGCCCTCCACTACAAGCGGCACGTAACAAACGGCACGTAAGCCGTGATGGACCGGGCAGGGAGGCACACCCAAGGGAGGAGGCAGGATTAAATCACCCGCAGTACTACCCGGATTAAGTCAGACCCTAAAATGAGGTAAGTGCTGAGTTTTAAAGAAATATGCAGAGCGCTGCGAAGTCCGCGCTAACACAAGGATAAAATGCAGGGTTAAAACTGGGAGGCAGAGGAGGAGCTGCACGCTGCTACCATATCGCAATCTGTCCCAAAAGTGCACAAGCGGGTCTTCGCGAGTGCTGCCACCACCCTTTCAGATACCGCAAGGCGCCCAGCGTTCTTGGTGAATTTATGAGGTAGCCCCACCCCCAGCTTGACCGCAGGCAAGCGGCACCGCCGGGATCCAGGCCCTCACCAAAGATGGCGCCTGCCCTCCACTACAAGCGGCACGTAAGCCGTGATGGACCGGGGCAGGAAGGCACACCCAAGGGAGGAGGCAGGTATTAAATCACCCGCAGTACTACCCGGATTAAGGCAGACCCTAAAATGAGGTAAGTGCTGAGTTTAAAATAAATATGCAGAGCGCTGCGAAGTTCGCGCTAACACAAGGATAAAATGCAGGGTTAAAACTGGGAGGCAGAGGAGGAGCTGCACGCTGCTACCATATCGCAATCTGTCCCAAAAGTGCACAAGCGGGTCTTCGCGAGTGCTGCCACCACCCTTTCAGATACCGGAGTCGAGGCAGGTTCAGGATTTCCTTGATATAAGTGATGGTCAGGAGCCTGAAAAGGTTGGTCTGCATTGCTTCACCTCCCCTGGACACTGACAAATAAAATTCAGATCTCGGAATTTGCATACTCACCTGATGCTGGTTCATAATTGCCTCTTATGCATATTTTCTGTACCTTTGAGTCTGCTTCGGGGTCTCCTCTGGAGGTGTGTGGTGGTGGGGCAAAGTTTGTACCTTCAGTGTTGTAGTGGGCCAACTCCCTGGTGCATGACGGGCAAGGATAGACAGATGTGGGGCACGCAACAAACAAAATGGACCAGTTTACTTCTAAGGGAACGGGCAGAGCCCGACCATTCTGAGCGGATTGAACCACCCGGGTGCTGTGGAACTTTTCATAGCTCATATCCTGGCAGCCATTGAAGCTTTAGGTATTGCAGTAGAGGCAAAAATGTATGTGAATTTTCTCCACACTGACCTGTGCAAAGTGGCTGAACAATCAATGGAAATGGAGACGGGGGTCACAGAAATGATGGAAGAGCTCAAACAACTGAAGACAGCAAACACCACACTGGAGACCTGATCAGGTGTGATAGAGGCTAGTCTGGAGGATGCAGAGGGGAGCTTCTGCAGGTGTAACCTTAGCTTTGTGGGATTCCCAGAGGGAGTTGAAGGTGACCCGCCGTAGACTTTTCTGGAGGAGTAGATTAAGACGGCTATCCCAGATGCAGCCCTGTTGAGATTCAGCCCATTGATCCTTAGCCCCACCTCAGAGACCAGGACCCACCCTATAGAGACCGGAATGAGGTCCTCCAGCAGGTGTGAAAAACAGGAGATCTGAAGATCGAGAACCGTGTTCTCTGTTTATTTTATTTATTTATTTAAGAAGTTTTATATAGCGCTCGCCTGACCGCAAGGTATTGGAGTGCTTCACAATAAGTACAAAACAGTGCAAAAGAAAGCAAACATAATACAGTAAGCAAGACATTCAGGGTACGAATCATAGTAGAGAGGATGCTGACGAGTTCCAAATACAAAGTCTTGACAAACCGCATCGGAGAGAGGAGCAGTGACGCTTTAAACACTCCGAGCTGCTCCTATCTGTTCAATAGGGAGCAGTCGAGGAAAAGGATTTTGAGCTGGCTTTCGAATTTAGGGAAGGAAGGAACAGTTCTGATGTTGGGGGTATGAGTTCCATATTTTGGGCGCATTTCCGGCAAAGGACCTGACCGAAGTTTTTTGTTTTTGTGCTTTTAGCGGGATAAGAAGTAGAGTATTAGAGCTTCTGAGAGTCCTGTTCTGACCCGCTTTTCTGAGTTTGGATGCCAGATATTCGGGTTTGCCTGTGTTAAGGGCTTTGTGTGTGAGGCAAGCTGTTCTAAAGTTCTCCCGCATTTCTATTGGTAGCCACTTGAGTTATTTTAGTGCCGGAGAGATGTGATCAAATTTCTTTATTCCAGTGACCATTCTGGCGGCCGCGTTGAGGGTTGTTTTCAGAGGAGCAAGACGAGTTTTGGCTATTCCCGAGAGGATTTCATTTCCATAGTTCAGTCGAGACAACACCAATGCTTGGGTGGCTTGTTTGAGATCTTTGGATGGAAGGAAACGTTTAATTTTGTTTAGTAGTTTCAAGTTAAGGAAAGCACTCTCTGACGAGATCTTAATGTGTTTGGTCAAGTCTAGTTTGGAGTCCAGCGTGATACCTAATGATTTAACGGAGTCAGCCAAGGTGAGGTGCCCATTGAGCGCATCGATATCTTGTAACCATTAGACCATTTGTGGGTTCTCTTCTTTGTTCGAGATGAGGAGTAGTTCGTTTTTTTCCGGGTTCAGCTTTAAATGGTTGCTTGACAGCCAACGTTGCACTTTGTTTAGTGTTTCATTGAGTCTGTGAATGTCTTTATAAGAGGAGATTTCCAAGTGGAGTTGGGTTTCATCAGCGTAGAGGTGAAAGGGGATGTTAGCTTTTCTTAGTAGAGTGGTGAGGGGTTCCATGTAGATGTTGAAGAGTTGAGGGGAGAGCACAGATCCTTGGGGCACTCCCCTCTTTACTGGGTGAAGGTCGGATTCAAAGCTTCTGATTTTGATTCTTTGGGAACGGTTGTGCAAGAATGAAGAGAACCAGTTGAGGACCACGTCATCGAGTCCCGCCCTTTCTTCGAGAGATTGGAGGAGAAGATTGTGATCGACCGTGTCGAATGCCGCTGATAGGTCTAGGAGAATGAGGCTGCAACACTGGTCTGAGTCCAGTGAATTGGGTATGTTATCAATTACGTTGAGGATTGCAGTTTCCGTGCTGCACCTTTTCCTGAATCCCGACTGATGTGAGTCAAGTAGAGTTGGCATTGTCCAAGTTAGTTGGTGGAGAACACATCGTTCTAGGATATTGGAAAGAAGAGGAAGGTTAGAGACGGGTCAGGAGTTATTTAAGTAATTTCAGTCCAGACCTGGTTTTTTTAGCAGTGGAGTGACTTGTCCAACTTTCAGACAGTCTTGGACTACTCCAGTTTTTAGGGATTTGTTGATAATCCTGCACAACAGTGGGGCTAGGGAGAGTTTCAGTTTTTTGGTGAGTTGAGCCGGAAGGGGTCAAGGGTGTGAGATGAAGGTTTAGAGGTGGAGCTAAGTTTGACTAACTCTTCTTCTAGAATGGGCTGAAAGAGTGACCAGGGTTTAGTAGTGGGAGGGAGGGCGCTACCAAGCACCTCACCGTGTCTGCTATGGGAGGGGGAAGAGCAGTTGGTGACCAGAGAACGCTCGATCTTGGAGATTTTGTCATTTTAGAAGTTGGCGAAGTTGGCGCATCGTTCTTTGGAGGACGGCCCCAGAGAAGTGTCTGGTTTGGAGGTTTGCTGTCTAATAATCCTGAAGAGTTCCTTAGGTCTGTTTTTTGCGCTCTCCAGAGCAGAGTGGAAAAACATAGATTTTTTGTTCTTGATGTGATTATTGTATTTCTTCCGGATAGTTCTGAGTTTGTCACACTGGCAGGTAGTGGGCAAGCTCCTCCATTGTCTTTCCGCGGCTCTTTGTTGTCTCCTTTCTTCATTAGTGTCAGAGTCGAAACCGCATCTGGACGTAATGGCTCGATTTTTTTCTTAGTTTCAAGGGTGCTAGCTCGTCAAGGAGGAGTCCCCTATTCGTGTTATAGAGCGCGGTGAGGTCATTTGTGGAGAGATCTTTGTCGCTGGGTAGGAGCAACTTTAGTCTATCCTCCATTGCGTCCAGGGGGATCCTGGACTTCACCTGGATTTCACCAGGCCTGTCTAACTACAGCGGCAGTTCTTCTGCAGGATTAAGCAAAAGCTCAGAGCAATCAGCTTGAAACATATGTTGCTGTATCCAGCCAATTTGAAAGTTATTCTGGATGGCTGCATACACTTTTTTTTACCACAACCGAAGAGACGTGGAACAGGCTGGAGGTTTGCGGTGGGGATCCAATCCCTGCGGTACCAGTGAGGATAGACCACAAGATCCTTGAATAACGGTTGGGAGGTGGCAGAACTACTCAGAGACAAAGAGGCAAGTGGAGATGATGTTCAAGGTCAGTCGCAAGGGTGGTGGTGTGATCAGATTGGGCTTTAGACCTGGAGACGCAGTGCCAAGAATCTGAAGATGCCAGAGTTCTGGTGGAGACTGCTACTTCAGCTACTTCTTCCAGCACCGATTCCTACTTGATAGCGGAAGTTGGCCAAACTGCTAAGATACAGGCATGGCTTGAGGAATGAGCTGAGTTGGTCTCAGGGTCTTGTTGGTAGTGCCCCAGTCATGGACTGCTGATGGGAACTAAGACTAAATATATGAGGATGGGGGTGCTCCATCTGCCACAATGAGGGAGAATGGGGCACATGCTGCACTTCTGCATGACTGGGTGTTTTACCCGAGTTGTGGAGGTTCTGGGTTTGCTCACTCTTGTCTGTGGCCAACGTACAATGTTTAACTGGGACTCGGAATGGCATCTACTATGGGATCTGGAGGCATACAGTACTTGGTCCTTCCTCTCCCCCCTTTCTTTTTTTCCTATTTTCACTAACACACTTGTATCTGTTTGTAGCTGCAGAGGCAGAGGCGGGTGCACATATGCACAGAGAGGAATGGTAGCGGACCAGTAGCAGGAAAATAGGAACACCGCCCTTTGGGCTCTGAACACCCGGACTGAAGCAGGGTGCAGCATAGGAGAGAGAGAAGACCATGGTCTGGCCCGGCTGGTGCTCGTGGGTACACAGGTTTGAATTGAGGCGAGGCTCTGGGCGTGGATCATGGGCACACAGGCTCACAAGTTCACTGTGCGGTTTGCGAATGCGACTCCGTGTGATCCCCAAGCCCAATCTCTGTCTCCAGCCAACCAGCCTGCACCCTGCGCCACGCCCGCTGACCTCCATGCAGTTTGGGGGCTTAGCTGAGCAGTGCACAGTGGTCCCAAACTGCGAAAAAAGGGGTGACTCTTCTCCTGACTACTGCAGACTACCTCAGACCTGTCGCCCGGCAGCAGGATACGGCAGCTGCATTTGGAGGTGAGGGCAAGAGCATGGTGGTAATAGCTACCGCCTGCCAAGCGCGAACCCGGGCCCCAGCAAAAGCAGCCCAGTCAGGTCTGGGTATGGCTTACGGATGACCCGGTGTGTTCCTGCTCAGACCCCACCATTCGGCCCTCTTCCTGGGTCTTTCACCGCACTGTCCGAAAACTGTGTCTAACAGCGCTCAACAAGAGCACAATAAACAGGTGCCTCCTCTACATCCGGCGTATTGGTAACGCCGCGGTGTAAGCACTTTATTTAAGGGGCTTTATCCAAGGGGAAAGCTCCAGGCGAAAACCTTCTTCAACAGAACAACAATCGGGTGCCTTCTTTGCGCCTGGCTTACTGGCAACTCTGTGGTGAAGGTTATAGGTGGGTGGAGGTAATTAACATCAGTGGCAGCTCCTTTTCCCTCATCTCTCTCTGCCTTTTCCCATTTTCTGATGGGCTCAAGCCCATCCCAGCTTCACTAAGGCAGCCTTCAAGTATTCTAACAAGGCCCCCAGAAGAAGTGAGCAGTTTCAACAACAGAAAGAGGGGGAGAGCCAACTTACAACTCATCGAAAAATCATACAGAATTGTCACTCCTCTGTGCCAGTCCCCAACAGTAAGCTTACAACAGCAAACTCCACAAAGGGGAAAAGGGAACTAGATGCAACTTCTTTATCACCCCATTGCCCCCAAGCCAACCCCATGTATAAGTGTATCAAGTGCAAGCAACCTCATGCCCTGCTCGATGCTCTGGCAAGATCCGAGAGACCGTCAAAGCAGTAAACAAACACATTTTCAAGTGCAAATCCAAGCAGCCAGCAAAGTATCAGATGGAGACTACTCTTGAACATCAGAAAAAACCATACCAGCCTCACTCGTTCAACCTATAAAAAAGGACATTCAGGAGCCTTAAAATGATGGATTTTTTTTATAAATCCCCAACGAACCCAGGCATGGCAATGCCCAGATCATCTCAACCAACTTTACTTGTACCTCAGATAGACAAACCTATAAAAACACTCACCACACAAACAGTCAAAGCGAACGTCCACACCACTACAATAGAACAACAAAGCAGGGCCTCAACTATAAGTTCACCCCGAGTTACTACCTTTGGGAATAGTCAGCTCATTCATCACCCCCCTTCTTTACACACAAAGTTTAAGATATTGTACAGGTAGAAAAATCATTGGAATCATCAGTAGAGTGGCAGGAATTGTTACTCACCCCTTTCGAAGACACTCGTGACGAAGATGAGGTTCACTTAAACATAACCGTAAACTCCGGACCCAAGCATGATTACAATGCCTTGCTCCCCCCAATCAGACTCCAGAGTGAAAAAGGCCCGACCATCTATGATAACACCCCTGAAGGTAAGTCCTAAAGCAACAAAATTCCAGCGACCAATGCCACCTCATTCACAACACAAAGCAAGTCAGATCGGCCTTCTCCATCAACCTCATCACCCTGGTGGGCCCCATTTATAAACACAATGGAGGTGATTTTATTGGCTTTTACATTTAATTCAGAAACCTTGAAATCCAAAGGCAACAGTGGACCTTAAACACCGATTCAAATAGCTCTCCCTCAGAATCCAGTAACCGTAACCTCTGAGCACTCTCGTGCACCTGTCTTCCCTGGAAGTCTACCCACCGGCAAAGTCTGGCTCCTGAGCATGGCCCCACAAGATCGGGGTATAATTAATCTTGAATACAAATTAGCCTGCGCCTGCCCTTTGAGAAAAACAATTCCCACAGTATCAGCATCAAGCCTGAGCGATCAAAACCTTCCACAGCAAATGCAAGAGGCACAAAAATGGGCCGGGGCACTGCTGAGTCAATGTCACATAAAGGATCACCATACAACTTATTCTGAACCAAGTCTGTCCAGCATATCTCACCTGACTTGTTTAACTGCAACATCACGCGTCACACGCCTGATCAATCTGAACCTTCTTGGACAATTGCCAGGGGCACAAAAAGCTTTTGAGGTCCTAAACAGCCAATGGGCCCACCCACTTTTTGAAGCTACCACCTCTGACCACACCCAGTGCCTGCACCATTCAGAAGTACAAACCCGGGCAGTGGCCAGGGACAGTCCAGGGTCCATACACTACCACAAAGCTATCACGGGTGACGCCATACCCAGACTAGAAATTGTTCCCTTCTATAGGTCCAAAGGACGCCAAGACACATTGAGCAGAAATGCAATCCTGAACTTGTTAACACAATTAAAACCTTGACTCATGTAAAAACTCACAAAATAGAAGGCATTGAGTTCAAACCCAATCGAGAAAGGGCAGGTCCTGAAGTAACGGTGATCACTTTGTCCATCTCAAAAACAGCCACGGAGGTATGGCAACATTGAGGCTGCTTTCTGAATTAGGGCATTGAACTAACACTAATTGAGCCAGAGAGTTATCCCAGCCCCCTACAGCCACAGCTGACCCATCCTCCAAAACCGGTGCTGTGTCAGCCAGTTCCATCAGGGGCACAATTGTCCCAGCAGGAAAATACCCCATTAGTCTTGGAAATCTATGCATCATCCATACAGCAGCCCCCGGAGCTCCGAGCTCCATGAGACAGGTTTCCCTGCAAAGCTCACAGGGCCCTGCTCCTGGAAGAAGAGTGGCATGATTAAAACCCAGTACAATAGAATCATCTTCCAATCCCTTTTAAAATTCTGTTCTTGGAATATGAATGGCCTCAGCAAGGGGGGAGTCAATTTTCATTTCTTTTCTTCACAACTTTGACATTCTCCTCCTTTTGAGAAACCTGGTCCAAGCATTCCACAGCAATCATAGCCTTCAAGGATTCTCAACAAGAAGCAACAAAAAAATCAAAAGAGGGCTGAGCTGCGAGAGGACGCTCAACTTATGTAGCAACCCATCTTGGGTGGCAACAAAACCAGGTATACTTCAGTCTGGCATGAATACAATGTATTAAACTCTCATTATATCCAGATTTAGGACCACAGCTCAACACCTGTAATGCTAATCTGTTAATGTGCAATGTATACATCCATCCCAGCCAAAAGAGTAAACTTGATCACATTGCCTCACTAGCAACAATCCTAAAATCATCCCAAAAAACATTTCCTCAAAATAAAATGTTACTGTCGAGAGACTAAAATATACATTTTGTAAAAACAAATCCCCATCAACCTAATCAACAATACACTGCAACAATCATGAAGTAATTACCCTCAGTGATAACAAACTATTAAAAAACTGATTGCTATGGGAAATCTTGTACAACTGCCCTAGAGGAAATTGGCCTGTGCTCGCTCAATGGCTGCTTTCCACAAGGTCAACCAGCCAATTTCACAATGATTTCAAACAAAACCAATTCCACCTTGGTCAACACATTCGTGAACTCCGGGATTTTCACCAAGATCTTGAGTTACTGTATAAAACCGGGAGTAGAGAGTGGCCACTTCTCCCAGCAAGTTGAGCTCCTATTTCATCCCCCAAGAGCTCCTCAAAGCAGCAATCTAATAGAACAACATAGCGCTTACAATATAAGATGCCTAGCTTGGAACGCAAGGATGGCAGATGCAATAATGAACCATATTATTATGTTCACTTTTCAAATAACCGCCATCCAACAGGCGAAGTGGTTTAAATGGAAATCTCTCATTGCGATACATCCATTAAAGGGGCACCTTGGTACCCCATAGCTCTTCAGAGAAAAAAGGAGAACTTAACAAGGAAATCAGGCAGCTGCGAAAAAAGGACCAAATGCCTAGCCATCCTACAATGGACCAAATTGCGACACTGAGGCACACTTACAAAAAGGCAATTTGGTCAGCTAAAAAGACATATCAATAAAAAATATGTATAAAACTGCTGCACACAAGCAAAACAAACAATAGCAAACAATTCTGGGCAGAAATCAACTCACTCCCAAATGGCAGTTTTTGTCATCACAATGCCGGAATCTCAGTTAGACTGGATTACTTACATCAAAGCTGACCTACCCAGGACAAGCTACAAACAGTGCAATTGAGAAAATCATAACCATGAAGGGTCCTACTCCCACAGAGAACCCGCCAAAGGGAAAATGGTTGATAGAATCACAAGTTAGGCAATCCCTGAAGAAACTGAGATCATAATGGTCACGGGAACAAATAGTCTCTCTAATGCCCTGTTCACGTACGACCAGGGCTGTTGGGTTTTGTGTCTTACTCCCTTACTTAAGGGTCGATTAGGATCGCGGACGGACTTGCGTCCGTCCGCGACCCCAGAGCAGGAGGGAACCTCCGCATGGCATGCGGAGTTCCCTCCTGTGCAATTAGGATGTGACCGCAAGGGTTGCGGTCACATCCTCTATTTTTAACATTGCGGCGGGTGGAGCTTCAAGCTGCACCCGCCGCAATGTTAAAAATGCACGCATTGCATTTGCATGCAGTAAGAGGCAGGCACCGCGCGGTGCCTGCCGCTTTCTGCATGCAAATGCAGGGGGGTACCATAGGTACCCCCATGTGCACCCCCCACCCCCCCTTCACCTAGGGGGCCCGCAACGGGCCCCCGCAGTGAAGTTCCGTATGTTTTTCCACGGCGGAAAACCCGCCGCGGAAAAGCATACTTTACAGGCCATCCTAATATGGTGGACGGTGTCTGACAGACACCATCACCATATTAGAGCTTTTCCGCCGCGGTTGTAAGCCAGCCGCGGCGGAAAAGCTGCGGACGGAAACCAGGACCCACCAGCCATCCTAATGTGGCGGTGGGTCTTTGGTCAGTCCGCTGAGGTTTTTCCGCATCCTCTGGGCCGGCGGTGCCTTCCGCCGGCCCCGAGGATGCGGAAAAACCGCGATCCTAATGACCCCCTTAATTTGGCATTTACCACCAACATAATTCCAGCATCATGGAGAGTTAGCATTCTCCACCTCATCTTCAAGTCAGGCTCAGGGACAAAGCCAGCGAATTACAGACTGATCGACCTGATCGATATCAAACTAAACTCTACGCTACCAATCTTTTTACAGATCCGGAAGCATGGACAACAGCCGGAAACATCATCCCGGCTACTCAAATGGGATTTAGGGCTGACATGAGTGCAACCACCAATTGTCTGTCACTTAGTCTCCTGATAGAAAAGGAAAATTATAAGGCCTCCAATCTATAGACCTGCTTCATCGACTTAAAAGAACCATTCAACATGGTCCCAAGGGACTTCCTTTGGGCAAAGATGGCTAGATGGGGTGCACCCCCAAATCTTCTCAAGGCCAATACAGAGCTACACTTAGACAACTGGGTGCAAATTAAAATAAGTAAGGGTGATAGAATACCTAGGAAGATCCCCACACTTATCGGCCTAAAACAAGGATGTGTCCTCGCCCCCTGCCTCTTTAACATATACACAGCAGATATGGATGCCGTGCTATCTGAAGTCTCGAGTGATCCACTAAAACTTCCAAACAGACCAATGTGCAGTGTACAATATGCAGATAACATTGTTTTATGTAGCCAGACTCCCATCGGCTTTCAGGGCCAAATTACAGCCCTCCTCAGTTTTACTGAATCCTCAGGCTTGAAGTAAAATTACAGCAAAAAAGGAATTTGCTTTCTGCTGAAAAACAGCAGGCAAAACACAAGGTTTAAATAGAAAGCAGTTGGAACAGGATTCACCAGGTCAGCACTTACAGATACTTAGGGGTGGAAATGGACTCCAGATTAAGTTTTTAAAGCATCTTGCACAAAGAAGGGACCTAGCCAATAAGTTATTCTTTGCCTTCAACCTGACAAAAAAAGAGATGGGGAGATCGCCTCAACTATATTTACTGCAAATCATCGGCAACATTTCTACCCTCGCTGACCTCCGTTTCAGAACTCTTCAAAGGCAAAGATGCAACCATTCTCAACCAATTACAGTCTGTTCTGTTCAAACGCATCTTTCACCTTAACAACACATCCCTCAAGATCAATTACGCCTGGAATTCTGACTTTTTCACCAACCATGGTAAGATTGGCCGCGATAACTAAATTGTATTGGAAGAGGAGAGCTGCACCACCTGAGTCACTGGATGCTTTGTGTTGGTCTGAAATGGAAAGCCAGTGTACAACTGGCTGACAGTGCTTCACCAAGCTTTGACAATCCTTGACCTATCTAACGCTTGGGAGTTAAACATCAGCTTCACAGCATTTAAAAAAATTGCCAACAAAGCAGCCAAGTTAAAATATTGGGCACTTGACAAAGCTGAAATGGCCAGGAAAAAGCCCGGCTGTACAGTCTAACAATCTTATAGTAACTGGGGGTCCCAAACATATCTTACGTGCCATATCTTTCAAACTATCCAGCAATGCTTTCTATTAATCTGCATGGGTGTTTTTGCCTCAAAAGATCAGGCCCCGTCCTGGAAACAAAGCTGGCCTAACTTCCTTTGCCATTTATGTGGACAATTTGATGAAAACCTATTACATTTTTTATGTGTTTTTGCCCTGCACTTAATCAACTTAGACAAAAATGACTCTGCCCTGCCTTTTGGTCACTCAAGCTAAGATCCTGCCACTGTGTAGTGATGACATTATTGAATAGTAAATCAATCTAGCTCACTTGCAAGTGAACAAATTATTATCATTACAATCTGCTACGTCAGACAAGAAATTTCCGTCCCCAGGCATGGACACCATTGACTAATTAACTGGAACTCTCCAGCCAAATTTATACTGCCACACCTTGTTATTAGCTAATACATAGCCCTTAACCATCAAGGGACCCCTGGTCTTTAACGTTTGGTTCTGACAAATCTATCTTTGCCCGGTTTGCAAATTTTGAGGACTCCTAAGCAGCAGCTTGCACAAATACATCTGAAAACACCGGGTGCTACTGGCTATTGAGCACATGAGGATATCTCTTTTGCACAGTATGATATTTTTTTAACAAGTTTTCTATTTTATGATGTTTTTAGCAATTATTTCAATTGTCTTGTGGGGTTTGACTTTGTAATGATTTTAACTAATCTGCAAATAAACCTATTTACTTACTGTTTGCATTTTTCCATTTGCATTTGTTGGTTTTTCAAGTCAACTCTGACGGGGTGAGTGAGAGATTGGGAGTTGAGCAACAACAGTGGTCAGAGGGCACGTAGGAGCAGAACAGGATATGATACGTAGGGGCTCGTAGCTAGATGTAAAATCTTATGGAGTTATATTAGAAATGTGAATAAGTACAGTAGTCTGCTATCAACTAAAAGCAAGTTCAAGTGGTCGATGGCTAAAGGGTAACCCACGAAACGTAAGGGATATACACCAATATGTGAGCCATAATATTTGGTATCCCCATAGTAAAGGATTGTCATATAGCTCCTGTATATCCTTATATCGTGTTAAGTTAGCATAGGTGCATTTGAGGTTTAAACGCCATTTTTCTTTCTTGCAACTTCTGCACACGACACTTAATTGTTGACTTAGCTTTCAACCTAGTAGTTTGCCGTGGTTTATGTGAGAATAATATGTTATTGCTCTGATATCAGCTTTGCTTATTAAACTATGTCTGCACGAAGAGTGCTGAAGTTTCAGGAACAACACGATATGGAATTGTTATGAGGTCTGATCTCCACGCCTTCATAGTCATAACACAAGTTCAGCCTTTGCCAACTCTGGCTTCAGGCGGGATTGATATTGCTTTGCACGAGGCACATAGAACACACTTGATGCGATGCACATGCAGAGAGAGCTGGTGTATGCTGATGTGATTCCTTCATGCTAGGACACTAAGGTATGGGCCCGCCCTAAAACAACCCAAAGAGACCTTCTTAGCTAATAATATAGTATATGTGTTAGGGAGGGTGAGATATAAGTGTTGTTAACTCTTATTCATTACAGCATGGTAACATGCTGTCACCATTCGCCTTTTATGCCTTAGTAACTATGCTGGTAATTTTGCTACTGATAATAAGTATACTTGTATTATCTAAGATACTGCGCCTGAGAAGACGGCATTAGTAAATAAACATTTCAAATGCACATGTGTCTTCTTTACTCCATGTTCTGGTTTGTAATGATAATATAACGAAATAGTGTTCATGAGTTCCACGTACCCTGAGGTACAGTAAGTTCATGTTCTGGTTTGTCTAAACATTGGGAGTTTGATATGTCCAATGAGACACTGTAGCTAGCTTGGTAAGGGGTGAGTTGGATACTAAGGTGAGTTTTGGGACACCCTAATTTACCGAGGTTCCACTCCTCTGTGCACAGTTCTGTGTGAGAACAGAAACCCTGCAACATGGCGCCCAACGGTTTCGGTGGTCTTATATCATGACACTCGAGTAGTATATCGTTCGAACCTTAACCCCTTCACATCCGTTTCCGGAAAACGGGGTGTCGGTGAAACCTACCTATTTTTTGAGATAGGTCTTTTTCAAGCTTGATTCTTTCTAAAACGGTTTCTTTGAATTACTACCCAGTTGTGCTACAGAGTATTCTTTGTGTTTTCTTGTTTCCAGTGTAGTCATGGCGGCTGTGGCCATTGCGCAACATAGTCGCGTGGTGGTGCGCAGCCATCTTCAGACGTACCAGGTACCGGTGGATGGGATGGCTGTGGTTTTAGTGGTGTGTGCAGATCCGGCGTTCCCTTACGAGTTGTTTTACTCTTGGGTTACGTTTCCGGCGGTGGACGCAACTTCTGGGTTGTTCCATTCCTACACCGCCTCAGCTGTCCCGGCTGAATATACACCGTACAGGGCACTGGAAATACCTGTTGATCATTGGCAGCATCGCGTTTGGTTTGATGGCGCCCTCCCCCACTCTTTGTCCGCTGCGAGGTTAGGTCCACTCTCGATTCCAGGTACTAACTGGCCTGCGTTGGGTGGTTTTACCCCGCCCCCAAATCACGGTGCTTGTACCCTTCAGGAAATTCGAAGGTTACATGTTGTGTCTATTTCCGTGATTCGTGCACTAGTGCAATACATTGGTCGTCATCTCCCGGGTGGTCCCCCGGGGGGTCCGGCCGCTCAAACGGAACGTGGTGGTTTACGGCTTAATCCAGTTATGGTAAATTCTGTTTTTGGTCAACGCCCTGATAATAAAGATGATTTTCCTTTTTGGCTGGCCGAGAAATTTGACCAACTGGAGGCCGTGTTTCCCAATTCTTCTCCTGCTGACAAACATAGAATGTTGACGATTACTTTACCTAAGGATATCACTCCCGAACTCGTTGACTGTGAAAGCTGGGGTAAGACTTTTGCGGCTGTTTATGCGAGGTGCTTCGGCACCCCATCTATGGCTGTACTGCCTACGATCATAAAACGTGTTCAGGATGATCACGGTCCTGAGGCAGCGGTTGAATTGGGTATGCGCCTGTGTGGTTCTTTTGAGATTGTGAGTGATCTCATACTCTCCAACATCAAGGGAGATGCAGTGAACTTCCAGGTTTTTTATCGCATTGGCAGCGTTACCCGATGCCGAAAAGCCCCGCCAGTTAGCGAAGATTGTGGTGGGCGCTTACAAAACTATCGGTCGCACAAGTAAAGGGTTAAAGTACTTCGCGGTTAAGGATAAAAAACAACCACAAGTGCAATCTGCTGCGGCAGATGTACAACCAAAGTCCAAAAAGCAAAATTGGCCTCAGAAACAGAAACAGGGGAAGCAACAGCAGCAAACGCAGGAATCTTATCCTGCAACACAAGTCCCTGCGCCGTCTGAGAAAGTTTATGATTTGCGCGATCGCGCGATGATTAAATCACCTGATCGATTTCAGGTTTCTGATCAACGCTCTCCTCGTTCCTTACAGGACTCATCGGCCCAGAAGACCGGTGGAGGAGGAGGCGGACGGGGACGTGGTGGCCAACAGGGACGTGGCCAGCCCCGCCAGACAGAGGGCGCTTGGAAGCAGGAAGATTCTACGCCTAAGAGACCGCAGTTTGCGAAAAAGAAAGTCGCAGCCTTAACAGCGCATCGATATGCCACAGATAGTGAGAACGCGGCTTCGGAATCTGACGTGGGCTCTGACCTTGCTGGACAGCGCGGCGGAGATAACCATAGTCAGAGAGGCGCTGCGTCCACTACTGAGGGTGACAGCGACTGATGTCTACGTTGTGATAGAAACAGCGGATACGAGACTTGCTCCCCCTGAAAGACTATATGAAATTGTCCTGTTAATTGAAGGTGACATACAGCGTACCGTTAAAGGTGTGTTTTGGGAGAATCTGTCTTCTACATATGATATTTTACTTTCGGAGGCTGACTGGCCCCCACCTTTTGTGCTCGCGGCGCCGCGAGGGGAGGAGGTAATCCTACCCAGTTTCGCGAACACTGTCTCGAAAGAGCATGCGCAACATTTTGCAGAAGAGTGGGCTCGGGCTCTCGCGCCGGCTCTGTACCGTAACCAATGTGGTTGGGATAGATTGTCGCCTTGCCACGAAATTCCGTTGCGGTCTCAGCCGCAGCCTCAACCTCAATATCCCATTCGGCGTGAAGCTAAATCTGTACGGTTTATGCGGTGATTCGGATCCCGTCGCTGGCCACCAATGTTAGACGGACCGGGAGGGTCGGCCGAGGATAAGGGGAGAGGTCTCCGGGGAGAGCCGTCTCCAGTGAATCGTACAGACAAGTAACTTCCCCCCCCACAGACGGACACCACACAATGATAAAGTTCCACGATACTTTATAGGCAATTCTTCAAGTACGGTAGAATGGTACAAGGAGGTCTGGACTCAGGGGTCCCCTCTATTCTGGTCTCTGTTTGGGAAAAGGGTAGCGGGACAGTCTTGTTACCAAAGAGATGGAAATAGCTCTCAATCCTCGAGCTCGGTGGTGTAGATGAACGGGCCGCGGCGGAGCCAGCAGGGCCCGAGATGGATGAAGGAAGACGACGGTCCGCGGCAGAGCCAGCAGGTCCCGATGAAGGTGGTGGTTACAAACGGTCCGCGGCCACGCCAGCAGGTCCCGACGACGATGAAGGATAGGGTGGTTCCCAAAGCCGCGGCAGCGCCAGCAGGCAAGACGAAGGTGCACAAGACAGAGCTACGGCAGCGCCGGTAGTCCGTCAAGGATGAGTTCTTCTTTGCGTCTCTCGACTCCAAGATACAACTCCCGTCCTGCTCTGGAGCTGCCCCAGTTATAGGGCTGGTGTGCTTTGATGTCCGGACCCTCGCACTTGGAGGTCGGGAGGTCCGGGATGAGGGGGTTCAGACACCCAGCAGGGGGGTGGAGCCAGCGCCCGGGGAGGCGATGGGCGAGCGGTACTTGGCGGGGGAGAGCCATCGACACCTCTTGCTCCCATTGACTGACCAAGTAGCCCGCTCACCTCCTGGGTGGATGTTGGTGCCGGAATGTCTGAGGCCTGGCCAGGCCCAGGGTTGAGGTCGATCGGGGGCCAGGCGGCCTCGTGGTGGAGTGTCCAAGATGGCGCCCAGGATGGGCGCGCAGGCCGGTAGTGGGTCGGCCTACGTGGTCAACAGGTTCGAGTGTAGGGGTCCCTGCGGGGACGGTGGACGTGCAATGGTGGTGTGTGGTACTTGCGTGGCTGGTTCGGGCCTGGTTGGGCCGGGGGAGAGCGGCCCTTCATGTGGCCTGTCCAACATGCGTCCCCCCCAGCTGAAGGCGGGGAGAGTTACCCATTCTCTTGGGGACTCTTCTCGTCGAGGCGGAAGAACCGGGACAGGCCATCTGCGTTGGCGTGATCTGGCCCAGGCCGATGTTCAACTGTGAAGTCCATCCCTTGTAGGGAGATGGACCAGCGTAGTAACTTCGGGTTTTCCCCCCGCATCTGCATCAGCCACTGCAGGGGTCGGTGGTCGGTCTGTACCCGAAAGGGTGTGCCAAAAAGGTAGGGCCGGAGCTTCTTGAGGGCCCATACCACCGCGAAGGCCTCCCTCTCTATGGTGCTCCAGCGTTGTTCCCGTGGTAGGAGTCGCCGGCTGATGAAGGCCACCGGCTGATCACGGCCTTCGGTGTTCACTTGAGACAGGACTGCCCCAATGCCATGGTCGGAGGCATCCGTCTGGACGATGAACTCCCGGCTGTAGTCGGGGGCCTGGAGCACAGGGGCGGAGCACATGGCGGCTTTCAATTGTTCAAATGCAGCTTGACACTCTGGGGTCCAGTTGACTTTCTGGGGCTGATTTTTTGACGTGAGCTCTGTGAGGGGCCTCACGATAGTACCATAGTCTTTCACGAACCTTCGGTAATAGCCCGTGAGGCCCAGGAAGGCTCGTACCTCGGTCTGGGTAATGGGGGGCTGCCAGGACTGGATGGCGGCAATTTTTAGCTGCAGAGGGGCCACCAGGCCGCTTCCCACCTGGTGCCCGAGGTAGGTTACAGACCCTTGCCCAATTTGACATTTGCTGGCCTTGATCGTGAGGCCAGCTTGCTGAAGGGCGTGCAGCACTGCTCGGAGGTGGTGGAGGTGCTCGGACCACTGGTTGCTGTATACAGCGATGTCGTCTAGGTAGGCGGCGCTGAATCCTTCGAGCCCCGCCAGGACCTGATTGACGAGCCGTTGGAAGGTTGCTGGGGCATTCTTCATGCCGAAGGGCATGACTGTGAAATGGTAATGGCCATCGGGAGTGGAAAAGGCAGAACGTTCTTGTGCCCGGGGTGTGAGGCCGATTTGCCAGTAGCCCGCCGTCAGGTCGAAGATACTGAGGTAGCGGGCAGCTCCCATGCGGTCGATTAGTTCATCTGCCCGGGGGATGGGATGTGCGTCTGTCCTGGTGACCGCATTCAAGCCCCGGTAGTCGACGCAGAACCGGAGTTCTGGTGTGGTGCCGGGGGCGGCTGCTTTGGGGACCAGTACTACCGGGCTGGCCCAGGGGCTGTCTGAGGGCTCGATGACCCCGAGCGTGAGCATTTTGGCTACTTCCTCCTGGATGCAGGCCCGTACCCGATCTGGCACGCGGTAGGCCCGGTGGCGGATAGGGGGGCTGTCCCCCGTGTCCACATCGTGCGTACACCAGGAAGTGACACCTGGGGTGAGGGAGAACAGGCTGGCGAATTGTGACAGGAGAACTTGGCACTCCTGGTGTTGCTCTCGGGTGAGGGCCTCTGAGAGTCGGACCCCCTCTACGGAACCGTCTTTCTCCCGCGTTCGTAGGAGGTCCGGGAGGGGCTCGGAGTCCTCTTCAGCCCCATTGTCTGTGGCCATCAGGAGGCTGAGTTCTGTCCGTACAAAGTGCGGTTTCAGTCTGTTAGCGTGGAGGACCCGGAGGGGGTTCCGGGAAGATTCCAAGTCGATGAGATAGGTAGCCGGACCCTTGCGCTCGACCACTTTGAAGGGCCCTGTCCACTTGTCTTGTAGGGCGCAAGGTTCGGTGGGGGACATCACCCATACCTGTTGCCCAGGTTCAAATTCGATGGAGGAGGCATTCCGGTCATACCACCTTTTCATGTCCTCTTGACTGGCCTCTAGGTTGGCTTTTGCTAGTTCTCGGAATCGCCGGGTCTGGTTGCGGAGTGTTAGGAGGTAGCGGAAAACATCTGGTGGGTTCTTTAGAGGGGGCATCTCCCAGCCTTCCTTAACTAGGCTGAGCGGCCCGCGCACGGGGTGTCCATATAGCAGTTCAAATGGGCTGAAGCCCAGGGACTTCTGGGGAACCTCTCGATATGCGAAGAGGAGGCACGGCAGCAGCACATCCCACTGGCGACGGAGGGGCTCTTCCAACCCCCCGATAATCCCTTTGAGCGTGCGGTTGAACCGCTCAACGAGGCCGTTTCCTTGAGGGTGATAGGGGGTCGTGAACCGGTAGGTAACCCCGCACTGTTGCCAGAGAGATTTCATATATTTCGAAATAAAGTTCGTGCCTCTGTCACTGACGACCTCCCGGGGGAAGCCTACCCGGGAGAAGATCCCCATCAGAGCCCGGCCGACTACCGGGGCTGTCACAGTCCGCAGGGGAACAGCCTCCGGGTAGCGGGTGGCGTGGTCCACTAGCACCAGGATGAATCGATGGCCTTGTTTTGTGCGCGGGTCCAGGGGCCCTACGATATCGATTCCGACCCTCTCGAACGGGGTGGTGACCACGGGAAAAGGTTGCAGGGGGGCTTTCAGTTTGCGGCCGCTCTTCCCACTGGCTTGGCACGTGGGGCAAGATCGGCAATGCTGGTGTACATTGTCCCTCATTTTGGGCCAGAAGAAGTGGGTCACCAGGCGGCTATAGGTTTTGTCTTGACCCAAGTGTCCTGCCAGGGGGACATCGTGGGCCAGGTTTAGCAGAAAGTCTCTAAAACGGAGGGGTACCACTAGGACTCGGCTGGCCCCCAGCTCCGCGATTCTTTGCTCACTGTACAGCAGATCATTGTCCCAGTAGACCCAGTGAGTTCCGGAGGTATCCCCTGCGCTTTGGGCTAGCGCTTGCTGGCGGAGTCCCTCGAGGGAGGGACAGGTCTTTTGTTCTTGGCGAAATTGTTCTTGCGTGGGCCCCCCCTCTTGAGGCCACTGGTCGAGGTTAGCGAGGTCTGGAGGTTGAGCTGGTTCGGGGGGGACGTCACGGTCGGTGGTTTCGGCGGGGGCGACCGGAGGCGGTGGCGCCGGCCATTCGAGTTCCTCTGGGCGGGTGTTGGCACGGGCGGTCATGGACCGGGTGGTGACGCACGCCCAGTCCGGGACGCCCAGCATCCCCAGGTGCTCTTTTCGTTCGACTGCTGCCCAAGGAGAGCTTTCCAGGTCATTACCCAGGAGGCAGTCTACGGGGGCATCATCTCGGACCGTCACCTTCAACATGCCGGAGACCCCTCCCCAGTCGAAGGGGACGCAGGCCATCCGACACAGACTTTCTGAGTTATCGGCTGAACGTACAGGGCAGAGAATGTTTGGTAAGTATTGTTCGGGGGTCACCAGGTGACAGCGGACGGCTGTTACACTGGCCCCAGTGTCACGAAGGGCTTCAGCCCGGCGTCCATTGATGCCCACCCATTGGCTGTACTTCTGGGTATTAGCGGGTAGGGGGACCCGCGGGACCATGTCTCTCCCCCCTAGGCAGGCGAGAGCCATGGCGGCTGGCTCCCATTCTTGGTGTTCCTGTTCATATTCTTCTTGTTCCTCTGAGATCTGTTCCTCCCCCAGAGCAGCAGCGGCTACTTGGCGGGGTCTTGGGCTCTGGTACTGGGGGCAGTTTGGGTCGTTTGCATAGTGTCCGACTCGTTGGCATCGATGGCAGGTAACATTGGCTCGATGTCCCGGTCGCGCTGGGGTGCTGCCCCGGTTGGCCGGGGGGGTGGGGCTGGTAGTGGGGGTGACCGGAGCGTTGCTTCTTCCGCGTCCTTGGCCTCCACCTCCTCGGGGACGGTGCTGACCATTGTGGTTCCGGTTCTGTTCGGAGGACCCATTTCGACTCACTCTGGTGATCTCCCACCGGTCTGCTTCGGCTGCGAGCTGCCGGGGATCCGTTAACTTGCTGTCGAGGAGGTGCTGGCGAAGTTCAATGAAGCAATTGTTCGACAGATGCTCCCATACCATAAGATTGAACAGTTGTTCGTAGGTTGTGACCTTGCTTCCTTTGATCCAGCCCTCGAAGGCTCGGCTAAAGTAATTGACATAGTCCACCCAAGTTGTACCTGGGATGCGGGTGCAGTCTCGGAACCTCTGACGGTACATCTCGGGTGTGAGGCCATAGCGGGTGAGGAGTGCAGCTTTCATATGGTCATAGGAGGTCATCTGGTGGTCCGGGAGTTGCAGCAGGGCGTCGCGGCCCTCATTGAGGAATCTCCCCCACAGACCGGCCCCCCAATCGCTCCTATCGATCCGGTGTGCAGTCATAGCGATTTCATAGGCCTTAAACCATTGCTGGATGTCGTCCTCTCGGAAGTATTCTCGAACGACATCCTTGGGGATGTGTACCTTCTTCTCTGTTGCCCCTGGAGTGTGGGGTTGCTCGGGCACCCCTGCTTCTTTATTCTGTTTGCGTAGGTCGATTTCAGCTAATTTCCGCTCATGTTCATATGCCAGTTTCTTTTCCTCGAGCTCCCTTTGTCTCTGTTTCTCCTCTCTTTCTTCTCGGAGACGCAGGTGCTCTAAGTTGATTTTCTGTTCGGCCAATTTTAGTTCAACGTCCATTTTGAGCCGGGCCATTTCCAGCTCGTGTAGTCGGGTTCTTTCTCGTTCCTGGATCTCGTCTGGCAAGAGACCCGTTCTTCGTTCTTCAGGGGCCATGGGGGTTTGTGCTGCGATGTCTTGATCGGGGGTTCCGGCAGCCCCGGTTTCTGCCCAAGATTCCAGGGCCTGCTTAAAGTCATCTTTGGTATTTAGTCCGGTGGTAGCGATACCTAATTCGATACAGAACTGTTTAAGTTCACGATGGCTGTACTCGTCCAATTTCTCCATCTGGAATTTCTCCGTTGATCCGCTGTCTTTAGTTGACATCGTGATTCGCCGTGGGGTGAGCTACTCTCTGTACGGTTTATGCGGTGATTCGGATCCCGTCGCTGGCCACCAATGTTAGACGGACCGGGAGGGTCGGCCGAGGATAAGGGGAGAGGTCTCCGGGGAGAGCCGTCTCCAGTGAATCGTACAGACAAGTAACTTCCCCCCCCACAGACGGACACCACACAATGATAAAGTTCCACGATACTTTATAGGCAATTCTTCAAGTACGGTAGAATGGTACAAGGAGGTCTGGACTCAGGGGTCCCCTCTATTCTGGTCTCTGTTTGGGAAAAGGGTAGCGGGACAGTCTTGTTACCAAAGAGATGGAAATAGCTCTCAATCCTCGAGCTCGGTGGTGTAGATGAACGGGCCGCGGCGGAGCCAGCAGGGCCCGAGATGGATGAAGGAAGACGACGGTCCGCGGCAGAGCCAGCAGGTCCCGATGAAGGTGGTGGTTACAAACGGTCCGCGGCCACGCCAGCAGGTCCCGACGACGATGAAGGATAGGGTGGTTCCCAAAGCCGCGGCAGCGCCAGCAGGCAAGACGAAGGTGCACAAGACAGAGCTACGGCAGCGCCGGTAGTCCGTCAAGGATGAGTTCTTCTTTGCGTCTCTCGACTCCAAGATACAACTCCCGTCCTGCTCTGGAGCTGCCCCAGTTATAGGGCTGGTGTGCTTTGATGTCCGGACCCTCGCACTTGGAGGTCGGGAGGTCCGGGATGAGGGGGTTCAGACACCCAGCAGGGGGGTGGAGCCAGCGCCCGGGGAGGCGATGGGCGAGCGGTACTTGGCGGGGGAGAGCCATCGACACCTCTTGCTCCCATTGACTGACCAAGTAGCCCGCTCACCTCCTGGGTGGATGTTGGTGCCGGAATGTCTGAGGCCTGGCCAGGCCCAGGGTTGAGGTCGATCGGGGGCCAGGCGGCCTCGTGGTGGAGTGTCCAAGATGGCGCCCAGGATGGGCGCGCAGGCCGGTAGTGGGTCGGCCTACGTGGTCAACAGGTTCGAGTGTAGGGGTCCCTGCGGGGACGGTGGACGTGCAATGGTGGTGTGTGGTACTTGCGTGGCTGGTTCGGGCCTGGTTGGGCCGGGGGAGAGCGGCCCTTCATGTGGCCTGTCCAACACTGACTTTTAATGAAGGTGACACGGTGCCTATTGCTTACAAGTCACACTTGTACACTTCGGCTGAATTGCGGTTTCCCACTGTGGACAAAGTTTTAACTGCTGTACAGATGGCGATTCTTAAAGAACGAGCTCTGTCACAGGGGAAGCGCATGTTAGTGGTAACACCCTGTCCTCATTTGGAGGCAGTCACGAAAGCCAGTGTACCGAATTCAAAAGCTTTGCACCCTCGGTGGATTCAGTGGGCTGCGTCATTGACATCCACGGATGTCACGTTCATTTTTGACGCTTCCTTACGGTCGCAAGAGTACTTGCAGTATGAGTTCGTTCATCCTGCTCCTCTGGCTATGCGACCTTTGGAGGACTTCCATTGTATCATTTACACTGATGGGTCAGCGCAGGTTGCGCATGGCTCTAAACATGCCTACGTTTCCGCATGCGCTATTGTGGTAGGTGCTATATTGAACGATGAGTTCATTTCCAGGGGAGTGCACACCTTGCCCCTTGGCGATTGCACTGCACAATTGGCAGAGCTTCGTGCACTCTTACTAGCGTTAGAGTACGCGGATCCAAGTGTTACTACTCTGATTGTAAGTGATTCTTATTACTGTGTCCAGTCTTACAATGAAAACTTGTTCTTTTGGATTCAAAATGATTTTCATGATTCCAAGGGTAGCACAATAAAACACAAAATGATCTGGGTTCGAGTGGCAGAGCTTAAGGCTCTGTTGCCTCTCGTTTATGTGATTCATACTCTCGGTCATCAACGTGTGGGAGTTCACGCTGTTGGCAACTCGCTTGCTGATGAAGCAGCGAAATCTGCAGTATCTACATACTTAGTTGCAGCGGTTACTGGGTCAAAAACCAAGATTGATAGCGACATCTTGGCAGCGATTGCTGCCTCTGAGAAGGGAAGTAAACATCCTGCGGGATTCCCTTCGAAGTACAAATACCACTTAAGTCCCGAAAAGGTTCCTTTTGTGACAATTCCTGATGTTGGGGAACGGCTGATCCCCAACTCGGATCGCCGAGCATACTTGATTACAGCGGCACATGAAGGTGTGGCGTCTGCGCATGCGGGCGTCTCAGCCACTGTAACTCAATTACAACAACGTTTCTGGTGGCGGGGACTGTACAAACAGACGCGTGATTATGTCCTGCTTTGTGACATATGCCAGCAGATTAAACCTTCGACTGCTGCGCGTCCGCCACAGACTCAGTTGTACATTTCTAATAAACCGCTAGGTTGTGTTTATTTAGATCACTGCGGTCCTTTTTCATCTGATACTGCGTATAAGTACATCTTAGTAGCAGTTGACTCATGCACACGCTTTGTGTGGGTTTGGCCACATCGCAGCGCTGATTCACGGACTGTCATTAGAGATTTGCGTGTCTTTATAGGGATTTTTGCCTGTGGTACCTTCCATTCGGATCAGGGTCCGGCTTTCGCCTCTAAGGCGTATCTGGATGCCATGACTTCGATGGGGGTCCAAGTCAAGTTTTCGTCACCCTACAGACCTGAGGGTAATAGTGTAGTTGAACGAATGAACCGTGATTTAAAGCAATCTTTGACAGCCCGAGTTATAGGCACTGGCAGAAACTGGCTGGCTCACCTCTATGGCGTGCAGCGTGCTCTTAATAATCTCCCTAGAAGGTCTCTGGGTGGGCGGACCCCATACGAAATGCTCTTTGGAATCAAGATGTACGTCCCTGACCTTGACGGTCTAGACTATGTGGTTCGCGCCACTTCCTTTGACGCAGATGAACATTGCAATGTTTTACAGAATCTACAAAAGACCAGAGACAGTCTTGCAAAGGAACATTTGCCCTCCACGTCGGATGATGCGTTGCAGATCCCGGTAGTTGGCTGGCTACCCCAAGTTGGAGAACTGGTTCGGGAGAAGATCGATAACAAGAAAGAATTTGGTCCTTCCTATCGAGCTCCGGTTCCCGTCGTTGGAGTGAAGGGTACAAGAACAGTCATTTTACCACCTCTTCCTGGTCGTAAGGAAAACAGGTTTATTTCAATTGACAATGTCAAGATACACAGAGTGGCCGATTCTTCTTAGCATGACACCGGCTGTTTCCTGTCCTTCCATTGTGAGAAATTCAGTTATGCCTACTGCTTCTAATAATGAACCTGAAGTGGCCATCGAATTACCTGCTCTTTCCAGTCCTTTATTAAATAATTTACCTGGAACTAACATTGATGAGACAGACTATGCTTATCCCACTGATTTGTCCATGCCTGACTTGCAAGCACGTTTAGCCACAGACTCCAGATTTTCTTTTGACTCTGTTTCTCTTGCCTCAAAGGAACCCTCTCGTGTTGCAGTTTATGCAAGCCTGTTTAAAAAACATTTTTTGATGCCGCCTTGGACTTACATTTGGCTAGTCCTTGTTTCGATTTACCTTTTTATGTCGATTGGTTTTGTGTTTTATTTTTTTCGAATCATCAATGGACATTATGTCGAGGAAAGAACATGCATTACTCATTTAAATGGAACTTTGGCCCCACTCTCCTCTTCACATTCTACACACAGATTAAAAAGAGACTTGACTTTGGTTAACATCACAGCATGGCCTGTCCTTGATGGAATCGTGTGGGATGCAGTTCGGTTTCAGATTCATGGCCCCACGGAAGTCGTTAATGTTCCTAATGTACTTAGAGTGAATATGGGGGATGTGGTGAAACAAAACATTCGTTCTGATGACTGGGATGTTAATGCTGTGGAAAGTTTGTTTTCTGATTTAAAATACTATGCTGCCTTTGATGCTGAGGATTTATATTTAGAATCTGCTAATTATGGTGAATTGTTCTGTTACCAACATTATGGCAATCACTTTTTACACAAAACATCATCCCGTAGGGATGCTGTTAATTTTACTCAATGGGAACATTGCCCAGCACCTACACAGGGGAGTTCAGAAACATTTCTTAAAAAGTATACTTATTTCACTGACTTTAACCAGTCCAATCCCGAGTCCTTTTATTTTAAATTTCACAAACAGCCACTGTCCAAGGTTAGACTTACCGATACACAATTGTTGTATTCGAAGGCCTTCCTAGATCAATTAGTTACTGGAGGCTATGAGCTATGGAAGGAAACAATTGACCTTAAATCAGTTTGGGGTTCAAGGGCCTGGCAGGTACAAGGCAGTGAGGCTTTGCACCGTGCATGTCTCATCCCGAATCATATGTTGTTTTTAAATGAAACAATTTCCCAGACCACATGCTTTGGATTGGCTACATCTAAAAGGTTAAACACTCCGTCTTTCCCGGAGTTGGAGGAATATGATGGGTGGAGTAATTTTACTCAATTATCAATTAGAGAATTACAGACTCTGCTTCTCAATTCCTCCTTTAACATTTCCAGTATGAATCCTAAGGGTTGGCTGCTTTGGCACCGTAGTGCGGATTCTTGTCAAATGAGATTTTTAAATTTTACTGACGGTTTTAAGACTGTTAGATCTGATCCCCGGTTTGACTTAGGTCATACTGTCACCTCGTATTCCGTAGGCAAGTTGTGTCAAAATTGGCTGAAGCATTCAACTTTACCTGCGGTTAAGAATCACCTTTCCAAATTGAATGCAGAAGTGGATTTGAATGATTTTATTAAAGGCCCGGCTAGTGGCAGGTCGAAAAGGTGGTTATATGGAGTTTACAATGAAATTTGGAAGCTATCACAGATTGAGCCTGCTACACGCCTTAGGGCTATTGATCAGGCTAATCTTGAGAAAGTGCTTGCAGTTGTTGACAATAGCATTAATGTGCTTTCCTCTAGAATTTACACATTGGAAAATATTGTGTCGTCAGTTGTCGATATTGTGCATGATGAAATATCTGTGTTGTACCATGGTCAGAATCAATTACGATCAATCATGCAGTTTGCGTGGACCCTTCAAACTCTGAAAATGGGTAAAGTACCCTGGGGTTACATGAACGTTTCTTCTTTATTTGCCCCTTTTAATTTGACTGAGAAACAACGCTTGCTTTCAATGCGGGATGCTTCATTTTCTATGTTACATATTGAGAGGTTGGAATCTTTGCCTTTTTCCGTGGCAGAAGCCTCTGCTGCAACGTGGCTTATCCACGGTTTAATAACACTGCCTTTTGCTTTATATAAATTTTCAAATTGTATGAAATATGTGCCAATAGGTCGTTATGAACCGTTGGGTAGCGGTTTCCTTCATGAAGTCTGGTCACTCCCATACACGTACAGATGTTTTAAGGATGAACAGGAGGTTTATCTGAATGGGGAGGAGTGTACTGAGACGCCAGATCATTCTTTAATGTGTCGACACATACAGTTACACGGTTCTTGCAACAAGGACAGGCCGAATATGGCTTGCGTTTTACAGGGCACGCCTGTTCCTGCTATCATCCCCACGTTTAAATTATTAGGGAATGGAAGTTATTTAATGCTCAATAATGAAGACTGTTGTGGGTTAATTAAAGGTATCCCTTTCATAGTTACAGTAAGTGAGCGGGTTATTTGCTGTAGAAATGTGCTTTACCCTCCCACACATGAACATAGAGATTCTTCCATCTGGCCAAGAATACCAACCTTGGGAGCAGAATTCAGCGGCATGGCAAGAATAAGAGCTTTTTTGTCCCAGAAAGAGGTGGCCTTGAGCTCGGCCCGTGAAACTTTCGTGCTTCACATTGCTAACACACGTACAGAAGTTCAGGCTCTATTAAATACTGATTTGCCTTTGCATTTTGGAGCAATGGTTCGTACTATCTTTAACGCATCCTCCACAAAGGGCCTATCACATTTTTTTAAAGTTGTTAGCAGTGGTCTCGTGACTTCCTTTGAGAAAATGTTTGGAGTCATCCCTGCTTTCTTCCATTCAATCTTTTCATCCTTGTTTGGAGGGTTCCCGTTTTTACTTGCACTAGCGGCTGGCGCTCTGGTGGTTTTCTGTCTTTTTAAATATGGATGCCCATCTTGTGCAAGACCACGCGCAACTGCTGCTGACGCGGTTCCGCAATCGCATGCTTGAATATTATGGCACACTGCCATTGGCGACTTTGAGCACGGCATTTGGATTATCTTTTCGATTCTCCTATTTCACCTGTGTCCAACCTGTTTTTCACTGCCTGACCTGTGATTTCCAGTGGGCCATTGATTTGTGTCTCTGCGGACCGGTTTCTCCTGACGTCGATTTTAATCAACTGATGAGTCCTATCATTGCTCACGAGTTGGTTTGCTCTGACGAGAGGATTATGGCCTTAGCAGTGGCGCATGGACTAATTGGTCCCTGGGATGTGTTGTCGGCAGCACGGAATTTGTTGGAACTGAGTTTTCTTGAAAACCCACCGAGCTGTCCTCTGATGGTTATAGAGGATCCGGTGCTGGAAGAACACGTATGTTCCTTTCATCTTTTAAATTGGATGGCTGAACTGTTTTCGGATGAGGACAGTGACTTCCTATTGGAGGCTGTTGCTACTTACTTTTCATATACAGTTTTGTCATAGACACTGCTTCGGATTGACGTGCTGATTAATAGCATTTCACTGATTTTATTGACTTATTTGTCAAGAACTTTTTGTTTTCGTCAGCCTATTGGCTTGAGCCACGTTATATTTTTGGGCTATTTTGAAGCATTACTTTTTAAAATTTGGTTTCGACTCATGCTCGTTTACTGTTGAGTTCTGCTCTCATGTGATGGCACTTCTGTTATCATATTTAGTCCGTTCTCGGATCATGGGGGGGTGTCATATAGCTCCTGTATATCCTTATATCGTGTTAAGTTAGCATAGGTGCATTTGAGGTTTAAACGCCATTTTTCTTTCTTGCAACTTCTGCACACGACACTTAATTGTTGACTTAGCTTTCAACCTAGTAGTTTGCCGTGGTTTATGTGAGAATAATATGTTATTGCTCTGATATCAGCTTTGCCTAATAAACTATGTCTGCACGAAGAGTGCTGAAGTTTCAGGAACAACACGATATGGAATTGTTATGAGGTCTGATCTCCACGCCTTCATAGTCATAACACAAGTGCAGCCTTTGCCAACTCTGGCTTCAGGCGGGATTGATATTGCTTTGCACGAGGCACATAGAACACACTTGATGCGATGCACATGCAGAGAGAGCTGGTGTATGCTGATGTGATTCCTTCATGCTAGGACACTAAGGTATGGGCCCGCCCTAAAACAACCCAAAGAGACCTTCTTAGCTAATAATATAGTATATGTGTTAGGGAGGGTGAGATATAAGTGTTGTTAACTCTTATTCATTACAGCATGGTAACATGCTGTCACCATTCGCCTTTTATGCCTTAGTAACTATGCTGGTAATTTTGCTACTGATAATAAGTATACTTGTATTATCTAAGATACTGCGCCTGAGAAGACGGCATTAGTAAATAAACATTTCAAATGCACATGTGTCTTCTTTACTCCATGTTCTGGTTTGTAATGATAATATAACGAAAGAGTGTTCATGAGTTCCACGTACCCTGAGGTACAGTAAGTTCATGTTCTGGTTTGTCTAAACATTGGGAGTTTGATATGTCCAATGAGACACTGTAGCTAGCTTGGTAAGGGGTGAGTTGGATACTAAGGTGAGTTTTGGGACACCTAATTTACCGAGGTTCCACTCCTCTGTGCACAGTTCTGTGTGAGAACAGAAACCCTGCAACAGGATGTTGGAAACAAAAGGAAGGGTGATAATTGACATTGAAATACTGTGCTCACCCATCCAACACAAGACCATGTCAAGTTGAAACCTTAGTATGTTGAATCCTAAGAAACACAGAGGATACCAAATATTATAGGCAGTATAGGCAAATATATTTGGATCCCCTAAGGGAACCAGATAAGAATTCTTGGGGAATGATGTAAAATAAATGTGAAAAGACCCTGCAGTCTGCTATCAAATACATATAAGGCAATTTCAAGTGGTCAAAGGCTAAAGGGTAACCCATAAAACATACAGGATACAAGATATTACATCAATGCATGAGATATAGTAATTGGTATCCCCATAGTAAATGATGTCGTAAAGCAAAAGGAATGGTGCTTTTTGGCATAGAAATACTGTGCTTATCCATCCAACATAAGACCATGTCAAATTGAATATTGGTAAATTCCTACTCAAGAAATACACGGGATGCCATATATTATAGGAGGAATAGGCCATTATATGTGGTATCCCCTGAGGGAACCAGATTTTAAATCTTGTGGAATGATGTAAAAAATGTTAAAAGAAACTGTAAAATGTGAAAGGATACTGTAGTCTGCTATGTAATAAAAGGCAATTTCAACTTGTCAATGGCTAAAGCATAACCAATGAAACATAGTGGATACGAGATATTACAGCGATGCATGAGCAATAATATTTGGTATCCCCATAGTAAATGACGTTGGAAAGCAAAAAGAAGGATGCTATTTGGTATAGAAATACTGTGCTCTCCCATCCAACATAAGGCAATATAAAATTGAATCCTGGTAACTACTAACCCGAGAAACACTGGGGATACCAAATATTATAGGCTATGTAGGCTATTATATTTGGTATCTCCTAAGGGTACCGGAGGCAAAATTTTGTGGAATAATTTACAAAATGTAAAAAAGATACCGTAGTCTGCTTTGTAATCAAAGGTAATGAGAACTGCTCAATGGCTTAAGGGTAACGAATAAAGCATAGGAGATACGAGATATTACAGCAATGCATGAGCCATATTATTTGGTATCCCCATAGTAAATGACGTTAGAAAGAAAGTAGAAGGATGCTATTTGGTATAGAAATTATGTGCTCTCCCATCCAACATAAGGCAGTGTCAAATTGAATCCTGGTAACTTCTAACCCAAGAAACACTGGGGATACCATATATTATAGGCCGTACAAGCTATTATATTTGGTATCCCCTAAGGGTACTGGATGTTAAATGTTGTGAACTTATGTATAATATGTGGAAAGATACTGTAGTCTGCTATGAAATAAAAGGCAATATCAAATGGCCAGTGGCTAAAGGGCTACCCATGAAAAATAAGGGATACAAGATATTACAGCAATGCATGAACCATAACATTTGGTTCCCCACATAGTAAATGATGTTGGAAAGCAAAAGAAAGTGTGCTATTTGGTTTCAGAAATACTATTGTCCCCCATCCAACATAAGGCGACCTCAAATTGAATCCTGGTAAGTTCTAACCCAAGAAACACAGGGGATACCAAATATTATAGGCTGTATAGGCTATTATATTTGGGATCTCCTAAGGGTACCAGATGTAAAATCTTGCATAATGATTTACAAAATGTGAAAAGATACTGTAGTCCGCTATGTAATAAGAAGCAATTTCAACTGGTCAATGACTAAGGCGTAACCAATGAAACATAGGGAATGCGAGATATTACTGCAATGCAAGAGCCATAATATTTGGTATCCCATAGTAAATTATGTTTGAAAGCAATAGGAAGGGTGCTATTTGGTATAAAAATACTGTGCTCCCCCATCCAACAATAGGTGATGTCAAATTGAATCCTGGTAACTTCTAACCCGAGAAACACTGGGGATACCAAATATTATAGGACGTATAGGTTATTATATCTGGTATCCCCTAAGGGTACCAGATGTAAAATCTTGTAGAATGATTTACAAAATGTGAAAACATACTGTAGTCTGCTTTCAAATGAAAGGCAGTTTGAACTGGTCAATGGCTAAAGGATAACCCATGAAACATAGGGGATACAAGATATTACAGCAATGCATGAGCCATAATATTTGGTACCCCAATAGTAAAAAAGCAAAAGGAAGGATGCTATTTGGTACAGAAAAACTGTGCTCTCCCATCCAACATGAGGCAATGTCAAATTGAATCCTGCTAACTTCTAACCCGAGAAACACTAGGGATACCAAATATTATAGTCTGTGTAGGCTATTATATTTGGTATCTCCTAAGGGTACCGGATGCAAAATATTTTGGAATCATTTACAAAATGTGAAAAGGTACCGTAATCTGCTATGTAATTAACTGCAATGAGAACTGCTCAATGGCTAAAGGGTAACAAATAAAACATAGGGGATACGAGATATTACAGCAATGCGTGAGCCATAAAATTTGGTATCCCCATAGTAAATGAAGTTGGAAAGCAAAAAGAAGGATGCTATTTGGTACAGAAATACTGTGCTCTCCCATCCAACATAAGGCAGTGTCAAATTGAATCCTGGTAACTTCTAACCCAAGTAACACTAGCGATTCCATACATATAGGCCATATAGGCTATTATATTTGGTATCTCCTAGGGGTACCGGATGCAAAATCTTGAGGAATCATTTACAAAATGTGAAAAGATACCGTAGTCTGCTATGTAATAAAAGGCAATGAGAACTACGCAATGGCTAAAGGGTAACGAATAAAACATAGGCGATACGAGATATAACAGCAATGCGTGAGCCATAATATTTGGTATCCCCATAGTAAATGACGTTGGAAAGCAAAAAGAAGGATGCTATTCGGTACAGAAATACTGTGCTCTCCCATACAACATTAGGCAATGTCAAATTGAATCCTGGTAACTTCTATCCCGAGAAACACTGGGGATACCAAATATTATAGGCTGTGTAGGGTATTATATTTGGTATCTCCTAAGGGTACAGGATGCAAAATCTTGTGGAATCATTTACAAAATGTGAAGAGATACTGTAGACTTCTATGTAATAAAAGGCAAATTTAACTAGTCAATGGCTAAAGCGTAACCAATGAAACATAGGGGATACGAGATATTACCGCAATGCGAGAGCCATAATATTTGGTATCCCATAGTAAATGATGTTGGAAAGAAAAAGGAAGGGTGCTATCTTGGAAAGAAATACTGTGCTTCCCCATCCAGCATAAGGTTATGTCAAATTGAATCCTGGTAACTTCTAATCCAAGAAACATTGGGGATACAAAATATTATAGGCAGTATATGCAATTATATTTGGTATCCCCCAAGGAAACCAGATGAGAAGTCTTGGGGAACGATGTAAAAAAATGTGAAAAGACCCTGTAGTCTGTCATCAAATACAAGGCAATTTCAAGTGGTCAAAGGCCGAATGGTAACCCATAAAACATACTGGATACAAGATATTACATCAATGCATGAGATGTAGTATTTCGTATCCTCATAGTAAATGATGTCGTAAAGCAAAAGGAATGGTGCTATTTGGCACAGAGATACTGTGCTTATCCATCCAACATAAGACCATGTCAAATTGAATACTGGTAAATTCTAACTCGAGAAACACATGGGATACCAAATATTATAGGCGGAATAGGCCATTATATGTGGTATCCCCTAAGGGAACCAGATGTAAAATCTTGTGGAATGATGTAAAAAATGTGAAAAGATACTGTAGTCTGCTACCAAATAAGAGGCAACTTCAAGTGGTCAATGTCTAAAGGGTAACCTATGAACCATAGGGGATACGAGATATTACAGCAATGCATGAGCCATAATATTTGGTATTCCCATAGTAATCGATTTTCAAAAGTAAAAGGAAGGGTAACAATTAGTATAGAAATACTGTGCTCACCCATCCAACATAAGACCATGTCAAACTGAATCCTGGTAAGTTCTAACCAAAGAAACACAGGGGATACAAAATATTATAGGCTATACAGGCTATTATATTTGGTTTCTCTAAGAGAACCAGATGCAAAATCTTGTGGAATGATGTAAGAAATGTGAAAAGATACTCTAAAAGGCAATTTCAACTGGTCAATGGCTAAAGGGTAACCCATGAAACATAGGGGATATGAGGTATTAGAGCAATGCATGAGCCATAATAGTTGGCATCCCCATAGTTAATGATGTTTGAAAGCAAAAGGAAGGGTGCTATTTGGTAGAAAAATACTGTGCGCCCCAATCCAACATAAGGCGATGTCAAATTAAATCCGGGTAACTTCTAACCCGAGAAACACTGGGGATACCAAATATTATTGGCTGTGTAGGTTATTATATTTGGTATCACCTAAGGGTACCGGATGCAAAATCTTTTGGAATCATTTACAAAATGTGAAAAGGTACCTTAGTCTGCTATGTAATAAAAGGCAATGAGAACTGCTCAATGGCTAAAGGGCAACCCATGAAACATAAGGGATACAAGATATTAGAGCAATGCATGAGCCATAATATTTGGTATCCTCATAGTAAAAGATGTTGGAATGCTAAAGGAAGGATGCTATTTGGTACAGAAATACTGTGCGTGCTCTCCCATCCAACATAAGGCAATGTCAAATTGAATCCTGGTAGATTCTAACCCGAGAAACACTGGGGATACCAAATATTATAGGCTGTGTAGGCTATTCTATTTGGTATCTACTAAGGGTACCGGATTGGAAAGCTTGTGGAATCCTTTACAAAATGTGAAAAAATACCGTAGTATGCTATCTAATAAAAGGCCATTAGAACTGCTCAATGGCTAAAGAGTAACTAATGAAACATAGGTGATACGAGATATTAAAGCAATGCGTAGGTCATAATATTTGGTATCCCCATGGTAAGTGATGTTGGAAAGCAAAAGGAAGGATGCTCTTTGGTATAGAAATACTGTGCTCTCCCATCCAACATAAGGCAATGTCAAATTGAATCCTAGTAACTTTTAACCAGAGAAACTTTGGGGATACCCAGTATTATAGGCTGTGTAGGATATTCTATTTGGTATCTACTAAAGGTACCGATGCAGAAGCTTGTGGAATCATTTACCAAATGGGAAAAGATACCGTAGTTTGCTATGTAATAAAAGGCAATGAGAACTGCTCAATGGCTAAAGGGTTACGAATAAAACATAGGGGATACGAGATATAACAGCAATGCGTGAGCCATATTATTTGGAATCCCCATAGTAAATGACGTTGGAAAGCAAAAAGAAGGATGCTATTTGGTACAGAAATACTGTGCTCTCCCATCCAACATAAGGCAGTGTCAAATTGAATCCTGGTAACTTCTAACCCAAGAAACACTAGCAATACCATACATATAGGCCGTATAGGCTATTATATTTGGTATCTCCTATGGGTACCGAATGCAAAATCTTGAGGAATCATTTACAAAATGTGAAAAGATACCGTAGTCTGCTATGTAATAAAAGGCAATGAGAACTACTCAATGGCTAAAGGGTAATGGATAAAACATAGGGGATACGAGATATAACAGCAATGCGTGAGCCATATTATTTGGAATCCCCATAGTAAATGACGTTGGAAAGCAAAAAGAAGGATGCTATTCGGTACAGAAATACTGTGCTCTCCCATCCAACATTAGGCAATGTCAAATTGAATCCTAGTAACTTTTAACCCGATAAACACTGGGGATACCAAATATTATAGGCTCTGTAGGCTATTATATTTGGTATCTCCTAAGGGTACAGGATGCAAAATCATGTGGAATCATTTACAAAATGTGAAGAGATACTGTAGTCTGCTATGTAATAAAAGGCAAATTCAACTAGTCAATGGCTAAAGCGTAACCAATGAAACATAGGGGATACAAGATATTACTGCAATGCGAGAGCCATAATATTTGGTATCCCATAGTAAATGATGTTGGAAAGAAAAAGGAAGGGTGCTATTTTGGAAAGAAATACTGTGCTCCCCCATCCAGCATAAGGCGATGTCAAATTGTGAGGTACTGGGTTTTTCAGAACCGGTACCAAACCGGTAACCCAGCGGTGCCAGGGTACACCCAAAGACCTCGGGTTCTTTCCTGATTCAGACCACAGAAACTCAGAGTCTTCTAGGTGAAGTCAAGGATCGATTTTATTGGCTGCAACCAAGGTAACAAGCGTCCTAGAAGTACAACACACGGAATGTATATTCTCAGGAGACTGCTCAAACTTACAAAGTCAGGCTTCTCTTTTTATACAAAATATTGTGCTTTAGGCAAACATTCTTCGAATTTAAAGTACACTATTCACATTCTTTGTTACAAAGGAAAAGCAGAGTCATGATGACATGTCTATATTTCAGTTCGTCCAGCCCACAACAAATCACCCGGCAAGGCCCAACATTTCATCAGATATCGGTGGACCCCAAATAAAAATGGGCACCTCCCCATCATAAAGCAAGTGAGAGAAAAGAGCAGGGACAGGTGTGAGCAAGATTCGGCAGGGTGTGTGCAATGAAAATGGGTTTATGGCCTGTTGTGCCTTGATGCTATCTCATTCGGCCACTGGGAGAGGAACTGACCAAACAGGTTCGGCCTGGGGCAATGGTTCCAACTTGCCCAGATCAGAGAAAAGTCAATTAAGGTGTACGTGTCCTTTGGAATCGAATTTAGCTGTATTATAAGCCTATGTAAAGGGCAACTCACAAAATGGCTGCCGTATACAAAATGGAAGCCAAGGGTTCACAACGAAAATGACGATTTCGAGGTGAAATCGTCACTGGAATATGACGAAAATGCTTGTACATAGTGTACTCGTCATTTTCGGTCTTTTGATACTAAATTTGTCATGTTACGACGAAGTTTTATTCTCAAGTCCAGAATTTTCAGAACCACAAACCCTCCTTTTGCCCTTAAATAGGCAATTTAACCTAATCTCATGCTAATCTGAGTCCAGGTCTATATTCCTAAAGTCATTGAGATGCTGCTGTAACATCATTCTAGTGCTTAGCTCGTCTCTTGATACAGGTTTCCTTACACATGATGTAACACAGAGGCCACATATTGTAGGAGCACACTGCACGCACAGACAGAACAGGAAAAGAATGGCTAAGACCATCCCAAAGACCATCAGAATTTTCCATCCCCAGCCGGATATCAGTTCCCAGAACCACCCCATAAATGACCAATCTCCTTTATCTACATGAATAGATTCGGAAATCTTATGCAGTTTAGAGATGGCCTGGTACACGGTTGGAGCGTTATCTGGGATGAAAACACAGCAACTCGATTGGATCAATCTACATACCCCACCTCGGTCTGCAAGTATGACATCTAAAGCGACCCTGTTCTGAAGGGTCATAAGACGATCCGACTGGAGCTCAGCAGTCAAGTTACTAAGGGCACCAGCAGTTTCAATCACGGTGGACTCGCCTACCCTTGTCAATTGCCTTATGTTCCTGCTGTTAGCCATGGATCCCCAGAACGGCAGAAAACCCTTTGCAAAGTCCCCAAATTCTTGACCTGCAGTGTCTTCTTCACTTAAGACACCTCTAACTACCCTTGTCTTGTGGTAATCTGCCGCTGCTGTGTAGGTGGGAGGCAACAGGAATGAAACAAAACATGAGCCCGAAAAGTCAGGGGGCAACCATGTTTAGGCTCTATCATGGCAGATGAAATAGGTACCCTTAGCTGCTAAAAACGAAGGGGAAGTCTGGGCTGCAAAAACATACGTTTTAGTGCAGATACTCTTCCCTAACTGAGCTCTGGGATTCGTGCCATTACCTTGCAGACACAGATGACCCTGATGGGGTACAATCCAAATCGGGGAAGATCTCTTAGCTTGCTGTTTCTCACTCAGAGTAGCTCCATATCTGGTTATGTTCCATCCTATGTATACTAGTGTCTCATCTCTCGGGATAGTCTCATAAGAAATACCTTCCTTAATCATGTCTACTATACCCTTAACTAGAGCACTATTTTTAGGATTGTCTGTTACAGAACGTAGGGGGTAGACTTCATGTGCGCATATGAACATTGTTCTGTATGCCCACACAGAACCATTGTGACTGAATGGCAGGACCAGATAAGGAATACCTTTATCCGTTGTGTGAGGCATAAGACCACACACCCAACAGTTAGTCGTGTTCATTACAAGTTGGTGTTGGTGCAAGAGCTGAACAAAGGAGTTATTAATAAACTCTAATCTCCTAGCTGATTCGTGTTCAGGAAGGGGTTGAAAAGAGTGTGGGGAAACAGTAGAAGGAGGAGGTATAGGCGATGTAGTGGGTGCAAATGTTACTCGAAAAGAGAATAACACATAACTTATTAAAAATATCATCACACTGAATAACATGAAAATGCACAATATCAAAAAGCTTTTCTTTGTCATTATATTACAAATCTTGTGTTTAAAGTTCATTTCCTTGGCAGGTCTCTCCATCTCGAGAAACTCCATCCTCTCTAAAGTGCTGCCCGCGATGGGAGGTTGATTCTGCTAAGGAATGCTTCTGTCAGTCCAGGGCAACTCCCTTAGACCAACCACAACTGCCGACCTAACGTCGTCAGCTGCACCCCAAAGACTTTGGGCAATCGCGGCCCTAGCAGCGGAACCCGGATGGCGGTTCGAAAAACAAAAATGAGCAAGTTTCTCAGATGGGAGAGCTGCACTTTCAAAAATAGTACTTGGAGGTGAAAAAAGGTTTTGTTTATTTGTCCATAGGTCTTGGCCTCAAATTATAGCGCTTTTTTCCAGGTACTGTTTGATCCTGGAACAAGAGTTCAGGCTCTGTAGTGTTCAACCGCTTTGATGGTGATACTGCTGGTTGCAAAATATTGTCACTCTCTTGTTCAGTCAGTGTTCCTTTTACTCGTGCATCACTGAAGGGCAGAAAGCGTGGCACGGTTTCAGTTTCTGAGTCGGCGACACCCTTCTGGACCCACTGGTCATATGGCAGATGCAGAGGGATCCGTTTGCAATGGATCCCGTGGTTCCAGTTCGCCTTCCCCTCCACTCGAACTGCTGATCTTGTGGAAAGAAGGACGATGTGCGGTCCGGTCCACCTGGGCTGGTCGTTTTTGGTTCTCCGGAAGTTCTTGACAAGGACCCAGGAACCAGGGTCGATTGCGTGACCTGGAGTCTCGGAGACCGGAGGCAGGGTGTCGTGAACTTGTTGATGCAAAACATGCAATTTAGCCGTCAATTCGTACAGATAGTCAAGCAAAACAGGGTGTTCAATTTCGCTGAACCTAGTGGGCCTTGGCACTCCCCATATGTTGGCCGGGCGGCCAAAGACTATCTCATAGGGGCTAAGTTTCACTCGTGAATGCACAGTCATTCTGGTGGACAGGAGTGCTAAGGGTAGAGCATCAGGCCATTTAAGACCTGTGCTCGCTTGAATTTTGGCCAGTTTTAACTTAAGCGTGCCATTATAACATTCTACTAATCCAGCTGATTGGGGGTGATTTGCAGCGTGGAACCTTTGTTGAATGCTTAGCCCTTCACACACTCTCTTCATCACTCGACCCACAAATTCACTCCCATTATCACTCCAGACCATTCTAGGCATTCCAAACCTGGGGAAGAACTCTTTCACAAGGGCTTTAGCTGTGGATAAGGCAGTGTTGTCTTTTAGGGGATATGCTTCCACCCATCTTGAGAAGGCAAAAACAACAACGAGTACGTATTTTAAATTGTTGCACCTCTCCATGTGAATGAAATCTAGCTGCAAAACCTCGAACGGGTACGTAGGAGGTGCAAAATGACCAGCTGGAGTTGGGGTTCCCCTACCAGGATTGTGTTTCAGACACACCATGCAATTCTTGACAACATTCTCTGCACACTTGGGAATTCCTGCATTTTGCCATACTGGAGCCAACAACTTACAAATCCCTTTCACGCTGATATGAGCCATTCCATGAGCCATTGTAACCACTGCAAGCACATATGCATCGGGTAACAACCATCTCTAATGCTCTGACAATTCAACCCAACAACCATTTGCATCCATTCTACCCGTACTTTCTCTCCACATGCTCAACTCTTTCTCTGTAGCCTCAGCTTGAATAGACTTCACACTCTCTATCGTGTCTTCACACATTCCAACATCACCAACCCATCTTGCAGGGCCTGCAACATACATTCGGCTCATTACATTCCTTGCAGTATCTTTCGCGATTTCGTCAGCAAATGCATTTCCACGACCAACATCATCAGTCACCTTCTTGTGAGCACTACATTTCACAATCGCCACTTGCAGAGGCATGGTCAGTGATTCAAGAAGCTCATTCACCAACTGACCATGCTGAATCTTAGCTCCATGCGAAGTCAGGAATCAACGTTCTTTCCACAGTCGTCCAAAACTTTGAGCCACACCAAATGCATACTGACTGTCGGTATAGACAGTCACTTTCATTCCTTTTGACAGCACACATGCTCTTGTAAGTGCAACCAACTCTGCTGCTTGAGCTGAATTATGAGGAATACGTGCAGCTTCAACAATAGTATACAAAGTCGTGACAGCATATGCTGCAGTCGTGTCACCATTCCGAAGCTTGAACCATCCACCCACAATGTACCATCACATTCAGCAAGAGGAGTATCGTAGATATCTACTCTCCCTTTCGTTTCTTCTTCTGTTCTAAGAAAACAATCATGCTGTTCTGAAGCATCTAATTCCTCTACAATTGGCAACAACGTGGCTAGGTTTAAAGTGTTGCACCTTTTTATGTGCACATGACTAGCTAACAATGTTAATTCGTAACCTGACAATCGAGCACTAGTTAAGTGCTGTGTCTTGGTTCTATTTAACAATGTGTCTACTGCATGTGGGACCATCACAACTAGTGTATTGTTCATTACTAGACCAGCAGACTGTCGGATAGAAACAGCTGCTGCCGCTGTGGCTCTTAAACAACTTGGCAACGCTCTAGCTACTGGATCCAAAGTCGATGAAAAATACGCGCATGGACGCTGTTTGTGCCCAAACAACTGAGTCAACACTGACAATGCACAACCTTCCTTCTCATGGACATACAATGTAAAGGGCTTACTGTAGTTGGGGGTACCTAACACAGGAGCCGAACATAATGCTGTGCACAATTCAGAAAAACTTTTCTGATACTCTTCAGACCAAGGAATAGGATTGGGTGTATCTTTACACGTTAATGCCACCAAAGGTTTGGCTAATAACGAAAAATTCGGTATCCACTGTCTGCAATATGATGTAATACCCAATAAAGCACGCACTTCTCTCTGTGTTTTTGGCACACTCAATTTCGCTATTGCCTGAATTCTTTCTGGGGTCAGTTTCCTTCCCTCCTTCGATAAGAGGTGACCTAAGTAGGTCACTTCTTGTCGGCTATATTGTAATTTTGAGAGAGACAGTTTGTGGTGCAAATCACACAAATGATGCAACAATGACAACGTGGCTTCTTTACAGATTTCCTCAGTATCTGCAGCAATAAGCAAATCATCCACATACTGAATAAGGGTAGCACCTTCAGGTAAAACAATTGTATCAAGCTGTGTTTTTAAAGCTTGACTATATATTGATGGACTTTCACAGTAGCCCTGTGGAGCTCGTTTAAAGCGGAAGCTGTGACCTCTTAAACTGAAACCAAAAATATCCCTGCTCTCCTCAGCAATCGGGATGCTGAAGAAAGCATTCTTCAAGTCAATCACCGAAAACCAGGTGGCAGAAGCTGGAATCATGGTCAATAGGGCAGTAATGTCGGGGACAACTGGAAATTGTGGCACAACTATTTTATTGACCTCTCTAAGATCAATCACGAACCTGGGAAGGGTCAGTTCGCTTAAAAACAGGCAGAACAGGACTATTGCAAACGTTGCCTCTTGTCTCTTCAATCACATCTTTTTCAATTAGATCGTAAACGATCGCTAGCAAAGCTTTTTCACCTTCACTAGAGATTTTGTATTGGGGAATTCGTGGCATTCTAACATTGGCTTTCAATGTTACAACATATGGTGGTATTTCCAGAAGACCTACATCATTAGGACCAGTAGCCCAAAGAATATTAGGGAGAGATGACAATTCTGTTGGAAGTTTATCCCTCGACAAATACATTGGAGAAACCACTTTCTTACCCAGTGTAAGTTGTACTCCAGAAGGAGAACAGTACGAAGTCACATACAATCTTTTTAGCAAATCTAATCGTAGCAAGTTTTCACCACAACCTGTTGTCAGAATAAGGGGTGCTTCGAATTCACAAGGTCCAACAGAAAGGGACAAAGGGTCAGAAATCGTATTTCTAACTGGGGCGCCAGAAAAACCTACTGATACATTCGTTTCTCCAGACAAAGGTGCGCCAGGGAGTTTGGAGTGCATAATAGAACTCTTTGTAGCACCAGTATCCAACAGAAAAGGCTCCGACACACCTGATGTAATCACCTCAATGTAAGGTCCACTCTGATCTACTGGAACTGAAACAACTCCCTCTCTTTGTCTATGGCTGTCCTAGCAATCATTACCTTCCCAATGCTCATCTTCTGTATAGTAATCATCAGCATAGTACTGAGCTGTCCTACCAGATGCGTTATTCTGCTAATCAAACCTATTCATAGAATTTTGAGGTGGAAGGGGACGTGCGTTCTGGGGGACGTTTCCACGTCCTCTACCTCTAGACGCTTGCTGAACACCTCTACCTCTTGTGTTTGAAACACCATTCGCGCGCTGTAACAGAATAGGGCAGCTATACTTAAAATGACCCTCTTCCTTGCAATACGAACACTGGTTGGGGCCTACAGGAACACGTGGCTGAGTATACTCGATTCTTTGCGAGTTCCTCTGATACTGTTGAGGCTGCTGAAAATTACTCTGATAGTTATTCTGACCACCATTATTCTGACCACCACCACCACGTGGCGGATATGCTTGCTGTAACAAAACCTACGCTTTCAGCTCCTTAGTTTTCTTTTCTGCTCTATATTTCTCATCTTTGTCTCTATTTTCGTAATACTGTGCAGTAGCCAATATCTGTGCTGAGGAGGAAACTGCCCATGAACTCTCTGAATCTTTTAACTTTTTACACAATTCGGGAAGCAGATTGTGCACGAATTTATTGACGAACAAACGCTGACCACCTTCTGTGCTCATATCTTGACCACTGTGGTCGACAAATGTTTCTTCAAACCTGGTGAAGAAATCTGACACTGTTTCATCTTTCTTCTGCTTACATGCAGACAACTTATCCCAATTTACACGTATTGCAGGCATTATCGTTTTCATGTAATCAATTATTTTACCAGGAAGTTCGGCTACTAAAGGCTCAGGCTTAGCACCACCAACTTGTCGGGCATCTGCAACAGCAATATTAGCCCATGAGTCACCTAACTCCTGATCATGATCTGTATGACGAATCTTACCCCAAAAAGGCTGTGGAACAACATTCCCAAATAACCTATCGATATCGGCTAAATTCATGATACATGACCCTGCAGTCTGTGACAACTCTTTGTAATATCCTGTGGGATTTTTACGGGGATCAGGTAATGTCTGTTTAAGGGCTAAAACTTCAACTCGCCTCCATGGGACATGTACCCACACACGCTGAAAGTGAGGCAGAATAGGTGGGTGAGCATTTGCGTCACCCTCTCTCCATTGTGGGGGAACCTCTCTCATGGGGTACTGTCGCGCCTTTTTCCTACCGGATGTGCCATGCTCAAATGACGACTGAGAACTGCCCCCTTACTCCGAAATGACAACAATGTCTCAACCGCTCTCTCGACATCTGGACCTACAATCATGCCCTCTCCAAACTCGAACCGCACACGACACAACTTGGGCGGGTTGTATTCCAGATCATTGTCTTACTAATCCTCACAGAGGAAAACACACATTTGTTCAAAAACATATCTCTGCGTCGGTGCTTCCCATTGACGGAAGACTTCCATGACAGACTCTACATCATACCTTACAGTGTCCATAACTTATTTATGCGCTAAACGATTCAGTAAATCTCTCTCTTGATAGTCAGGCAGTTGACTTCGCAACTGTCTTCGTTCCATGTTAGGGGTTGTAGTTGGCGACCCGAAAAGAGGTGAGAAAAGATTACTAACAGTGTTGGTCATTCTCTGCCGAACGGAAGGAGAAACTGAAGGAAGAACGGGTGGGAAAACAGGGTGGGATAAGGCAGGGGCAGAAACAATAGCAGAGGGATCATTAGGAGAAATAGAAGGTGCACTAGGCAAAGTCGTAGAAAGCACAGGTGAAAGAGATGTGATCGGTGGCCCTTGAGGAGGCTGCACCAAAGGAGCAGGAGCCAGCTGAAGAACAGCTATTGGGTGCTGTGGAGGAACAGGAGGCACAGGTTGCACAACTAAAGGTTGTGGAGGTGCCGTGGCATTTTGCGCATAGGGGGGTGGCGAACTTAATAAATGCGACATTAACGGATCTTTTTCACGCTCTTTTGCTGCATCTTGCTGAAGAGACGGCAAAACTGGATAGCATTTATCTATTACCATTTTACATTGCCTGTGCAACTGCTCACTCATCTGTTCTTCTTCATTGTCTTTAAACTGCATAGCAGCTTGTATTACCGAAATACCCCCTTCTCTCTTATTTTTCTTCGCTAATTTAATTTCCTTCTGTTTGGCTTCTTTACGCCATAGGCGGAAAGAGTCAAACATCGCCGGCCGGGCTTTCTTTTTGAAAAGTTTAACTTCGAGATTGTCTAAGATTTCTGTATCAAAGCTACCATATTGGGGCCATTTTAAAACACCATCTTTTCTGGTGTATTTGATCCACACTTCGTTATATGTGATGGGTCCTACTCCAAGTTTTACGTATAATTCATAAGTTGGAGTTCCAACCGGAGTAACCGGACACGAGTCCTCCAATCGGGAGTCCCTATTATTACAACCTAGACAAAACAAATTTCCAAGTCTAAGACCAGGCATCTTTGCTCTCTAGTCTAGCTCCAAACTTCAAAGGATTATTGATTACGATATTTCTCGTGAATACACGAGTCCTTCTGCTTTGGCACTTGCAAGTTCCAAATCAAAACCAACTAAGGACTGGGAGACGCTCCACTTATACTTAACTGAGATATCGATGACGTCACCAGAAGACTCGTCTTAGTGTTTCGCTCTACCAAACTTCAAGGGTCCAAATCAGGGCAATAGCCAGGGCAGCAGTCCTTTGTAGCCGTCGGGAAGCGGGGAACCTCGCAGCAAAGACCTTCGGACCACATCGACATGCAGGGGTCGATGAAGTGGTTGGCCGTCCTCCAGAATTTTCACATGAAGCTCCTCACGAACCTCTGGCCGGACTGGTATCGCTGGTATCGCCCCAAATGTTGGGCGCCAACTGAGGTACTGGGTTTTTCAGAACCGGTACCAAACCGGTAACCCAGCGGTGCCAGGGTACACCCAAAGACCTCGGGTTCTTTCCTGATTCAGACCACAGAAACTCAGAGTCTTCTAGGTGAAGTCAAGGATCGATTTTATTGGCTGCAACCAAGGTAACAAGTGTCCTACAAGTACAACACACGGGATGTATATTCTCAGGAGACTGCTCAAACTTACAAAATCAGGCTTCTCTTTTTATACAAAATATTGTGCTTTAGGCAAACATTCTTCGAATTTACAGTACACTATTCACATTCTTTGTTACAAAGGAAAAGCAGAGTCATGATGACATGTCTATATATCTCAGTTCGTCCAGCCCACAACAAATCACCCGGCAAGGCCCAACATTTCATCAGATATCGGTGGACCCCCAATAAAAATGGGCACCTCCCCATCATGAAGCAAGTGAGAGAAAAGAGCAGGGACAGGTGTGAGCAAGATTCGGCAGGGTGTGTGCGATGAAAATGGGTTTATGGCCTGTTGTGCCTTGATGCTATCTCATTCGGCCACTGGGAGAGGAACTGACCAAACAGGTTCGGCCTGGGGCAATGGTTCCAACTTGCCCAGGTCAGAGAAAAGTCAATTAAGGTGTACGTGTCCTTTGGAATCGAATTTAGCTGTATTATAAGCCTATGTAAAGGGCAACTCACAAAATGGCTGCCGTATACAAAATGGAAGCCAAGGGTTCAGAACGAAAATGACGATTTCGAGGTGAAATCGTCACTGGAATATGACGAAAATGCTTGTACATAGTGTACTCGTCATTTTCGGTCTTTTGATACTAAATTCGTCATGTTACGACAAAGTTTTATTCTCTAGTCCAGAATTTTCAGTACCACAATTGAATCCTGGTAACTTCTAATCCAAGAAACATTGGGGATACCAAATATTATAGGCAGTATATGCAATTATATTTGGTATCCTCCAAGGGAACCAGATGAGAAGTCTTGGGGAACGATGTAAAAAAATGTGAAAAGACCCTGTAGTCTGCTATCAAATACAAGGCAATTTCAAGTGGTCAAAGGCCGAATGGTAACCCATAAAACATACTGGATACAAGATATTACATCAATGCATGAGGTGTAGTATTTGGTATCCTCACAGTAAATGATGTCGTAAAGCAAAAGGAATGGTGCTATTTGGCACAGAGATACCGTGCTTATCCATCCAACATAAGACCATGTCAAATTGAATACTGGTAAATTCTAACTCGAGAAACACATGGGATACCAAATATTATAGGCGGAATAGGCCATTATATGTGGTATCCCCTAAGGGAACCAGATGTAAAATCTTGTGGAATGATGTAAAAAATGTGAAAAGATACTGTAGTCTGCTACCAAATAAGAGGCAACTTCAAGTGGTCAATGTCTAAAGGTTAACCTATGAACCATAAAGGATACGAGATATTACAGCAATGCATGAGCCATAATATTTGGTATTCCCATAGTAATCGATGTTGGAAAGTAAAAGGAAGGGTAACATTTAGTATAGAAATACTGTGCTCACCCATCCAACATAAGACCATGTCAAACTGAATCCTGGTAAGTTCTAACCCAAGAAACACAGGGGATACAAAATATTATAGGCTATACAGGCTATTATATTTGGTTTCTCTAAGAGAACCAGATGCAAAATCTTGTGGAATGATGTAAAAAATGTGAAAAGATACTCTAAAAGGCAATTTCAACTGGTCAATGGCTAAAGGGTAACCCAGGAAACATAGGGGATATGAGGTATTAGAGAAATGCATGAGCCATAATAGTTGGCATCCCCATAGTAAATGATGTTTGAAAGCAAAAGGAAGGGTGCTATTTGGTAGAAAAATACTGTGCGCCCCAATCCAACATAAGGCGATGTCAAATTAAATCCGGGTAACTTCTAACCCGAGAAACACTGGGGATACCAAATATTATAGGCTGTGTAGGCTATTATATTTGGTATCACCTAAGGGTACCGGATGCAAAATCTCTAGGAATCATTTACAAAATGTGAAAAGGTACCTTAGTCTGCTATGTAATAAAAGGAAATGAGAACTGTTCAATGGCTAAAGGGCAACCCATGAAACATAGGGTATACAAGATATTAGAGCAATGCATGAGCCATATATTTTTGGTATCCCCATAGTAAAAGATGTTGGAATGCAAAAGGAAGGATGCTATTTGGTACAGAAATACTGTGCGTGCTCTCCCATCCAACATAAGGCAATGTCAAATTGAATCCTGGTAGATTCTAACCCGAGAAACACTGGTGATACCAAATATTATAGGCTGTGTAGGCTATTCTATTTGGTATCTACTAAGGGTACCGGATTGAAAAGCTTGTGGAATCCTTTACAAAATGTGAAAAAATACCGTAGTATGCTATCTAATAAAAGGCCATTAGAACTGCTCAATGGCTAAAGAGTAACTAATGAAACATAGGTGATACGAGCTATTAACCCCTTCGACGCTCATGACGAGCTGGGCTCGTCATGAGGTAGCCTCCTCGCACGCTCATGACGAGCCCAGCTCGTCATGAATAAAGGGATTTACAAATTCTCAGCGTGCCAGCTGAATTCCGCCCGCACGCATGCGGTTAAAGCAATGCGTAGGTCATAATATTAGGTATCCCCATGGTAAATGATGTTGGAAAGCAAAAGGAAGGATGCTCTTTGGCATAGAAATACTGTGCTCTCCCATCCAACATAAGGCAATGTCAAATTAAATCCTGGTAACTTTTTACCCGAGAAACTCTGGGGATACCCAGTATTATAGGCTGTGTAGGATATTCTATTTGGTATCTCCTAAAGGTACCGGATGCAGAAGCTTGTGGAATCATTTACCAAATGGGATAAGATACCGTAGTTTGCTATGTAATAAAAGGCAATGAGAACTGCTCAATGGCTAAAGGGTAACAAATAAAACATAGGGGATACGAGATATTATAGCAATGCCTGAGCCATATTATTAGTATCCCCATAGTAAATGATGTTGGAATGCAAAAAGAAGGATGCTATTTGGTACAGAAATACTGTGCTCTCCCATCCAACATAAGGCAATGTCAAATTGAATCCTGGTAATTTTTTACCCGAGAAACTCTGGGGATACCCAGTATTATAGGCTGTGTAGGATATTCTATTTGGTATCTCCTAAAGGTACCGGATGCAGAAGCTTGTGGAATCATTTACCAAATGGGATAAGATACCTTAGTTTGCTATGTAATAAAAGGCAATGAGAACTGCTCAATGGCTAAAGGGTAACAAATAAAACATAGGGGATACGAGATATTATAGCAATGCCTGAGCCATATTATTAGTATCCCCATAGTAAATGATGTTGGAATGCAAAAAGAAGGATGCTATTTGGTACAGAAATACTGTGCTCTCCCATCCAACATAAGGCAGTGTCAAATTGAATCCTGGTAACTTCTAACCCAAGAAACACTAGCGATACCATACATATAGGCCATATAGGCTATTATATTTAGTATCTCCTAAGGGCACCGGATGCAAAATCTTGAGGAATCATTTACAAAACGTGAAAAGATATTGTAGTCTGCTATGTAATAAAAGGCAAATTCAACTAGTCAATGGCTAAAGCGTAACCAATGAAACATAGGGCATACAAGATATTACCGCAATGCGAGAGCCATAATATTTGGTATCCCATAGTAAATGATGTTGGAAAGAAAAAGGAAGGGTGCTATTTTGGAAAGAAATACTGTGCTTCCCCATCCAGCATAAGGCAATGTCAAATTGAATCCTGGTAACTTCTAATCCAAGAAACATTGGGGATACCAAATATTATAGGCAGTATATGCAATTATATTTGGTATCCCCCAAAGGGAACCAGATGAGAAGTCTTGGGGAACGATGTAAAAAAATGTGAAAAGACCCTGTAGTCTGCTATCAAATACAAGGCAATTTCAAGTGGTCAAAGGCCGAATGGTAACCCATAAAACATACTGGATACAAGATATTACATCAATGCATGAGATGTAGTATTTGGTATCCTCATAGTAAATGATGTCGTAAAGCAAAAGGAATGCTGCTATTTGGCACAGAGATACTGTGCTTATCCATACAACATAAGACCATGTCAAATTGAATGCTGGTAAATTCTAACTCGAGAAACACATGGGATACCAAATATTATAGGCGGAATAGGCCATTATATGTGGTATCCCCTAAGGGAACCAGATGTAAAATCTTGTGGAATGATGTAAAAAATGTGAAAAGATACTGTGGTCTGCTACCAAATAAGAGGCAACTTCAAGTGGTCAATGTCTAAAGGGTAACCTATGAACCATAGGGGATACGAGATATTACAGCAATGCATGAGCCATAATATTTGGTATTCCCATAGCAATCGATGTTGGAAAGTAAAAGGAAGGATAACATTTAGTATAGAAATGCTGTGCTCACCCATCCAACATAAGACCATGTCAAACTGAATCCTGGTAAGTTCTAACCCAAGAAACACAGGGGATACAAAATATTAAAGGCTATACAGGCTATTATATTTGGTTTCTCTAAGAGAACCAGATGCAAAATATTGTGGAATGATGTAAAAAATGTGAAAAGATACTCTAAAAGGCAATTTCAACTGGTCAATGGCTAAAGGGTAACCCATGAAACATAGGGGATATGAGGTATTAGAGCAATGCATGAGCCATAATAGTTGGCATCCCCATAGTAAATGATGTTTGAAAGCAAAAGGAAGGGTGCTATTTGGTAGAAAAATACTGTGCGCCCCAATCCAACATAAGGCGATGTCAAATTAAATCCGGGTAACTTCTAACCCGAGAAACACTGGGGATACCAAATATTATAGGCTGTGTAGGCTATTATATTTGGTATCACCTAAGGGTACCGGATGCAAAATCTTTTGGAATCATTTACAAAATGTGAAAAGGTACCTTAGTCTGCTATGTAATAAAAGGCAATGAGAACTGCTCAATGGCTAAAGGGCAACCCATGAAACATAGGGGATACAAGATATTAGAGCAATGCATGAGCCATAATATTTGGTATCCCCATAGTAAAAGATGTTGGAATGAAAAAGGAAGGATGCTATTTGGTACAGAAATACTGTGCGTGCTCTCCCATCCAACATAAGGCAATGTCAAATTGAATCCTGGTAGATTCTAACCTGAGAAACACATGGGATACCAAATATTATAGGCTGTGTAGGCTATTCTATTTGGTATCTCCTAAGTGTACCGGATTGGAAAGCTTGTGGAATCCTTTACAAAATGTGAAAGAATACCGTAGTATGCTATCTAATAAAAGGCCATTAGAACTGCTCAATGGCTAAAGAGTAACTAATGAAACATAGGTGATACGAGATATTAAGCAATGCATAGGTCAAAATATTTGGTATCCCCATGGTAAATGATGTTGGAAAGCAAAAGGAAGGATGCTCTTTGGTATAGAAATACTGTGCTCTCCCATCCAACATAAGGCAATGTCAAATTGAATTCTGGTAACTTTTAACCCGAGAAACTCTGGGGATACCCAGTATTATAGGCTGTGTAGGATATTCTATTTGGTATCTACTAAAGGTACCGGATGCAGAAGCTTGTGGAATCATTTACCAAATGGGAAAATATACCGTAGTTTAATATGTAATAAAAGGCAATGAGAACTGCTCAATGGCTAAAGGGTAACGAATAAAACATAGGGGATACGAGATATTATAGCAATGCCTGCGCCATAATATTTGTATCCCCATAGAAAATGATGTTGGAAAGCAAAAGAAAGGATGCTATTTGGTATAGAAATACTGTGCTCTCCCATCCAACATAAGGCAATGTCAAATTGAATCCTGGTAAGTTCTCACCCAGGAAACACAGGGGATACCAATTACTATAGCCGGTATAGGCTATTATATATGGTAGCCACTAAGGGAACCGGACGTACAGTCTTGTGGAATGATGACATTTATTTAAAGGTTACTGTAGTTTGCTGTCAAGTAAAAGGCAACTTCAAGTGATCAATGGCTAAAGGGTAACCCATGAAACGTAGGGAATACGAGATATTACAGCAATGCTCCTGAACCAAAAGGCGGCTGCACCTGTGAGCGAGTGTTTTCCCCTGAACGCGCTGCCTGCTGATACAGCGCACTTTCACTTTACTCTTGCCAACCTTGCATCACAGGACCTCGCCGGACCCGCTTCACGGGTCCCGCATCGCCCCTATCACCGGCAACAGCACTTCAGACCACCAGGGGCAGCTATTTGACATCCGGCAGGGCTGCGAGCAATTGCAGGGACTCCGAGGACCAGGAGTCCCTATCGCCCTTTGGATCACCTGGGCTGCTCTCCCTGCCGGCCCCGCCCACCCACTAGGCGTCCTACATACTTAAAGGAGGCGCCGATCCCGCTGCGCGGGAGTGCGCCCGGGAGAAGCCCGGGACAAGGGCGGGACCGTCTGTGGCCGTCGGGGGCCGAAGGAGGCTGGGCTGGGCCCACCTTCTTTCGCCTGTACCTTCCTGATCCTAGTTGGACTGTGCTACAGGATACAGTCATGCCTTCATCGGCCCTAGGTGAAGCTCCATCAAGGGCAGGGGGTAGCAACACTGGGACTCTGGACAACTTTTTTAAACTAGCGAAGGGGGAAGGGGGAAAGGAAAGCTCCCTAGAGAAGCGTAGGGTAGAGCGTCGCCGCTCCATTGAAAACATAAAAAACAGACCTCTCAGTGAGATAACTCCCTACCCCATCTCCCAAGAGGAAAGCCCCCGTCATGGTAGTCAGGACATATCTACCCAAGAGGGTGTCCCTCTATTACTACGGGATATTATCCTTAATCCCGGTACACTTCCTGAACAGACCATGGAGGCCATTCCACCCCCAACTGATAGTAGTGTGACTGTCGATTTGATTACCTAAACACTCCCGGCAGCCAAAACCAAGAAAAATAAGCCTAAGCAATCTGTTGTGGCGGAGGTACATGGTCCTCCACCCAACAAGCGCAGAAGAAAGACGAGGGGTGGGCAGGGGAAAACTAAAATTCCCCACTCAGACTTTGGGAAAAATTATAAGCCGGTACACACCCCAGATAGGCCCAGAGAGAAGGTACCTGTAGCCGCCTCCCCCAAGGGTACTAACATGACTACTGCTGTCGCCAATAGTGACCTAGGGATTAACCCATCTATTATAATACCCCTTGCTACATCCCTGGGGAGCATAGAATTCCTACTAAGATCACTCCTATTGCCTATTAGTGAGAGTTTAAAAAAAGTAGAGATCAGGCTCACTATCTTAGAAGCTACATTAACTAGTCTGAATGCCGCGGCTAGCAAGCAGATCAAAGCCGCTGGGCCCAATCTTTTTCTAGGGACCCTCCCCCACTCACAAAAACCTCACCTCAATGCAGGATCCACACAGGGTGCCGCTGTAGCTCCTCCTTTGCAACCACTTATGTCTATCCAAGTCCCAGTTCCATCGAACATTCTTAATATCGTGCCCCCCGAGATAGCAGCTGCAGCCTCTCATAGTCCAGCCCCAGGCATAAATCACAGGGCCCTACCAAACGTTTGTATCTCCCCTCCTCCGTCGGCAAGGCCCGCTCCCAGACCCCGGAGACCGGACTTGCCTCCGGAAGTTAACAGCTTTATGGTGGTACTGGCGGGTGCCCCCCCTCTTGAAAGGGGTGAAAATGAAAATTTCCAAACACTCAAGAGGAAAGTCATCAAGTGGCTCAACTGGAATAGACCCTTACCGCCCCACTTTAACAACGAGATCATCATGGTCAGAAGGGTACCATGGCTGGGGAGGACGAAGAAAACAATAATAGGGGATTGCATTATGGTGTCCTTCCGAGACCCTGGCACTGTTTTACATATTTGCGCAGGGTCAAATAGATCATTGGACTCCACCATACAGTCTTTGCCAGTCTCCTTCTTCTTCCCCCCCACCCGCATGTACCACGAGCCAGCACAAGGCAACTGGACAAGGGTAGAACGGAGACCCAGATACAAGGAACATGTTGCACGTCCAGTCTACCAACCGCCTGATACACCCTTCTTCCACTACAATCGTTTCAACTGTTTGGGGGGGTTGGACGGGGTTGATTGACTGCCCTCAAATTCAGCTCCCAAATCTGTGACCCCGGACAATGGACCCTGTCTTCTCCCTGAGCCAGTTGGATCTACTGTCGACAACGTCCCCGATGTAGCAGATGTTGTAGTAATTGGGATTGTTTCCCCCGACACTTGCTTCTCTGCAACTTCTACTACTGAGCACTTGAGACTTATCTGGTGGAATGTGGCTGGACTTGCTAATAAGTTGATCACTCCAGACTGGATAACATATATTGAGACTGGGGACGTTTGTATGTTCCAGGAGACCTGGGCAAGGGAGGAACACATGCACCAGGGATACCAGTCATTCTTTATCCCGGCCAGGTGGGAGGGCAAAGGTCGTCCTTCTGGTGGACTAACAACATGGGTGGCATCCCACTTAGGCTGCGAGGCCTTACGTTTACCGGTGCCATCTGACGATATTCTTGTGGTTCTACTGTCCTGGCCGAATCAAGCAAAACTTGCTTTGATTAACATCTACTCGAGGCCAGTGGGAGTTGCCAGGGAGTCACCCACCATTGATGAGCTCTCAGCTTATCTAGCCGAAATACCGGGAGATCTACCCTATATAGTGGGGGGATCTAAATTCCCATTTTGAGCCGCTGCCTGGCCTCTTAGAGGGTTTCCCGATGGAAGAAGAGGCCAGGTGGTCAGTACCCTTGGTAGAAGCCCCTCCCCCGAAGGCATGGACCCCCGTAGCATTGCAGATCACAGCCCTAACCCTAAAATTCGGAATTAGAGCCTGTAACGGACGCACCAATTCAGATGTACCTAGCAGAACTACCTATAATAGAGCGGGAAGAAAATCCCGCTTGGATTATGTCTTGGTACAGATAGCGAACTGGCCTACTATTAAGGATTTTAGGGTTACAGAAAGGCTAGATAGCGATCACAATGCTTTAGAACTTGATCTCATCCATCCTGGCCTTCAAACCCTTGCAATAATGAGCGAGGAAAACATACCTGAACTTCTGCTGGCCAACAATAAAAGAAGAATCAGGTGGGAAAAAATAGCCTCGAGCCAGGAGAAACTCCCGAAGCTTTATGCAAGGTTAATCCCTATTCTAGAGAGTGTAGGAGATTTAGCCATCGAGATGGGCAACAAAGACACACTGGGCAAACTATACCAGGCACACGAGGACCTCATAAAGGGTGTGGCTCCCATCCTATTCAGTAACGCACAAAACTCGAGGAGGGGGCAGCCACATAAATCCTCGTGGTATAACACAGCCTGTAAAAAGGCAAAAGGAGAACTTCTTAGAAATATTAAGGAGGGCCTAGGTGGAGAGAAGGTAAGAGAAAGCAGACGGGCATATAAAAAACTACTTGCCCATGCTAAAACTGAATGGGAGGTGAATCAATGGGAGGAGCTTAATAATTCCCTTGTAAAAGGAGATCACAGAATGTTCTGGAGAGTAGTGAATGGGGGGTCGGGGAATCTCCACTCAGCCATTGAGCCTAACATTGCAGCTGGGGTGTGGCAGGCTCATTTCCAATCCCTCTATAGCTCTGAGCTGGGAGAAACTACGAACGACATTGGTTGTGGCCAGGCGGTATATGAGGGGGTACCAATAACAGTGGGAGAGGTTAGGGCAGCAATAGCAGGTCTGACTTCGGGTAAGGCGCCAGGATTGGACGGCCTACCTGGGGACCTGTTTAAGCAGGAACCCGACGTTTGGGCCCCCTACCTTGCCGTTCTGTTTAACGGAGTTTTGAGCGGCATGGAAGTTCCGAGTACTTGGCTGGGGGCAGAGGTGGTTCCCATATTTAAGAAGGGCTCCCCCCTGCTCCCAGCCAATTATAGACCAATCAGCTTAATTGACGTACCACAGAAGCTGCTTGGTAGGGTACTGCTGAATCGACTTCAGGACTGGGCGGAAGAAATGGGTGTCCTTAGCCCCTATCAGGCAGGATTCAGAAAGGGAGTTTCAACAGTGGACCAGGTCTTCCGATTGAGCATTATCTATTGGAGGGCAGCGATATTCGAAGGCGGCAGCTTATACACAATATTTGTGGATCTGAGAGCCGCCTTCGATCTGGTGCCCAGAGGTAAACTTTGGAGTGTCCTGTCTGAGATGGGTGTACCCGCGGACATCTTGATAATCTTACAGAGATTACACCACAACAACTATGCCCGAGTGAGGTGCGGGAAGTCAGGGGAATTGACGGATAGATTCCCCGTTGACAGGGGGGTTAGGCAGGGCTGTGTGCTTGCACCGACCCTGTTCTGCCTCTTTGTCAATGGGGTAATCGCCCACTTGAACGGCACTGAACACACTGATGCCCCATAATTGAACGGTAGCAGGGTGCCTGCAATCATGTTTGCAGACGACACCCTGCTGCTGTCTAAAACCCCAATGGGGATTCAGCGGATTCTCGACTCTTTTGTGGCCTTTTGTACAGATAGGGGCCTAGAAATCAACGCCGCAAAAACTAAATTTATGGTCCTGAATCCAAGTCAAAAACTGCGCCCGAATCCATTACTGGGAGCGTCACGGTTGGAGAGAGTCTCCACCTTCGAATATCTAGGTGTAACCCTGAATGAGACTATGTCATGGGGGCCACACCAGACTAGGGCCAACCTTAAATTAGTACAGACCACTGGGGGCATCGCGAGGATGATGAAAAGCTCGACACACCGGCCGTTGGGACAGCTCATCCAGATCTATAAGGCACAGGCCAGGGGCGCCACTATGTACGGGGCGGAACTGTGGGGACATACACCAACTCGCAGTCTGTCGGTAACTGAGAACAACTTTATTAGACAGATAGTTGCACTTCCGCCCAGCACTCCGCTCCTTCCCCTGAGGCTAGATCTGGGACTGAGACCAATAGCTGATGAAATAGGTCTCAGACCCATAGTCTTCTGGCGAAGACTATGGAGCAGCGAAGAACTCTCCGCTTATAGGGCGGAATTGAGGGAGCTTCTAAGTCATCCGAAAGCGTTACAGATCCCTTGGGTAAAATATATTCAAAAATCATGTACGATACTGGGGCTCCCTGATCTTTGGTCTGAGCCTGCTAATGCCTCGCTAAACATCTCACGCAGAACCTTGGTCAATGTCTATCACGACCAGAAACTATCAACTGCCATGGACTGTCAGCGGGAGGGATCACTAACATCTGTATTTATGTTAAGCAAGGACTCATACAGGTTGGAAAGGGTTCTGGACGCCATGTCTCCCGTGCTGGCCAGGAAGCTGTTCCTCCAATGGAGATACGGCACATTGCCCTTGCGATCTTTTACCAGCTCCTGGACAACCCCGCCCTCCTCTAAGCAGTGTCCGACATGCTCTTATGCTGAGGAAAGTGACCTACATGTAGTTCTGTTTTGCCCAACCTACATGAAAGCTAGGAAATATTGGCTTCTCCCACTTATCAGAAACCTTGGTTGTAGGGAGTATCTCCAGATGTATAGAATTTTAAAAAACGATGATTCGAGTCTAACCGTGTTTGCACTGGCAAAATTTCTCACTAATGTTTGGCATACCCGCATTCGTATTCTGAAGTCGTGGTCCTTGATTTAATTTTAAGTCTTTTTTAAATGTAACTTTGGTAGTTTTAATTTCCAGAAATAAATGATTTTATAGTGTATAAATATGTACTGTTTGTTATTGTCGGTGATTTTATCATGGTGCATATGGTTTATTGTTGTTGTACATCTTTGATGGCCATATGGCCGAAATAAAGATTGAAAGAAAGATATTTAGTATCCCCCAAGCGAACCGGATGTAAAATCTTGTGGAATGATGTAAAACATCTGAAAAGATACTGTAGCCTAATATCAAATAAAAGACAACTTAAAGTGGTCAATGGCTAAAGAGTAACCTATTAAACGTAGGGGATACAAGATATTACAACAAGGCGTGAGCCATAATAGTTGGTATCCTGATAGTAAACAGTGTTGGAAAGCAAAAGACAGGTTGCTGTTTGGCAAGGAAATACTGTGCTCACCCATCCAACATAAGACCATATCAATTTTAATTCTGGTAAGGTCTAACACCAGAAACACAGGGGATACCAGATATTATAGCTGGTAAAGGCCATATTATATGGTATCCCCTAAGGGAACCGGATGTAAAATCTCGTTGAATGATGTACAAAATGTGAAAAGTTACTGTAGTCTGCTATCAAATAAAAGGCAACTTCAAGTGGTCAATGGCTAAAGGATAACCCATAAAACGTAGGGGATACGAGAAATTACAGCAATGCATGAGGCATTATATTTGCCATTCCCAATGTAAGCGCTGTTGGAAAGCAAAAGGAAGGTTGCCATTTGCCGTGGGAATACTGTGCTCATCCATCTAACATAAAACTATGTGATATTGAATCCTGGTAACTTCTAACCCAAGAAACACAGGGGATTCCAAATATTATAGCCGGTATAGGCCATTATATGGGGTATCCCTTAAGGGTACCAGCTGTAAAATCTTGTGGGATTGTTCACAAAATAGGAAAAGATACTATAATCTGCTATATAATAGAAGGTATTTGAACTAGTGAATGGCTAAAGGGTAATCTATGAAACAGGAGATATGAGATATTACAGCAATGTGTGAGCCATAGCATTTGGTATCCCCATAGTAAACGATGTTGGGAAACAAAAGGAAGGGTTATAATCAGTATAGAAATACTGTGCTCAACTATCCAACATAAGAGCATGTCAAATTGAATCCTGGTAAATTCTAATCCAAGAGACACAGGGGATACCAAATATTATAGGCGGTATAAACCATTATATATGGTATCCCCTAAGGGAACCGGATGTACAATCTTGTGGAATAATGTAAAAAAAGTGAAAAGATACTGGAGTCTGCCATTATATAAAAGACAACTTCAAGTGGTCAATGGCTAAATGGCAACCCATGAAATGTGGGGGATACAAGATATTACAGCAATGCATGAGCCATAATATTTAGTATCCCCTAAGGGAACCGGATGTAAAATCTTGTGGAATGATGTAAAACATCTGAAAAGATACTGTAGCCTGCTATCAAATAAAAGACAACTTCAAGTGGCCAATGGCTAAAGGGCAACCCATGAAATGTGGGGGATACGAGATATTACAGCATTGCGTGAGCCATAATATTTGGTATCCCCATAGTAAACGATGTTGGAAAGCAAAAGGAAGGCCTCTATTCGACACAGAAGTACTGTCCTCACCCATCCAGCATATGACTATGTCAAATTGAATCCTGGTAAATTCTAATCCAAGAGACACAGGGGATTCCAAATATTATAGGCGGTATAAACCATTATATATGGTATCCCCAAAGGGAACGATGCTGGAAAGCAAAAGGAAGGTCTCTTTTCGACACTGAAGTACTGTGTTCACCCATCCAACATAAGACTATGTCAAATTGAACCCTGGTAAGTTCTAACACAAGAAACACAGGGGATATCAAATATTATAGGAGGTATGGGCCATTATATATGGTGTCCCCTAAGGGAACCGGGCGTACAGTCTTGAGGAATGATGTAAAAAATTTTAAAAAATACTGTTGTCTGCTATCAAATAAAAGACAACTTCAAGTGGCTGATGGCTAAAGAGTAGCCCATGAAACGTAGGGGATACAAGATATTACAGCAATGCCTGAGCCATAATATTTGGTATCCCGATAGTGAACGATATTGGAAAGCAAAAGGAAGGGCGCTATTTGGCATAGAAGTACTGTGCTCACCCATCCAACATAAGGCCATGTCCATTTGAATACTGGTAAGTTCTAACCCTAGAAATACAGGGGATAGCGGATATTATAGCCGGTATAGGCCATTATATAGGGTATCCTCTAAGGCAGGGGTACTCATAGTACGGCCCGCGGGCCGCCAGCGGCCCGGCAAGCCTTCCTTGCCGGCCCGCGGACCTTGCAGACATCGCACATGTCTTATCTTATTTTTAGGTCTCGGCTGGGTGTTTTACACTAGTGATCATTTCGTGCCCGGTTCATTTCTCCCCTGGTGCCCCTCCGGCGGCCTGTGCAGCGCTGATCCATCGGGGGACGCCGCATCCTTCTTATCTTCCGAGGATTATATGCCTGGGGCTCCCCGACGGAGTCCCCACATCACCGGAGCCGCCTCGATGGGGGGTGGGGTGAAGTATGCACGAGCCTAGGGGCTGTGACATAACAGCTGTGCTGGTGGTGGGCTACCATGGTCATTACCATGAGAGAGATTACAGGCTGTCACCAGGTGGGAGGGACTTTGTGCTGGGGTTCATAGCTCGAGACCCGCAAACCGTGCAAGTGTCAACACCGACGCCTCGACGTGCACAGGGCGTCACACCAATCACTTAACGACTCCCGGATAAATAAGAGGAAAGGAGTGTTATCGAACAGGCTGCAGGAATATTTTAGAGAGAATAAGGGATTGGGCACGCCAGCAAAGCTAAATGCGGCCAGATCAAATGTTATTATGAACAAATGTGCAGATGAATTCACTTTTATTGCTACAGTGCGAATGCCAAGTTTTCCATGTAAAGATAAAATTACCCTGGGAAATCACTACGTAATGTCTCGCAGATGCCATGTTCCTCGGTTTCCCCTGCGACCAGGCGAACACAGCTACCAGAGAGAGGCCAGAGGAGTAATACGCTTTGTCCATCACACATATTAGTACGCTTATAGGTGGGGGTGGTGCACAAATGACAAGTAATGTAGTGTATATATCCAAAGATCGTTACAACGTTGCAGTATTGCGTGTATACAAATATTATGGGTGATAAAGTCAAGATTGCTTTGTCCAAGATCACACAATTTGAGACAACCGGTATCAAAACTTGTTGTGACAACCTAAATTATAGCCACTCAGTCTTATCTCAACCCTGAGACACACATACACATGAAATCAGCAAACTACTGTTGACTTTCCCAGGCACTACAGGCCCAAAGTGTTTCCTGCTGTTGATCTGCACTTCCCGGTGCTGATCTGCTAACTGTTCATTGGCTGCCTCGCTTGGGTGTTGTCATTTAAAGGGAGCTCTAGGTTAGCGCTTTCTTTGGCGCCCCCTGTGGCGGAGGTGGACAATAACAATAATACCCGGAGGGTTGCCCCGCTCGTCCCCTTGTCTGACTTGCACCAAGTGCACACGTGCAAATCCATCCGTCCAGGGTTGAATGTTCATCAGAGGCAAAACACATATTTTAATAAAGAGAATGTTGGTGCCAAGCCTGCGGCACTAATGACCCCCAGCCGCGGAGGTCTTCCTGCAATACTGTGCGAGAAAAAAAGTTCACCAATAATTCATTTTTTGACAGAGGAAAGCAGGGACTGAGAGCCAGGTGAGGTGACAGAGGGCAGCAGGGAGTGAGGTGACACAGGTAGAGGCAGAGACAGACAAAGATAGAGACAGACAGAGATAGATAGAGACAGAGAGACAGGGACAGACAGAGACAGATAGAGGCAGGGAGCAGGACAGGGGCAGACAGATAGAGGCAGAGACAGACAGAGACGGGGAGGGAGACAGGGACAAACGGGGATAGGGACAGACAGGGACAGACAGGGACAGACAGAGACAGGGACAGACAGAGACAGGGACGGGGACAGGGACAGAGACGGGGACAGGGACAGAGATGGGGACAGAGATGGGGACGGGGACAGGGACAGGGACAGAGACGGGGAAAGGGACAGAGACGGGGACAGGGACAGATGGGGACAGGGACAGACGGGGACAGGGACAGGCGGGGACAGGGACAGCCGGGGACAGGGACAGCCAAGGGACAGACAGAGACAGGGGGAGACGGAGACAGGGACAGACGGAGACAGGGACAGACGGGGACAGGGACAGATGGGGACAGGGACAGATGGGGACAGGGACAGACAGGGACAGACGGAGAAAGGGACAGACGGGGACAGGGACAGACGGGGACAGGGACAGACGGGGACAGGGACAGACGGGGACAGACGGGGACAGGGACAGGGACAGACGGGGACAGGGAAAGACAGCCAGGGACAGACGAGGACAGGGACAGAGACAGATGGGGACAGGGACAGACCGGGACAGGAACCGACAGGGACAGACAGACGGGGACAGGGACAGAAAGGGACAGACAGGGACAGACAGGGAAAGACGGGGACAGGGACAGACAGGGACAGACAGGCAGAGAGGCAGAGAGACGGAAAGGGAGAAAGAAGGAGGGAGAGGGAGGGAGACAGAGAGAGAGGGAGAGAGACGGAGGGAGTCAGAAGGAGAGGAAGACAGAGGGAGGGAGACAGAGGGAGGGAGACAGAGGGAGGGAGACAGAGGGAGGGAGACAGACAGAGGGAGGGAGACAGAGGGAGGGAGACAGACAGACAGAGGGAGGGAGACAGAGGGAGGCAGCGGAGGGAGGGAGACAGGGAGGCAGACAGACAGAGGGAGGGAGGGAGACAGACAGACAGAGGGAGGGAGACAGAGTGAGGGAGACAGAGAGAAAGAGAGGGAGACAGAGAGAAAGGGAGGAGACAGAGAGAGCAAGGGCCAGAGAGAGAAAGGGCAGGAGACAGAGAAAGGCCGAGAGACAGAGGGAGAGAGAGAGAGAGAGAGAGGAGGGAGGGAGGGAGAGCGAGAGAGCGAGAGAGGGAGTGAGGGAGGGAGACAGAGAGAGAGAGAGAGAGAGAGAGAGAGGGAGAGAGAGAGAGAGAGGGAGAGTGAGAGAGCGAGAGAGAGAGAGAGAGAGAGAGAGAGAGAGAGAGAGAGAGAGAGAGAGAGAGATGTGTGTATGCCGGGTCTGGTGGGTCAGTGGACGAAGGCGTCCGCTGCAGGGGCCTGTGTTCAACCTGGTCACAGTTTTTTTTGCTCTAGCGCCGCCCCCTTCCCCACTGACCCCGCCCCCAAAGGTGCGGCCCTCGGCCACAAACCACACTGTAAATTTGGCCCCGAGAGAAAGTTTGTGAGTACCCATGCTCTAAGGGAACCAAACCTACAATCTTGTGGAATGAAGTAAAAAATGTGAAAAGTTACTGTAGTCTGCTATCAAGTAAAAATCGACTTCAAGTGGTCATGGCTAAAGGGTAACCCATGAAACTTAGACAAGATATAACAGCAATGCATGAGCCATATTATTTAGTATCCCCTAAGGGAACTGGATTTATAATCTTGTGGAATGATGTAAAACATCAGAAAAGATACTGTAGTCTGCTATCAAATAAAAGACAACTTCAGGTGGTCAATGTCTAAAGCATAACCAATGAATGTGGATACAAGATATTACAGCAATGTGTGAGCCATAATGTTTGATATCCCCATAGTAAATGATGTTGGACAGCAAAAAGGAGGGTGATAGTTGGCATAGAAATACTGTGCTCACCCATTCAACACAAGACCATGTCAAATTGAATATTGTTATGTTCTAACCCAAGAAACACAGGGGGTACCATATATAATAGCCGGTATAGGCCATAATATATGATATCACCTGAGGGAACCGTACGCACAATCTTGTGGAATGATGTACAAAATGTGAAAAGATACTGTAGTCTGCTATCAAGTAGAAAACAACTTCAAGGGGTCAATGGCTAAAGTGTAACCCATAGGGGATACAAGATATTACAGCAATGCATGAGTCATAATATTTGGTATCTCCATGCTAAACGATGTTGGAAGGCAAAAGGAAGGGTGCTATTTGGCATAGAAACACTGCGCTCACCCATCCAACATAAGACCATACCTAACTGAATCCTAGTAAGTTCTTAACCAAGAAAGACCAGATATTATAGCCGTTATAGGCCATTATATTTGGCATCCCTTAAACAAACTGGTTGTAAAATCTTGTGGAATGATGTAAAAAATGTGAAAGGTTACTGTAGTCTGCTATCAAATAAAAGGCAACTTCAGGTGGCCAATGGTTAAAGCGCAAGTCATGAAACATTGGGGTTAAGAGATATTACAGCAATGTGTGTGCCATAAAAGTCAGTATCCCCATAGTAAATGATGTTGGAAAGCAAAAGAAGGTCGCTATTTGGCATAGAAATACTGTGCTCACCCATCCAACATAAAACCATTTCACTTTGAGCACTGGTAAGTTCTAACAGAAGAAACACAGGGAATAGCAGATAGTATAGCGGGTATAGGCCATTATATATGGTACCCCCTAAGGGAACCAGATGTAAAATCTTGTGGGATTGATGAAAAAAAATCTGAAGAGATACTGTAATCTGCTAAAAAATAAAAGGTAGTACAAACAAAGCTGTGCCAATGAGGCCGGGTGTCTATAGCGCTGCATGGTCTGAGAGGTGCTGACAGCCCCACTCACTCTATGACTCTAGGGACCACACATTGTGCAGTAACACAAAAAATCATTTTGCCCACCAGTTGTTGGGTCACTGGCCAATCATCATCCAATCACTGACTTTGTGGAATTGAGTTAACTGTCCCTGACGGTGCCATGCAGGTGGCGGCAGTTTTTGAAATACAACAGGGCAAGTGGTCGACCCCTGGATTCATCATCACTCTCAGTCTGAGCAAGGGTCAGTGCACTGCAGTGTAGTCTCAAGATTATTACTACTCTCAAGAGAGGATGTAATTGTAAGAGTCTGTTTCACAGACTTATCCATGGGATGTCACATGGCTTGGTTCCTGAGGCTCAGCTTTACTTTGCACTGCAGCCAAAGCCTGATGTTGCCCAATGCTGTGTGATGACAATTTGTGTTCATTATTAGTAGAGAAGAAACTCAACTTTGAAGGTGGCAGTGTTTAATGCAGGCTCACTAGCAGCACAGTTTGCAAAGCATTGCCTGCAGGCACCCCGCTGCTCCCGCTTTTGCAATGGTCTGATTCTATTTGTAGTTTCTTATCCCTAGTAGTGCCGCTGTGATAGGAGGCGCTATAAACGGATGACTAAGCATTTTAGTGTGGTGATAAGGACTTCCATGCTAAACTGCATTCGTCTAACCATTGATACATGATACTTGGCAGAGCTATACCTCCAGCCTGAAATAAACATGCTTTAATTTCCACACCCTTCATTGTCCATGTTGACCAAACACCAATTCCTTCCCTCCCTCCTTGTATCCCCTGCCTTCCCTCCTACCCCACCAGTAATTAAAAAGAAGGGTTACGACTGTATCATATCTCTTTTTTAGGTCAAGCCTAGAGTCAGAGTGCATGCAGTGTCAGTTATATGTTTTGTAAACAGTTTTGTAAATTGTTCATTGTGCATAAACTGAAATGTTTTATTTCTCCATTTTCCTATCCTGCTTTTTCCCATTGCATTTTTTTATCCCTCACACTTTAATATTCCTCCCATATTGATGGGTTTTACCCTTTTAGGTTTTTTAATCCCTGCCATTGTTTCCCTCAACTCTGCCATGTAGCACGCATCAGGTGTTAAACTAACGCATTTTAGTGTGGTGGTGTGCATCACTGCGCTGAAATGGAAAGTCATGTATTTGTAGTGCCTCAGTATAAATCCAGAGTGCTATTAGTGCTCTGATAGAAACTTAAATCCAGATTGCAGCTCACAGTTTGCTCTGCTCGCGCAGGCTTGGGGCGGCTGGCTTAGCTCGTGACTGGGCTGGCTTAGGAAGGCTGAGAGCAGAGGCTGCAATGTAACAAGGTTTATTCACTTCCCTTTGACACCGGCTATCCATTCAGGTTAAACATGTTACTCACTGTGAGACTCGTCACATGATGGCACCTCACAGTCAGTGTTAAAATGATGGCCACGAGCTTCTATGAAGAGACTCGCTCTCTTTAAATATTGGCAAGCAGGCACGTGCGAGCGGAAAACGTGAGAGTAATGGAATAATGTGACAGTCATTTGACACGTGGCCAGTCCCATCCCAGTCCAGACAGCCGCAGGATTGGTGGTGTCTGACAGGCAGCACTGAACTCATCTCAGAATGCATGCTGTGGCGCAGCCGGCAAGGAGTCGTCAATTCGACTCCTGAAGAAGCGCGGCTGCAGCCGACTCTGAAGACAGCAGCACCCAGGAGGGAGAGAGTGTGACTACACCAGCAGCAGGTAAGGGAACCTGCACCCCCACCTTGAAACTTAATCTCGCTCCACGTGGGCCAGTATTAGCATCCCCAGTCGGTTTGGTCTTGAATTCCCACAGAGCAGGCCAGAAAAACAAGTTATGGATTATACACATGCACTCAGCAGGTAATGGCCGCCACAGGGATGAAGGGGTTTGCCCTTAGCACCTAACCCCGAAAATAGCATGCTGCCCTCCCGGCGCTTCACAGAAGATAAACAGCAGTTATCTGTAGCGCTACAAGAAGTAAGGGACCCTGCATGAGAACCCTGCCTACACTGAGAATCTTTCGCCCACACCCTCAAAAAACACCAGAGAAACCCATAAACTCTCCCACTCTACACCCAGCATCCCTGCTTCCATACTTCCCTTCCACATAGGACTGCCCTGGCACACCCCCTGCACACAAGACTGCAGCAGGTGTGTAGGCCTACACATAAACAAGCTGGAATCTGAGTCCAAGGGAGCAATCACAAGGATGGATGCAGCCTCCCTAGAGCCTCAGTCTGTTGGCGCCTGAGTGAGTCTGGCCCCTAGCACGACAACTTGATACCTGGTTAAGGTAATGAGGGGCATCGGTAATGGTGCTGGTCCAACTTTCAGTATAGCCAGCAGCTGTGTCACTTATGAGCCTGGTGTTTTCAATAGCTCTGGTACAGCTGCAGCCTGCTGGTGTGGTCTGGTGCTGCGGGGTGGGGCAGGTAGTGGCGTACCAACCGGGCTGACACCACTCAGCTGCACTCCTCAGTTACCATTTTTATTCGGATTGATTAAACAGTACTGTCTTTGAAACAAACAGCATCCTGGCAGGCTGTAAGGAGTGCGCCTCACTCTCCTGAGCCTTCTCAATGTCCGTGCTGCTGTCCGGGGCGGCTCGCAAGTACGAGGTCAGTGCCCTTCCAGAGCTGGTACTTCGCAGTAATTTTGAGAACTTCTTAGAGTTTCTCCTTGGTGAAATGGGTGTAACTTCTGATATTTATGTGCTCACCTCATCTTTATTACTTGACTTTGCTTGCAAGAAAGAGTCACTCATAGTCAACGTACACAACAGCAAAGAGCTCTTCAACATCCGCAGGGAACTCTCCAACCCCAGATCCAACTCCAACAACATCCTGCCATTGCAAGACCTCTGTAACTCCCTAGCCACCTTCTTCCACCACAAAATCGCAGACGTCCATTACAGCTTCAACACACAGACTCCCCCCAACATCAATCGATGCCTCAGAATCACCGCCCCCTAGCCACACCTACCTCCTGCTGTCCTAGACCCACGTCAAAGACAATGACACCATCAATATCATGAGCACCATCCACTCCGGATCTCTGGTCGACCCCTGCTCACACCATGTCTTCAACAAAGCAACTCTCAGCGATCCAACAACTTTAATGGTGGCCTGAAGCCCTGAAAACTGAAGTTTTACTATCCGCAGGGGTCCCTGATCCTCCCTAACGACATCGAGTGTATTCTGAGACCCGGGGTGTTCCTATTTCCAAGGTGGCGAAGAAGAGCTCGGAGGCCTCTGACGCGATCAAAGCTGGCGCCACTGGGGCGCTGAGCCCGATCACGGTGCGGCTGGAGATACTGCCAATTGCTGGGCACCTCGGACGTACGGCTCTGTCTCCCTCTGGCTCGGCAGAGATCACGGAGGTGGACCCGGGTTACGACGGGACGCTGCATTGGTCCCGTGGAGGGCCGGAGAGTGGTCCGGAGGGGGTGAGGACGCAGGGTCTGGCCTACTTGCCCAGCGGAAGCCTGCTACATCTCAAGGTGAGGGCTGGGCCCGGGGACAGCGGTGCTGACAGTGGAGGGTTTGGAGGACCCGAGGCCGTGGCTGAACGCAGACTGAGGCGCCCGCCCCATCTACTCGCTGGATCATGGAGCAGGGGAACTGGCCTGAGCCCTCCGAGAACACTGACACTAGAGGGTCTCCTGGAGCTGCGGCGAGAGTGCCGGGATCCCGAAAAGTCAGTGGGACTATACGGGGGGCCAACATCATTGCGGGCCCAAAATGAGACTTTGAGCGGCCCGTCTCCCACCCCCCCTTGCTTTACCATCCCTGATGAGTGAGAGATCGTGGCAAGAGGAGGCCTCCGATCGTTGCCAGGTGGCAGTGGAGGGCGCTGCTCGGTTCGGACAATTTCTCGACTTTTTTCTTAATAGAAAGGGCGCACCGAGCGCTGCTGGCTAGGCCACCGGCAGGAGCTAGGCCTCGGACAGTTGTTGCATGCTTCCAGAATTTTTGGGACAGAGATATGATTCTAAGGGAAGCTAGAAAACTTGGGGAAATCTGCCTGAAAAATGCCCAAATAATGATTTTCCCGGACTACAGCCAGGAAGTGCAGAGGCAGAGGCGCTCCTTCGACGCGGTTAAGGCTAAGCTGAGAGACTTTCACATCCAGTACATGCTCCTATTTCCTGCAAAGCTGAAAGTGATATACAAGGAGAAATCATACTTTTTTCAAAACCCGGAAGAGGCATGGCAGTGGCTGGAGGAGCGCCCTCCTCTGACAAGACACACGTCTGGGGTTCAAAAGGCACCTGCTATGGGGAGATCCATGGAAGGCCCGAGAGGATCGCCAAAACCAACGAGACTGAGGCAGAGACACGGAAGCCGGAACCTGGCTGTAACCCCATAACCCTAATCCGGATCTGTACGGCGGAGGAGGTGGAGCATGGCCTCTCTCGATTCTAATCGGACGACGGGCTTCTCAGGGGGACCCCCTGGACTCCAATTTATGAAGATGGGACAGTAATGGCTGACCTAGTATTGACTATGTGGCCAAGGAGCATGCAAGTTGGACACCCCCTTCTGTTTGCTTTGTTCATTTGGTCTAACTTTCTTTCTTGTTCTTACCTGCTCGTGCTCCTACCTTTACATGTTCCTCTGTTAGAGGTTTAGAGCGGGTTTTTCATATTTTGGGGGTGAGATTGGGTGGGCGACAGACCTCCTTCACCTGGAAAGCTTTATCTCTGTCTTTTGGATGGTGATGGGACTGGAGGGGAGAGGGAGGTGGGTAGGGGGCGTTATCGGTTATCGGGGTGGACCTACATTGCTTACGGGGAAGGGAGGGGGGGAAGTTTTGGATGGGTGTTTGGGGGTTCACAGTTAACTTTTTTAAAGCATGTCACAAATGGAACTGATCCATACACCTGCATACCACACACCAGACGCCTGCCTGTGCATGAGCGAGTCAGGACTAATGTCCCCTGCGGTGTTTGGTAGCCCAGGAACGTCCGCGCAAGACAGTGGCAGTGTCCGAATCCTTACATGGAACGTGAATGGTCTGGGCAACAAGATAAAAAGGGGGTTGGGTATGTCCTATGTTAGAAGGGTAGCCCCAGGCATAGTCCTGCTGCAGGAGACCCATTTACACGGTACATGATGCGGGTTCCTTGCCAGGGGGTCCTACAAGGTTCTGGCCCATACTGGGTACATGTCGGGCTCTAGAGGGGTTGCCAAACTGATTACGAAGCCCCCCCCTTTTGCAGTCACACGAACATGGACAAACCGGCAAGGCACTTATGTGGGGATTACATGGAGACGTCAGAAGATCACGATAATTTCTGTTTATGCACCACCAAAACTTCAGGCTAGAACCCTCGCTGGTTTAGCTGATATCCTTTTGAATACGCCAGACACACTACATGTAGTGGGAGGGAACTTCAATGATGTTATGTACGCTCCATTGGACAGGTCAAGGGAGCTGACTGATCCCCAACCACTGTCCCCCCCTGGCGAAGTGCATCGACAAGCTAGGATTGACGGACACCTGGAGATGGCTCCACCCGTACGCTGGAACTTACTCTTATTTTTATGGGGCCCCCAAGGTGTATTCCAGATTGGACTATGTCTTCCTTCAACCATGCTCTTAGCACGGAGGATAAGGCAGAATATCAGGTGCTGGGAACCTCGGACCACTCGTCTCTTCTGGTGATATTAGGGAGGATACACAGAACAGAGGGCAAGACCTGGTGACTGACGGCATGGGACCTCCAGAATAAGGACTTAGAAACAGTCAGGGGTGATACTATGGGAAGCTTTTAAGACGGTCATGCGTGATAGGGCCCAGAACAGGTTAGCAGGGGAAAAGAAGAGGAAGCAGGGCAAACTACATGACCTGGAAACTGGTATTTTGGAGCTAGAGCGGCGGCACGTGGTAGATGGTGTCGCACAATCTCTTAGACTATTAGTGAATACACAGCAGCAATACAAGGCCCTGGGGATGGATGAAGCCAAAGCACAGGCACAGGCGACTTTACATAGATTGTATGATGTGGGGGATAAGTCTGGGAAACTCTTGGCGTGGCTGAGTCGTAAAGAGCAGGATGCGAGATGGGTGGAACAAGTGTCAGATAGCCAGGGTCATATTGGGCGGACTGATGTCCAGACAGCGCAGGCATTCGCTGACTACTATCAGGAGTTCTACAAGGCCAGAGACCTAGGCTTGACAGAGGATGTAGGGCACTATTTAGACAGTATTGAGACCCCCATTTTAGCGGATGAAGATCAGGCGAGTCTGGAGGAAGATATAACAGCCACAGAGGTCAGGGAGGCCCTAGCCAGACTTCGCCCGGGGAAATCCCCTGGATCGAACGGATTCCCCGCAGAATTCTTTAAAAAAACAGCGGACCTACATACTAATTGTTAGACCTGGCATCTTTGGCGTGGTTTCCCCCTATCTTTTTGCCTCTACCTCCTGTATTTTTGATGCTGTGCTGGATTTCGTTTTTGCTGGTTTAGATGCTTTGGACACTCTGCCACTGCTGACCAGTGCCAGAGTGTAAGTGCTCCCTGTGTAAATTGTTATTCTGATTGAATATACATGTTTGGCATATTTGTATCACCATGAAGTCCCTAGTAAAGTGCACTGGGTGTGCCAGGGCTGGTGATGACAAATGCTACTAGTGGGCCTGCAGCACTGATTGTGCCACCTACATGAGTAGCTCTAAAATGGTGTCTCAGGCCTGCCACTGCAGTGCCTATGGGCAGTTTAGAACTGCCATGTCCTCCTGGTCAGTGTCCCCACTGACCAGGCCTAACCCTTCCCTTTTTGTGCACATCAGTCACCCCTATGGAAAGCCCAAGGTACCCCCCTGGGCAGGGTGCAGTGTATGTAAAAGGTAGAGCATGTACTGGTGCAGGTAACATGTTCTGGTAGTGAATTACAGCCATTTTCGTTTTTCACTATTGTAAGGCTATCTTGCTCCATAGATTAACATGGGGGATGCTGGCTACAGTGGTTAACAGCATTTCTTCCCATAGGAACAAGATAGGACATAAGTATCTAGTATCCCTGAACTCAGAATTTAATAACACATCTTTTAGGAAAGGTTGTTTTTAAATCCTGTGTTTGAGAACAGCACTTTTAGAAAGTTGCTGTTCTCTTGTCTGAACCTTCTGTGTGCCTGGGCCTGTTTGTGTATTGACTGTCTGGTTTGTGAGTGACAGGGGCTGGGGAACTCCCCGGCAGGATGGATGAGTCAGCACTAGGCTGAATGACTTGAGTGGTGGGAGGAGTTAGCACCTGGGCTGAATAGGGCTGTGCCTGCCTTCCACAATGCTGGCTCCACCCCCCTGCTGGGCGGCTGAGGACCCTGCCCCTCACTCTGAAAGGAAAGATGCAGCCAGCAAAACAAAGTGCTCAGGATCCACCCAGAACTGGTTCAGACCGGGCACAGGGCCCACATGCACCAAGAGAACAAAGACTTTAGGGGTATAAGTACAGGACCCCTGACAACAGAAAATCAGATCATCCTGGAAATCAAGAAGGAACCTCTGCCAAGGAGAAAGCTGACTCTGAAGAAGGAAGATTGTCTTGCTGTTGCTCTGCTGGACTGACCTGCTGTTGCTTTGCTGCCAAGGAGAGGGGAAGGACTTTGCTGTGAGCTGTGTCCCCTGTCTTGAAAGGAATCTCCAAGGGCCTGAGAAGAGCTGGCTCCCTGTTTTGAAGTCCCAGGAACAAAAGGACTTCACCCCCAGCTTCCCTGAACTCTGCTGAGTGAGTTCTGTCCCTCCTAGAGTGCTTGATCCAGTTGTGGGGCCTCTGGAGGTTGGACCTGTGCTGGGAAGCTTGAGACTAAAGCTTGAGAGACTTTTGAAATTGAAAAGTGTCGCATCGCTCGCTTGCGGAGCGCATCCCCGACAGTGCGAGAAGTTTCCCGCCGCTACGGAGGTCGAGATCGTCGCAGCGCCTGACGCCGCTGCCAGAGACGTCGCATCCTCCGTTTGCGGGACGCACCAGACCGGTGCGGGAGAATCGAACATCGCTGCGAGTATCGTCGCAGAGCCTGTCGTCGCTGGGTGAGAACGCCGCACCGCTTGCTTGCGGACCGCATCACGTCGCTGCGAGTGTCGTCGCAGAATCATCGCATCGAGGAGCTGCGAGAGAAAGGATCACCGCTGGACCGCGCATCGTCGCCCCGGAGATCGTCGCAGCACCTACGAGATCGTCGCATCGTGCCTTTGCAAGAACAGACTTCCTACGGAACCTACGCACCGGAATCCATACAAGTGGCCTTCCTCCCCATACAGACCGGATTCGTCGCAACACGCCCGCTGCTGCAGCGGGGCTGTCGCAAACGCCTCCCCAGGGTCTCAGGAGCAACGCATCGCTTGTTTTCCACCGCACCAGCTTCTGCTTTTGGAACTTTGTTGCAACTAAAGGTACTGTGAGTAAACGTGACGCAACTGTGAACTTTTCACGCAACTGTGGTTTATTTTTACCGCAACTTGAAGAACTTTAACGCAACCTTAAGAACTCTTTGAAACCATATTCTTGAACCGTGTATGTTGGATTTTTATCGTTTTGGTCTTGTGTAGTTTTAGAATAAATACCTTTATTTTTCTAAACTGTTGTGGAATCAGTTTGTGGTGTTTTCACTGTGTTACTGTGAGTGTTGGTACAAATACTTTACGCATTGCCTCTGATTAGCCTAGACTGCTCAGGCCAAGCTACCTAGAGGGCGAGCAGGGGTTATCTCAGAGAGTTATCTCCTTGTCCTGACTAGAAGCAAGGGTCCCTATTTGGACAGTGGTACCTACCTCTGCCAACTAGAGACCCCCAGATCTAACATTGGTGGTCAGGCGGTGGGATTTGAACTTGTATTTGTACTTGACCCACAGTAATTGGTGTACATCACTAGTGAGTGCAGACCACTACGCCACCGCATACTACTGGTTTTTGGTTTTGATTTTTCTATTTTTGAGTAACTCTTCAACACATCATGTCTGTGCATGGGAAGGCACCCAGTAAAGAGGCAGAAGTAGAGATGGAGTTTGCCATTGGAGATTTGTATTCATACAAAGTTGAGCAACTTAGGAAATTCTGCCTTGAGTTTGAGTGCCCCATAAAAAGCGCCTACAGAAAGGAGGAGCTGCAGAAAATCTTGATGGCCCATTGGGAGGCACAAGAGGGAGAAGATGATGTGGATGTAGAAAATGGTTTTCAAATCAAAGATCTGCCAGTGGGCAGAGTAGGCTCAGGAGCTGGCAGCAACCACTCCGGTAGGGGCCTCACCCCAGAAGAGTTACAAGAAAATCAGAGAGTAAGAGAATATGAATTGGAAGTCATGAAAATGAGAATGCAAATGAAGCAATTTGAAATGGATAAAGAGAGAGAAAAGGCGGCGGAGGAGAGCAAAAGTGCCCGCGCCTTAGAAGAGAAGAAATTGCTTTTGGCTCATGAGTTGAGCATGAGAGAACTGGATCTTAAAGCCAAGGAGGTGGATGCCAGTTCTAATGGTGGCAGCGCGCAGCCAGTGCATGGGGGTAAAGTATATATTCCCAAGGACCTGGTACAGAATTACCATAGGGGTGAGGATATTTATGCCTGGTTCACTTCGTATGAAATTGCATTGAAGATGAATGGTGTGCCTGATCAGCATTGGGGGGCGGGCCTGTGGAAACATTTTGAGGCATCTGGGAGGAGTGCTCTAGAGCCCTTAGAATTAGCAGGTGCCATGACCTACCCCAATATGAAGGAGGCCTTATGTCTCAGGTATGGCCTTACCCCAGAGCAGTACAGACTGCAGTTTAGGAACTCCAAGAAGAAAGAGTCTGAGACTTGGATGGAGTGTGTGAATTTGTACTCGCGTGCACTGGAAGGTTGGATGAAGGGCAGTAAAGTAACTGATTTTAAGGGGTTGTTGCATTTAATCAGTTGGGAGCACTTGAGTAGTCTTTGTGTTCCAGAGCTGCGCCAGCATCTTTTAGACAGCAAGCTGACAGACCCCATTGAGCTTGCTAAGGAGGCGGACCGCTGGACCAGTACCAGGGTCCACAGAGGAATTGTGGGTACCACAGCCAAAGGTGGGCAGGGTCCCCAGCAGAAGAGTGGGGGGGACAAGGGTAACCAAAAGGAGTTCTCAGAAGGGCCCCAAAATAGTTCCCAGGGAAAGGAATCCCAAACCCCCAAACCTAAGCAGCCATGGCCCTCTAAGGGCAGGCGGGACAATAAAGACAACAGGGGCCCACCTACCTGCTATCACTGCAATGAGGTGGGCCACATAGCTCCAAAATGTCCCAAGAAGAAGCAAGCACCCACTGGTGCCCCCACCCCAGCGTTAGCTAGTGTAGCTTTGGGAGGGGATTTGGTTTCTAGTGATTGGGGGGAGTTAGCGGTTATGACCCTTGTCTCTCTAGGAGACCAAGAGATGGTCCAGGAAACCTTACTGCCCTCTAACACTAAGAAATATGGGCAGAAGGTGACCATCAATGGGAGGGAGGTTGAGGCTTTGAGAGACACAGGAGCCAGCGTGACATCCGTGAGGTGTCAGTGGGTGTCTGAAGAGCAAATCATCCCTGGTGTACTCCGCCCTGTAGTGGCAGCTGACAGTTCAGTGCGCCTCTGCAAGCTGGCGAAAGTTCCCTTTGCATGGGGAGGAGTCTCTGGTCTTTTGGAGGTAGTTGTCAGTGATGCCTTGCCTGTAGACTGTCTGTTAGGTAACGACCTGGAGAGTTCTCCATGGAAGGATGTAGAACACAGAACTCACTTGGAGATGTTGGGTCTGCCTGCGTGGATCTGTGTGACCACGCGTGCTATGGCAGCCAGTAAGGGTGATTCAGCAGAACTGGAGCCTGAAACAGTGGCCCAGAGACCTGCCAGGAGAGGAAGAGGCCGAGGGCGCGGGAAACCAGCCCCAGCCGTTCCCACGGTCCAGGAAGGAGCAGAACCTGAGGGGGATGCCCTGGAACCTACAGGGGAACAGGTAGCCGAACTGGGAGAATTGCCTGAGCTGACCCATTGGCAGCAAGAAGGTGGTCCCTCCAGGGAGGAATTCTGCCAGGCGCAGAAAGAATGCCCTTCCCTCGAGGGTCTGCGGCAACAGGCTGTAGACCAGGCAGCAGGTGGAGCAGCCAGAGATCACTTTATCTACTGGGAAGATGACTTGTTGTATAGTGAGCCTAAGTTTGCTGAGCCCGGTGCAGCCCGTGTGCTGGTGGTACCCGAGCGCTTCAGAAACTTCCTAATGGGTCTGGCTCATGACGTGCCTCTTGCAGGACATCTGGGGCAAGACAAGACCCTAAACCGGCTTGTCACCCACTTTCACTGGCCCCAGATGAGAAAGCACGTTGGTTCCTTTTGCAGATCTTGCCAAACCTGTCAAGCCAGTGGCAAGACTGGAATGAAGCTGAAGGCCCCCCTTCAGCCCTTCCCAGTGGTGAGCACCCCTTTCGAGCGGGTGGGCATAGACATCGTAGGGCCCCTGGATCCCAAGACAGCCTTAGGCAACAGGTTCATCCTGGTCTTGGTGGACCATGCCACTCGGTACCCGGAAGCAGTCCCTCTCCGGACAATCACAGCACCCGTGGTGGGCCGTGCATTGATGGGGATCTTTTCCCGTGTGGGGTTCCCCAGAGAGGTGGTCTCCGACCGGGGTACCAACTTCATCTCTAGGTATATGAAGTCTCTGTGGGAGGAGTGTGGGGTAACTTATAAGTTCACCACTCCTTACCACCCGCAAGGAAATGGGTTGGTTGAAAGGTTCAACCGGACCCTGAAAGGTATGATTATGGGCCTAGCGGAGCCCATGAGACGTAAGTGGGACGTCTTGTTACCATGCCTGTTGTTTGCCTACAGGGAGGTGCCTCAGAAGTCCTTAGGGTTCAGTCCCTTCGAACTCCTGTATGGCCACCCTGTTAGAGGACCTCTCTCACTGGTGAAGGAGGGTTGGGAAAAGTCCCGTGGGAAAACCCCCCAGGATGTGTTCAGCTATGTGCTGGCCATCCGCAACCAGACACAACGCTTCAGGAAGCTCGCTCAGGCGAACCTGGAAGCAAGCCAGGAAGAAATGAAGAGATGGTATGACCAGAATACCACTCTGGTCGAATTTCAACCTGGGCAGGAAGTGTGGGTGATGGCACCAGTGGAGCCTTGTGCGCTCCAAGACAAGTGGACTGGGCCATATGAGGTGGTGGAAAGGAAGAGCGAGGTAACCTACCTGGTTGACATGAAGACTCCCAGGCAGCCCCTGAGAGTCTTGCACGTGAACCGCCTCAAACCCCACTTTAAGAGGTCTGAAGTAACCATGCTCCTGGCTACAGATGCAGGAATGGAAGAGGATAGTGATCCTCTCCCTGACCTCCTGGCAGTTAAGGAGCAAGATGGGTCAGTGGATGGTGTGGTCCTCTCGCCCACCCTGACCCCAGAACAGCAGAGTGACTGTCGCCAAGTGTTGGGTCAGTTCTCCTCCCTGTTCTCCCTGACCCCAGGAATCACCAACTGGTGCGTCCATGATGTGGACACTGGAGATAGTCTGCCTGTGAAACAGAAATTTTACAGGGTAGCTGACAAGGTCAGGGCCAGCATCAAGGAAGAGGTTTCCAAGATGTTGGCGCTAGGGGTGATTGAGCCCTCCAGCAGCCCCTGGGCTAGCCCAGTGGTCTTGGTCCCCAAGAAAGCTGCTACCCCCGGTGGCCCCACAGAACTCCGGTTTTGCGTGGACTACCGTGGGCTCAATGCGGTCACGAAGACTGACGCACACCCCATCCCCAGAGCTGATGAGCTCGTGGATCGGTTAGGAGCTGCCCGCTACCTCAGTACATTTGATTTGACTTCGGGGTACTGGCAGATTGCCTTAACTGATGGGGCCAAAGAGAGGTCTGCATTTTCAACACCAGAGGGGCACTTCCAGTTCCGTGTCATGCCCTTTGGGTTGAAGAATGCCCCTGCCACATTCCAGAGGCTGGTTAACCAGGTACTGACCGGGCTGGAGGAATTCAGCGCCGCATACCTGGATGACATTGCTGTGTTCAGCTCCACGTGGGAGGAACATCTGCAACACCTCTGCGAAGTGTTGAAGGCTCTGCAAAGGGCAGGCCTCACTATCAAGGCCAGCAAGTGCCAGATAGGGCAGGGATCTGTGGTGTATTTGGGACACCAGGTGGGGAGCGGCCAGGTGGCGCCCCTACAGGCCAAGATTGATACCATTCTGGCTTGGGAGCCCCCCAAGACCCAGACAGAGGTGAGAGCCTTTTTAGGACTCACCGGGTATTACAGGCGTTTTGTCAAGGGCTACGGCACCATTGTCGCCCCTTTGACAGAACTCACTTCCAAGAAGTTGCCCAAAAGAGTTGACTGGACTGACGCCTGCCAAACTGCTTTTGAAACCCTGAAAACTGCTATGTGCACAGCGCCGGTGCTCAAGGCACCTGACTTTTCTCGTGAGTTCATAGTTCAGACAGACGCTTCAGAGCATGGTGTGGGAGCAGTACTCTCACAGATCACTGAGGAGGGAGGAGACCAGCCGGTAGCCTTCATTAGCAGGAGACTACTCCCCAGGGAACAGAGGTGGAGTGCGATTGAGAGAGAAGCATTTGCTGTGGTCTGGGCTCTGAAAAAGTTGAGGCCCTACCTGTTTGGGACTCACTTCCGTGTTCAGACCGACCACAGGCCCCTCAGATGGTTAATGCATATGAGGGGTGAGAACCCAAAGCTGTTGAGGTGGTCCATCTCCCTACAGGGAATGGACTTTACGGTGGAACACCGCCCTGGTACGGAACACGCCAACGCTGATGGTCTGTCCAGGTTTTTCCGCCTTAGTGAAGAGAACTCCCAAGAGGGTGGGTAGTTCTCCCCATTTTCAGCTGGAGGGGACACGTGTTAGACCTGGCATCTTTGGCGTGGTTTCCCCCTATCTTTTTGCCTCTACCTCCTGTATTTTTGATGCTGTGCTGGATTTCGTTTTTGCTGGTTTAGATGCTTTGGACACTCTGCCACTGCTGACCAGTGCCAGAGTGTAAGTGCTCCCTGTGTAAATTGTTATTCTGATTGAATATACATGTTTGGCATATTTGTATCACCATGAAGTCCCTAGTAAAGTGCACTGGGTGTGCCAGGGCTGGTGATGACAAATGCTACTAGTGGGCCTGCAGCACTGATTGTGCCACCTACATGAGTAGCTCTAAAATGGTGTCTCAGGCCTGCCACTGCAGTGCCTATGGGCAGTTTAGAACTGCCATGTCCTCCTGGTCAGTGTCCCCACTGACCAGGCCTAACCCTTCCCTTTTTGTGCACATCAGTCACCCCTATGGAAAGCCCAAGGTACCCCCCTGGGCAGGGTGCAGTGTATGTAAAAGGTAGAGCATGTACTGGTGCAGGTAACATGTTCTGGTAGTGAATTACAGCCATTTTCGTTTTTCACTATTGTAAGGCTATCTTGCTCCATAGATTAACATGGGGGATGCTGGCTACAGTGGTTAACAGCATTTCTTCCCATAGGAACAAGATAGGACATAAGTATCTAGTATCCCTGAACTCAGAATTTAATAACACATCTTTTAGGAAAGGTTGTTTTTAAATCCTGTGTTTGAGAACAGCACTTTTAGAAAGTTGCTGTTCTCTTGTCTGAACCTTCTGTGTGCCTGGGCCTGTTTGTGTATTGACTGTCTGGTTTGTGAGTGACAGGGGCTGGGGAACTCCCCGGCAGGATGGATGAGTCAGCACTAGGCTGAATGACTTGAGTGGTGGGAGGAGTTAGCACCTGGGCTGAATAGGGCTGTGCCTGCCTTCCACAATGCTGGCTCCACCCCCCTGCTGGGCGGCTGAGGACCCTGCCCCTCACTCTGAAAGGAAAGATGCAGCCAGCAAAACAAAGTGCTCAGGATCCACCCAGAACTGGTTCAGACCGGGCACAGGGCCCACATGCACCAAGAGAACAAAGACTTTAGGGGTATAAGTACAGGACCCCTGACAACAGAAAATCAGATCATCCTGGAAATCAAGAAGGAACCTCTGCCAAGGAGAAAGCTGACTCTGAAGAAGGAAGATTGTCTTGCTGTTGCTCTGCTGGACTGACCTGCTGTTGCTTTGCTGCCAAGGAGAGGGGAAGGACTTTGCTGTGAGCTGTGTCCCCTGTCTTGAAAGGAATCTCCAAGGGCCTGAGAAGAGCTGGCTCCCTGTTTTGAAGTCCCAGGAACAAAAGGACTTCACCCCCAGCTTCCCTGAACTCTGCTGAGTGAGTTCTGTCCCTCCTAGAGTGCTTGATCCAGTTGTGGGGCCTCTGGAGGTTGGACCTGTGCTGGGAAGCTTGAGACTAAAGCTTGAGAGACTTTTGAAATTGAAAAGTGTCGCATCGCTCGCTTGCGGAGCGCATCCCCGACAGTGCGAGAAGTTTCCCGCCGCTACGGAGGTCGAGATCGTCGCAGCGCCTGACGCCGCTGCCAGAGACGTCGCATCCTCCGTTTGCGGGACGCACCAGACCGGTGCGGGAGAATCGAACATCGCTGCGAGTATCGTCGCAGAGCCTGTCGTCGCTGGGTGAGAACGCCGCACCGCTTGCTTGCGGACCGCATCACGTCGCTGCGAGTGTCGTCGCAGAATCATCGCATCGAGGAGCTGCGAGAGAAAGGATCACCGCTGGACCGCGCATCGTCGCCCCGGAGATCGTCGCAGCACCTACGAGATCGTCGCATCGTGCCTTTGCAAGAACAGACTTCCTACGGAACCTACGCACCGGAATCCATACAAGTGGCCTTCCTCCCCATACAGACCGGATTCGTCGCAACACGCCCGCTGCTGCAGCGGGGCTGTCGCAAACGCCTCCCCAGGGTCTCAGGAGCAACGCATCGCTTGTTTTCCACCGCACCAGCTTCTGCTTTTGGAACTTTGTTGCAACTAAAGGTACTGTGAGTAAACGTGACGCAACTGTGAACTTTTCACGCAACTGTGGTTTATTTTTACCGCAACTTGAAGAACTTTAACGCAACCTTAAGAACTCTTTGAAACCATATTCTTGAACCGTGTATGTTGGATTTTTATCGTTTTGGTCTTGTGTAGTTTTAGAATAAATACCTTTATTTTTCTAAACTGTTGTGGAATCAGTTTGTGGTGTTTTCACTGTGTTACTGTGAGTGTTGGTACAAATACTTTACGCATTGCCTCTGATTAGCCTAGACTGCTCAGGCCAAGCTACCTAGAGGGCGAGCAGGGGTTATCTCAGAGAGTTATCTCCTTGTCCTGACTAGAAGCAAGGGTCCCTATTTGGACAGTGGTACCTACCTCTGCCAACTAGAGACCCCCAGATCTAACACTAATCACCTGCTGGCCTTGTTCTTGGGGATGGTTCAGGAAGGCACGCTGCCTCCGGATCTAAGTATGGCCACTATTATACCAATCTATAAACAAGGTAAGCCGCCGGAGGAGTGCGCGTCCTATCGCCCCATTTCTCTACTAAACGTGGAGGTTAAACTCCTGGCGACGATTCTGGTGCTGCGGCTGAGACGCGTGATTCCAGATCTGGTCCACCTGGATCAGACCGGCTTCCTGCCAGATAGGGCAAACAGGTTAAATTTGAGGAGAACTCATAATTGGTTGATGGAGGTGTGGTACTGTCAGGACTCCCATATGTTCTTATCTTTGGACGCCGAAAAAGCGTTTGACGCAGAACACTGGCCCTCCCTGGCGGGAGTATTCCTTAAGTTTGGCTTTGGTCCTAAGTTTAGGAGGTGGGTAGGCCTCCTTTATACTGACCCGAGAGCGAGGGTAAAGGTCAATGGGGTGTTGTCAGAGGATTTTCCCATACGGAGAGGGACCCGGCAGGGATGCCCTCTATCACCGCTATTGTTTGCCCTTACCATAGAAATAGTGGCATGTGAGATAAGACTCGACAGAGGGACAAGAGGGTTTAAAACTGACCGGATCGATACAGTTGAGGAGAAAATATCGTTATACGCGGCTGACATCCTCCTATAAGTCACCCACCCAGAGGTCTCGATACCACAACTATTTACCCTGCTGGGCCGCTACGGCTCCCATTCAGGATACATGAAAAATTGGCATAAGTCACTCCTGTACAGCCCTAGGGGAGAGGAGGTATGGCCTACCCTGCCTGACGCGCTTTAGGTCATGGGCGAGGGGTTTACATATCTGGGGATATAAGTGACGAAGGACCGATCACTCTCATATCAGAAAAATATCCATTGAGTGCTCACAAACTTCGCTAGTGACGCAGCTAGATGGAAGACCCTCCCCTCACGATTCTAGGACGTGCAGCAATGTTCAAGATGATAACCCTGCCACGGTTCTTGTACGCCCTACAGAATGAGTATTCCCCCTTCCCCGACAGGTTTTTCAAGATATAAATGAAGCGCTACGGTCGTTGCTTTTGCTGGGGAAACATCCTACAATAGCCCTAGAGACACTGCAGAGGAACAAATATAATGGAGGGATCTCCTTACCCAATTTTGAGGCGTATTATTGGGCGGAACATTTATCGCCAATAAATGACTGGCTCCATGCCCTGGCCGATCACCCCACATATAGATTGGAGAGAGGGACAATGGCGCAGCGCACTTGGCTGCATTACATATATGGAGGCAGGGGAAGGGAAAGACTACTCTCAGCAACGTGTGTGACTGTGGAGGCATGGGAGAGGGGGACTAAGAGGATTGACTGGGTACACAAACCGACTAAACAAACACCGATATGGCAGTGTACATTGTTAAAAGAATTGCATAAACTGAAGGGGTTTACAAGGTGGGATGACATTGGTATCTCTGTTCTGGGAGATCTGCTGAAAAGGGGGAGCTCTGAAGTCCTTCCAGGCGTTGAGGGTGGAGTATGGATTGCATCATACTCAGTACTTGAAATACGAGCAGGTACGTCATGGATGGAGGGCAGAGACGGTGCTCACAGGTCCCCTGCTGGAGTATGCACCGCTTGAGGGCCGTCAGCTGCAGGAGCACGTCCCGACTAAACTAGTTTCCCTGACCTATAACAACGTTGATTAACAATATGCCTGACGGACTGGTGAAATTGAAAGGAACGTGGGAACTAAATCTGGCGAGATGGACACACTTGACTGGGAGACAGCCTTGATGCACCCCAGGGAAATCGCGATAAAGTCTCGGCTTTGGCTCATACAATTTAAAATCCTCCATAGGGTTTATTGCGATAGACACCGATTGCACCGGATGGGGCGGGGCAGTGATCCTAACTGTCTGCGTTGTGGGTATGTGAAGGGAGACTTTAATCATACCATCTGGAACTGCTGTGTAGTCCAGGACTACTGGGCCAAGGTATTAAGTGAATTAAGTGACATACTGGAAACGACCCTCCCAGTGGAGCCTAAACTGGTTCTGTTGGGTATAACAAATGGAGTGGATCTGAATCGCCCACTCTTGATTTTCCTTACACTGGCTTTGGTGGTAGCTAAGAGAGATGTGGCTAGAGCTTGGGGAGCTCCCATACCTCCTCGACTAGATGAATGGAGATGAGGCATGGATATTTACATGGCTGCGGAGAGGGTCACAGCTAAAGGTTGCCCTAAGAAGTTCAAAGAGTGTGGGGGAAATGGAGACACTATTATGGTCTGGATGGAGGACTGTGAAAGAAGGAGGTCAGGCCACCCTGTTGTCCCGGTGCATGCGGGGGAGGATATCGACGGCAATGTGCAATGTTGCGATAGGTGGAGAAACAACTGTATCCATGTGTAGTGTTTTCTGTGAGATTCTGGGAGGGATGGGTGGAGGGTGGAGGGGGTAGGGTGTGGTGGACAATTTCATGTGACATGCTTATGTTTATATGTTTTAAAAAAGCAAATACATATTTTTTTTTTATAAAAAACAAGCAACTGACACACTTCCTCGAAGAGAACAATGCTCTGGACGCATCCCAATCGGGATTCCGCAGCAACCACAGCACTGAAACCGCCTTCATCGCTGCCACCGATGACATGAGGACCCTGTTAGACAGCGGTGAAACCGTGGCCCTTATCCTCCAGGATCTGTCGCCGCCTTCGACACCGTCTGCCACCACACCCTACACACACAATGCAAGGATCTGCGATAAAGAACTGGACTGGACCACCTCTTTCCTCATCGGCAGAACACAGAGTGTTCCCCCCTTTCGCTCGGAAGCCACCAAGATCATCTCCTGCGTACCGCAAGGATCCTCACTCAGCCAGACACTCTTCAAAGTCTACATGGCAATGCTCACCAACATCGTCCGATTGCACCACCTCAACATCATCTCATACACCGATGACACCCAGCTGATCCTCTCCATCACCAATGACCCCACCACAGCCAAAACCAACCTCCACGAGGGAATGAAGGCCATCGCCAAATAGATGAAGAACAGCTGCCTGAAGCTGAACTTGGACAAGACGGAGGTCCTCATCCTTGGATCCATTCCGTCTGCCTGGGATGACTCCGGTGGCCGGCAAAACTGGGAGCCGCACCGAAACCCACCGACCACGCACGCAACCTGGGAATCATCCTAGACTCATCGCTATCAATGACCCAAAAAGTCAACACCGTCTCATCCTCCTGCTTCAACACCCTCCATATGCTCCACAATATCTACAAATTGATCCCCACCGAGACCAGAAGGACGGTCACCCAGGCCCTCATCAGCAGCAAACGACTACGGCAACTCACTCTAAGCAGGAGCCCCGGCCAAACTCCAGATGCGACTCCAACGCATACAGAACGCCTCTGCACGCCTCATCCTCGACATCCCCTGCCACATCATAAAACACCCGAGAGACCTACACTGGCTCTCCGTCAACAAGAGGATATCCTTCAAGCTCCTCACCCACGCCCACAAGGCCCTCCACAACGCTGGCCCAGCGTACCTTAACACACAACTCACCTTCTACACCCCGTACCGCCAGCTCCGCTCCGCTGACCTCGCCCTCGCCACCATCCCACACATCCGAAGAATGACCACCGGCGGAAGATCGTTCTCCCACCTCGTCGCCAAGACATGGAACACCCTCCCCATCAACCTACGGCAGACCCATAACCTACTGACCTTCAGGAGATGCTTCAAGATCTGGCTGTTCGAGCAGTAGCAACCCCCAGTCCCCTATCCCCCCCTTCCCCCCCAGCGCCTTGAGACTCTCACAGGTGAGTGGTGCACTTTACCAATTATTGATTGATTGATTGATAGTTGTTGAAATTTCATTCATAATTACACTGAATTTATGAGAATGTCATACATAGCAATCTAAAACCTTTTCAGCTATGTTCCCTGCTCTGTCATTCTCTCTCCTCATGTTTTAATTTACAATGTGATTCCATCTCAAAAATGAAAATTCCATTCTTTCACTCCGACTTTGTGCATATGTTTAATTTTCACTTATTTCACTTTTCCTTCTTTGTACTACTTGCGATTTGTTTAAAAAATTAAAATTCCTTTCTTCCACTCTGACTCCGTACATGTGTTTAATTTTAATTTATTTCACGCTTCCTTCTTTGTACTACTTGCAACTTGCTTCAAAAAATAAAAATTCCCTTCTTTCATTCTGACTCGTGCATGTATTTATTTAATTTTCATGTATTTCACTGCTTCCTTCTTTGTACAACTTGCTTCAAAAAATAAAAATTCCATTCTTTCACTGTGACTCCGTGCGTGCATTTATTTAATTTTCATTTATTTCACCTTTCTTTCTTTGTACTTGTTGCGATTTGATGGCAAAATAAGCATTCCATTCTTTCACTTCGACTCCGTGTATGAATTTAATGTTCATTTATTTAACCTTTGTTCTTTGTACAGCTTTCGATTTGCTTCCTGTCTCTTGTGCAGCAGTGGCTCCAGTATTCAGAGAAACACGTTAATTTATATCTTGAGCCTGTCTGGTATCCCATGAAATCGTGTTTTCCCGTGCTCAGCCCGAGCAGAGATCGACTGCTTCTGTCTGATCCTGCCCGGGCTGAGTTAATTCTCCGAAGACGGCCGAAGTGAAGGGGATACACGATCGATCTCAAGGGGATACCAGATATTACACAACACCATGCATTTAGTGCAAAAAAGCAGACGGTTAGCAAGAAAAAAGCCTGACAAGTTGTCGTTTCAGCCTACTATGAAGGTCAATTTGAACGGTATGTGCAAGAACAGGTCAGGTATTTTTCAGACTATTTTTATACAGTGCAAGTCTATGGAACATAAACGTGATAATCATTGTTATTTCTATTGATCTGCATATTATGTAGGATCTATTTATGGGGAGCTTGAGAAGACTTGGAACAATGATGAATATTTTTTGAACTCATTGGGGCAGATTTACAAGAAATAAATGCAGCGCTATGCCGCAAGTCATTTTGCTGCGCCGCATTAGTTTCAAAGCACAGGGATGCAACTTATTTACAACAATATTTTGCATCTCTGTGCTTCCACCTGCGCCGATGCACAAACTGCTGCCATGCGACGGCGCAGGCACCCTTGCACCATAGTGCAAGGAAGCCTGTGTTGTGGGGAGATTGTTTTTGTGCAGGAAGAGGCACCTTCCTGCACAAAAACATTAAAATTAGGTTATTTCCTCTTCCAATGCATGATGTAGAATGCACCACGCTTTGAAAGAGGAAGAAATCTAGGAGAAATGAAAAATTTCTCCTCGTTGCACCTTGCTACGCAGGGTGGCGTAGCATTCTGACACATATCCAGATGTACAATTGCTCGTAAATCTGGAAATGCATCAGTGGACATGGGTGTTGCGTGGCAACACCCATGTCACGCTCCTAACATGTAAAGTGTTGCATGAAAACGGGCGATATTTACAAACTCCAGTAATGGCTTTAGGTGTGTTTGTAAATATCACTCAGCAGGTTCCGCTGCCGGTGCGTCAAGCAACGTAATGCACCGGCGGCGCAAGGGGCTAATAAATCAGCCCCATTGTTTTTCTGGGAAGCATGCTTTGCATTGCCAATATTGGCAGCGGGGATCTGTTTTTACTATGCCATGCAGAAATGTACAAATGCAGGACATAAAATAAAATGGTACCTATGCCTACAAAGCATATGAAACATAGCATATATGTTTATATAACTGAAGGCTACAAGTTAGCATCAAAATGACATCAGAATTCAGCTCGAAATTGTGTTGTTACATATTAGATCTAAACGAGTGTAGTATGCCACTATTTGATATCACAAACATGCAGAGAACAGACAACTGTAGGAAATTGAGTAACTGGTTGGGGGGGTGAAACTCTACTCAAGCACTAAGCACAATTATTGTCAGGGTGAAACACAAGCAAACCCTACATTAACCTGTGCTCAACTCTCTGGTAGCTTTTCACAATGCAGTCAGGCTTAACCTAGAGGCAATGTGCAAAGTATTTTCGCAGCACTTCAAGCAGTAAGAAAGTGGAAACACAACACAAGAACACCCCACGCCAGTTTGGAAAATTCATCTCTTGTGATGCATGACCCCTCCCCACATTTAACAATGGTAATAGATAGCATATTGCACAGTGCACATCTGCATACATACTTCATCTATACCATCTCAGTGAATAAATGAGGCCCAATAACGCATTATCTAGAGTGACTGTACTCACAAACATTCACACATTGATTACTGCAGCGCAAGGTTCAAATTCCATTTTAATGCCGCGGGATAGCAAACCTGACATGAGAAAAACCCTGTTTATTGACTGATGGATTACATGTTACAATACTATACACAAGGAAGCACTTCTAACAGTCACAATGCCTCTTTGTTGAGATTTACCTTACTGCATAGATATGTATAACCCCCTACATTTTGGTTATAGTTATTTACCTTTTTTAATAAAACAAATGTACATGAAAGTTCCCTGTCTAAACCATTTGTGCAGATGCACAGAGTATATTATGCTATTTATATCCATTGTTGAAGCAGGGCAGAGGCCAATTAATAGTATGTATATTGCATCTGTGTACCTATTACTGTAGACACCAAAACTAAATGTTATAACTCACTAGCATGCTTAAAGCATACACTGAGATGTATGAGTATTATGTGTGTGACACACCAATAAACTATACTTTACAGGCACAGTTGCAATCCATATCTTTAATTAACTGCAGTGATCTCAATGTTTCATTGAAGTACTAGCTTACCCGTCACGCGTTGCCTAGATCTCACAAGAAAGGAAATTTAAGGAAACTTGTTATGATAACATTCAATTTACATTGTGTCATTTTTATTGAAATTTATACATTTTAATATGGAAAATATTTCAAAGTGTTGTTTTAATTCTGTTTATTTATTCGAGTGCTTGTGGATACACAGTATTTTTGTTTTTCCGTCTGGTGCGTAGACCAATAAATCAGAAGGTTTTCCGACGCGTGAGCTGGTCACATGCAGTTGTCCATGTGAGAAGCACAGATTCTCCAAATCTAGTCCACACACTTGCAGCGATTGTCCTTGTGCTTTGTTGATGGTCATTGCAAAAGCGAGTCGCACCGGAAACTGTAAACGTTCAGTATTGGAAAGATTATGAGGGCCCTGGGGGCCCGGGGGCCCGATATTTAACACATTTTGTTTAATTTGTTTTTGCCAGAAACCTTCGAGGGTGTGTACTCAACAACTTTAAAAAAAATTGTATTTATTTATTTAAAAAAAAATGTTTTTTTGTTTTTTTTGCCAGAAACCTTTGCGGGAGTGTACTCAACAACTTCCCAAAGTTTCATGGCGATCGGATGAACGGTGTAGTAATGCATAAAGGACAAACTGACATACTTTCGTTTTTATATATATAAATGATATCTAGTGTTCTGTAAGAATTCATCTCTCATTAATACCTTGAAAAAGCTGCTTCCCTTAAGGCCTTGTGTGTAGAAGCCAGGACTGACAATAGAGCAGCCGTGAAACTGGGTTATTTAGATAAACTTCCCTTGAGTAGATCCATGTCCCTCTGAATGGATGGAGCGGGTTACTAAGAGACATTGTCATACCTGTTTGCACATGTACACCAAATATAAGGTTTGCTGTGCCTTATATCAAGACACCTTTCAGATTCATGACCAGGAGCAAAGGCCTACCTACTGTTTTGGATTGGATTTTCATACTGCTAGTGAGTGAACACTAATGGTTGCAGGGTATATAAGAAGGTGCAGATGCACCTGGAAGAAACACAGCTCCACTTCATACTTTAAGACACACTTCTGTCTATTAATCCTGGGGTAACGGGAGGATGGGTGGGAGAAGTGTATTTAGGTTTGAGGCATCTTTTACTCCTACCTTGGCTGTGTCTTTGCCACTGAACTGCCTCTTACATTGCCTATCATGATGACTTTCTTGGTCGACATTAGGGCAGTGCGACCGGTGTCTTTTCATCTGGTGCTGAGCTTGAATGTGTTATTTTCTGTGATTAAAAGAATCTGCAGCAGAGTTCCTTATGTGTCCAGCAATATTCAGGCAACAATATATCAAGATAACTCCAGTGATTATTGTCCCTGCTGCAGAGATGATGGTGTTTAGTCCAGTCGCAGTTTTGACTGCTCACAAAGTAGAGTAGAGGGTTAATGTGCCTGCTGCAACGAAGAACGTGTACCATTCGGAATACGTACATGTATTTTATGTAGATAGCTTTGTGAGTCCCTGCTTTTGTCAAAGAGATACTTTTGGTACTTGTGCTTCATAAATCACATTCCTAAAATAGCACAATGTAGTATGAAATGTCATCAAATAGCTGTATGCAAACCACATAGTATAGGTAAGAAAGTTATCTTATTTCCTTTTAGTACCCTAATGTTGCTAAAAGGGTTTGTCTGAGTATAAATAAATTCCTTTTAGTAAAGCCAACCACTGTGTTAAGTTTGAAATCCTTAGTTTGTGCTTTACAAGAACACTCAATTTTAAAATATACTGCCTACTAGTATGGATGACGTGACTCCTACAGCTTCTAGTCCTTATTGTCTTATGTAACATTCCCTATATACTAATTTATACACAAATGATTCATTGACTTTGTATAATGAGTGTGTTTTGTAAAGTGCTCTGACACCCTATAATGGTATGAACAGTGCTATAAAATACATGAAATACATGTGAGAGAGGGGCTATGGATGGGTGAGGAGCATTGCTGGAGGGCGCTAGTGATGAAATCTGTTGAAAAGGAGGCCGTTGGGGCACAACAAAGATTGTTGCACCTGCCGGGACCAGCACTAACGCCAGTACTGATGATCCATTTTTTAAAGGGCCAGGTTCAGGACCTCTGCAGAGATGGGTTACATTAACCTACTGTAAGAACCCAAATGTGAAATATCAATTTAACGCGTTTGCCGCGGCAGTGATTTCGGGCCAGTGCGGCACTTCCGCAAAACGGGCGTGGCCGCGAAGGGCATTGGCCGACGGCAGCACAGGGAAGGTAGTGTGGCCGACTGGAGCACGGAAGGGGTTAATATAAGCTAATGTAAATACATGTAGTGCACCAATTTGAATGAGTAATTTTGAGTTTGAGTGGGTAAGTAACAGTGAGTGAGTGAGTAAGAGTGACTTTAAGTGAAAGAAAAAGTGAATTAATGAATCAGTGTGAATCAGTGACCTCAAATGTTTGAGTGAGAGCACTGTATGGATTCACTTAACCTCTTTTTGTTACCTGCTTCAAGGATTTCCCATACATAAATTTTGTTTTCCTGATGAATTCAATTTTACAACTCTAAACCTGAAATCAGAATCACCTGTATTCATACCTGCATTTCTTATGTTCCTGCTTGCAGTCACTCTCTCAGCTACATCACGTGGTGTGTAGTTATTCTGTTTTTCAATCCTTTGCTTCTGCGACCAAGGCTAAAGTTCAGAGGTGGTAGGCTACCTCCCTTAGAGGAGCTTTAAATGACTGGCCTCTGTTATACTGTGTGGTGTGAGATGACACTGCCACAATTTAGATCTCAGGTATTCATTTCAATACAATTAATTTCTTATTCCAGGAAATACTATCCGTAAACAGTCTGTTAATTCACTCCACCTGGCCGGTACATTGAGGATCATACAAGGCAGTGGTAATGTTTTTGATACTGGACTTCTTAAAAAAATCTGTAATCTCTAGATAGGTAAGTTGCACACCATTGTCAATAAAAAGGGTAACAGGATGCCCCCCTCCCAGCAAACATTCCATAAAAAAATGATATCATCATTGCAGTGGTTGCCGGACTGTTGTACTTAAACTCAGGCCACTTTGAGTGAAAATCAACAACTACCAGGGAAAATTGACAAGCACTAAGTATAGAATGAAAAGGTCTTGGAATGTTGAGAACTACTTTCACCCAAGGACTCTTGGACCAAGGAATGGTTCTGAGGAGTGCAGGCTTAATTTTCAATTCATTTCCACTGCAACTGCACTGGGGACACTCTCTCACCCAATGATCAGCCAGCCTATCAATAACCGGCCACCAAAATTATAATCACAAAACCCCTTCATGGTCAACGTGCCAGGAAGACCTTCATGAACTACTTTAAAAATCTCATCCCTTATCTCATAAGGAGGTACACACTTCCCCATCCTTTAGTAATAGGAAGCTGTTTGACTTGGCCCTTTTTGCTGGGTCATCCCTAAACTTTTTGATCTTCCTCCTGTATTTTGTCTGACCTGTTTTTGTTGATTTTATGACTCTGGGCAATTCACCACCTCTGATCTGTGCTAAAGTGCATACGCTCTCCCTATTGTAAATTGATGTATGAATTTGTGATTCCATGATGGGCTGGATTGATTTACCTGTTGGACCCTAGTACAGTGCACCAGGAGTGCCCAGGGCGTGTAAACCAAATGCTACTGGTGGGCTTGCTGCACTGGTTGTGCCACTCACAGAAGCAGCCTGTAAAAGTATGTATGTCTAAGGCCTGCCATTGCAGAGCCTGTGTGCAGTCTGGTACTGTCATGCTGGCTGGGCAAGTGCACCCACTTGCCAGTCCCTAAACCTTCCCTTTTCTTCATATCAGACACCCCTATGGTAGGCCCAAGGGAAGGGTGCATTGTAAGTATAAGGCAGGACATGCCCTGGTGTGTGTGGCATGTCCTAATAGTGAATTACAGCCATTTTCGTTTTTCACTATTGCAAGGCTACCTGTTCTCTATAGGCCAGAATTGGCAGTTAGATTATTACATTTTATAATCCTAACTGACTAAAAAAATCTGCAGCAGAGTTCCTTATGTGTCCAGCAATACTACTCTTTTAGTCGTCTAACTATCCAAGCCTGCCTCTGCTAGGTTGTGTATTCCTTGTCTGGAGTTTGAGTGACAGGGCCGGGGGATTCCAGGAGACAGAATGAGTCAGCCCAGTGGTGAATAGAGAGAACTCGTGAATAGAGAGAAACGCATCTAGATGGGAGCGATGAGTTGCACCTGGGACCTGAATAGGACAGTGCCTGTCCCCCACAGTGCAGGCTCCATCCCGTGTGGTGCGTCTGATATCTCTGCCCTGCACTGTGAAAGGAGAGAAGCAATCATGCCAACAAAGTGCTCCAGGGCTGTGCTTTCCCTCCACAATGCTGGCTCCACCTCCTGTGGGGCGTCTGATGTTTCTGCCCTGCACTGTGAAAGAAAAAAAGGAGGCATGTAAACAGAGTGCTCCAGAACTGGTTTGGACTAGTCAAAGGCCCCTCTGCCCTCAGAGCACAAAGGATTTTGGGGTATAAATATTGGGACCCTGATCCCCAAAAATTAGATCACTTTTGGACTACAAGAAGAAACCTTTGCTGAGGAGAGGAACCTGAAGAAACTGAGGAGAGACTATCCCTAAGCTGAAGTGCTGCTTGAGGGATTGGCCTGCAGTGGTTGCCTGACTGCCAAAGGAAGGAGAAAGGAATTGTGTGTGCTTTATTTCAACTTGTGAAGGATCTCCAAGGGCTTGGAAAGAGCTTGCCCCCTGACCGAAGTCTTAGGACCAGTAGACTTCACCAGCCTTTGTGGATTGCTGCTGGGAATGCTGTTTCAGTGGCTACAGAGGCAGGGAGCTGTGACCGACTCTCACGACTGGCACGGTGTCCTGTAGGCACTGCATTGAACAACGTCTGCAACGAACAATGCAAGCTCTGAGCTCAGCGGCTCCGCCCTGACTGTGTCACCGAGCCGTTGCCTGCAGCGCGACTTGTGGACACCGCGACGTGCAATGACTCGCTACACCGAATCAAACTGGTCTGACCAACACGAACACAGATGCTGACTTCGAATCCTGTTAACGCATCGGAGTTGGGCACCGCTCACACACTTCGTGACGCACCGCCCGACTCGTACCGCTGTCCGGACTGATCGACGCCAGCTCCTCTAATCCAGCTCTGTCGCCACACCGCAAGCTGCAAGCACCGCAACTACGCACCGTCTCACCCTGCAACGTACACCTCGGACCCACCGTCTCTGTCAACTGGCCTTTGCCTGCACCGCATCGAGGGACAACACGTCCTGCAACGCTTTCTTTTCTGCAATGCTGCAAATGCCGGAACCAGCTCGCACGCCCGTACCTGCCGCATCAAGTAAAGGTATAGTGACCGAATCTGTCTACACTTGAGTGGGCCCGTATCGACGCGGTCCGCTGGATTTGTTGGACTCTGTGTTATTTCAGCAACGCTGTAGCTGGACAGGGCTACCGACTCGCACCTGGAAGAAACACAGCTCCACTTCATACTTTAAGACACACTTCTGTCTATTAATCCTGGGGTAACGGGAGGATGGGTGGGAGAAGTGTATTTACGTTTGAGGCATCTTTTACTCCTACCTTGGCTGTGTCTTTGCCACTGAACTGCCTCTTACATTGCCTATCATGATGACTTTCTTGGTCGACATTAGGGCAGTGCGACCGGTGTCTTTTCATCTGGTGCTGAGCTTGAATGTGTTATTTTCTGTGATTAAAAGAATCTGCAGCAGAGTTCCTTATGTTTCCAGCAATATTCAGGCAACAATATATCAAGATAACTCCAGTGATTATTTTCCCTGCTGCAGAGATGATGGTGTTTAGTCCAGTCGCAGTTTTGACTGCTCACAAAGTAGAGTAGAGGGTTAATGTGCCTGCTGCAACGAAGAACGTGTATAATTCGGAATACGTACATGTATTTTATGTAGTTAGCTTTGTGAGTCCCTGCTTTTGTCAAAGAGATACTTTTGGTACTTGTGCTTCATAAATCACATTCCTAAAATAGCACAATGTAGTATGAAATGTCATCAAATAGCTGTATGCAAACCACATGGTATAGGTAAGAAAGTTATCTTATTTCCTTTTAGTACCCTAATGTTGCTAAAAGGGTTTGTCTGAGTATAAATAAATTCCTTTTAGTAAAGCCAACCACTGTGTTAAGTTTGAAATCCTTAGTTTGTGCTTTACAAGAACACTCAATTTTAAAATATACTGCCTACTAGTATGGATGACGTGACTCCTACAGCTTCTAGTCCTTATTGTCTTATGTAACATTCCCTATATACTAATTTATACACAAATGATTCATTGACTTTGTATAATGAGTGTGTTTTGTAAAGTGCTCTGACACCCTATAATGGTATGAACAGTGCTATAAAATACATGAAATACATGTGAGAGAGGGGCTATGGATGGGTGAGGAGCATTGCTGGAGGGCGCTAGTGATGAAATCTGTTGAAAAGGAGGCCGTTGGGGCCCAACAAAGATTGTTGCACCTGCCGGGACCAGCACTAACGTCAGTACTGATGATCCATTTTTTAAAGTGCCAGGTTCAGGACCTCTGCAGAGATGGGTTACATTAAACTACTGTAAGAACCCAAATGTGAAATATCAATTTAACCCGTTTGCCGCGGCAGCGATTTCGGGCCAGTGCGGCACTTCCGCAAAACGGGCGGGGCCGCGAAGGGCCTTGGCCGACGGCAGCACAGGGAAGGTAGTGTGGCCGACTGGAGCATGGAAGGGGTTAATATAAGCTAATGTAAATACATGTAGTGCACCAATTTGAATGAGTAATTTTGAGTTTGAGTGGGTAAGTAACAGTGAGTGAGTGAGTAAGAGTGACTTTAAGTGAAAGAAAAAGTGAATTAATGAATCAGTGTGAATCAGTGACCTCAAATGTTTGAGTGAGAGCACTATATGGATTCACTTAACCTCTTTTTGTTACCCGCTTCAAGGATTTCCCATACATAAATTTTGTTTTCCTGAAGAATTCAATTTTACAACTCTAAACCTGAAATCAGAATCACCTGTATTCATACCTGAATTTCTTATGTTCCTGCTTGCAGTTACTCTCTCAGCTACATCACGTGGTGTGTAGTTATTCTGTTTTTTCATCCTTTGCTTCTGCGACCAAGGCTAAAGTTTAGAGGTGGTAGGCTACCTCCCTTAGAGGAGCTTTAAATGACTGGCCTCTGTTGTACTGTGTGGTGTGAGATGACACTGCCACAATTTAGATCTCAGGTATTCATTTCAATACAATTAATTTCTTATTCCAGGAAATACTATCCGTAAACAGTCTGTTAATTCACTCCACCTGGCCGGTACATTGAGGATCATACAAGGCAGTGGTAATGTTTTTGATACTGGACTTCTTAAAAAAATCTGTCATCTCTAGATAGGTAAGTTGCACACCATTGTCAATAAAAAGGGTAACAGGATGCCCCCCTCCCAGCAAACATTCCATAAAAAATGATATCATCATTGCAGTGGTTGCCTGACTGTTGTATTTAACCTCAGGCCACTTTGAGTGAAAATCAACAACTACCAGGGAAAATTGACAAGCACTAAGTATAAAATGAAAAGGTCTTGGAATGTTGAGAACTACTTTCACCCAAGGACTCTTGGACCAAGGAATGGTTATGAGGAGTGCAGGCTTAACTTTCAATTAATTTCCACTGCAACTGCACTGGGGACACTCTCTCACCCAATGATCAGCCAGCCTATCAATAACCGGCCACCAAAATTATAATCACAAAACCCCTTCATGGTCAACGTGCCAGGAAGACCTTCATGAACTACTTTAAAAATCTCATCCCTTATCTCATAAGGAGGTACACACTTCCCCATCCTTTAGTAATAGGAAGCGGTTTGACTTGGCCCTTTTTGCAGGGTCATCCCTAAACTTTTTGTCTTCCTCCTGTATTTTGTCTGACCTGTTTTTGTTGATTTTATGACTCTGGGCAATTCACCACCTCTGATCTGTGCTAAAGTGCATACGCTCTCCCTATTGTAAATTGATGTATGAATTTGTGATTCCATGATGGGCTGAATTGATTTACCTGTTGGACCCTAGTACAGTGCACCAGGAGTGCACAGGGCGTGTAAACCAAATGCTACTGGTGGGCTTGCTGCACTGGTTGTGCCTCTCACAGAAGCAGCCTGTAAAAGTATGTCTAAGGCCTGCCATTGCAGAGCCTGTGTGCAGTCTGGTACTACCATGTTGACTGGGCAAGTGCACCCACTTGCCAGTCCCTAAACCTTCCCTTTTCTTCATATCAGACACCCCTATGGTAGGCCCAAGGGAAGGGTGCATTGTAAGTATAAGGCAGGACATGCCCTGGTGTGTGTGGCATGTCCTAATAGTGAATTACAGCCATTTTCGTTTTTCACTATTGCAAGGCTACCTGTTCTCTATAGGCCAGAATTGGCAGTTAGATTATTACATTTTATAATCCTAACTGACTAAAAGAATCTGCAGCAGAGTTCCTTATGTGTCCAGCAATACTACTCTTTTAGTCGTCTAACTATCCAAGCCTGCCTCTGCTAGGTTGTGTATTCCTTGTCTGGAGTTTGAGTGACAGGGCCGGGGGATTCCAGGAGACAGAATGAGTCAGCCCAGTGGTGAATAGAGAGAACTCGTGAATAGAGAGAACCGCATCTAAATGGGAGCGATAAGTTGCACCTGGGACCTGAATAGGACAGTGCCTGTCCCCCACAGTGCAGGCTCCATCCCGTGTGGTGCGTCTGATATCTCTGCCCTGCACTGTGAAAGGAGAGATGCAATCATGCCAACAAAGTGCTCCAGGTCTGTGCTTTCCCTCCACAATGCTGGCTCCACCTCCTGTGGGGCGTCTGATGTTTCTGCGCTGCACTGTGAAAAGGAGTCATGTAAACAGAGTGCTCCAGAACTGGTTTGGACTAGTCAAAGGCCCCTCTGCCCTCAGAGGACAAAGGATTTTGGGGTATAAATATTGGGACCCTGATCCCCAAAAATTAGATCACTTTTGGACTACAAGAAGAAACCTTTGCTGAGGAGAGGAACCTGAAGAAACTGAGGAGAGACTATACCTAAGCTGAAGTGCTGCTTGAGGGATTGGCCTGCAGTGGTTGCCTGACTGCCAAAGGAAGGAGAAAGGAATTTTGTGTGCTTTATTTCAACTTGTGAAGGATCTCCAAGGGCTTGGAAAGAGCGTGCCCCCTGACCGAAGTCTTAGGACCAGTAGACTTCACCAGCCTTTGTGGATTGCTGCTGGGAATGCTGTTTCAGTGGCTACAGAGGCAGGGAGCTGTGACCGATTCTCACGACCGGCACGGTGTCCTGTAGGCACTGCATTGAACAACGTCTGCAACGAACAACGCAAGCTCTGAGCTCAGTGGCTCCGCCCTGACTGCGTCACCGAGTCGTTGCCTGCAGCGCGACTTGTGGACACCGCGACGTGCAATGACTCGCTACACCAAATCAAACTGGTCCGACCAACACGATCACTGATGCTGACTTCGAATCCTGTTAACCCATCGGAGTTGGGCACCGCTCACACACTTCGTGACGCACCGCCCGACTCGTACCGCTGTCCGGACTGATCGACGCCAGCTCCTCTAATCCAGCTCTGTCGCCACACCGCAAGCTGCAAGCACCGCAACTACGCACCGTCTCACCCTGCAACGTACACCTAGGACCCACCGTCTCTGTCAACTGGCCTTTGCCTGCACCGCGTCGAGGGACAACACGTCCTGCAACGCTTTCTTTTCTGCAATGCTGCAAATGCCGGAACCAGCTCGCACGCCCGTACCTGCCGCATCAAGTAAAGGTACAGTGACCGAATCTGTCTACACTTGAGTGGGCCCGTATCAACGCGGTCCGCTGGATTTGTTAGACTCTGTGTTATTTCAGCAACGATGTAGCTGGACAGGGCTACCGACTCGCACAGAACTTTGATTTAATCCTTTTTAACAAAAACTCTTGATTTCTTACAGTATTGTGGATTATTTTTGTCGTTTATGGGCTTGTAGTAACTCTTTATAAAAGATACTTATTATTATAAATATACAACCTGTGTGGTGTCCATTTGTAGTGTTGTCACTTGTTTACTGTATGTGTTCACAAAGGCTTTACACACTGCCTCTGAGATAAGCCTGTCTGCTCCTGCCAAGCCACCAAGGGGGTGAGCAGTGGTTTTAGGAGTGTACCCCCTTACCCTGACTAGACAAGAAGGCCCCTATTTGTCACAAGTACCTACCTGTGCCAACTAGAGACCCCCAATTCTAACAGAAGCCCTCTTCTTCCAGCTTCTCAGCAATTTGGAGGAAGGTTTCTGCTTCAGCTGGTGCTTCTATGGACTGGGCCATCCAATCCTGGGCCAGTATCCAAACAGTTCTGAACATGAGATCCTGCACAATAACTTTACACTGTCCTTCCTCAGCCACCACACTGAATTCCCCTTCGTTGACACCTGACCTGTCACAGAAATAAGGCGGGCAACTAGAGCCAAATTTTCCTTAGAGGGGGATGAAAAATATTTTGGGGGGGGTAATTCTTCCAACCATAGACAGAGTGGCTGTAAGAAGGGGTGAGCACACAACAAAAGCCTCACTTACAAGTAAATGATCTTTTAAAGACCTGTTAATTACTCGGGTGCGGCTGCAATTAAATGCTCGCCAGCCCGTGGAGCTGTCTCCGCCCGGGCTGACACACACGACGAGAGCGGGGTGGGGGAGGGTTGGAGGGGGAGGGGGGCTGAAGCATCCCGTGAGCCCAATGGGTGTTGCACGCCTGAGTAGTAGTGCAGTGTGCTTGTGTTTATCGCGCCCCTGGTTAATGTGGATATTTCTCACTAAGGGCCTTGTACCTAATGTTTAAGTAGGGCATTAATATACTCATTTGCACTAAATGGACGATAAAGCCAGGGAAAACTTGAATCAATGCAGGCCACGGTGCGCACCAATTGGCCTTTGCACTTACAGTAGGTCGCTTTTACAATTTATTTTATTTATTTATTTTTGCCATTTATAAAGCGCGAACAAATACCCGCAGGCGTCTCGGCGCCAAACAATTCGCATAACTTCAGCTCGATATTAAATGCTTCACTGGTTTTTGGTGGATGTTATTGATTAAAAAGCCATGTCTTTAAACTCTTGCGGAACTGGAGAAGTGAGGGGCTTAGCCTGATGTTTAGTGGCAAGGTGTTCCATAGTTTGGGTGCCGCAACTAAAAAGCGGCGGTCGTCCCAGGACACTGTTTTGGAACGTGGGATCACTAGCTGGTTAAGAGTGGTGGAGCGGAGCTGTCTACAAGGTTTGTAGGGTATCAGCTGGTCCTTAAGAAAGTGCGGTCCTTGATCGTTGAGTGCCTTGTACACTATACACAGTGATTTAAACTTAATCCTGTTCCGGATCGTCAGCCAGTGATATTTTTTAATGGTGTCTGATATGGCCGCGAATTTAGGTGTTCCGGAGAGCAGACGTACTGCGGCATTCTGTATTGCCTGTAGCTTCATCGTGACCCTAACCTGAGCATTTAGGAATAGGCCGTTGCAGTAGTCAAGGGACGATAAGACCAAAGAGCTAACCAATGTTTTAGTAGCTGCCTCAGGCAAGAACGGGCGGATTTTCCTAATCATTCTTAGTTTGTGGTGGGCTGTGGTTGCTACTTTGTTTGCGTGATCCATAAAGTTGAGACCCTCATCAAAAATGACTCCCAAGTTCCTGACCTTAGCTGCCGGACTCGGGGGTGCTCCAAAGGCTGGTGGCCACCAGGATGATGACCAAACTGGTGTGAGGGGTCCAAAAATAACTACCTCTGTTTTTTCAGAGTTGAGTTTGAGGCAGTTTGTTGCCATCCACTCTCCAATTTCCAGCATTCCATTTTGGAAGCGTTGTGCCACCTCGCCTCCGTCACCTTTGATGGCCAGTACCAATTGCGTATCGTCCGCGTAGGAGGTTAGGATCATCCCATGTGCTTTGATAACATTAGCAAGGTCCGACACATAGATATTAAATAGGGTCGGACTGAGGGATGAGCCTTGAGGAACCCCGCACGGCAACAAGATCTTAGCAGATTGGTAAGGTCCCAGGGTGACAGCCTGTGTTCTATCTTCCAGGAAAAATGCCAGCAAATCTCTAGCGGTATGGCAGATACCCATCTTTCCGACACGGTCGACCAAGATCTTGTGGTCGACCGTGTCGAAGGCAGCTGATATATCAAGCAGTACCAAAACTGCTGTCCCGCCATGGTCCCGAATTGCTCTGACGTCGTCTGCGGCTTTAATCAGGGCAGTTTCGGTCCCGTGATACTTTCGGAAACCGAATTGTGTATCGTCCAGCAGTCGATGTTTCTCAATGTGCTCCGATAATTGTAGATTCATGGCCTTTTCGCCCACTTTGGCTATAAAAGGGAGGCTTGCTATGGGCCTGTAGTTTTTTAATTTGTTTTTGTCCCGGCTTGGTTTCTTCAATAGAGGTTTCAGCAAAGTGTTTTTTAGAGGGTTAGGATATATCCCAGAGCTCAGTATGGAGTTACAAACTTGTGTGATGACCGGAATGATAGAGTCCATCACTGGTGGGGGGACTGAGAAAGGACAGGGGTCAAGGGCGGGTCCTGTTTTAATTGTGGCGACAATAGACCTTACATGATCGGTTGTAAGTACTTTAAACCTGGTGAAGGCATTTACGGGGTTTGTACTGGAAGAAGGGACGTTCATCGTGGTGGATTTAGAAGTAAAGGCTTGGTATATATCGTCCACTTTGGAGAAAAAGAAGTTGGCCAAGGCGTCACACAATACTTGTGATGGAGGGGGATTAAGATCGGGAACATTACCTGACAATGTTTTTGTAATCTCGTATAATTGCTTGCTTGAGTTTTTTGCTTTGTCAATTTGTTCTGAATAGAATGATTTTTTTTGCCTTTACAATCATTGCTTTATAGGCTGCCAATGATTCTTTGTAACGGATCTTACTCGCTGTATCATACGTTTTCCTCCAATGCCTTTCCCTATTCCTGTTGCATTGTTTTTGTAGTCTTAATTCCTCAGTATACCATGGAGCAGTAGGAGTAGACCTGTTCCTAGATAAGGACTTAATGGGAACTAGAAGATTGGTCGCATGGCCAAGCCAATCCTGGAATTGTTGTGATGCCATGTTAGGATCGGTGGACACCAATGGCCGGGTACTGTCCAACTGTGTTTTTAGATCTAACTGGTTTATATTCTTCCAGTCTTTAAAGGAGCCTAAGCCGGTGGGAGTAACTTTCTTGCTCGAGTGTGCTTTAATTGTCATTTTGCTAAATATAGCATAATGATCGGTCCAAGGCATAGGTAGAATATCTGATATATGCAGACCCTCAACGTTAGAAAATATACCATCTAAGGTATGCCCCGCCGAATGGGTGGCAGAGGCAACCAATTGTCTTAGCCCCAATGTATTCATATCTGTAATAAGGGCTGAAGTGTCCCTATGGTTATTTTGTTCTAAATAAAAATTCATGTCACCCAGCACTGTAAAAGACTCTTCTGTGGCTAGTGATTCCAGTATGGTAGTTAGATTAGCAAAGAAACCTTTCCTTGTTCCTGGGGGTCGGTAGAGAAGTACCCCCTTGAAATTGCAAAGGGCACTGAGCTTAATTCCAAACTGCAGCGCTTCGCATGAGGTGGTTGGAATGGGTGACGTTCTGACTGCGAACCGTTCTCTAGCTATAATGGCCAGCCCCCCATCTCTTTTCCGTGCTCTGTCCTGTCGATGGACTTTATATCCGTTAGGTGCTGCGATCACTAGATCTGGGTCCGACGAGTCATCGGTCCATGTTTCCGTAATAAAGAGGTTGTAATCGATGATAAGGTCCGCTATTTCCTGACTGTGCTTGCACAATGAGCGCGCATTAATAAGAGCCATAACAATGGTAGCTTCATTGAGGTTAGTTTGTGGCTTTGCGTGAGCCTTAAAATTATTTGTTGGTATCGCGTTGTTACAATGTGGACAGAGCATAGTTACTTCATTTAATGCAAGTATAGGGTCAAGCCTTATACAACCGGGAGCAGGCGATGGTCAGAGTTCCATCAGAGAAGTACGGGAGTAGACTAGGTTGTGTTGGGTCAAAGGCCGGCCAGGGGTGCAGGGCGCAGACGGGCTTGCCTTTGGCGCGCCGCCGGTGCGGCCGCTGCGCGGCCGGGAAGGTCTAGTATTTTTATACATGTGTAAGACGGAATTGGAGGAGGGTGGGAGGGTCCAACAACTACACCGCAACCCTTACCTCCCAGCAAGATGGCGGCTGAGGTGGGTCGAGTGAGGTGTCACCGCGTGGAAAAAGGCAGCGCTATGGGCAGGGAGAGCCAGTAAACAGCCTCGGAGCGACGCTAGTCTCGCGCCAAGGTAGGGGGCGATATTTTAAAAAGAGCTATTCAAATATATACAATTTTTAAAAAGACGCTATTCTTAAATCAATAACGTAAATTAAATCCAATGTGAAAGATAGAGCAGAGATCCCCCGGCTTCCGCCTTAGGGGAGAAATACACAAATGTCGCTGAGAGTAGATGCACACCCTTTAAATATCCTGGGAGGGCGGGAGGGTCCAACAACTACACCGCAACCCTTACCTCCCAGCAAAATGGTGGCTGAGGTGGGTCGAGTGAGGTGTCAGCGCGTGGAAAAAGGCAGCGCTGTGGGCAGGGAGAGCCAGTAAATAACCTCAGAGTGATGCTAGTCTTGCGCCGAGGTAGGGGGCGATATTTTAAAAAGAGCTATTAAAATATATACAATTTTTAAAAAGACGTTAGTCTTAAATCAATAACGTAAATTAAATCCAATGTGAAAGATAGAGCAGAGATCCCCCGGCTTCCGCCTCAGGGGAGAAATACACGAATGTCGCGGAGAGTAGATGCACACCCTTTAAATATCCTGGGAGGGCGGGAGGGTCCAACAACTACACCGCAACCCTTACCTCCCAGCAAGATGGCAGCTGAGGTGGGTCGAGTGAGGTGTCAGCGTGTGGAAAAAGGCAGCGCTGTGGGCAGGGAGAGCCAGTAAACAGCCTCAGAGCGATGCTAGTCTCGCGCCGATGTAGGGGGCGATATTTTAAAAAGAGCTATTAAAATATATACCATTTTTAAAAAGACGCTATTCTTAAATCAATAACGTAAATTAAATCCAATGTGAAAGATAGAGCAGAGATCCCCCGGCTTCCGCCTCATGGGAGAAATACACAAATTCTCCCACGGAACAGGAATGTTGTTGCTCTGGCCCTTCCCTGCTCACCGGCCGCATCACGCACATTTAGAAAAATATAAGCACACGCAAGCAAAAAACGTGCACGTGCCCCTGCTCTCCCCGGTGCCCACCCTCACGTTAGGCAGGCAGGGGGCCTGGTGTTGCTCTGGCCGTACCCTGCTAACGGACCGCATCACACATTTAGAAAAATGTAAGCACACACATTTCGAATTATTTAAGCACACACATGCAATAAACTTGCACATGCCGTTTCTCTCCCTGGTGCCCCCCTCACGTTAGGCAAGCGGGGGCCTGGTGTTGCTCTGGCCCTTCCCTGCTCACGGGTCGCATCACGCACATTTAGAAAAATATAAGCACACACATGCAACAAACTTTCGTCCCTGGTAGTAAGCTTAAATAGAAAATTGGAAAGAATAAAGGACCAGGTGTCCCTTGAGTACTCTAAACAATCCCCCTCCTTACACCTGGGTGCCCCTGAGGAAACACAGCCCACATAGGAAACATTATCCTCGCTAGAGATGTGGAGGATTGCACTAGCACAGAGGGCAGCAGATTTACCTTGGATGGTTCAAATGAGGCCTTGGAACACCGGCGATCGATGTCTGGTCATAGTCTCGTCATTGTGGTTGCCTGAAGTGTAGCGAGGTGTGTGGGGCCAGACAAACTCCGGCCAGTATTTTAAATGGGACCTGGCCACACCCGCCAACCTTGCCAACCAATGTGTGTCCCCAAATTTAATGGGGGTGATGCACGTTCCGAGTTGCTTTCCTTCTCGGGCTTAAATTGCAGTTCGGTCTGCAATGCTGTAACTCCATCATGTGGCCAAGTGGTGCAATAGCAAAGAAAATCAGTGATACTCGGTTTAAACCTGGTCAGCTGATTTTCATCCGGTAGGGTACTCTCAAGCAGAGTCGGTTAAACCGAATTCCGGACAGCCTAATTATAGGCTAGTTTGGTTGCAACACAGTGTAGAGCATGTGCCTATCAATGTCATCAGGGGAGGACATGCACCAACAACAGTGCTGACAAGGCAGCAAGGTTAGGGCCCAGTCAGCACCAGGATATTGAGAACAGGCAAAGAACAGTGTAGGGGATAAGCTGAGTTTTAATTAGCATGGTGCTCAAAGGCAACTGACATAATGGTGAACTGGTGAAAAATCAGCTCACTCTCAAGAGGCGCATGAAAAACACTAAATAAACAGTGAGGAACTACTAGAAATTGTGAGATCATGTAACTATAAATGAGTACAGCATATAACATTGTTATTTTTATTTTTTAAACAGTTGCATTGGTATTGGTAACCTCTGCTGTAGAGACAAATGTGACAACTGCAACTTCTATGGGAATTTTCAGTCCCAAACGAAAAGTGAGGAGCGTTATTTTGTATGCAGGAGCCAAGCAGAGTAGCGAAGTGGCAACGAGCAACCAAGTACAATCAAATCAGACGGACTCAGTACTCGTGCGGAGAAAAGGAGAACTAAGAACCCGGCGAGTGAGGGGTTAAGACAAACGCGCGAAGGCAGAAAGCGGCAAAGAGCAAAGCGAGAAGGCACAGAGAAGACCAACAAGCAAAATTGAACTGCCCATTAAAACGAAATGAACGAAAACACAGCAAGAACTTAGAGAGGGGTTAAGAGCAGAAAGGATTGAATGACCAACAGTAGAGTAGAAAAAAAGAAGAGCGACAATTAACGAACTACACTACCAACACCAGAAGCTGCAAACACAATTACGACGGAGAAAAGGTATATGATAAACACTGTGCACAAAAGACCAAATAGAACATCAGATACAAAAAGCAGCAAAGAGAAGAGCCTAAGCCAGAGAGCTGATCTAAGGTCAAACGAAGAGAGCGAAACCAGCTAAAAAGAGAAAGCAACTTTACTAACACCGCTGGGCAAAAACAAGAGATACAAACTCATACAAGTCAAAAGAGGACTAGGAAAAACGGCAGGGAGTGAAGGAAAGCCGACACAACAACGGAAGAAAACCAAACCCAAAGGTATCCCAGATGCCCCTTTCAAACAAAAATCGGACATTAGCAGCACGCTAGACAGTATACTCAAAAAACTTGCAAAAGTCCTCGACTTGGCCAAATCAATGAAAAAAATTACTGACGCCATACAACTCGAACTAGCAGCAGTCAGAGCAGACATCCACAGGCAAACACTGGAATATCAACAGTAGAGCAAAGAGTCAGTGACAAAGAGGATAGGTCACAGCTCACAGGCAAGGCAATTGGTAACATTGCCAAAGCAACAACAGACCTATGCAAGCAAGCAGTAGAATTTGAAGATCGACCAAGAAAGGGGAACATAAGAATTCTGGGTATACCAGAGGGAGAAGAGGATAAAGCTGGATCATGCATAGCAATGCTACAAAACCTCATACCCAAACTAACAAATCTCAAATTAGAAAGTCCCTTCGAGCTAGACAAGGCCTACAGAGTACCGGCCTTCAAACAAACCAACAGATCAGGACCAAGACCGATAATATGCAAACCACTGCGCTAGTACCAAACAGAGGCCATCTTTGGAGCAGAGAGAAAGAACCCGAACCTGCAATGGAATGGAACAAGATTATCCTCACGCAGGACTACTCGAAAACAACAGTAGACATCAGGAAAGGATTCCTGGCACAAAGAGATAAGCTAAGGAAAGAAAACATCAACTACTCCTTCACAAGCCCAGCAAGGATCAGGGTAAACAACAAAGGAACCATGATAACCTTCGAAGACCCAGCTGAACTATCACGATACCTAGCAGTGCCCACATCACAACAAATGGAAACAACAGCAACCTCAAGTAAAAGAAGAGCATCACTGGACCTCCACGATGAAAGGGAATAGACTAGAACAAGACGAGAATACCCGACTGTCACCAACAAAAGGGAAAACTTCCAGCAGACTACCGCAGGGCTACACCTCGCGAAAGAGACAATGTAATGAAACACAAGGCAATGGATCGACTAAAGTGTCAAGAGCACAAGCGCTCGACCGTAACCTGCAACGTAACCTACCTCATAGACTAGATGAACTACCTCAACGGAAAAAAAAACCCAAAGAAAACCTACCACAAGAACTCGCAAGCAGAACTACCGCCTACAACAGCTACTACCTCAGGGAAAAGATAAGAAGAAGCTCAAGAACAACACATGAGAGGGAGAGCATTCTCACACCAACCAAGAACTAAATATATCCTTTAAACATCTATGCTATAGAACTGTTATGATCGGAGGGGCTACCATTCAAAAACGTTATGCTAAATAACTAAGACTAATCAGAGTATTAACCGGAGAGGGGCCTTATGTATGCCCACCAATCTAATGTAATAAGAGAAATATAACTAGACTATACTAAAGTATTAAGCTGTCCCGGAGGGTGGTGGGGCAGGAGGGACCTTGCTGTCGCATGCCTACAGTACGACATACCAGCAGGGGGGAGAGGAGTGGGAGGGGAGGGGCGGGAGGGAGGAGGGGGAAAACGTTTTGTCCTGTTTGTCATGTTCGTCCTGTTTGTCAAGTTTGTCCAGTAAATAGTCCAGGTCCCCATCATACCCTTAGACAGAAAACACTGATCAATATGCAGACTATCATCAACTCACACAGATAGACCGCATGCACTCAATGATCGCTGTAATTATAAGCTGGTAAGACCGTGACATGAACACCGTCACAATAAATAATAAAAACACACTGCTGATTGACCTAAAGATTATCTCTCTCAATGTCAAGGAAGGGCCTGAACCACCCAATCAAAAGGAAAAAATATTAGATTACCTAGCAAAGACTAAGGGTGATATTATCCTTATGCAAGATACAAAACTCTCTATGGAAGACGTGAATAAGCTTAAAGCGAAATGGATAGGCCAGCTAGCCTGCTCACCAGCTATAGGCAAAAAATGAGGAGTAATCACCATAATCAACTCTAAGTCCAAGATAACCATTGAGAGCGCTGAGCATGACGACGAAGGCAGGCTTCTGTGCACCCAACTCAAAAGGGGAGATGAAACAATGTTTGTAACTAACATATATGCACCAAACACAGATGACACAACCTACTGAGAGGGGGTGACAAGAAAACTGGAGGCAAACCAGATGAACGACATGAGCATTGGAGCCGGGGATTTCAACCTAGTCCTAGACCATACCCATGACAGACAATCAGGCTCCCAAACAAGACCTCTAGCCTCCTAAATGTTCTGAAAAATATATGTAACAGGTTTGACCTGCAAGACCCATGTCGCCTACAACACCCAGACACTAGGGACTACACTTTCTACTCCAATCCACACAACTCATACAGCAGAATTGACTACATCCTCATCTCAGGATCACACACACACCTCATAGAGCATACGGATATTGCAGCAAGAATGATCTCAGACCACTCTTGCATTAGTCTACACCTAGCAGGCCGACATAACGACCACAGCACTCGCAGATGGCGGTTCAACAACATAACGATTGCAAAACAAGAAGACAAAAACAAAATTGAGAAAGCAATCGAGGACTACATAAAGGAAAACGATACACCAGACATTGATCCTAAATGCCTATGGGACGTCCTCAAAGCGACCATCAGAGGGACTCTGATAGAAATCAAGGCCAGAAGAGACAGGGAAGCAAGTGGACAGCTAGACAACTTAGAAACAGACATTAAATAACTCGAAACCAAGTATATAGGTGACACCTCAAACTCAGGGATCCTAATAGAACTTACAGGAAAGAAATACGAATTTAACAGGATCCTTAGCGAAAGAGCAGGTCTGTGGATAAGGAAATTCAAACAAATCAACCTCTACGAAGCTAACAAGGCAGGACAAATACTAGCATCATACCTCAAACGCAAACAAAGACAACACTGCATCTCCACAATCACAGACCCGAACAACAAGACTCACACCCGGCACAAAGAAATCCTACACACGTTCATGGAATTCTACAAAGACCTCTACACAAGAGATGAAAGCATTGACCTGGAGGGCAGATCAGCCTACATAGACAGTCTAAACCTACCCAAGATAACGGAAGAGGAAGCCAAAAAACTAGCCCAAGATATAAAAGTGACTTCGCTATATAATCACTAAAAGACAACAAAGCTCCAGGCCCAGATGGATACACAGCACCCTTCTACAAAACGTTCCAAGAACATCTCCTCCCAGCCCTAACCAAAACCTTCAACCATTACGCCAAGGAAGGGATAGTAACAGAAACCATGTCACAAGCCAACATAATTGTCATACCCAAAGAAGGGAAAGACCCACAATGGCCGAAAAACTACCGCCCCACATCACTAATAAACCTAGATTGCAAGTTATATGCCAAAGTACTAGCCACAAGACTAAACAAACTACTACCTCAACTGATTGAAAATACACATGTAGGCTACATGAAAACACGCATGTCCCATGATAACAGAAGACTCCTATGCCAAGTCATAGAACACTCTTCAAATTTGCTCGACCCTGCTGTAGCAATCACGCTAGACACAGAAAAGGCTTTCGACAGAGTATTGTGGCACTTCCTCGAGAAGTGCATGCAGGCATAAAACCTAGGAGACGATTACAAGAAGAAAGTCATGGCACTGTACAAAAACCCCAAAGCACAGATAGCCATTAATGGAGGATCCTCGACCCAATTCAACCTTGAGAGAGGGACAAGACAAGTCTGACCGCTATCCCCGCTACTGTTCCTACTAGCACTCGAACCCCTGATTAGAGACACTCTGGCTAACAGCGACATAACAGGCTTAACAATCAACAATACCACATCCAAACTTGCTGCCTATGCGGATGATGTACTCATAATAACGGACAACCCAGACCAATCCATACCGGCACTCATGCAAACAATTGAAACATACGCCAGCCGCTCAGGCTACAAACTCAATAGAGAGAACACCAAGGAGTATAGAGGGAAAGACAACTACGGCGCCCTCCACTCAATATATCATTGCACAATTATTGCCATAGTGTCTGAGGCATTTCTCATTGCTTAATCTGTAAACAATACTGGATGGATCTCATACCATCCAAGAGCATTAAGAGACAACCTCCCGGTGGGGCAATTCTTGAGGTACAGGAGAAATTGCTCCTCCACGGAAACATATAAGGAACAAGCAGATGCACTTAGTGAGAAGTTAGAAGCCCGTAATTATCCACGCAGAGTCATCAAACAGGCCAAGAAAAGGGCCTTGAACACACCGAGATCTGTTCTGTTGGAGCCCCACGAAAAAGAAAAAAAGGAATGCCTACCGGTAGTTATGACCTATGACCCTATGGCTACTAAAATCCGGCAGTCGATCAGAAAGCACTGGTCCTTACTGTCTACAGCAAACTTCAAGATGCCACCACCGCGCTTTGCTTTTAGAAGAGCTGGAAATTTAAAAGATAAATTAGTGCACACTAGGGTAAATGCAAGTTCAGAAACAGAGACAACGACGGTCCCCAAAGGACATTTCCCATGTGGAAATTGCTCAGTGTGCCCCCTCACGAAGAAGACCACCACCGTAACTTTGCAATCTGGAAAGAACTGGTCACTGAACCACTTCAGTAATTGCAACACTACCAATGTAGTATACAGACTGAAATGTGAATGTGGGTTGGAGTACATTGGACTCACTACACGCAAGATCAAGTTACGCATCCAAGAACATACAATCCCAATTAGGAGTGGCAAATTGACAACGAAACTAGTGCAACATTGTCATCGCAATAAACATATGTTCACGTGGGTGGTACTGGAAAGAGTGATGGGAGATGTCCAAACTATGGAGAGACGCCTGGTAATAAAAGAAGCACGATGGATATACCAGGAACAAAGTGAACAGAAAGGGCTGAACGAACTACTAGAGTGGAACAAATTGCGTTAAAATACGCGTGTGGATGTTCTTTTGCACAGTGGTTAAGGATTAATTGTGGGTGCAGGAAAATATCACAGCCCTCCTGTGAATTACTGGGATAGTTGGTACACATTAGAACAGAGCCGTGGTTTCACAGATCCAATATGCTCAACCAAAGGGGTGATGCAATGAGAATATATAAATAATGTTGTGGGATCAGTATATTGGATGTACCAACTTGTTGAATTAATTAATTTAGTTAATTTTTAATTTCATTAATTTTCAACCTTTGAAATTGTATAGAATATTATTTTAGGGGTGGTTAGATTGTGAAGTTTTGTCACATATAAGTTGTGTCCATTGCACCATTCACTGTCTTTTCACCCTGGGTTTAGACACGTTTCCGTTTAGGCTTGATGGCACCGATGATGAGAACAGGGCCAACCTGGTGAGTACCAGCCAGGGGTCCCATTGGTGGTGCGCCCGTGAGGTGCCATCTCGCCTTCCCCACCTTTTTTCATTTTGTTAAATGTTTGTGGGTCATGTGCTGTCTCAATGTATGTGGATCAGAGAGGGGCTATTTTATTAAGGCATCAGTCTGATACAATTTGAAAGTCTCTAAAGATTAGAGTTTTCCTGGAATGACCTGAGATCCATCCAGTATTGTTTACAGATTAAGCAATAAGAAATGCCTCAGACACTATGGCAATAATTGTGCAATGGTTACAAACTCAATAGAGACAAATCAGAATGCATGCCCTTCAACATACACACAACTAGAGAAGTAATGGGGTCCTCGGGCCTGGCCTGGCAACCCGAGGCTGTCAAATACCTGGGCATCCAATTTAGAAGAAGCCTAAGAAGTACCCTAGAACTGAATGAGAAAACAACGCTGAGAAAGATAAAGGAGCTACTAGACACTTGGTCAACGAAGTTCATCACATGGTGGGGCAGAATGGACACTGTAAAGATGATGGTAACCCCTATAGTTAACTATCTGACAGATGTGCTACCCCTGGCTCTTACAGAAGACTTCCACAGGAAGATAGACCAAATGCTTAACAAATGTATATGGATGGAAAATAAAGCCAGAATAGGTCTCCAAAAGCTGAGACTGGAGATAGAAAATGGGCGGACTCAATGTAGCGGATCTGAAAACATTTCAACGAGCCTTCATAGCCAGACAGGGGATGCACTGGTTGCTCCCAAAACAGCAATACACGCCGACATGGCTCTCCATAGAGAAAGCCATTCTAAACAACACAGACCCACTGACACTCCTCACATCCAACAAACAAGCACTCAAAAACAACCCGATCCTCAGGATCACAAGGTACGCGCTGCTCAAGGTAGATCGTAAACTCGAAGTCAGCATCAAGAACTCGCAATGGGAAACACTCTGGTCAAACCCCAAGATTAAATACAGAGGAAAACCACTCGACATAGAGTCATGGAGGAAGGTAGAAATCCTGTACCCAGCTCATCTGGAAGCAGAAGCAGAAGGGAAACCACACACTTATAACAGACATGACCTCCCTGACATAGAACTAAACAATTTCCTGGCAATCAAAACAGACTTAACAAAGTCAAAACTACACAAACAGAAACCATCAATCTTTCAGTTTATGGAGACCATATATAAGACAGGGCACCAAGTCTCGCTCCTATACAAACTTCTCCGACCTGTCTCTACCAAACTTAATGCTAAAAACACTGACTACTGGGAAACTCAAATAGGATCCAAACTTACAGAACAGGAACTAGAAACCCTCTGGGCATCCCCATAGAAAAATATGATATCCCCAGTGCTGGCACAGACTAAATTCTGGATACTCCACCAGGGCCGGCTTTAGGCATGTGCAAAGTGTGCACCTGCACAGGGCCGCCAAACCCCAGGGGCCACCACGAGGAATCGGATACATACATATTTGTGGTGGCCCCTGGCAGGGATTTGGCTGCCTCCCCGGCTTCCACTATTACTAACTTCCAAAGCCCTGAGTCACCTCCCCCTCCCCTCCCCTCCTCCCTTTCACTGCCTGGCCCCTGGCTCTGCACCAACCTGTGTTCCTCATTCCTGATTGGCAGTCAGCACGGCGCCGGGGTGTTTCAATCAATCAATGTCACCAAGGGCGGCGGTTGCGGCTGAGAGACGCCGGAAGCCAAGGATAGAGTAATCTGCGCACTGCAGACTCAACCTCCTCATACTGCTTCCCGCGTGCGTCGTGGTGGCGTATGTCAGTCTGCATTTCTGGTGGTGGTGGTCGGACTAAGCTGAGCTGTCCTGCTTCAGAAACAAAGTAAAGTCTGAACGCACCTGGCATCAGTTGCAGAGGCAGTTCTGAATGTAGATTCTGCTGTAGTCACACAATGTGTCACTCTGACCCTGGGTGGGAGTAGTACTGTCCTATCCGGCGCGTGCCTGCCCTGGGTCTGATGGAAGGCCGAGGGAAGGCCACCCGCATAATAGATCACGTCCAATGCCTATGCCTTCCAGTGTTCATAGCGGCGCAATAGTATAGGGTGGTGTGTTTTTAGTTTCAAATATTATACTGCAGCAGGTTACCGTCGAAGGCCTCAAACACGCGTCGCTGTTTGAGAGCAGGAGACCGAAGGCCAGAGGGCTGTGACGTCGAGCGAGAGCAGGATGCACTGCTGGTTCATCATCTGGATGATAAGATGGCGCGCTATTTTTATTTTACTGATGGTGTTTTAGCCCTGCTCTATCTCCATAAGACACGTATAACCAGGGGGTGCTATTTTTTTTTTATAATGATAGTTGTTTGATTACAGGTTCATTTCAATACGGCACACCCTTAAAACAACACTATTAGAAAGTATACATTTATAAAGGCTATGAAATCTCCTAAAAATACACTTACTCTCAGTTAGCTGAAATAAAATAATAAAATAACATCACATGCCAGTAACATTATAGGAATCAATCACTCTGCAATAGTCTAACACCAGTAACGTAGTCCAGTTACAAAATGTATTTGTATAGCGCTTCATATCTCTCGCGAGGAGCCAGGGCGAATTGCTTCTCGAGCACCACGCTAAACCATGAGAGAGTGCTTGGTTGGAATGGTGATGTTTTTGCAGTGGCTTTTCTGATCTCAGAAAGCCCTGGCATTCTTTTTTCTGCTGGTCCAATCTGGGTAGGGCATGTTGTTGGTTTGCTCAGGTTACAGGCTGTCTCAGTATAAGTATCCGGCACCTGCTCTCGTATCATTAATAATAGGGGCTTCAGGGGCTGGCTGTATGTTGTATGTGGGTGTGTGTGTGCAAGAGCTCATTTGTGTTCCTTTCCTTTGCATGCTTATTGTTGTATGTGTGTATGCGTGAACTGGGTGCTTGCTTGGTGTGTGCGTTCGTGTATGTTCAGTGCGGTTTTTGATTATATCTGTGCGTGTTGCGTGTTTGCTTTGAGCGCGTGCCCCTGTTTGTCCCGTGCGTGTTTGTAGCTATATATCTATAGGTGTCTGTGATATGTCCATGTTTTCTTGATGTGTTTGCGTTTGTGTAGGAGGGCGTGTGTGACAGAGAGAGTGTGTCTAGGTGAAAATGCAGCCCCATTGCCCCATGTGCAGGTCTGGAAGAACGTTTGTCTAACATTAAAATGTCCACGGACAAGCGGCTAACATCAGTGTAGGAAGTGCCAATCGGCATCTTCCTATTTAGTGTATATTTATGTTTCGATAGGTCGGACTAATAAAGCATTTCACCAGGTGCCTAATATGCAGAAAATCTATAAAGGACATCTTCCAAGTGAGTTCTCAAAGGCACTGCTGGACAGAGGGCTGCTGACCAATAAACTCGAAGTTAAATGTCGGGCAGACTGTGGCGACTTTTCCATATGAAGAGATGGAAACGCATTACCGGCGTGTCACCCCGGTGCCTCGGTGCTCACCGTCTTCCGTGCACTCCCACTCCATCTGACAGCCAGGCGCCCTGGAGCCCCCACTAGGACCTCTTAGAGTTGGCCAATGTGGTGCATAATGGTGGTAATTTCTGAAGCTTTTCCTGGAACTGGCCTCATTCTTGTTTTTTACGTGGATCGTTTTTAAGCAGTGTGTTTTGTTCTGACTTCACATTTGTTTGGGTTTGCAGAGATAAGATGCAAGGCTAGTTCTGTATCCTTATTTTGGAAATAATTTCAGATGGTCATTCATGATTTGTATCTCACTTGGCAAGGTGTTCCAGAGCTTTTCCACCTACACTAAGAATGTTTTTATCTCAAAAGATGTTTTCTTGTTGGATGGCATGATTACACAAGATGATAGTCTTGAGAGGAGTGTTCTACTCTGTTTATCTGTGAAATGTAGCCAGCACATACAACAGATGTTTCACTTAGATGGCTTTGTGGGAGATACCAATGCTTTCAAGGCACAATATCTTGCTACAAGTAGCTAGTGCATAATAGATCATGTCCAATGCCTTCCAGTGTTCATAGCGGCCGGCACAATAGTATAGGGTGATGTGTCTTTCAAATATTATACAGCAGCAGCTTAAAATGCGGGAGAGAAATCAATTACCGTATATGTGCAGTGTCTCTTCTAACAAAGTCGTCAAAGTTAAACTATGCCCAGAATGTTATAAAGGTACTAATTTTAAGATTGCTACATACTCCGCCCCGCCCAGACCCCCTCTTCCGGGGTCCCCTACCTATGCTCCCTGCACAGGGCCACCATGAGCCTAGAGCCGGCCCTGACTCCACCAAGCACACTGGACACCAGCCCGCCTCGCTTCGATTGGCCTAAGGGATAATGATAGCTGCTGGAACTGCGACACAGAAAGGGGGGACCTGGAGCACCTCATCTTTCGCTGCACTAAGGTTAAAAACTTCTGAAAGAAGGTGCTAGACTTCACAAACAGAACTTTAGGATGCAGTTTAAAACAAACATTTGCCACAACTGTCACAGCACACATTACATCAGACATCACCACTCAAGAGGAAAGATACCTCCTAGACTTCCTCCTCACATCAGCAGTCAAAACAGTACTAACCAAATAGAAGGACACCTCCAAAGCCACGTTCAAGGGGTGGCTGAAGTGGGTGACCTTCCTTAGAGGAGCTGATAACACTGTACTCAGACACACACCCTGGAGGCACCCCAACAGAGGAATGTGGTCAAAAGTAGACAAATTCCTAAACACTTACAATCCCCCATAGCCAACGACCAATCCAGCTCAACTCAACCTCAAAGATTGATCCAGGGCTCTGTCACAAAAACAACCGCCACTCACATTTATGTTTTATGTACTAACCAAGCAGGCGCCAATCGCAACAGACTATGTGTTTTATGTTATAAGTGGGCCAGTCTATCCGGGGCGAACAAACAAAGACTGATAAATGAACCACTGCTGCCCTACATGACCATCGACGATATGCTGTTCGTATGTATTTTATTGTATGTAACTTGTAAATACCAATAAAAATATATTTTTTTTTTAAATCATTTAAAAGCAGAAATCTTAGGGAACCTATTTGTAGCAAGGTTGTATGTCAGAATAGTGTGCCCTAAATATATTTTTTAATTATATCACTCAAGTAGATGTTGATTTTATATTGCTAACTGAAATGGGGAAATATTTTTGTAAACAATATTCTGGACAAAATATATATTTTTTAGATGATATTTAGAACACGATAATCTAGTACCATAAAGTGGACCCTGTAGTTAACAGGTCAAAAAGTAAAAGGTAATCATCTGTAAGTGATACCTATATTTCAGTGTTGGCAGGGGAGAACCTATATTTCTTCATGTCAGACTGCATCCATACTTCATACTTGTAAAAGGAAAACCTCTAGGTCATCGTGCCAGCTGAACTCTATAGTTCAACATGTCAAAAGAGAACCCAATTTTGATCATGTCCTATTGTTCACCATGTCCGACAGTACCTCCTAGGTCATCATGTCGAAAGTGATTCAAGAGTTGATAGTTACAAGAACGACCTCCATACCTAATCGAGTCAAAGGGTAGGCCCTAATATATTATGTCAAAGAAAACACACCATTCATTTTATCAAGGGGTACACCATAGTCAATTATGTCACTTATGTCATGTCCAATATGACCCCATTGCTCATCTTGTCAAAGGAATTGCCAAAGATAATCTCTTCAAAGGGATTGACATTTTCACCTTTTTAAAGTGAAACCAAAAATTTATAATCTCAGTTGTGACCTCAAACGTCATAGTTCATCAAGCCAATGGGAACCCCAGAGTTGGCCCTCAAAAAGGGAATCCCCTAATTCATAAGGCTAGCCTTTATTTAATAGGACTGTCCTTGAGAAGGTAGCAGACTTAGAAAGAAAAATATTTGTTTGTGATCCCTTCAACTGAGTGCTGCTACAATGGTGCAAATTCACCTCTACCATTACTGGAGCACAATGCCATAGTCAGGCTTCGATACAAGAGTACAGTAGACTTTGATGGCAATCTACCATGCTTCTCAGAACACGGTTCTTCTAGTATGCATACAAATACTAAAAGAAGAACGATAGAAGAGGGAATGAGAAAGAAAGAAGAAGCAAGGACTTTTTGCTTCGTCATGAAAGATCACCTTTAGTTGAGTCTTTTTGAGAAGGTAATAACTTTGACTGGTATCTGCACCTACACAATATGGGTCACATGTACGATCTCCCGATTTTGCAACTTCCTAATTGTGACTTTATGTGACTCTCAATTAGGAAGTTGCAAAATCGTATCTACGGTCCCATGCGGCCCGATTTTGCACCTCAGTAAAGAGTCGCATCACAAAATAGGACATCGCAAATTGCGAGTTCCTATTCGCTCACAATTCACAAATGCACTCACAAATAGCAATTGTGATCGCATTCTAAAAAAATTGCCTTTCTACTTCTTGGGTCAGGTGAAGGACCCCAAACACAGGAAGTGCTGTCCAGGAGATGCCCGGAGAGGAAGTACAGTGAGGAGGAGAGGACTGCAGCACCTCCAAAAAGAGCTGAGGAGCCCAAAATTCAGCAAAAGCACCACCAGAAATGGCCAGCCAACAGGGAAAGCATGAAGCAGGGCAGAGAAAAAGAAAAGTAAAGTTTTCTGAAAAAGAACTCGAAATTTTGACGGAAGAGTGCTGCGATAATCATGACCAGCTTTTTGGTCGTACCTCCATGACTGTGCCAGAGACACAGAAAATAAAAATATAGAAGAATATTCAGCAGAAGATTAATGCTGTTGGAGTGGCAGAATGCTCAGTTGAGGAAATCAAAAAGACGTGGTATGACCTGGGGTCTCGTGCCATGGAAAGGGTGGCAACATGCATTCAGGACTCTTGTCCCACAATTGCACCTCCACCCTCAACAACAGAGGCAAAGATGGAGATGACCCTTCAGCCAAAGGCAGTAGTGGGATTTGGGACCCTGCACATGTCTGCCCCTCCACTATCACTGAGAAAGTGCGAAACGTCTACTATGCCACATTTTCAGCCCTTAAACCCGGTGTCTAAATGCATGTAACACAGACATATCTGGATGGTCCATGTACATGTAGAAAAAACCACCCATAGTGCATTAGGGGAAAAGTAGACATAAACAGTGTATTCAGTGTCAGAAAAGTGTAGAATATCCAATCCAATTAGATACACCTGAGGAAGTACTCAAAAGTTTGGAAGATGAAGGAGAAGACCAGGGCCAGATGGAGGAAGTGCCAAGTGGAGTGCCTGAGTGTGTACCTAACCATCCACAACACCAGTCCAACACTGTGTCCATCCCCCCACAGCCAGCAACAGTAGAGAGGCAGGATACAAGACAGCCATTCATTCCTAGCCACTATCCAATCAGCAGATTCGGACAAAACTGCTTCACTCTACATAGGCGTAGGTGCCATCAGACAAGGCAGGCGTTTGGGTCCCAGGCGACGTCTGTCCAACAGGCAGTATATGGCGGGCTGGGAGCTGGAGGAGGAGATGCTGCAGTTTCAGCGCCTACAGTAAAATCAAATGCGGTTGATTAACTAAGATTCGAAAAAGGGCTTCCACAGATTGACACAGCATTTGGCAGAGAATCAGCCCTGCATAGACTCCTAAATGAATGCACTAACGCGCTGTTAGTCAACTCTGAGCCGAGCTGTCAGGGGAAAGGAACCTGGAATGCACACAGAGAGGAGCAGAGGTGCCAAGATGGATGCCTTGATATGGACCATAGGGAGGTTTGCACAGGCTACTACTACCCTGTCGAAGCACACGGTCGTCCTACATTGTGGGGATTTTCCCCAACAGTGAGGATGTCTCCTGGGGCCTTGCCCAGATGACAGCAGCGGTGGATGCCACCCAGACTGCCCACATTGCCAGCTGAGTGGGTGCTGAAGCTCCAGACAGTGGTGTTGCAAGCCAAAGCAGCGTATCAGCCTCAGGTGTCTGTATGCTGCGACAGAGTAGCTGCTGCACTCCACCACCTCCTCATGGCACCATCTTGCATACTGGACACGGTTGAAAGAAATTAGTGTGGGTGAAAATCATGCATTGCTTTTTCTGTTTCTCACTTTCAGTTGTATATATATATATATGCTTATGTGTGACAGACCGGTTGTCTGTCAATGTTTTCTGAACATGCCATTAAGGGAAGCTTAATTTTGAGCAACCAATTACTTGTGGCGTTTTCTGACAGCATTGTGTATATGGACATGTCTTAATGTGTAAAGTAATGTCTAGCTAAGTGGTCCCTGACCCTTCTCCCCTCAGCTGCTCTGCTTGCCTTGGTTGGCTGCCGGGACAGGATTCTCATCCTCGGAGTCCAATCCAGTCACCTCAATGGTAAGCCTCCCCTGCAGACAATGTTGTGGAGAATTGCCCAGGCTGCAACAATCTTGCAAGCAGTCTAAGGCGCATACTGCAAGTCTCTCCCACTCATGTGCAGGCACCTGAGGCAGGATTTAAGGAGCCCAAATGTCTGCTCCATCACCAACCTGGTGCACCTATGTGCCGTGTTATACCGCCTTTCATTTGGGTTGTTGGGAGACAAGTAGGGTGTGAGGATGTATGGCCTCAGGGCACAGGTGAGGCCCATACAGATAAGAGCGGCAGGGCTGGGTTCGGGGAAGATTCAACACACAACCCAGAGAGAAAATTCAATAAATAATTCATTTTCCCTCATCATCATCTGTTGAAATCCCCCCCACCCGGCCCCACCACCCCACCACTCTTACCTGCATGGGCCACGGCTGTCAGGGCACCTGCACTGTCACTAACAAAGCAAGTATATGTGTGAGACAAAATACAAGGAGCAATGATTGGGCAATAACATATAAATATTAGCATTACTTTCCAGGACCTAGTAGACAACCTTCATCAAACTCCCCTCTTCCCAGTCCTTGGCGAATTCCACAGTGCATAAACATGTAGGAGTCATGGGTACTCGCTGGATATTGTGCCACGTTATCTGAGATTATTTTGTGTGCATTGCTGACAACTTGAATGTTCAGGGAATATGTGTTACTGCTGTTCCTGAATAAGTATTCCAGGTGGGATGAGGGACCCAGGGGCACATGGATCCCATCTATATACCCTATGATCTAGGGGAATCTGGCCACGCAGTAGAATTGCATTGTTGCACTGCGTGCTGCTTTCAAGGTGCAACTTTAAGGTTGCTATTAGCTCCAAAATACTATTGATACTCAGCCTGTATTGTAAATATATCTCTTCCTCTGTATTCTCGAACATGGTCAGCCTGACTCGGAATACCCTCATTTGTCATTGCCTCCTCTGCTGAGCAGCCCGTATGTACATACTCCATGCTATCATGTACAGGACAGTCATTGTGTAAGTCCCCGATTTCTAGGGCTGTATTTATACTTCGGGCACTGTTACCATCTGATTGGTAAATTGCATGTGCAAACGAGTAATTTTGCGACTATTCGCAATTTGCTACAAGCTTGTACATGCAATTAAGGATTTCCTAACTGAGTTTTGCAAATTCTGTTTTTGAAAAATACAGATTTGAAAATCAAATCAAATCGCTATTCTCGCATTGCGAATACTTGTCATACATCGTGTATGGCCATTTTTGCACTTGCAAAATGATTTACAACAGAGTGTTAAGGGGCAACGTTCTTCAAAAGGACCTGCATCTATCACCTCTTCAAACCTCAAGCAACTTCAATGTACAGTTTCTCAAGCTATTTTATTTATTTATTTAATGAGTTTTATATAGCACTGGCTAGACCCGGGGGTATCAGAGCGCTTTACATGAGATTCAACAATGTTACAGAGTTACTTCAGTTACAATTACATTTGTTACAGACAAAAACATTTAGAGAGCATAGAAGACTAGGAAATGGAGTGAAGGAAGGGTAAGGGGTAGGGTAGAAGGGGTAGGAGGGAGATACAACAGAGAGACGAAGGGAAAGTCTGCCCAAGGTACGGCTGGGTAGGTGAGGGCCGAGGGGGAAGTCCACAGCCCATCTCCTCAATAGCTATCCAGTAGCTCCACCCGGAATTGGCCAAATGGCTAGGTCTCCATGTAAAAACATTTAAAGAGCATAGAAGATGAGATGAAAGGAGCAAAGAGGGGAAGGGGTTAGGGTAAAGAGGTGAGAGGGAGGTATGACGGAGAGACGAAGTAAAGACTGTCCAAAGTCCGGCTGGGTAGGTGAAGGTCGAGGGGAAGTCCACAACCCACCTCCTCTATAGCTATCAGGTAGCTCCACCGGGCCTCGGTCAGATAGCTAGGTCTCCGTGGTCGGAGGTAATTTCAGCAGGTTCTACGTCTTGATGGGGGATAAGTGAAGGTCATTTCGATGTCCGTTTTTTGTCCTAGAGTAATAGCACAACATGGCAGGGTTCACTGTGTCAGCCATCTTGTGGTCATGCAAGGGAATTTTGACCTTGATGTTACATTCGGCCAGTCCCCATTATTACATGGGACCAAACTAGGCGCCAGCAAGTCCTCCAAGCTCCCATTGTGATCACTAGATGCACCGCTCTGCTCACCCGCTCCCCGCCTCCAAAGCGCATCAGCTGTATATCTGTGGAATCATATGCTCGGGCGTTTGATTTGGCCATCCAAGATTCATGTGGTAGTGTGCGGTCGTGCTCCGGAGCTCTAAGCTCTTGCGGCCATCAAGATTAGGCTCCTCCCACTGATTTGGCATGCAGAAGTAACCATATGACCAAAAATGCTGTGTCACCAAAACTAATGGCAGTAAAGATCCTCAGACAATGCTGGCTATCTGATGGATAGGTTCAGTTCACAACGGTTGGAGACTGACTTGGGTGGCAATAAATTGCAGTGGTGCCAGAAGAGTGCAAAGCAGGCTGCAGCTATAAGTGAACTTGGGCGTCATATTAGGGTCAGGCCACACGCAGTGAGAGGACGCCGGGTGATAAAACTAGTTGTACATGAGAATTCTCTGTGTCCCCCAGCGCTTGCCACTTTAAAAGTCAGTGTTGAGTTGATTAAATCTACGGCAAGACTCTCTAGGCGAAGGTTGAAGCGTTCGTAGTATCCCGTCAATCGGCCGCCATCTTAGGGTCAGGTTGCATCGAAAACTTCCCTCGCAACTTAAAGCATCTTTCAAACTGCAGCAAAGGTGATTTTACCATATCAGAGGTAAATTTTAGGGTACGGATGTTGGACTCTCATCGCGGCAGCAGAGGGTTGAATTGCCACAAGGTCCGCGGGTGAGTTCACACCACGGGTGCAGTGCGGACTGACCCCCCCAGGAACACGAGCAGCGGCGGTAGGATTTCGGGCGCTGCAAAACCAGCAGAGTGCAGCTCATCAGGCAGGTGAGCTCCGGTGCCGAGTCACAAGGCACTTAGCTTGGTGGGCGGGTGTTGCTTGCAGGGCTCAGGCTGCAGGTCGTTATGGGTTTTAGGGTGAGAGGGAGTCATTAGGACAGGCTCAGCAGAGTAGGACTGGCAGTTGTCAAAGGCTCGCGCCCGCCCTTTTTGGTAGCCCGATGGCGGCACTCTCAAAGTGCTGCAACTCGGTCTCTGAGTGGTTTACAGCAGATTGTAGCATCTCAGATAGTAGAGGAGAGGTTCCGATCCTTTCATAGTGCTTTTTCAGTGTATTACCGGCACATCAGAGGAGGATTATGATGTTTAAGGCTCTGGGAGATCGAAAGGGGGATTTAATTGACAAATGATTTGATCTTTCGGTAAATACGCTAGTTTCTTTGGCAGTTTTCCAACTCCAGTTATGGCTAAGCTAAGCATCTACCTTCAACTGGCATCCTTGATCCCACCAGTGACCTCCCATCGGTCGCCCACTGCAGTCCGCCAGTTGCTCCTGTACGTCTGGGGAAGTGCTACTTCAGGAGCTGCCTATCCTGTCTTGGGCGTCTACTCCCCACTACCTCATCTCATCCTGTGCTGTGCCATCATCTGCATTTTGTGCTGTGCCTTCATCGAGGGTAAGCCTGTTTTTCTGTCTTCAGTGTCACACATGAATTCTACACTGTCTGTTGAAGAAGTGTGTCATGTGTGCCCATGCCAAGGTGTCTATGAAGGAGCCGCTTCTATTGCCTGTCTCTGCTGCCTAGAGAGCGCGTGCTTGGGGAGTGCCTCAGCAGTCTCCACGAGAGATTTCTATTACTTAAACTGGTCTGCTTTCCCTACAGTGTCTCAACAATTTCTACAAGAGCTCAAAGCACGTCATGCTGTTCTTAACGCATCTCTACAATTTCTACAGAAGCTCATAGCACAGTATACAGTTCATACAGGATCAACAAAAGCCACTGTCTTTCTATTGATTGCTACTCCATTTCTTACAAGAGTTTCTGTACCAGTGCTACGATTTTTTGTTTGCCTTTGAGCCACCCCAAGGTACTGTGTTTTCATTTTGGTTAAATTAATTATTTAACTGTTTAACTGTCATGCTGTGTCTACAAAAACTGTGCGTGAGCGCGTTAAGCTTACCTGATTGTGTTGTCTGGTGCTGGAGCTCCGTGTGCTCTTTGATGCTCCTGGAATCTTCACTGCTTCTACCATGCTTACTCATGTCTGTCCTGCACCAACGTGTCAAGAGCCATCCAGTGCAGCTTGGGATGCGTGCCGCACTTTTGTGGATGGAAAGGTATGCTGATGCGAAGGGAGCCTGTACACCAGGGGTACTCGTAGTACTTTCCATAGTACGGCCCGCGGGCTGGCAGCGGCCTAAGCCTTCCGTGGCGGCCCGCGGACCATGAGACGTCTTACCCGTGTTTTCAAAGAGTGTCTGCAAACACTCTGCGGCTCTGTGGGTGCCGGGCGAATCATTCCAGGGAGGCCAGAGTGGAGCTGCAGGGGCGCTAAGAGGAGGTGAAATACAGCAAATCCCCATTCACATGCAAATGGTCTTTTTAAAGACCTGTGAAGTGCTCGGGTGTGGGCTGTTTGTCTGTGCGCGCTGGGCAACCTGGCTGGGGAAGCTGTCTCAGCCCAGTGACACACAGGCAGGGTGGGGTGACAGAGGGTGACAGAGGTAGGTATAGGGACAAAGACATAGGGAGGGAGGGAGAGGGAGGGAGGGAAAGGGAGGTAGGGAAAGGGAGAGAAGACAGAGACAGAGGGAGAGGGAGGGAAAGGGAGACCGAGAAATGGTGACAGAAAAAGGGAGACAGACAGAGAGAGGAGGGTGACAGAGGGAGAGAGACGGAGTGAGGAAAGGCAGTGAGGGAATGGGAATGAGGGAAGGGGTGTGAGGGAGGGGGTGAGGGAGGGAGTGAGGAAAGGGGAATGAGGGAGTGAGGGAAGGGAGTGAGGGAAGGGGTGAGGGACGGAGTGAGGGAAGGGGCATAAGAGAGGGAGTGAGGGAGTGAGGGAAGGGGGTGAGGGAAGGGGAGTGCGGGAAGGGGGTGAGGGAAGGGAGTGAGGGAAGGGATTGAGGGAGGGAGTGAGAGAAGGGACGGGAGGGAGTGAGGGAAGGGAATGAGGGAGTGAGGGGAGGGGAGTGAGGGAAGGGGAGTGAGGGTGTGAGTGAAGGGGAGTAAGGGAGGGGGTGGGGGAGGGAGTGAGGGAAGGGGAGTGAGGGAGGGAGTGAGGGAAGGGGAGTGAGGGAGGGAGTGAGGGAAGGGGAGTGAGAGAAGGGAGTGAGGGAATGGTGTGAGGGAAGGGAGTGAGGGAAGGAGTGAAGGAAGGGGATGAGGGGAGATAGTGAGGGAAGGGTTGAGGGAGGTGGTGAGGGAAGGGGAGTGAGGGAGTGAGGGAAGGGGAGTGAGGGAAGGGGAGTGAAGGAAGGGGAGTGAGGGAAGGGAGTGAGGGAAGGGATTGAGGGAGGGAGTGAGAGAAGGGACGGGAGGGAGTGAGGGAAGGGAATGAGGGAGTGAGGGGAGGGGAGTGAGGGAAGGGGAGTGAGGGAGTGAGTGAAGGGGAGTAAGGGAGGGGGTGGGGGAGGGGGGAGGGAAGGGGAGTGAGGGAGGGAGTGAGGGAAGGGGAGTGAGGGAGGGAGTGAGGGAAGGGTAGTGAGGGAAGGGAGTGAGGGAATGGTGTGAGGGAAGGGAGTGAGGGAAGGAGTGAGGGAAGGGGATGAGGGGAGATAGTGAGGGAAGGGTTGAGGGAGGTGGTGAGGGAAGGGGAGTTAGGGAGTGAGGGAAGGGGAGTGAGGGAAGGGGAGTGAAGGAAGGGGAGTGAGGGAAGGGGAGAGCGGGAAGGGGAGGGGAGGGAGGGAGAGAGGGGAGTGAGGGAGGGAGTGAGGGAAGGGAGTGAGGGAGTGAGGAAGGGGTGTGAGGGAGGGAGTGAGGGAAGGGAAGTGAGGGGAGTGAGGGTGAGGGAGGGAAGGAGAGGAAAGGAGAGGGAAGGGAGAGGGAGGAAGAGGGGGAGAAGGAAGGAGAGGGAGGGAGAGGGAAGGAGAGGGGAGGAGATAGGGAGAGGGAGTGAGACAGTCAGGATGAGGGATAGATAGGGAGAGAGAAGGAGTGAGAGGAAGTGAGACAGTCAGAGTGAGTGAGACAGAGGGAGACAGGGGAGGGAGAGAAGGAGATAGAGGATGGAGGGAGGGAGGCAGAGAAAGAGAGATAGAGAAAGGGAGAGAGGGAGAGAGAGAGAGAGAGAGGGAGAGAGAGAGAGAGAGAGAGAGAGAGAGAGAGAGAGAGGTGTGTATGCCGGGTCTGATAGCTCAGTGGACGAAGGCGTCTGCTGCAGGGACCTGTGTTCAACCTCATGGTCACAGTTTTTTTTGTTGCTCTAGCCCCTCCCCCTCCCCCACTGACCCCGCCCCCACCGGTGCGACCCTCGGACACAAACCGAACTGTAAATTTGGCCTCCGAGAGAAAGTTTGGGAGTACCCATGCTTTACACCTACAGCGTTTTTCAGTTGTTCCAGTTTTTTCGGTGCATTTGAAGTTTCATTTCTGGCTTGGAACCTGTGATAAATACAACAGTGCCATCTAGTTGCCATCTAGCAACACTGCAGCATCTTCGAAATTCCAGCTGAATACAGTTTTCTATTCAAGTCCTTCCATTTGCCAACCACATGTGCATACTTACCTTTTTGGGGGGTGCATCAGGGTGGCCTTTTCGCCACTTTGCACCCTTGAAATTGCATGTTCAAATTGCAAGTACCTATCTGCTACTCGCAAATTTCGACTGCAATCCTATTAATTCCTATGGTCCTCTAGGCCAATAGGAATGAAAGGGAAGGTATTCCTTAATAGCGAATCGCAATTAGCGATTTGCTAATAAGGAATATGTAGAAATCGCAATCTTTTTGCAAATCCTACATACATTGCAGTTTGCAATTCTTAAATAGCGGATCAGTAAAATTTGCTATTTAAGAATCGCAAAAGCAATTCTTGATACATCTGGCCCTGAGTGACGTGGAACATGGGTCAAGGAGAAGCAACGTCAAGAAGAGGACTCTGTGCAATGTGGACTGGAACAGCAGAGAATACCCCAGAGGGATGTTACTCGCACCAAGGCCTCAGGGATGTGGCATTTGGGACAATTATTTATATTTACCCAGGAGCGCTTGAAGTAAGGGCTGCAACACCCCCATGATAACCTTGCTGAAGCTTAGATGATGATTGAGCAATAAAGAGGCGTTAAGATTAGTTTTTATCTTTTCACATTTACTGTACGTTCAAAGATAGAGGTCAATTGCCCTTCAGTGTCTTCTGGCAAACATCAGCTATTTTAACATAGAGATTAGAGTTTAATTTTCCTTTCCGTCACTGCAAAGTAAGGAAATTGTAATGTGAACCAAGTGATCGGACTAAGGCAAAGCCCTCTAGGCTGGAATAAACAAAAAACTCCTCTGCAAACCCCAGACCATCCAGAACGCTGCAGCCAGAATAACCCTTGATATCTATGGCATAACCACATCACCCAACACCTTCGGGACCTCCACTGGCTCCCCGTTGAAAGAAGACTAACTTTCAATCTGCTCACCCATGCCGACAAGGCACTCCAGAACATTGGACCACAATACCTCAACAATCGCCTCTCCTTCCATAACCCGGCCTCGTCCTAGCCATCGTCCCATGCATCTACAGGAACAGAGTGGGTGGAAGGTCCTTCTCCTACCTCGTAGTCAAGACCTGGAACAATCTCCCCCTTCACCTCCGGCGTAGCCCAACACTGCACCAATCAGGAAAGACCTCAAGACCTGGCCCTTCGAATGACCCCAATGGAGTTGCACATCCCCCACCTCCCAGCGCCTTGAGACCATAATGGGTGAGTAGTGCACTTTACAAACCCCTGATTGATTGAAGTGTCAATATTGCTGGAGTACAGGAAGGATGAAAGGACTGTAGGATGTCAAATGGTGTATAACTGCCAACAAAATATAAATACTTTAAATGAAATCTACAAATATAAAAAATCCTCAACAAGAAATCTTCAAAAGGCATGCAGTATTTTTTGTAATTGAGAGGTGTGATGTAGACAAAGATTTTAAAATGATCAAAACAAACCAAGACACTTAACTTGTGTAGTGCACAAATTATAAATATACACAGAAATCCTGATGCACTTCATAGGTTTGTTTAACAGCAAAGCAGTATAACTGACGAAAATTCAGTCGCCATTTCGATGGAAAATGTCTACCTAAAAGGTAGTACCGCAGAACATCACACTTTATTCATTTACCTAGAGCAAAGTATTCCAAAAGACACCACTGGAAACAGAGCATCCCACCGCCATGCTTCTGCAAAATGAGCACGGCTAATTTGGTATTGTGTAACACTGAGGGGGATATTCTGAAGAATGTGTGATAATTACCGCAAAATTAGCTTAACCCAACTCCTCACATCGCAGTCTATCATGGAAAAATAACGCCCTGTTAACTCAGTATTCCCAACCCGGTAGCACCATGCGATAGTAGCAAGATAACGCACCAAATGATTGCATAAAAATGTACGTGACCCCGGAAAAATGTGAAACACGAACGAGAAAAAAGATGCGATGCCCCAAATCGCGATACAAAAATCAGTGACAACCAGCAACAGGCCTGCAATTCCCACGCGTCATGCAGGAAAATCCACTATAAAAGCAACAAAAAAAACACACCAAAACGAAAGCTAACTGCGTAGCACCATGGATGCACCCGGACCGAGTGCAGAGGACAACCCGAACCCCTCAAGCCCCACGGAGGACCAGCCAGGAACCCTGTATATGGGGAAGGGCAAGGAGAAGAGGAAGAGGAAGACGGCGTTCAGTCCGCAGGAAGACTAAATCATCATCACGGAGGTGATAGAACACTACCAACAACTGTTTCTCACCTTCACTGCATCATTGGCAACACAAACGGAAATATGGAGGTCCATAGTCAATAACGTTAATGCAGTCGGAGTGTCGAGGAGGTCAATGGAGGAGGTCAAGAGGCGCTGGCATGATGTGCAAAGCCAGACCAAACAGAAACTCACCACCAACAGGCAGGCAGCAAAAGTGACTGGAGGGAGCTTGATGAGCTGGAGGAAATGATGGCCACAGTCATCAGTGTGGATATGGTGCAAGGAGTTGGGGGCCTGGACACAGCTCAAAATGACCTGACCCAACAGCAACAGGGTGAGTAACCACCAGTGACTGGGTGGTCGGAGGGAGATGGGCACAATGGCACACAAGCACAATCATGTATAGCACACTGCACATGTACAATGATAGTGGAACATGTCTCTGATACCCTTGGCACACTGCAGCACTCATAGAAACACAAAGTAGGCCCCGTCCACAATGTGCACAAATGGGCCCCCTCCATATCACCAGTGCCACAACCTACCCATGCACATATGGAGAATCCAGAAAAGCAGTGGCACCGTGAGCCACACTGACAATGCAAGTGACACTGCATGACCAATAGCATGGCTGCAGTCAAAATTATTGACATGGTGGACGAGTCAACATTGAGGTGGCCCAGTGTGGATCACATCCCTAAAGGAGCAGGTCACACTCTGACAGATCCACGTGCACCTACAATCCATGATGTCAATAACATATCTGCAGACAAACAATGCACAAGAGCACAAAATCTGTCCCAGAGCACAAATGACCCAAGTCCCAAATATCCCAGCACCCGAAATGCACACAAGTCAAAGGCACACCACCTCAAAGGGATAAGGGGCCGCTAAATGAGAACTGCACGGGTGACTCTCCCACAATGCAGCACACACACATAGCAATCACAGCACAACAACATTGACGGCAATGTGGTACAAAGTGCATCACTTAAACCATACTACAGAGGACACAACTGGTGCCGCTTGTGCGTAATAACTGACCACTCATACCTGGCATAGCATGACACTGTGAGATGATAATGTACGAGTACAACCACACATCCGTAATGTAGTCGAAATGTCCACTGTCTCCCACCAAATAGCCCGCTCCACCACAACAGTCACAATGTACTTTGTCATGCAGTCAGTATGTAAACATCTACAAAGCATCAACATACATGGGACACTGTTAACCTGCATCTCCCCTTTACATTGCAGAGGGACAAACAACACCTCCTGCAGAGCAGACCACACATCTCATCAGTGATGATGAAGAGGACACCCTGCACATATGCTGAGACACCCTCCAATGGCTAATGGACAGCCTCCGCACCCCACCCCCAGGAGCAGGGCAGCTCAGCTGCCTTGAGGTGACCCCCCTTGCACAGACCACACAGCAGGAAACACATGGAATTCCACTGCTGTGTGTTGGGTTGCCAGGAGGAGATGGCTGATCAGCTGTGGGTGGGTTTTGACCTCATGGCAGCCAAACTCAATGCCATAGGTGGGTGTCTGAGTCCCATCAGGGACCACTTACAGTCCCTAACAGACACCCACTGTCCACACCATGCACTCCGACAATCCTTGGCTGACATCGCTGAGACCATTGCTCGGATACAAAAACTGTCTAGTCAGACAGGCACCAGCGATGATAGCACAGAGTTGGCACATATGCGCAGGACAATGGAGACCATGGAGCCGATGCAGGCTGGAAGTGTGGCTGCCATGGCTGAACACCAGCAAGATGTAACTGGGATCTTCCATGCCTTGCAGTTCCTTATTTTGCCATTGCTGCCACTGAGCCTGTCCCAGATAACTGCTTCAGGAACTTCGACACACACATCTTCGACCCCTGATGTGTCAGTAGCACACAGCGATGCATCACTATCACCTCCGCCCCCTGATGTGCCAGTGGCACACAGTGATGCAGCCATAATATCACCACACACACCTGACACACCGGACACAGAAGACGTATCAGAAGGGTAAAATGTGTGTTAGAACCGAGGTCTCTAGTTGGCCGTGGGTATGCACCCTAGTCCAAGTAGGGACCACCGCTTCCGACATGGTAACTTGGCACAGAGCAGGAAGGTTTAACTTCAAAGGCAATGTGTAAAGTATTTGTGCAACACACATCAACAGTAACGCAGAAAGAGCACTCACAATAGGACACTACACCAGTTTGATATAAAAATAAGGGTATCTTTATCTAAAAATTATGCAAAATCCCCCAAAAAAGGCAAGAATCCACATAAAACCAATTAAAGAGACCAGTCAAAAGAGTGGTTACAAGGATTCAAGTATGGTGGCCCTTTTTGGTGGGGAACACTAGAGCAAAACAGTTCCTAAGTTACGTGTAGCAGAATCAGCCAGCTCCTGTTATTAGCACAGTTCGTCCCTCAGAGGGAGAACCCAAACAATACTCCCAGATGCGGTAGATTTAGACACTGTTCCCAGTCATTATAAGGTTGCAACACTTGGCCAAAACAGAGCTTTGCATTTAGACCAAGCAGTTCCTTACACAATGTTTCCCTTGCTCGTGTGGATAGACGTATGTCCGGGGTGACCTTAAGCACCCAGGGGCAGAGTAATTAGGCCCCCGCTGGTCCGATGTGCACAATTCCCCGCAGGCCTGTGACAGAAGGCAGAGTCAGTTCAAAAGGGGTGACCCACAATGCTCCCGGTGCAGTCAGTCAGCCCCCCTTTCACAGGAGGGGTGCGCAAGCAGTCCTGGGCAGTCTTCTCTTAAAGGAGATGCCCCCAACCAGTCCCCGCAGTCCCGCAACCCGCCCGAGTCTAATTACGCACCTACGGCCGCTCAGTTACAAGGCTGACCATTTACCTGGAGCTGGCACGTGAATGAAGCTCTGTTGGTCTCAGGGGATGCTGGATTTTGGCGAGGCGGCACAGAGGGGGATGGAGCAGTCCTTCCGGCTTCAGCACGGCGAGACCCTTTCCTTGTGATGTAAGGGCGGTCCTGGTTGCTGGGCAACCCTCGCACCAGTGCCCAATTGCAGCACAGCCGGGGTCTACGTCATGATGGGGAATCCTCAGCGGCTTCCTGAGGTTCCCAGGCAGCAGCAAACTCTGGCCAACAGCGCTGGCTGGGACAGCATGTTTCGGCAACTTCAGGTCCCCAGCCGGCTGCGGTGATTTGGGGGTGAACAGCGCTTTCCTGCACAGCACAGTCAGGCCCTGGGTCGGCACTCGGCAGCAGTGACTTTGGGAACAGTTTAACTTGCCATCACCATCATTAACTTTATTCGGTCGTTCAGACCATCAAAGTGCATAGTCGTACAAAAGTATGGTAAATAAGAGAACATTTTACGTGATAAAATTGTAAGCCAAAATAGATGATGTTATTCATACAACAAGCATATTAAATCCCGAGCCATTAAGGAATATAAACAAATTAAAAGAACAGGCTTCCAAGGTATTAAAACCATACAAGCTAAAAACACATAGAAAATACAAAAAGTGCTGGTGCATAATTGTTGGAAGTGCAGAGTAGCTCAGTTCTCTGTAGATTGTACATGAGTCATAAAATACCATGATCATAAGACATCAAGTACAAACTAAACACTTTATGAAAAGTAATACTTAATCAGATGATATGCTCAATTCATTAGGAGCTTCTGCCTCCTAATGAACCAAAACCTACCCAGGAATGTGGCCATTCTAATTTCTAATTTAAAATATTTCTAGAGCGCAGCGTACACCTTGCGGTTTCTTGGCGCTGGGGGGATTGGCTACTGAGGGAAAGAGACCAGAAGAAAGGATAAGAGAAGGTATTAAGAGAGTTTAAGAAGGGAAAGCCTGGCTGAAGAGGAACGTTTTCAGATCTCTACGAAAGGGAAGGTACTGAGTAGCAGAGCGGAGGTGATCGGGGAGTGAGTTCCAAAAGGTTGGAGCCAGGGTGGAAATCTGGCCCCGCCCCACTTTTTACGTGTGAAGCGAGGGGTCTGAAGAAGGGACTTGGAGGAAGACCGAAGTTCTCTTGCAGGTACATACGAATGGATTAGTGAAGTGATAAAAGCGGGGGCAGTGCCCTGGCGGGCCTGAAAGGCCATACAGCCGATCTTAAAAAGGGAGCGTTCTTTTACAGGGAGCCAGTGAAGCTCCCTGAGAAGGGGGGTGGAATGGTGATAACGAGGAAGGCCATACACCAGTCGAGCTGCCATTGCACATACTATTAGTGGCCTTGTATCTGTCCTGAGGATACGTAGTACCTCTAGGTGACTACGAGTTCCTAGTTGTCTGCAGACAGGGGTTAGCCATATAGATCGAGGGTTTTTATATAGAGGGCATGCAAAAAGAATATGCTTAGTTGTCTCCTCCATTTGAAGTCAACATGGGCAACTAATTTTTTCACTTGGGAGCCCCTATTCCATGATGCAGTAAAGGAATTTAAGGGGAGACATCCAAATCTAAATTGAATAAATAGCTTCCTCTCTTGGGGACAGTGATGAAGTCCATATAGGGCTCGTACACACCAAACATCTTAAACTCCATGAACTTTATCTAGTTTAACTTGCCAGTTCAGCTCAGGGCTGCGGCGGTGATCTCGGGGGCAATTGTGGTTGCGGCTCAACTCGGGCCCTCAGCAGTGATCTGGGGCAAGTTTTAATCACGGTGCCAGTCCCACGTTGAGCGCAGCCACCGGCTCGCTGCATGGTGAATAATTTGGAGTACAAAAGTTCTTTTGACACGGGCAGTCCTTAAGTAGGTTGCAGATCCCTGCTCCCCACGCGGCAGAGGCAGTCTTGAAGAACGTCGATGTCCCCAAAGCGCTGCAGGGGCAGTTTTGAAAGTGTTGTAGTCCCAAGGAAAAGGCTGTTCTTATGTGTATTGTGGTGACCATCTGGAGGTGTTTATTTAGGTCTCCCTAGCAGGGCAGGATCAGCAGGAAATAGGGCAGCTCAGCAGGTTGGGACAGCAGTTCCATAGAGCAGTCAGCCTCCTTCCAAATGGCAATCCTTCCTGGCGCAGCAGTCCTCACTCCAGCAGAGATTCTTCCAGGTCCAGCAGTGTAACAAAGAAGTGAGGCCAGGACCCTCCCTTATATACCCTGCAGTCTAGTTACTAGAAGGTGGTAGAAGTCTCTGGAAGGTCTGGGGGCAGGGGTTTCTGGAAGAGTCCAGGGAGTTCTGGGATGTTCCCTGCCACCCCTGACCTGGCTGTCACAGTGATGAAAGGCAGGGCCGTTAAGGCTACAGTGGGCAGCCTTTCACAGCCCATTCAAAGGGAGAAGGTGAGAATCACCACTCCCACCTAACAGCCCAGACAGCTAACAGTGTGTAGATGGGAGAGGAGAGCCTGCAGTGCCCAGATTAAGTGTAGGCAGGAAAATGTCCCCTTTCTAAAAGTGGAATTTCTAAAGTAGTAGTGCCCAAATTTCATATATCATAGGAAAGGGTTACCGCCCCAATTCCAACAAGACCAAACATGACATACTTATTAGGTCCCAGTCAGAAATTATCCCATAAGGGGGGTCCCCAATGTTAACCTATGGAGGGTTAGGTCTCACTGCAGTAGCAGGGGCCTGGGGCAGGTATGCCAATGTCACAGTGTTTTAGGGGAGAGCACCTGCACCTCAGTACTGTTTAGCAGTGGTGAAGCGCACAGAGTTCTAAGTCCAACAAAATTGTAAGGTACAAATGGGAGGCAAAAGGGCAAAAATGTAGGGGAAGACCACCCTAAGGCTGAAAGGTCCAACAATGTGGATAGTAATGACTGTGTGAGGAAGGGTATAGTAGCATCCATCCCCGCCATATGGCCTGTCCCTGCCTGGTTCAGCCCTATGCATCATGCCCTGGGACAACACTTCCCACTGTCCCCCGGGACACTCTCCTACATTCACCTGGACCCCGACATGGACTGCCATATCTGCTCTGGTTACCAATGACACAGCAATCCGGCTGTGGACTGAACTCTTCCTCTTCCAATTCACTTTTCATTCCCCACAGGACTCAAGTTGCCCCACCACAGGGCAACCATGAAATGTGGGCTTGGCATGGCCATGAACTGCTCCAGCTAAAGAATTCCCCAGAATGTGAAATAAACATTCAAAATCACACAGATGTGTCATGTCCATGTTCACTCAAGTATAAAAGTATGGATGAATGTAGGTACATTGTGCCCGATTCACAGAACTAACTTAAGACAAAATCCTAAACTTACTACTTTTGGTATTCACAGAAGTTAGGATTTTGACTTAAGTTTGTCTTAAGACAGACTTAAGACAAAATCCTAACTTAAGTCTGTCTTAAGTCTGTCTTAAAACAAACTTAAGACAAAATCCTAAATTCTGTGAATACCAAAAGTAGTAAGTTTAGGAATTTGTCTTAAGTTAGTTCTGTGAATCGGGCCCATTGATTGCACTGAAAGGTACACCTTGGTAAATGATATCAATGTGCATGTTTGACTCTGACCCACATGGCCAATTAGATGACTGTAAATGTGTGAACTAGCTGTGGCCTCATTGCACATTAACAATAATCTCACAATCCCTTAATATAGCACCACATCCATATATTAAATAGGGCTGTGTGTAGAAATGACAAAATTGGTAGCAGGCCAGAAGTGGTGTGCCCCATCACATGTGACAACTGAACGTCTCTTTGCATACCTACTCATACACATCTGTGTGGACACAGTCTGTTTTGATAGATAACATTGCCCTACATGGCCAGTAGTTGAACACCATACTCACATTGCTGACGACACATAAGTGCAAAGGTCTGCCAGCAACTATCCCAAACACAATGTCTGGCTCACAGAGGTGGAGCTGTCAAAAGGGACGCACCCCCATTGTACAGGCGTCAGTCAGTCCCTCCTTGTATATAGACAATGCTCATTGAGGCCCACGATTTGTCATTCTAATCTACACTCATCACAGTTGAACACTAGTGAAGTTGCGTAGACTTTATTAGCATGTGCATGACAGTACGGGCATGGCAAGGGACACTTATAGGCAGCATAGGAACATGTTGAGGTGCAAGTGATGCGGAGGCACAAATTAATACAAATCATTTCGGATGGCAACGTGCTCAACCCACCTTGCTTTGCTGGACCAGTCATGTGCTGTTTGGTGTATGCTCAGTGCCCCGTGTCAGGGGACACAACTCACAGCCCATGGGATCTGCATGGTGCTGTACCACCGACCTGTGCCAACTGTCTGCTCTGCTTACAGTGAGCAGGTGAAAAGGTCATACAGCATCACATGTCGTACAACATTGCCATGTGTGTACTCTACCCCCAGCAGTATGTCCGAATCGTGAACGTTGCCAAACAATGCTGTGCAGCTCCGCCCAATGGGACTGCATCATCTTGCACAGGTGTGTGTACACATGTGTAGTTCCACGCACATGCATTCTGCCCCTGAGATTTTCCAAAACCCCTAAGACTTAACTGACATCACATTAATGGCAGCACACCCTACTCTGAAAATTGTTCCAGCACCACTGAATTTACCGGAGGGATCTCACTCGTCCCAAGGCCTGGGACCAAGCAGAAGATGAGAAGAAGTGAAGAGAATACCTTCTTGAGTGACAGAAGAAGTGTAAATTGCAGTATCTTGGACCTCATGCAAAACACTACAAATCAACAAGCACAGAACATCTGCAGGTGGATAACTGGTGTGAAATAGACCTTCTAATGAATGTAGAGGCAGACTCCCAAGTGCTATGGTGCTTCAGAGTTTCGTAATTAAACCAGACAGCTATAAAACATATATTTGAAAAGACTATGGGGCACATGCATCAACTTAAATACCGATCGCAAACGGGCTGATTCTCAGAAACGGCCCCTTTGCAACAAGTATTTATGCAATTGGGATGCATCAATCCAAAACCCATTCACAATATATGTAATTGCAAATTTTGCAATTACCTAAATTGTGAATGCTTTTAGGGAATCGCAAATTGCGATTCCCTATTTGTGATGCATCAAAGCCTTTCCTAAATGCGACTTCGCATTTAGGAAATGCTAGTTACCATCAACTGCAAGTTGATGATAATTTGCAAAAACTTTGAAATGTGGTGCACACATATGCCCCTAGGGCATATGTGTACGCCACTTGAGCATACATGCCAAATTTGGGGGTACATCAGGGTGACCTTTAAGGCCCCCTAGCACCGTTCAAATTGCATTTGGTACTCGCAAATTGCAAATGGCTTCCCATTCATTCCTAGGGGCCTGTAGGCCCCTAGGAATGAATGGGAAGGCATTGCTTAACTGCGATTTGCAATTTGCGAGTCGCAATTAAGGAATTTTAAGGAATGAGAATTTTTTTTGCAAGTCCTTCATGCATTGCATTTTGCGATTTTTTAAATAGCGAATTGTTAAAATTTGCTATTTAGAAATCGCAAAATGTGGGCTTGATGCATGTGCCACCAAAGACTCTCCACAAGCACAGAGAATAGAAACACAAAAGTAGAACATTTTACAATAGGAACATGGCTGTACTATTCCCACTTTCAGCAACAAATAAATTAACTTTTGATCATATTTTTTAGCATATTACTGTTTTATGATAAGCCTCTGAAGCAAAGTACTCCTTTTGCAATACAAACAGGATCTGGCAATGCCGTGTATATGATGAGTAGGTTTTTACCAAGATTCAGACACACACATCAGTAGTGAGAGGAACAAACACACACACACGCACACACACACACACATGCACCCCCCCACACACACATACACATTCTGTTGGGGCAGTTTGACAGTGTGCACTCTCTCATTCACAGAACAGATACAGTGGGTGAACCAAAGGAACAAGCTTACTGTGGTGTTTCTCACAAAGCAGGACAGAGACGCAGTAAAGGTAAGATGAGCCTTTAATGGAGACACCTCTTCCAACAGCTGCTTACCATCAACTGTTTTACCACAGCCCCCACATCCTGATTCCATTACATTACTTAGTTCTAACATAGAATGATGTCATCATTCTATCATGCCACACATCCCCACAATGAACAGTAATAAAAAGTTACATTTTGCAACATGAAAAGTCCCAATTGTGAGAAGCTTGCCTGGTATATTATGTACACTTATGTAAGTGGCACCTTGCACCAGTCCAGACAACCCTTATGGTGATTTAAGAGCTATTAGACAACCTTAGAATGCTCTCTAAGTGGTAGCTGTGGAGAGCAGCCTTCAGGCTTAGTCCAGAGGAGTGTAAAGCAGCTTGTTTTACCAGAATGAAATCTTATAGTATAGAGTAAGTGAAAAAGAACCACACCAATATTTATAAAAATATGTATATGTTATATAATACTCTCTAGGATGTTCAAGTTATCTCCCACATGGAGATAAACACAATACACACACTACTTCAGTTAGAAATGCAGTAAATAGCACAATATACACAGTGGACCTCGGGGGTGGAACCATATATTAAGAAAGTGGTATAAGAACCACAACTTGGGTCAGGACGATTTCGAGAGAATGTAGAATTGCTGGAGACCACAGAACCACCCAAGCTAAGTAGATAGGGACCCCATGGAGAGTGTGTGCAGTGTGCTTCGTACAATTCTATGTGCAAGTCGCGGTTGGATTTTTTAAGATTAGGGACCCTCCCCAACGGACCCTCAAGAAATCCCTTGGGAGTTAGAAGGTTAGAGAGTGACCCCACCCATGGATACCTTAGTGCCCATGTTACCTACACCAGGGTCGCCAGGTGCATAGGTGTGTGCAATGCCGGAAACTGTAGTCGAACCCAATGGAGGACTTCAAGAAAGTGCCGCTGCTGGAAGAGGAGAAAGTGTCCATAGGAATCCAAATGTGGATTCTTGAAGAGGAGTACCTGAAAGCAGATGGGACAGAGTCTATGTCACTCTGGAGTGACCAGGAGACCTGGAATATGAATCCCCTCTGATGTTGGGTGCTTCAGTACAGATGTTGATGACCTTGACTCTGCAGCTGCGAGGACCAGGCGATGCTGAGGACAACCAGGACCCAGGGAAGTATGACGTTACAACGCATGCTTTTACCACACATGCTGTTACAACGCAAGTATTACAACACAAACCTTTACAACGCATAGCGCTTTGGGGTGCTGTATAGTGAATAGTTTAATTTACTATTCCAACTCCAGTCCCCGTGGACACTAGGGAAGGTGTTGGATAGTAAATTAAATCTATTCCCTATCCTAGAGCGCCCCCCAGCGCAATGCGTTGTAATGGTTTTTGTTGTAAAACCTGTGTTGTAAAAGACTGAGTTGTAAAAGTTTGGTTGTAAAGGATGTTTCCCAGGACCCGGATACGAGCTATCCCACGAAGGATGTCACATGCTGAGGGGTAGATGTCTGGCGGGAGCAATGTAATTCACTAGAATTTCCACACAAGGATATACTTTCTTTGGTTTAGATAAATTACTTCAGAAATTGATTAATTGCCTTTGGAGCCGTCGGGGAGCCGGACTGCATGTCCCAGCCTGCACAGCGGCCCTCGCCACCAATGTCATTCCAGTTGCGCCAGGAGGTGCTTAAAGGGCATCTAGGGCTCGTGCAGCGTGGGAGCTTGATCACCTGTTGCCTTTTGAGCCGTGGGAGAGCTGGACTGCATGCCCCAGCCTGCACAGCAGCCCGTGCTGCCAACGCCATTCCAGTTGCCCCAGGAGGTGCTTAAAGGGTGTCTCAGGCTCCTGTAGTGTGGGACACGCACAGGTGAGCCCGGGCCAAGGGTGGGCCGTCTGCGCCCGTCAGAGCCTGGAAGAGGCTGGGCTGGGCCAACCAGCTGTCATTTTCAATCCAAGGTTCCTGGACTACGGAATCTTCCAACATTAAGGTACTGTGGCTTGATTTCACCCAGCCCCACACACCTCTTTCAGTACTTTTCGACCAGCTGGGTGCAAATGGGCAAAAGGAAAGTGATTGAGGGAGGGTTGGGAGTCACCCCAAGAAAAAGACTAAGAAACGTACTCTGAATATTAGTCTTGGGTAAGACAGAGATGGTGGATGTGGGGGCAGTATGTTGAATGATTGTGAAGGATTACCCATGGCATCTGTACCCTCTCCTAAGGTACGCCAACCCTCTATACCCTCTGCTACTCCACTCGCTAACCCAGGCCCTTGCAGTATTTTAAGCCTATTCAAAAAGGCTGCCAGTAACAAACTGCCACCAGAAACCCATGAAGTCAATGATGTACCCCCTTCTAAACCCCAGAGTAATCCTAGCAAAACCCAAGGTGGGATCCCTGCAGACCTTGTTTTAAGCAACAGATTTGCACCCCTCGTGGAACAGAGAGACAATCCAAATCCAAATATCCACAGGGATAACCCGTTTCCAGTAGGCACATCATCTAGTGGGGTGAACATGACCACTCACCATTTTGACTGCAGGGTGGCCGACACTGGGACATCAACAATAACCTTGGGTGTAGTTTGCGTAGTAGCACTACGCGTAGCTACGCGAAGTGCACTTCGCACTATGCACGCATAAGGGAAGTGACTCCCTCAAATGACAAACACCAGCTAAAATGGCCCACAATCCTGGCTGACGAACACAAACTTAGTATTCTAAAAAGCAATCTTGAAACCCATCTAGGGGTGCTGTTTCCCCGGACAAACAACACCAACTAGCTGTAGTGCTCTACATTACCCGTTCTTTAACCACGTGGCAAGACATTTTATTGTTCCCTCATCCAAGGCCCGCTACAAGCAGGCAAAATCAACCAAAATGACCCTATGGTTCTCAAAAGAGTGTAGATCCCAGAAAAAAATCTGTTGCTAGCCCTAAGGAAAAAGGCTATCACGCTAATTCAGGAACTGAGAGGCCAATACAAATTAGCTCAGCACAAGGCCAAGAGGGAATGGGATGAAAGGAGGTGGGAAGAACTTGGGGAATCCATCTTGCACCCAGATGCCAGGATGGGTAGTGTAGTTCCTACATTCCCAATAGGCTCTGCGCATTGGAATAATATATCCTATAGAATTGACGTAGGACTGAGGTCGACTATATTAAACTTAATAGTGAGTGCCAGATAGCTCAGAGGTCACTAGAAACTTTCTCGAATTCACAAGAAGGGATTCGTTTCTGAAACCGCATAAACATGACAACTTTGTTTCCCAAGAATAAACGTATCTTCAGAGTCGTGCAAACAATAGATAGATATTTCACTCAGTCAATCGTGCATGCTTCATTTCATCAGAGTTGCAGAGAAATAGCAAGACGGGCGTTTTCAATAAAAGATTTATTGAACAGTCTTCTTTCTCATGCAGAGGAAATGAACTGCTACAATCATAATACTGGCTGCAAAGTATAATGAGTACAGTGAGAAGAGTATTATGAAATAATACTGTAAAAGCATGGTATGGTTTCTTAGCCATAAAATAGATACATAAATAACAAAAGCTAAAAGTACTCAACTGGTGCTTCTAAAATACGCCTACCCCAATGTACCTAACCTAAGTCTAGTACGAGGGAAGAAGTAAGTGTGGTGTAGCATAGGTTTAGTATTCTTTGCCTAGAATCTATCCAAGATTTCTCTTAGGGTCTAATCAGCTCTGTACTTAGGTTTTAGAATGAAGGAGGTCTGGTCTCTCTTTGTCTCGGTCTCGATTTCCCCACACCTCGCAACGGGAGCTTGGAAACACTGGAGCTGGATTCTCAGCAGGAGAAAGGACAGCTTCTCTGTCAGTGCGTCAGCTGGAGGGTCGGCTTCCTTCGGCACTTGCTGTAGCGAGCGGCGTCGGGCAAGTAGATGGTCGAACTGCTCCGAACCACTGTGTGTTTGCTAGGGCAAGTGTAGGCATATTTATACCTTGAAGGTGCCTAGTTTGACGTAAAGTCGGACATAATAACATCACCAAAGAACCCCAAGGGAATGGCAGTTCTTTGAAAACTCCATGAGTTCTTGGACAAATAAATATTCAAGCAAGAGGATATCCCTGACTGCTCTAAGCCGATTTTTCAAGAAATCGTTGTGGCTTTTTGGAACTAGTGGAAATATCCATGCCTGTTTTTTGACTGCATGGTCTATGTCTAAATATGGTTATGATTTCTATGCCTATATAAGGGCAAGGTGAATTGTCCCTATATAAGGGCATGTATCGGCAAAATTTCACCTGGGTCCTAAAACGCTATACAACACTCACTCCACTTTATTATGTTCAACATTACAAAATTCTAAGCATTTAAAACATATCTAAAGCATGTATTTACAACCCCACCCAAAATACATAAAATGCATTTGAAATGGTTGCACACGAAAATGAGCATTTTGTGCTGTACGCATTTTAAAAGCAATGCTTTCATTCAAATCATATAGTATGACATGGGAATGCTATCCGAATTAATCAAGAAATTACTTTTATGAAATGGCTCTTAAATACAGAAGAAAAGGTCGAGACCATTCCATATCAGAATATATAAACTGTTTTGGTGCGGACAAGATCAAATATTGTCTTTTGGAAGTATTCAAAGAATTCTTGTTCTCTAAAAATAGTTCTACTTTAAGCAGATTACTTTGTGCCAAAAAATTTCTATTTTGGAAAAAAGTCAGAGCAAATCGTAGAATAATAGAGTTCTAAAGTTAGAAGTTTTGTTGTGAAAAGTGAAGGTCGAATTCAGAGTTCATAGAATGCTGTGTGCTAATTTCAAAAGTCATTCTCGTTGTTAGGAGAAAACATCAAATCTTCTAAGCTGGCAAAGAAATCGTCAACCACAGTAGGTGAAAGTTGGACTACTTCGTTAAGTAGACCGATTGCACAAAAATGCGAAGCATCGCTGTCAGCGTCAGTCGCGTTAGCAATGTTCATAGGAGATGGAGATGGTACCTGTGTGCCTGTCGATCCACGTATCTCACCATCAGCAGATTGCGTCTGTGAAACCTCAATGAATGCCATTATCAGGATTGGTAACCGTTGGGGACAACACAATGCATGAGCCGTTACCGAACCAAGCAAAGTATCAACATCCGTTGGCAGTGCTGATGGAAGTGTTAGACAGATGTCCAACACGCATTCTTCTCCACATAGCAGGCATCGTAGAACAGGTAGGATGCAATTTTGCCAGATTGGTCTGAATGATAGAAACCATGTGGTATTCAGATCTCATAAACGAGCCAGGCCAAGAATCTGTATCATGCGCTCACGACACTTCATTGCCATGCCAGGAGAGTGTTCTCTATGGTAATCTGGGTGTCGCTGCTGACTGGACTTGCCATATTGGAGCAGATGGAACAAAATAGTATTCCTGCTACGAGTCCCAAAATGAGAAACAGGCCGCTGAACACAGAGTTCACGAAGTTTGGAAAAATGCCTAGGACTGCTTCAAAGGGTGCTAACAGTCCCAAAAAAACTGCCTTAAATAAATGTACAATACCACTGGTATGAGATATGTTTAAGATACGACCTAACACTTCTGCAAAATGTATGGGACAGTTTGTTGATAATAGGGCATGTATCTCCGCAGAGGACCTTGCAACTTGCAGTTCATACGTCTCTTTGGACGAGGTCAATGGCACAGTTTTTTGTAAAAGAATGGCTTTCATTCTGCTTAAAGTATCAATTTGTATAGGAGATGATCAGTGAAGGCCATAATGGCGACTCCCCGTCTGTCTTGCTTTCTGGAAACAGTAATTGCATACAACAAATGACCCTGCCTGACACAGTTATGAGATAGGCTATTCCTGGCAACATGCCACAGCAGCTGTGATTATTCAACATAATTTAGCTTCCATATGAATGGATCTATCACTGCAGCTGGAGAACTTTGCAGGTGGCAGGATAAATTGGTCGAAGAACCATCGCAGACTCCATGTAAGTTGATACCCTGACGTAAAAGTGTACCACTTAGTGCGCTTTTGCAGTTTGTACCACTAAGAAATAATTATTTTCCCCCATTCCAACATCTGTGTGTATATGTTAATTCCCAGGTTGACTTGATGTATTATTTACCCTACCTTTCATACATGCCAGCTAGTATATGTTTCAAACAATATTGAAAATGGAAAATTGTGACAGGCAGAGTGATTGTCCAGTGTATTAGCCATTCTGTTGCCGGTTTTTCAGAAACAGTTAATGGTAATCTTTCTAGTTTTTCTATGCTCAGCACCATATAGTCTGCTCCCCTTTGTGCCAGAGTGATTTGTGTATCTGTAAGGTTAAATGCAGAAAATAATTACGTGGTGTTGATTAGATACCATGGCACATATCCAGAACAAAGATTTTGTAATGTCCAGCCTAAAAGCATTATAGAACGTAATTGTGACTGTCCATGTTGTAACATGAGCAAGTCCTGTTCCATTATGTCTATGGCAGAGGATACAATGATGTCCAAAGAACTAAATCTGGATGACAGAGTTGTTAATCCATTGTCAACTACAGAGAGAGATTTCTCTAAATTAATGCGATCAATTTCTCGTATTCATTCTGCAGTCTCTGCTTGTGTCGCTTTCCAAGCTTCATTATAAAAGGCATATATACCTGCGTATATGAAACGTTTATGACACTGTTTTGCAGGTCCTTGTAAGAAGTCCCTTAAATCAACGCCATATTTAAGTAAAGATAAGTGTTGTTTTACCTCTGTTAGTGCAGACTTTTGTAGCCACTCAAGGTACAGTTTTTCTACACTGTATGATGTTACTATCCCTGGATGTTGTCTCTGGACACATCTTGGATCTGGCCTAGTGAATGTGAACCCTTGTGTCTTATTCAGGAATCTATCTTGACAGTTAGTCGTGTCTGTGGGCCAGATTAACCATTTTTTCCAATCAGGATCAGTTCTGTTTTTAAGTAAAATTGTTTTTATATCGACCACCCCCTCTGAAGTGTTCTTACTATCAGGTGTAGGTGTAGGTATGGATGGTTTGTTCAAATCTTTTATCTTAGCTAAGCCAAGGCAAGATGTCTGTTGAACAGTGTCATTTAAAAACATTATTTGTTCAGGGATGATGCAGGCTCTAAATAAGGCTTCTAGCCCATGCACCTGCCAGTCTTTTGTGCCCCAGACAGTTTTTGTCTCAATATTGTCTTTCCAAAAGTCAAAACCTAATGTGGACAATCGAGCATAAAAGGCCGCAGAATAAATTTGCTTAGTATTAGTCAACATACTTTTCATTCCTGTCTTATTAACATTTTTAAAGAAAAATGTTTCTGCATTTGAGACATTAAAACCTGAGAAGTATGGACATTTTTCATAGAATGTTTTTGAGCTACCCTTTGGTGGCGTTAGACAATGTTCCCATTGATTGAAAGTATAAACATTTCTAGGGTTTGCAGATTTGTGCAAATATTGATGACCATAGTGATTATAAGAATACATTTGTTCATAATCTGATGAACCTTCTAAGTATTCATGTTTTGTAAATTTTGCAGACATATCTATGTCTGACATCATATTATTCACAGTCTCAAAGTTCCAATCATCAGGAAATGTGCTGGGTGAAACAAAGTCACTCAAGGAAACCTTGAATTGATGTAGAATCTTCAACAGCTCTGCAGGACCGAAGATGTCATAATAAGTTCTGTCCCAGGCTATACCCCTAGGTATAGGAACGGCTGTAATGTTCACAGATGACAAGTCTCTTTGTTCACGATGAGGTGATTTGTGTTGCTTCAGGAGCAAGTTGATGTTCTTACTTGCTGTGTCCATTTTACTATATCTTCCATTTATCAGCGTTCCCAAAGGTAATTCAAGAGTCAGCCAAAGTAGGAAACAAAACACGCCTAGCACAATCCAAAGTTCAACCCATGGTGATACCAGATACGTTTTTTCAACTTGATGAAAAAGTTTTGTTACTTGTTCTTTAAAAGTTTTATTTGCTGGCATCGTTTCAGGCTCACTGGGATCCTCGGAAAGCGTATCAGAGTTAATGAAATTACCAGAGGAGTTCTGTCAATTGTAGGGATTGCATCAGGATTATTTGAAATCGCTGGAGCTACCTGATCATTTGTCATATTAGTATAGTCAGATGCTATATCATTATAGACAGGCGTTTCTTGACGAACTGTTATTTGGGTTTCAAGAGGCACAAGTTCCATGGCTTTGTTGCATAGTCCTTCTTTTTGCACTGCAGATTCTTCAAAGGTGATGAGTCTCTCAGGTTGAACCTCTTGGATAGTAGCCAGATTTGGTTGTCTGCTACATCTTTGGAGTCCACTGGGCCTACTACTTATGATCAGCCACATGATGTGGTTTTACCAGGTCGACAGATACGAACCTGTTCTCCTTTCTTCCAGCAAGGGGTGGCAGTTACACTGTTCTTGATCTGTGAATTGCTAGCACAGGTGCTGGTTGTCTGTAAGAAGGTCCAAATTCCTTCTTATCTGCGATATTTTCTCTAACTAGATCCCCAATCTTTGGAATTCAGGAAGGCCTTGCTGGGACGGGTGGTTCTCCTTCAGTGGTCATTGGCTTTTGTAATGTGTTGCTTAGACTTCTCCTTGTTTCATTTAAGTCCTGCTAAACAGCCAAACGGTCTTTGATATCAAAGGGTTTCAGTTCTACCACTGAAGTGTGACGATCAAGATCCTGGACAAGCATTCTAGTACCACAAAGGATTTCATATGGAGTGATTCCACCCAGAGAATTCTTGGCAGATTATTTAGACCTCGTTGGATACTTATTAGATGTTTGACCCACCCGTCACCCGAGCCTAATACCCTAGCTGTTATAGATTGCTTTATGTCTTGTTTTTTTCTTTCCACTACAGAATTTCCCTCAGGATGGAATGGACTCAAATACCGCAATGCAACGCCCAGACTGGCCATGGCTTCTTTGTAAGCTCGTGAGCTAAACGCAGGACCCTGATCAGAATGTAGCGTGCCGACTGCGTATGTGCCGATAAAGACTCGTAAATCTTTTAAAACAGTTCGGGCGTCAGGCGAGCGCTGAGGCCACATCCAAATGATTCTTGAGCATAAATCCACTGTGACCATGATATATTTATAGTTGCCATCACATTGTAAGGGACCACAGTGGTCCAGGTAAACGCACGCTAATGGTTTATCTGAAATTACGTTTCACTGTTGAAACCTTCATTTTTAGGCAGATTTCACATTCCAAAACATAGTTTCTGGTCTGTTTCCTCATGCGTGGCTACCAGTATCTCTGTTTTAATAACGACACTGTGGCAGAAACACCTGCATGTGCAGAGGCGAGCCCTTCATGTGCTGCTAAGATTAGTCCTAATCTATGTTCCATGTTTGGAATTACTCTATCCCCCACTCCAGGGATTCGAGCAAAAGGAACATTATTTGCATCAGTTATATATGAGTACTTGAGTGGAAAGCCTTTTGGTAAGTTTTTACCGCTATCTTTGTTGGAAGAGGTGACAGCCTGCATTACTTCGCTGTCTATTTTAGTTTTTGAACGTGTGATTGCAGCTACGGAAGCTGTTTGCACAGTTGCCTTCGCGGCTTCATCAGCCAATGAATTCCCTGCAACGTGAACGCCATCACGCTGATGACTCAGTGTATGGATCACTTGAGTCTTTTGTAGTTCTTTCTATAATAGAGATACTTGGTCCCAAAGCAACTTATTCTTGATTGTGCCACCATTTGCATCTTTGAAACCGTTTTGAACCCAGTTCTGCAAGTATTCATTGTAAGATTGAACGCAGTAATACGAATCGCACACTATAAGTGTGGGGAATTCGCGATCGGTATTTTCAAGCGTCATCTTGAATGCTTGTAGTTCAGCTCGCTGAGCTGTAAAATCTCCGAGAGATTGTGTTTTTGTGACCATAGGTCAGAATTTACCATCGCACCAGCAACCTTTAACAATCGCACATGCAGCACTATAAGCTTGTTTACCTCCAATTGCGGGTTGTGCTGATGCGTCTGTATAAATTATACAATTGTACTGTTCTAGAGGCAGAATCTCAGTGGGCAGAGGACATTCTTGTTCATATTGTAGAAATTCTTGTGTTATCAAGTAAGGGTCAAAAACGTATTCAACGTCTGTTGCAGCAAGAGAATTAACCCATTGTGTCCATCTTGGATGTAAAGCTTTTGCATTCAGAATGCTTGCTTTTGTCACTGCCTCTAGGGCTGGTACAGGTGTAACAAGCATTATGCGTTTTCCCTGTGCGAGGGCTCTCTTTTTTGCTACTACAGTTTGAACAGCTGTCAGAATTTTTTCTGTAGAAGTGAATTTCATTTCAGCTTGCCTGTACAAGTGTGATTTATAAGCTATTGGTACCTTTTCACCTTCATTAAAGGTTAAGTACGTGAATCCACATCTTCCTGGAATTATTCGGATTACAAGGTTGCGTACGTTTACGCGTGTCTGTAAATGTGTTGTTGCTAACATGTCTGTTTGCACTGAACGCAAAATTTCTGTGTGCTTTTGAGTCCAATTAACTGTTTTTAAATCAGGTTTGATTAATTCGTAGAGAGGTTTAACCCTTTCTGCATAATTTAGAATGTAATTTCTTCTGAAATTCAGGAAACCTAGAATTTACTCTAAGTTTTTCAGCTTTTTTGGAAGTTGGAGCAGCGCACATTTCTCTAGAAAGTTTGCTGCCAGGCTCTTGCCTTCACTTGAAAGTTTGTATCCTAAGAATAGGATGTTGAGGTGGGCAATTCGTGATTTCTTAAAATTTAATTTCTACCCTTCAGATTCGAAGCCAAGTATTATGGTGTTCACCCTGTACAAGTGCCTGTCCAAGTCATCATCTGTTAGATAGATGTCATCAACATAAGATAATGCCTCATCATCATACGTTTATAGTAACTCTGTTACTCTGGCTGAAAATACCCCCGGACTATTCTTGAATCCCTGGGGGAGACAACAGAAATGACGCTGTATCCCCATAATTGAGAAAGCGGTCAAATACCTGCTTTCAGATGCAATGTTTTGACAGAAGAAACCATTAGAAATGTCTAATGTGGTTTTATATTTTTTACGCACAATGTTATTCATCAGTGCTGCACTGTGTGCATTTTGTACTGAAAATATTTTGCAACAAGAGTTTAAATGTCTGTAGTCCAAGACTAGACGATATGTATTGTCTGTTTTGGAGACAGGAAACAAAGGATTGTTCATTGACGAGGTACATGTTTCAATCACATCTTGGTATTCAAGTTGATTTAATATCTCTCTGGCCTGTTTTTTAGCTTCTTGCTTAACTGGATACTGCCTCTGTGCAGTTGGTTGTGTTTTTAACTGGATTTTATGGTGAGGAGAATCCTCATCCCATCCTACATGATTTTTATATGATGCTGGAGTCTGGGCTACAGCCCATTTTCTGGCATAGGTTTATTTTAAGTGAATTGGAATATGATTTGAGAAGGCTGGCACAATGATGTCTTCGCCATGGGGGCACTCCCTGACAAACTTTAGTGGCCAGTCTTTTTCAGCTAGAAGAATGTCATAACCCTTGGAGAGCTTCTCCCAAAAGAGTGCTCTTATTTTCCTAGTTATGTCCCCCTCCATCCGGAGCGTTATTTCATATAACTTATGGGGTACACTAACCCTGGTATCGGCAGTTTCAACTTGGATGTACTCATTCAAGTCCACTGTCTCCAGATGATCCTTCAGGATCTTGCGAGCTATGGTAAATTCTACTGCGCTGTCCAGCATTGTCCGGGCCCACTCCCCGTTCTTGAGTTGTGTACTCAAGATCCTCTCCATGTCTGATTTTTAGACCTGCTACCTTTTTCTTGGTGAATTGGGGTTTCTTATTTTTTGGAACGTGTTGATCGTCTTTGGACTTTACGCGTTTTTCCTTGTGTTCTGATCGTCCTCTTCTTTCCGAATTCTGTGAGGAAGTCTGAAAGGTACGAGAGGAACGTGTATCAGTATCTTGATATCTATCAGGTTTTTCAAATTATCTCTGTTCCTGAGGTTATACCTCTTTTTAGAGGGCTGCTTTTGAGGAGACCTACCTCGGGACTGAGAACGCTTTAGGAATTTGTTTAGTATTCTCCCACTTCTTTTTAGGAGTAGTGAGAGTGTTTTTAATAAAAACCTTTTCAGAGTTTTCTGTTAGGTGGGGTTTAACTGGTTTCCCACCCAAACTCTCTCTACCTAGTTCTTCATAGGATGTTTCAATTATTCTGGCCAATTCATATGGTTGCTCAGTTATATCGAATTCTCTCATTTTTTGGTGGATCGCCACTGATGCTGCTTCACCTTTAATATTACCTAATATTACAGCTGAGACCTGTTTGAAATCTTTCAGTAATTTCATACCCAGATTTAAAGCAGGCTCTGCCCGTATTCATTTTGAATCTGTTTCAGGACATCTGGTATTACCGCCATAGATGGAACACCATGAGTTTTTCAATTTCTAGATGTGGAGTTAGCTAATTGGGCACCGAAAATTATTTTGGCAGGTGATCTTAACATAAATGGGGCAGATGGACTAGGATTGGGCTCTTTTGGAAAGTATAAAGGTCGGAAAAGGAGAGTCAACCAGGCACTACATAGCTTAGTCATAAATAATGCTTTCTCAGATGTATGGGGGGAAAAAGAGATTGGATAATAAAGGTTTTACATATTACTCAGCCCCACACCGAACTTCTGCAAGACTGGATTATTTTTTTGTGTCAAGTACTACCATATCAAATTCAAATATTGAAAGACTGCCACGGATCCTCAGCGATCATAATCCCTTAGTACTCACAATAGCAACAAAAACAAATGCTAGACAATATACAAACTGGACTTTCGAAAGAGGGCTGTTAAAAGAGGATAAATATATAGAACATATGAATACATGGATTAGCGATTTTTTTTCGATAATAGGGACAGCGCGGAATTGGGGGTGGTCTGGGACGCCTTTAAAGCAGGGGTACGGGGAGAAACGAAGAGTTTTAATTCTTATAAACGGAAGCAGGAGCAGTTGAGGAACTTAGAGCTATTCGAAAAGGTACTTAAGGCAGAGCAGGATTTAGAAAAATGTGTTTTGACTGGAAGTCAAATGGAAAATGCCTTGATAGAACTCGTGAAAGCAAAAGGCGAAGCAGAGAGTGATATAGCTAGCAAAGCAGCTAAAATTTACACTATGAAAAGGGAGAAGTGTTATGAATTGAGTGAGTCAGTAGGGAGAGTGTTGGCTATCCGGACAAGGCAGCAAGAAGCAGCAGGTACAGCGAGAGAAATAAGAGACACATCAGGCAGGGGGTATACAGATTCAAATGAAATAAGGGAAATATTTAGGACTTTTTATGAGAAGTTATACGATGACGAATTAGTGGGGGGAGACACCAGGAGAGCTAAAGAGAGTATGCAGGAGTATCTTCAAGATATCCCGGTAGATATATTGGAGGAGGATGACGCAAATGACTTAGAAGGGATATTGCAGACAGAAGAAATTAAGGAGGCAGTATGGAAACTTCCCTCAGGGAAAGCAGCGGGCCCTGATCAAATACCTATAGAATTTTACAAAGTGTTTTGGGATATTTTGGTAGAAGAGCTAATAAAGATCATACAGTTAGCACAGTTGGGTGAATTAGCACCTAAATCGTGGGGGAGTGCGGAGGTGGTAGTAATATTGAAAAAAGGGAAAAATCCGGAGGAACCAGGATCTTACAGACCCATCACTTTAATGAATGCTGATGTGAAAATATTCTCTAAGGCACTAGCATCAAGACTTGCCAGAGTAATTCACAAAGTAGTTAGTATTGCACAGCATGGATTTATACCGGGAAGAGGGACTACTCACCACATACGCAAAGTAATAACTCTATTTGATGTTACAACAGTCACAGGAGACCCGATGGCACTAATGTTACTTGATGCAGAAAAAGCATTTGATCGGGTCTCCTGGGATTATCTTTGGTATGCATTAGAGAGAATAGGCGTTAAACAGGGATATCTCAAAGCAATACAGATTCTATATCTAAACCCGGTAGCAACCTTACGTGTGAATGCTGGGAACACGGGGCAATTCCGAATAAAAAGAGGTACAAGACAGGGGTGCCCGTGTTCACCCTTTTTGTTTGCTATATACATGGACCCACTAATCCGTAGAATGGAGGCGTCTGAGATGATTACACCTTTAACAACATTCATTGGGCATTGTAAAATCTTAGCCTATGCAGACGACATCGCGGTAATCACTCCTAATCCTACTGAATCTATAGAGTATGTGGAAATCGAGGCGATGAAATTCGGAAGGATATCGGGCTATAAATTAAATACCTCTAAAACACAGATAATTAAAAACTCTTATTGTACCTGTACAGATAACCGAGTGACGCAGGAAGGCACATACTTAGGGGTAATTATCTTGGCAGACTTGGACTCCTTGGTAGAAAAGAATACTTCCCCTTTAATTAAGAAAGTGGAGAAAGATCTGGACAGGTGGGACCGCTTGCACATGTCAATTGTGGGACGGACGAATATAATAAAAATGCTGGTTCTCCCAAAATTTTTATATTTATTTAGAGCCATACCTCTATTATTCGATTTCAAATTATTAAAAAAATTAGAGCATATACTCAACAGATTCATCTGGGCAAAGGGGAAAACGAGAAGAGCCCTTAGATTTATGACACTCCCGAGAGAGAGGGGAGGTTGGGGAGTACCAGAATTAAAGCTTTAATTTTGGGCGGCAGCTCTCCAAAATATGATTGGTCTTCTGGGAGGGGCAGAGTCAGAAGGCTGGAGTGAATTTGGAACATTGGCAATTTATGGATTAACCTTGGGCAGGGAAGTAGAGAATGTGTTTCTGAAATTTACAGAGGCCAGTTATTACAAAAGGACAAAGTTCAAGACGCTAATAGCAGCATATATAATTTGGAAAAGCTTTAGAAAGAGAGTAGGTTTGGGGAAATATAATGTATATACTAGATTTATAAATAATCCAATCTCCCGCAAGAGATATTCTCGGGGTCCACATTTAATGAGTGGGAAAGCAAGGGAATTAGAAGTATGGGGGATGTAATGGGGGAACAAGGGGTTCTTCAATTTTCAGAATTACAGGCTAAATTTAAGCTAGACACCAGGCAATTCTTTAAATATTTACAAATTAGGAGCTTCTTGTTGAGTAAAAAGGGGGGTCCACTGGGCTTTAAGCACGACCCGATTATGAAAGTGGTTCAATCAGGGGAAGATTGCACCATCAAGAGGTTTTACTTTGAACTGATAAAATCAAAACAAGATGATTATGAAAAATGGAGTGAAAAATGGAAAGACAATCTTAACATTAGCGGGGAAAGCTTTGGTATCTCTTTAGAAAAGGGATATTCTTTGTTATGCTCGGCACCATTACAGGCGCAACATTATAAAATGATATACCACTTATATCATACCCCTGCAAGAATAGCACAATGGGGAGGTACGGTGGGTATTAAGTGCTATAGGTGTGGAAGTCTGGAAGCTGATCTAAAGCATGTATTTGCAACGTGCCCTCATCTAGATTCACTTAAAAAATATATAGAAAGCTTCATAAACAACATTTTAGGAACAGAAATGGTGTTAACTCCCGGGACAATACTATTAGGTGTGAATGTGGAGGATGTTGTACTAGGAAGGGGGAGGGAATTTTTATTTGTAGCAATATCAGTTATGAGATTATGTATAGCGTCTGCATGGATTGACCCTATTCCCCCTACTTTTCATAACTGGTTGGCAAAACTAATAACAACATATAATGTGGAGAAAGAGATTTATGCACGGAAAGGGAAAAGGGGAAGGAAGTTGGGTAGGTTAATTTGGGGCCCTATTACAAGATGGAAGGATGGAGAATAGAATAAAAATTAGTTGTGAGTAAAACTCGGATGATTTAGGACAGTTGATTATGGTTTAACTGTATATAAGGGAAGCTATGGAATACTATAGAATGGAATATTTTTGTGATTATATTTATTTTTACAGAATATGGTCTGCTGATTGTCACTGTTCCTTTTGTTTTTTCTCTCATTGTGATATATTTTGCTTATAACAATGTCGTGCCATGTATGCAACCGAAAAAACTATTAATAAAAAGATTTAAAAAAAAAAAAGAAAAGGAACACCATGAGTTTTGGTGTAGATTTCACAAAGACTGTACCCCAAGTGTCGCAGTCTTCAAGGTGTGGTGCGATCCCCATTGGTAAACAGATTGTTCAAATCCTGTGTTTCTCATGAGGTGTACTATTGGGAAATACTGCCTTGATTTGAGTGATTTTTTTAGCTATCCAGAATGGAATTTGTTCCCTTTTTGCGGGCAATTTACCAATGACTGATTGTATAGCCTGTGGTGTAATTTTGTTTGTGTTCCCCTGGTGAGGGGTATGTTGTGGAATCCTTATGGGAGGTTGGACTGTTAGAGTCCGCATGACATATTGAATCAATTGTCTATGTATTTTGATTAATTGTTTTAGTTGAACTAGTTCTGCACCTGACATTTCTTCAATGGCAGGATGCGGTGTATAGTTGGCTAATACCGGTAATGTTGCTCCTGGTCTACCTAGTGGACCGACCCTGGTAATGTGATTTTAATGTTATAGGGCGCCTTCAAACCAGAGTTCATGCTCTTGGTATGTTAATGGGATTTCAACATCCTCGAAAGGAGTGTATTTCACTGGAGGATCCTCTACCTTGTAGAAGTGGAACACATGTGTTACTCAATTTGCTTCTGGGAAGACAATCCATAAATAGAATACCTCTGTCTTCCGATATTCATATGCCTCTATGACAAAAATTACCCTACCACCTCTTGATGATAGGCCATTTGTTATAAGCTTAATAGTGATGGTTTTCCTTAGATTTTCCGGGATGATTATAGCATCCGGGTCTTCTTCATTAAAACCTGTAACGTCTAAGTCTGGTCGGGTTGCAGCTGCTGCAGCTCCACCGGTTGCGTTGTTGCCCACTTTTAGGGACATTTTTGTTTAATGAAAGTTTGCAGAGCAAATTTCAAGGAAACAAAGATATGGTGCACAATATTTTGGAACACTGTATCCTTCAAGGATGAACAAACGAAAAACTAATACATAGGAGTTTTTCGTCCTACTCAGATATGGCGAATATTATCCTTTTACCCACTCCACACGTCTATTGGAGTATTTTACGGGAAAAAGGGGTCTCTGTGAAAAGCACAACTGAGTTACTCTAGTATCTAGCGTTAAATTAGTGCCTTACCAAACGTTGGGCGCCATGTAGTGTAGTTCCTATATTCCCAATAGGCTCATCGCATTGGAATAATATATCCTATAGAATTGACGTAGGACTGAGGTCGACTAGGTCTCTATCGAATATATTAAACTTAATAGTGAGTGCCAGCTAGCTCAGAGGTCACTAGAAACTTTCTCAAATTCACAGGAAGGGATTAGTTTCTGACAACAGCATAAACATGACAACTTTGTTTCCCAAGAATAAAAGTATCTTCAGAGTCGTGGAAACAATAGATAGATATTTCACTCAGTCAATTGTGCATGCTTCGTTTCATCAGAGTTGCAGAGAAATAGAGAGACTGACGTTTTCAATAAAAGATTTATTGAACATTCTTCTTTATCATGCAGAGGAAATTAACTGCTACAATCTTAATACTGGCTCCAAACTATAATGCATACTGAGAGAAGAGTAATATGAAATAATACTGTAAAAGCATGGTATGGTTTCTAAGCCATAAAATTCATGCATAAATAACAAAAACTAAAAGTACTCAACTGGTGCTTCTAAAAAACGCCTACCCCAATGTACCTAATCTAAGTCTATTACGAGAGAAGAAGTAAGTGTGGTGTAGCATAGGTTTAGTATTCTTTGCCAAGAATCTATCCAAGATTTCTCTTAGGGCCTAATCAGCTCCGTACCTTGCTTTTCGAATGAAGTAGGTCTGGTATCTCTTTGTCTCGGTCTCGATTTCCCAACACCCCGCAAGGGGAGCTTGGAAACACTGGAGCTGGATTCTCAGCAGGAGGAAGGACAGCTTCTCTGTCAGTGCGTCAGCTGGAGGGTCAGATTCCTTCGGCACTTGCTGTAGCGAGCTGCGTCGGGCAAGTAGATAGTAGAACTGCTCCGAACCACCGTGTGTTTGCTAGGGCAAGTGTAGGCATATTTATACCTTGAAGGTGCCTAGTTTGACGTAAAGTCTGACATAATAACGTCACCAAAGAACCCCAAGGGAATGGCAGTTCTTTGAAAACTCCATGAGTTCTTGGACAAATCAATATTCAAGCAAGAGGATGTCCCTGACTGCTCTAAGCTGATTTTCCAAGAAATCGTTGTGGCTTTTTGGAACTAGTAAAAATATCTATGCCTGTATTTGGACTGCATGGTCTATGTCTAAATATGGTTATGATTTCTATGCCTGTATAAGGGCAAGGTGAATTGTACCTATATAAGAGCATGAATCGGAAAAATTTCACTCAGGTCCTAAAACGCTATACAACAGATGTTTTGGAAACTCGTGGGCAAGGGCAACAATGAAACGTCCCCACCCCTGGCCAATAACATCTCAGCCATTGAGAGGAAAGATCACTTTGTAGCCCTGTACTCAATCCCTAAAAACGTTGATAATGATCTAGTAGTGCCTGTACCACTCCATTTATCACATGATCTCTTATTCACCAGAGATGAAATACTGACCTCTCTGGATGCAATTTTACTGCTAAAGCCCCTGGGCCGGATGGCATCCCAGGAGACCTCTTCCGCTCCGATAGGGAAAACAGGGCAATATACATCCTGGCTCTTGGCTAATTACATCACAGGTGGAGGGAGGATCCCAGAATCCCAACGGAAGTGATCTCTATTTTAAAAAGGGCGACAGGACCAACCCTTCCAATTATCAACTGATTAGTCTGATCAACTGTGTCCAGAAAGTTTTCTGTCGATCGCTACCAGTGAAAATCATGGATTGAATGGAGGAGAATGACATCCTCTCTTCCCTCCAGGCGGGCTTTAGATGGAGAACCAGCACAGTTGATCAGGTCTTTCGTCTTTTTATGCTCTATTGGGAGGTAGTTCTGCTGGGTAAAGGGAGCTTATACATTGCATTCATAGACGTGAAATAAGCCTTTGATCTTGTTTCCAGGGACAAATTATGGTGGGTGCTCAGGGAAATAGGAATGCTGTTGAGTATTCTCACACTACTTGTCAGGCTTCATGAAGAGAACTTTGCCAGGGTCTGATGGGGCAGCCAGGGGCAGGTTACCGACCCCATTAGAGTACAGTGTGGGGTCCGCAGGCTACGTCCTAGCCCCAACTCTATTCTCACTTTACATCAATGGTGTTGTCGAGCTTTTATCAGCTACCACTGCGGGTGACCCCTCCTTAGCTAAGCAGAGAATCGCCATGTTCTGTTCGCAGACAATACTCTTCTCCGCTCGAACCCCACAATGGGCTTGCAAAAACTAGTAAACCAAGTCAAGCTCTTCTGCGATAGGAGGGGGCTGGAAATCAACACATTCAAAACTAAGCTCATGTTACTGAAACCCCACAAGTCCTTTAAGGGAAAATTATTCTGAGGTTGCACTCCACTAGAGAGAGTGAGTGCCTTTAATTACCTTGGAATTAAACTATCGGAAGATATGGCCTGGAAGCGCCATCTTATTAAGGCTATCTTAAGTTTTCCCAGGTAACTGGGGCTCTGCGTAAGGAGCACCGCCTTTATTACACCAAGCCTATTGCAGCTATTGAAACTCTACAGTTGCAAGGCAGTGAGCAGTGCTCTTTACGGAGCCGAGCTGTGGAGTATGGAAAGAGCAAGTGACCTGACAACCCAGGAAAACAAGTTCCTCAGAAACCTGACCTCTCTCTCACAAAGCACCACCCTTTGCCCACTTTTGCTCGACTTGGGCTTCAAACCCATTAGCGACCTAGCGATGCTCCGCCCTTTGTTGTTCTGGCAGCAGATGGTTTCCACTTCAGAACTGTCATCTAACGCTGCAGCCTTTGAGGAGGTCCGTGCTTTAGACACTGCAAACAAAATAGGCTGGATCAAATATATCAAAAACCTCATGTCCAACTTAGGCCTCCCTGCCCATAGTATTGTTTGTCCCCCAACTCTGGAATAAACAACAGATTAAGTTGCTATAGTGGGACTGGGTTGAGTGCAAAGCATATATAGATTGCTCCCAGGGCAGATTATCCGAAAAATTTAGAGACTTTAAATTCATCCTCACTCTTGAAAGCTACCTTAATATAATTAAAGTGCCGGTGATAGGAAGCTATACATCCAGTTCAGGCGTGGTAGCCTGCCTGTTAATGCGTTCAAAAATTCATGGTTGGCCAATAGAGCACAGCAAAAGGGCTTCCCCTGTTGCACTTGCCCACACAAAACCATCAGTCATTTCCTCTTTGCCTGCATAGCTTATGCAAAACCTAGGAGTAAATGGCTGACTCCTGTTTGCCGGTAACTTGGTACAAGAGACTTTAGAGAGGCCATGCGCATACTGAACTCTGTTGCACCATTTTCCGTGTGCGCAACTGCGAAATTTTTAGGCCACTCATGGGCGATCAGAAGGAGGGCACAGACAGCCCCCGGCCTACTATTGAGAATTGTAATAGCTATTCCCTGCCTACTTAAGTATCTTTCTGGCCATCTAACTCCACGATGCTTTTGCTTCTGGGTGCAATGGACACCCTTGATTGCCGTCTATCTTTTATTGTGATGATTGGATTTGTAATTGATTTTCATAAAATTGTGCGCTGCTTATGATTGTATCTTCTTATAATGCACATGCACTTTAGACGAGGGACTCTGCCAAGTTTGCACATTAACCTTTCCGTGGTTGAAAGAACTTCTGATGTAAGCTCCAACTGTAAGATATTTCTTTTAAACTTTTATTGTCCGCTATTTTAAACTTTCTATTGATTGCCTTTTTTTAATTGTATAGCAAAGTCCTACCATATGTCTAGCCCTGTCACCTTATCGACATGGGCTATGCTTAACTTGTATCTTTTTTTTCTTTTGTTGTATTTTACCGAAATATAAAGTTTGATTGATTGATTAAAAGATGACTGCTGAGTTTCCTTGGATCACTGTAGATGGAATCACCTTAATATCATTAGCACAACCTCCCAAGGAACAATGGCCGCTGCCAACACCAAGCATAGAAGAAAACACAGCCCAGTCTCTTAGCTCGTCGCGCGGTGCTTCGTGGTGGCGTGTCGGCACGCGCCAGTGACGACTCAGTTGACAGGTTGATTCTAAGGGGAAATCCCGCCGAGGCTCCTAGCACGGCTCGCGGGGCTTTCTGGAAAGCATGTCAATGTGCGCGTGGTGACAGGCTCTGATTGTTGCAGTTGCTTAAAGACGACACAACCAAAGCTCTCCCGAATGCGGCTAGTACTCCTTCCAGTGGTATCCTGGTTACCTGGGTCCAGGTAACGGCTTGCAACAAATTCTGGAATGTGCGTTGGAAAGAGGTGGACGCGGACTGGCCTGTTATTAGTGTCCTGGCGATGACACTGAGGAGACCCTGCGGGCACTCGCCGCAGCCTGCGCACAATCACGGAGTCACGCAGGCCTAAGTGCTGACTCAGACCATGCACTGAAACCTGCCACTCACAGAATACCGGCGGGCGCGCGCTGGGGCCGCGCGATGTCTATCAGCCTGGGCTCGCGCCGGCTGAAACCTGCCACTCACAGGGTAAACAGCACGCGCTGGAGACGCACACTGCCGAAGAGCCACAGCGGGCTCCCGCTGATACTCACGTGCAATGTTTGCACAAAACGGGGTCGTGTGAGGCCACGTGTCTCCTTGATTGACACCTACAGCCTACGCTCCTCAGACAGCCTCTCCCAGGTTCCAGTAGAAGAAACGTGCCAAGTGCCTCGAGCACACACAGTGGATTCCCTCAACCCTAGGGTTCATAGATTTTGGTTGCTAGGTCCCATGGTTGCTCATCAGCAACCTTCTTTTAGGTACAAGAAGGATTTCGAAACCACATTGTTTTAAATATTGAAAACGATACTTATTGAGTATGTTTTTTCCAGGTAGGGAATTGCAGCATATGAACTTGTATATCAATAAAAGGTGGGATCATCCTAAGAGGTTTAAAATAATAATAATAATCCACATTTGTAAAGCGCACAATCACCCGTAAGGGTCTCTAGGCGCTGGGGGCCGTTGGGAAGATTAAACAAGCTATTGCCCAGAGTCACATGGTGCTGGGCTAACCTGCCGCCGGAGCCGGGGATCGAACCCTGATCCCCAGATTCCAGCGTCAGTCGCCCTGGCCGCGGTGCCACACCTGCATTGAGTGTGAGTTTAAATTTTGCCTTTGATTGTCATTGTGACACACTCATTAAGTCTGACATTTGAGCATTGTGCTCCTTGTGTTAAGCCATAAGGGGGCATTGTATTTCTAGAGTTTAGGACTTGCTGGTTGCAGGCCACGAGAGGTGCCTCCAATGCAAGGGACTATGGTAAATTTAGGGGGGTTTCTAGACCTTTCTAACCTTCCTTTAGTGTGTACCCGTGTTGGTTGTGAGTCCCTTTAGCGGGTGTCACCTTAGATAAATGCACTACCCTTTCTGAAAATATTTGTCAGTTTGTGTGCTGTTTGCCGGTTTTTGCTGCTATTCCTAAAGACCTCTCACCCTGTGACTGGGACTGTGCTGTGAGACTAACCTCGCCGGACCCGCTCCGCGGGTCCCGCAGCGCCGCATTCAGTGCGTGCAACATCCAGAGAGGAGCTGTGACAGCGGGGCGCGTGGAGCTGACGGCAGGGCTGCGAGCTAGGGAGCAGGGACTCAACCTTCCAGGAGTCCCTGCGAGCCCTCGCCACACCTGGGCTGCTCTCCCTGCTGGCCCCGCCCCCCGCCCACGGAGTGAAAAGCGGGTCTGCTGCCTGCTCTGGTGGGACCCTTTTGCCGGTTTTTGCTGCTATTCCTAAAGACCTCTCACCCTGTGACTGGGACTGTGCTGTGAGACTAACCTCGCCGGACCCGCTCCGCGGGTCCCGCAGCGCCGCATTCAGTGCCTGCAACATCCAGAGAGGAGCTGTGACAGCGGGGCGTGTGGAGCTGACGGCAGGGCTGCGAGCTAGGGAGCAGGGACTCAACCTTCCAGGAGTCCCTGCGAGCCCTCGCCACACCTGGGCTGCTCTCCCTGCTGGCCCCGCCCCCCCGCCCATACTCTCTCCCTCTCTATTTTAAAAGGAGCACTACGGGCCGCTGCGCGGGAGCGCGCGGGAGCGTGCCCGGGAGACGCCCGGGACAATGGCGGGACCGTCTGTGGCCGTCCGGGGCCGAAGGAGGCCGGGCTGGGCCAGCCCTTTGAGATCATCTATAACGGATAAATCACTTTCAGGGAAGGACATGACAGATAAGTGCAAGTCTACAAGGTTGGTACATGGGACGGAACCTACAGGGATGTCTGCATCCCCTTCCAGTACTAGTCCGATGACCCAACAGCCTGACTTCGGGCTTGCAGTCATTGGACCGCTAGACAAATATTTCAACCGGCCTACTACAGAAATTGATAAAGAGATCACGCTTGCAGAGAGGCGTGCTGAGCGCAGACTGTCGATTGAACTATTGAAAATCCCTGTTGACAAGCGCCCAGCACAAACCTACCCTGCACTGGTTACACCGTTATCTTCCTTAACTCTACCTGTCTTGCCCGAAACCCGTTCCAATGCCCTTATCAACAAAGAGAACGGGGGGACCGAGGCAGAATCAACAGCTTCCGGTGCAGGTCACAAAGTTCTCACAACATGCATAGCGGAATCACGTGCCCCGGCTTCTATGGCTCATCACAAAGCAAGTTCAAAAAGAAAAAGGAGTACTGCACCTAAAAAATCCTATGTAGCAAAACCCCCACACAAAATCAGGAAAGTAGCCAGAAACACGCGCTCTACCAAAGGTGTTACTGGTCTTATTGAAGATAACCGTAGCGGGGAAGGTACTCTAGAGGGAGATGTCGTTCTATTGGACAGTCCAAACTCTGGTATTGATGTTATTCCCACGGCAACTGATCAACCACTGGCCACCACCCCTCTACCTTCTTCCAACTTGTTCCTGGATCTTGAAAAATTGCTACGGTCACTGTTAATACCATTAGAGGATCGCCTTAATAAGTTATCTGACCGGCTAGATCGATTCGAGCAGGCAACGCTAGATAACTTCTTCTCAACAAAGGCACTTATAAAAACACAAGTACGGTCAGTGGAAAACAACAAACCCCATAACAACACCCAAAGTACAAGGCAGGATAAGGGAAGGAGGACACAAACTAACTCCCCAGTGGTACCACAGCTGGACAGTGCGGGCGGGAAGAGACCACCTAAGCCAAATGATGATCTAGTTTCATCTGGCCCCACAGAGAACTGTCCCAATACTGCAATAATATCTCAGACTGGGGTGCTCCCTTTACCGCTTAGTCTTAATCCCCCTTCCATTGAGGGTGCTGGGGGTAAAGCATTCCCTGCCACAGTCATTATTCCACCTACCATCCCTTCCACAAGCAATCAGCCAATAGTCACCAAACCTGTACGGGAACCCCGTCTTGTTCCCGTAGCCGTAAAAACGACCTTACCATCATTACCAAAACCTCCCCAAAAGAAACCCCCAATGAACCTTACCCCGGATTCCTTCCCGTATGTAGCCATCCTAACCAATGTCACACCACTCTTAATAGGGTAGAGAGAATCTTTTCAGACTCTTAAGAACAGGGTCATGCACTGGTTGAGGGTGAACCGGCCTCTGCCAGGGGAGGTGGATGGACTAATTCTGGGGGTGAGGAGAATAGAATGGATAGGTTGTACTCCCAAAACTTTGGGGGGGGATTGCATTGTGGTTAATTTCCAAGATTCAAGGGTGGCAGCATGGATAACAAGAATGGGCTGGGACATTAATAATGGAGGGATTAACATCGTGGACCTTACCTTCTTTTATCCGCGCCCTATTAGCATTATGACTGGGCTGCCCATCGAACAAAATCGTTCTTCCAATTCATCATGGCCAAAGATTCCTCCACTTGCTTCACTGCCACAGCGACTAAACCATCTCACTGGCCAGACCTACAACCCATCGGTTGGATGGCAAGATCCAGGCTGGGGATGTTGACAAATCCCTGACCATCCTAACAAGGGTGGGGGAGGAAATATCACGATCCAACGGGAGGTCTGCAATGATCCAGATACAAATGCTGGAATAAGTCCGGCTGATATGATCAATGGCGGTGACTTGCAAATGAGGGAGAAGGCCCTGGAAAAGTAAGTGCGAATGATGAAAAGGGGGAGCAACCATCACCAATCTTGAACGTTGCTAATGATAAGGAAAAGCCCAATCAATTCATGATGCTTAATGGGCACCATGTCCCAAGCATGATTAAAATCCTCTCATGGAACCTGGCAGGCATTGCCAACAAAATAGATTCAGACCTGTGGGCTGAACTAATAAACTCACAAAGTATCTGCCTCTTTCAAGAGACATGGGCAAGGGAGGAGATCATGTACAGGGGTTTCCAGTTATTTTCGATACAGGCTTGCTGGGGGGGAAGAGGTCGACCATCAGGAGGACTGGCAACCTGGGTAGCTTCTGACCTAGGTTGCACAGCTGTACGCTATACTGTGGAATCGGAGGACATATTGGCTGTCTTACTTGAATGGCCAGGAGTTTATAAATTACTTGTAATAAATATCTATTCCAGGCCAGTTCCAATAGCTGCTTCCTCCAAAACTATCGAGGCACTCTCCCGTCTCCTAGAAACCATCCCGGAGGATATACCGTACATAATAGGCGGGGACTTCAACTCTCATTTTGAACCGCTACCTGGATTGCTTGATGGGCCCTCCTTAGAGGAGGATACAAGCTGGCAGGTCCCCCCCACGGAGGCCCCACCCCCGAGAGCATGGACACCACTGGCCGTACAAATAAACACGCTAAATCTCACCTTCGGCTTGAGAGCTTGCAACGGTCGTACCAGGTCAGATATCCCGAGCCAATGTACGTTTAACAAAGCTGGGAGAGAATCCAGATTAGATTATGTCATGGTACAGCTTCATACCTGGAAAAGAGTGATGGATTTTAGAATTTTGTCAAGACAGGACAGTGATCATAATGCACTAATGCTGGACTTTGCTATCCCCTCTTTGGAGGAAAGTACGTCATGTAGGCAAGCGCTAAGACCGGGATATCTCTTGGAAAATACCAAGAGAAGAATAAAATGGGAAAAACTCGTCTCTAGCGAAGATAAAGTAGCCTCCTTATATGCAGGAATAATCCCAATCCTAGAGGAGGCCTTCCACCTCTGGAACGTGGACCCCACTAGGGAAATTAATAAGGATTTTGTGCAGGTACATGATCACCTAACTAGGAAGCTTGAACCATACTTTTCGAGCACTAAACCACCTAGAACCCAGACACATAATAATGGCACTTGGTTCAATACTGCTTGCCGAGCCGCAAAACAGGATTTATTATTTACTATAAAAACAGGAGGTACGAGGGAAGAGATTTCCACCAGGAGGAAGGCTTACAAATCATTGACGGCAAATGCCAAGATAGAATGGGATACACAGCATTGGGAGAATCTATCAGAGTCCCTAGCTACAAGGGACTCCCGTAGATTTTGGAGAATAGTCAACCATGGAAGCGGGGATCTCCCTACGGCTATTGAACCTAATATTGCTGCAAATGTTTGGCAAAAACATTTTGAGGACCTATATTCCTTAGAGAATGAGGGGATAGAAGTAGCACCACCCATCACCCTTCAAGGACAGGCAATTGAACCTTTTACTATCAAAGACATCAGGAGGGCGATAGCGGGGCTACCCTCTGGGAAGGCACCGGGTTTGGACGGGTTGCCGGGCGACCTTTTTAGGCACGAATCGGGAATCTGGGCACCTTATCTCATGATTTTATTCAATGCTGTGCTGGGGGGGATGAAGATACCAGATACTTGGCTGGGAGCGGAGGTGGTCCCGATATATAAAAAAGGGCCGCCCCTGCTCCCGGCCAACTATCACCCTATCAGCCTCATTGATGTGTCCCAAAAGTTATTCGGGAGATTGATTCTCAATAGGTTGTTGAGTTGGATGGAGGAGACTGACATTTTAAGTCCTCTCCAGGCGGGATTTAGAAAGGGCGTCTCAACAGTCGACCAAATTCTTAGATTGAACATCATTTATTGGAAGACAGCGTATTTAGAAGCGGGGACACTCTACGCGGTATTTGTGGACCTCCGTGCCGCTTTCGACCTAGTCCCTCGGGCTAGACTGTGGGATGTGCTGGCTGGATTGGGCGTTCCGAAAGACATCCTCCACATTCTAATCAGGCTGCATTCCAACAACTATGCCCGAGTTAGATATGGAAAGGGCGGCAAGCTGACTAACAGATTCCCGGTTCTTAGAGGGGTGAGGCAGGGCTGTGTCCTGGCCCCGACCCTGTTCTGCTTATTATTTATGAACGGGGTGATAGAGCACCTGAACAGGATCAATAATACTGATGCCCCAAAATTGAACGGCTACAGGGTGCCAGCAATCATGTTTGCTGATGACACCCTGCTGCTGTCAAAAACACCAATGGGGCTTCAGAGGGTCCTGAACGGGTTCTTGGGGTTTTGTAACCAGAGAGGTCTAGAAATAAATCCAACTAAGACCAAATTCATGATTCTCAGCCCCAAACCAAAAAGCTGCCCGAACCCTCGCCTGGGAGTTACATCCCTAGAGAGAGTCCAAGAAATAGAATATCTCGGCATAACCCTCAACCAGAATCTGACATCGTTGCCACACAAAATCAAAGCAACAACAAAACTGGTTCAGAGGGCAGGTGCTATTACAAGAATTGCCAAGAAATCACTTTTACGCCCATTAACACCCGCAATCCATATTTATAAAACACAAGCCAGGGGGGGAATTATCTATGGGGGTGAGCTATGGGGACACATACCCTTACATACGGTCCAGGTTGCGCAAAATAATTTCATTAGACAACTTGCTGCTCTTCCACCGAGCACCCCACTCCTCCCCCTAAGACTGGATCTGGCTCTACGTCCGTCACGGAGGAATTGGGCTTAAAACCTTTGACTTATTGGAGACGCTTGTGGAGTAGTGAGGACCTGGCACACTACAGAAACGAACTCCAGGAATTCCTTAAATCATCGTATGCCACCAAAATCCCATGGATAAAGTACATTAGGGATATGTGTATTTATCTTGGAGTCCCTGAACTATGGTCCAACCCGGAAGTAGCGTCTGTAAGGGTATCTAGAAAAGATCTCTCAAATTTATTCTACAGCGCTATGCTCCAGAAAACTCTGACTTCTCTCCGGGAAGGATCTTTATCTGACTCATTTACCAAGACAAAAGACTTTTACAACCCTGAATATGTACTGGACAGTATGACTCCTGTGTTTGTATGGAAGATCTATATGCAATGGAGGTACGGTTCTCTTCCACTGAGGTCCTTCACTAAATCCTGGGAAGGCAATCTGGACTCAGGGGCATGCCCAGCTTGTAACTACAAACGGGAAAGTGATCTCCATGTGGTCCTGTTCTGTAGTGCCTATAGTAGAAGTAGGAGTCACTGGCTGGTCCCTCATTTAAGGAACTTGGGCTTCAGAACTTTTGCTCCCGCCTACAGAGTCCTCAAGACAGACTTAGCAGCTCCCACTGTGTTCGCAATGGCAACATTTTTGACGGCAATGTGGCGAACACGTGCACTAATTATTAGGAACACTAACGCTGCATGAATTCCCTCCATCTTTTTCCTCCTTCGTCTCTCCATATTTTAAATGTTTTAATAATTTTTAAACATGAAAAGTTTGAGTATAAGCTTGAATGTTTTTATGATGGAAATTATTTGTATATCTTTTATGGTCTTTTATGACCGAAATAAAGATTATTTGAAATTGAAATTGAAATAATAAAATGCTTTTAATTTTCTAAAAAAAAAAGCACTGACTGGAAAGCAAATTATTATATGTTGTTTTTGCATTGCTGATTTCCGAGTCTCTAACCTACTGTGCCTCCCCTGTGTAAACCTTGAACTGCTCTGCTTTTCACCCTGATAGTCGACTGCTAAAAATTGGTACTTGGTTTCCAGTTTGCCTGCATGGAGGTCCAGGAACCCAGTAGCCCTGCCTGCCTTGGGACCCCCAGGCCAGGTTTCTTAAGTCATTGTAAGTTAAACACCGGTGTTAGGAGGTCTTACACTGTTTCCTGAGGTTATGTTTACCTCATCCTGTTCAGGTGCAAACTTGCACATGACTTGCTCCTTTCTGTAGCTGCTGGGTTATGTGACTTATAAAAAGAGGGGTGGTCGATTACAAAACAGTTAAACACAACATTGATTCAACAAAGAGGTACAGCCACCAAGTATGTGTCTTTTAGGTTGCATTTAATCCAACTATTCATGGTCATTTACTGCAATTAAACATATATCATATTTCATATTCATACAATACATGATAAGTCTTATATCGTTATTCAGTCAGTGCTCGGTGATTATCAGATAAGAAAAGGATTGTAAAGGGGGGTGGGGTGTGTTTGGAAAAGAATAAGGGACAAAGAAAAGGAATTGTGTCCATAAACAATTCTGTCCTATTCACAGAACATTTCCAGTCATATTACAGATCACAGTTGTTCCCAAGAAATACACTATACACAGGAGCTAAGTTTAGCAAGTTTGGTAGGGTGTGTATGTGTTGAAAATGTTGTCGACGTTTCGACCCCCAAGTTAAGGGCGGGTTGGTCCTCAGTTTGGGGTCTTCCTCAGGACAGTTAAAAACAGTGATAATGAGCACCTAGGAAAACAAAAATGTGTGTCACTAGACGGATTTAATAAAATCATCAAAAGGGGGCAAATTGCAAGGTGTACCTACATGCCCAGGCGTTCCGGTGATGTTCCCTTCTGGGTCAGGAAACGCGCCTGTGGCGTAGTTCTCTGGAGAGAATGAGTTGCGGTTAGGAAGGATAATTACGGCAGGACGTACTGTGTTAAATCAAAACAAACAAGAGCAAATGGACTTACTTAATTAGCCCGTTCTTTGAAGAGCAATTAGTCTCTTGCAAATTTGGTGGTAGCCATGAGACGGTCTGTCCAAGGGTGGGGCAAGCGTCCTACCTCCAAAAGGCAGTGGAGTTCGACGTGTAGGTGAGTTACACCGTCTGAAAAAGCACAAACAGAATGTGTTCCTACGCATGTTCCCTCTGGCATTGTAAAACTAGTTCAGGTGGAGTATGTAGATGATCCTACTGGTAGTTATCATGACCACATCCAACTACGGAGGGTCGCTATCTCATATGACATATTTAAAAATAATTAAAAATATTTATTTATTTAGTAGGATGCCATCACTCATTCATATTAAAACCCGTGGGTGTGCCCGCACAGATAATGGTAGGCAACGGACTCTGGGCAGTGAATCTATAAATGTCGTGTTCTTATTGTCCAGTTATGGCAACATTTCGAAAAAGTTTCAAAAAAGTGACGCCGCCTGGGTACACCAGGGCCGTGAGCGTCTACAGTGAATTCTCAGGAGGCGCGGGGCGAGTGTAAACGTGTGACTCCTGCTGATAGAATCACACTGGCAGTCAGTGCCCGCACGTAAGTCCATATGATTTAGTCAAAGAACGGCATGCAAGCATTCATATTTGGGCCCGTGGTCTAATTACAAAAATGGAAGCAGACATTCATATTTGAGCCCGTGGGAGTGTCCGCAAAGACTACGAGCGGTGAACGGGAGCTAGATCTATAAAGATCGGATTCGTGTACATTAGTATTGAAATGCAATAATCTCGGAAAGAGAGTGAGCCGCCGCCCCCGTGGACTAGATCCGCACGCGTCTCTTACAGTAAATTTATAAACAGCGAGCGCGGAGCGAGCATACCTGTGTTCCTGCTGGCGTTTGATTCCCAGTGACAGCTCGCAGCTGCACGTCAGGCCTTACATGTACGAGGCGTTGCTATGGCGCGTCTCTAAGGGGCGTGTCCCAGCACCTCGCGGTGCTGCCGCTAGCTGCTGCGTGGCTAGAGGACTGAGTGGGGCGCATGCGCCAAAAACGAGCCACTATTGATCCTCCGGACTTGGGAGGACGATCGAATGTTGTAATGAGGACTGCATCAGAACCTCAATGTTTAAGTAAACAAGGGGCGGAAAAAGAATATAAATCGCCTCCTGAGTTTGGAGAAAAAGTGCTGGTGGCGGAATAATTCTAAAGCCATCTGAGTGTACATCGGAAAACCCTCTGTGTGTATATGAAGGGGGGACCTAGGGTCTCCGCTGGAAAAGCGACGGCGATCGAGATCGTATCAATACCGTCCCAAGTACAAAGAGGGGGTTTTTTTTTTTTATTTTTTTTTTTTTTATTTTTTTTTTTTTTTTTTATTTTTTTTTTTTTTTTAAAAACAAGGTGATAGGGGGCACGGTGACATTCGTATTTAAGGGCCCATGACGATGTATCAAATAATAGTGTTCGTGTACGTGTACATGTCTAAACATTCAACAAGAGGGATATTCAGATCTAATCCACTATTCCTAAGTCTAAATTGCTCAAACATTTCCACAACCGGCATCGATAAATCTTAGACATGATGATACGAATGTACATTATCAGAAAGGGTACATGGCTAGGAAGATACATACATGAGGTTTAAGCATCTTATTGATCGGGTGCCAATCCAGCTAATTGCGAATAAGTTGCATCAAGTTCGTTCAGGCCATTGTCAACAGTGTCCAAAGTGTACATCCATTTACACTCCCTCAAGTTCAATAGTGAATTCAAATTACCACCCCTGGGGCCCACCGTGATTTTTTCAATTACCAGCCATTTGAAGGATTCAGGAGTGTGTGATTTGGACGTGAAGTGTTCCACCAATGGGGAGCCCGGTGTTTGACACCTTATCCTGCTGCAGTGCTGCAAGATCCTCTTTTTGACATGTTGTTTAGTTTGGCCAATGTATACCAAATCGCAGGGACAGATGATGGCGTAGATAACGTCACTTGAGTTGCAATTGGTCATTGTTTTCAAAGTTACTGTATTGTTGCGATAGTTCCAGACCTTGGTTTCCATTGCCTGTGGGCATGCTTTGCACTTTGTACACTTATAATGGCCGACCACTTGGGGGAGGTTCCATAGACTTTGCAGAGTGGGGGGGGTCGGGGTTCCAAGGTAGGAAGAGACCACTTTGTCCCTGATGTTTTTGGCCTTCTTGAACGCATGCATTGGCAGTTGTTCATGGTTGATCACATCCGCCACCATTGTCCAGTGTTTGTTCACCGTCTTCTTAATCAGATTGCTCTTCGTACAGAAAGTGGTAACGCAGATAATCCGTTCCGAATCATCGGGACGCTCTCTGGGCTTGAGGAGGTCTTCCCTCGGGCTGTACCAAGCTCTCTTTCTCGCTCTCGTAACCAGTCGCCTTGGGTACCCTCTATCCATTAGTCTCCTGATCAGGAGATCTGACTCCAGGAAGTAATCTTCTTTGAGTGAGCAGTTCCTCCTTATCCGGAGAAACTGGCCGAACGGTAGATTGTCCCGCAGGCTTCTTGTATGATGACTTGTGTAACGTAGAAGGCTGTTCCGTTCAGTGGGTTTTCGAAAGAGGGTGGTGTGGAGGTGCCCATTATGGACCTTTATGCTGATGTCAAGGAAGTCAATAGAGGTCTTACTCATACTCATGGTGAATTGAATGTCCTCCGATTGGTTATTAAGCCACGTAAAGAATCCGTTAAGTTCCACTTCACTTCCGGTCCATAGCATCAGCACATCATCAATATATCTGCGCCACATCCAAATGTTGGTTTCATATGGATTGCTTACGGTAAGGATATGGTCCTGTTCGAATTCAGCCATATACAGTATAGCAAGGTCAGGAGCAAAGGCCGCCCCCATCGCTACTCCCTTGCTCTGAATGAAGTATTCATCCTGGAAGATGAAGAAATTTCGTTTCATCGCCACCTCCAGGAGTTGGATGATGAAATCGGTAGGCACCTGGGTAGGCTGGGTTCTTCTGTCCAATGCTTTTCTCATGGTTTCCAGAGCAGGGTCCTGCGGGATACTCGTATATAGAGAGACTATGTCTAGTGTGACCAAGATTTGTTTATCAGGATCAAAGGCGATTTCATCTACCTGGTTGATGATCTGCATAGTGTCTCTGACATAAGTGGGGGTCCCTGTTGCTAGAGGTTTCAAAAAAGTGTCTATGTATTTACATAACGGTTCCAAAAGGGTTTTGTCATATCCTTATGTATCTTGGGCAATGTGTAAATCGTCGGGGTTCGTGGTTGTGCGACGTTCAAGTACTCATATTCTTTCTGACTCAGGAAACCCTCCTCACGGCCTTTCCCTGTGATCTCTTGTATGACTCTCCTAATGTCTCTTGTGGGATCGGCGTTGGTGGCAGTGTTATGTGATATGACTTCACACAATTCTAAAATGCAGTGCTTTGTGGAGTCTCAAGGCGGCTTTTGATAGTTGATGGAGTTTGAGCCAGGAGGTGGAAGAGATGGAGAATAAATACTGGTTACTCAGTGCTTACCTGGTGTCAGCAGCAGTTCCTTTGATCATCATACGGATGAGGATCTAAGGTCTCTGTCTCAATGAGCTCAGCTGTATGTGGCAGAATGCAGCTCTGCCAAGTACTACGCATCAGGTGTTAGACAAACGCATTTTAGTGCGGGTGTGAGCATTACAGCACTACGATGCATTAGTCACACAATTAGGACACTGTGGGGATCCTATGCTGTTAAAAAACAGACCCAGGCCCCAGGCGAGCTTTGGCATTTGTGCAGCGCCTCTCTGCCTGCCCCACTTAAGTGTTAGCTTTTTAGCCTACTGCTGTAAGTGGTTGCTATGGTGACTGAGACTCTTTTCAAGTCTTGATGGTGATACATTGTATCTGAGAGGAAACCATACATCTGTTTTCTGGAGGCCTCTCACTCTAGGAGACAGCAGTAGATCTGGCTATGGGCGGGGCATCTCTTTCAGAGAGGGAGAGGGAGTGGGCTTATCATAAACAACAGCAAACACAGGGCCCATGCTTTCTTGGATCTGGTGTCTTCTGTTGATCCCTGGCACGCTGCTGCAGGTCACTGGTCAAGGCTGCAGCTCCAGTGTGCTACTGTTGACACCTGACCTGTGGACACAAACTCACTGGTCAGAGCTGGCAGCTGGTGCTGCAGGGCCCAGAGCAGGGTGTTTATAGGCACGAGAGAGAGGACTCACTGGCTCTCCTCCTTCTCTGCTCTCCCGATATTACAGCCTTTGTCAACTGCACAGCCTCTCTGCTGCTACAACCGTGTGGCACCCCCCTACCCAGGCCACCCAAAGTAACTGGAAGCCACCCTCAAGACAAGTGCTCAGCCTGGCACTCATTTAGGATTTAGGCCCAGATCTCTCTGTACGGGGGTAATGGATTTAGGCCCAGATCTCTGTACTAGGGTGAATGAATGACATTGTTCTGCATTTTGTCCATCAACTGTTGTTTTTGCACACACACTTCCTAGGCATTTCTGGACTGCAAGTCTAGACAGGCAAGTCACACACACTGTTTCTCTCTGCACTGAAGTTTGCTTGTCTGATATTGCAACATGGGCATTAACCTACTAGGTTGTCCTTCCAATTAGTTACACTAATAACCAGAGGCATGTTTTTTCTTTATATTTCAAGCTTGCAACTAGAAAGCTTCTGTTTTCTTTTATGTAAAAAAACATAGTTTCTCATTGCTCAAATGGAGGTAATTTCTGATATTGATATGTGTCCCTCATCTTCATTGCTTGATTTTGCTCACGAGAAAGTGTCACTCATAATTGCTGAATGTCACTCCAAATTACACTGAAATTAGGAAAATATCACACAAAAGCAATCTGAAACGTTAAGGCAGCTATGCTTCAGAAAGGGCTGTGCGCCTTCTAGGAGTAGACACCGAAGCTTCTGCTCGAGTCACAGGACAGGCCAGCACTAATTATACATGGTGCGCTGGTCAGTGACTCTGTTTTTATTTTTATTTCTGGCACTTTCGAGATGAGGGTTTCTTGTGGAGTGTGTTGCAGGGACAATAAGAGCAAACCAAGCACTATTGCCCAATGAAACAGGACTCAGCATGTGGTTTTGAGTATTTGGGCGTTGCAGCAAATCACTCTATCGCTCATAGAAAATGGAATAATGCAGATGAAAGCCATCTTTATTTTTTTTATATTGGGAAGAATTTGCGAAACAAGATTTATGGCCCATAGAAAACAGAATATTGTGGATGGCGGACATCTTTATTGTGGCATTTTTATGTGTTTGCTACTGATCTCTACATCAAAGAAGAGATTGTTGCTACAGCATCTGAAGAGATTTATGGTAGATGAAAACAATAAGGTACCATTCAGACATGACATGACTGGCCTATGTAGTTTTGGGCTACCTTAAAGGGATATCCACAAACATTTTGTATTAAGTCCCTTCTGTTAAAAAACAAAAATATTCTCGCAGGAGCTGTAAGTGATGTCAAGAGTATTTTAAAGCCTCCTCTGTTTGCTGTGTGACTTATATCATTATGAAGAAAGTTACGCCTTTCATTTTGTTTCTGAACAGCCCAGGATAACCAGATGAAGTGGGCTGAATGGAAAAAAGTTTCCATTAATTATGCCTGGGTATGTGACACTTTGTTAAGTGAAAAACGGAAATTGCTATTATCAATGCATAAGCTGGGTGTAGAGGGGCAAGACATGGTGAAAACTCTACCTGACCTTGGTCAAGAGGATGCACGAGAACTTAATGAGTTTTAGTTGCTAATGTAAAAACGAGGGGCCTCATTTATGACATGATTGATGCGTCATATTCACTGAATGACGCATCATGTCACAAGGAGTTACAGATACGTCAATATTTCTGACGTATCTGTATGGCGCAAAAGTGACACACCGCTGGAGTTTGTCACAAAAGTGACCCAACTCCAGCAATGTATCCTTTCACATGGGGCAAGCCCCATGTGAATGTGCCTGCGTCAGTCTTACGCCTGCTGTGAGGCAGGAGTAAGAAATCTAAGCAGATACGTCACTTTGTAAATATGGTGCAACAAGGCACATTTTTTACGCTGCTGGTGTGTCACAAAAGGTGACGCACCAGCGGCGTAAAAGTGACGCACGGCCTCATAAATAAGGCCCTAGATTTATATTACTAACCTGGCACAAGTACTACATTGGAACGTTACCATTTTGGCAGATGTGCGATAGAGACAAGGAGACCATTGAGGAATATGTGACAGATCTATGCAAGTTGGCTATATCATGTAAATATGGGGCACAGCTGGAGGAACAGATTTGAGATCAATTCCTTCTACACTTTAAAATTGACAGAATCAGAGTGGAGTTGTGGATGAAGTACAAGCTAGCATTGAAAGATGTGCTTGCCATTGCTAAATGAACTGAACACATACTGAATTGTGTTGAGAAGTTACGCAAAGAAAATACTGTCAAATAAATAGTAAAAGCTGTTAAAGTCAAAACTACAACCAAGGATTCAATAAAGTTCAATGGAAAGTGTTTTCGTGTGGAAAGTTTGGTCACATGGCCAACTATAGTTGTCCTGCTCTGAATGCGGTGTGTAAGCAATGTGGTCACAAGGGCCATTTTTCAAATTGTCATCACTCTTCTGGAAGACTGCTCAGGAAAAATGACAAATCCAGTAAAAGAAGTGAGGTAAACGGGATTGTGTAGGTGATTGTATTACAAATAAATGATTCTGTCGGGGTTGAAATGAAGAAAATAGTCTAAGAGTTGGAGGAAAAGAATATGATCTATCTTGAGGACACAGTGTTGGTGAAGGATGTATGTCATTACATCGCATACCAATACCATGCGTGCCATTACAACGCGAGTATTACTACGCAATGTTAATGACAACGACATGCCAATACATCGCAAAATTTTATCACAAGTATGTTTTTACCACGCATGCCAATACAACGCAAAGGCATGCGTGGTAAATCTATACTCATGGTAAAAGTTTTCAAGGTAAGTGACCCTACCCTACCCTACTCTAAACACTAATGTAATACCCATGCACAACCCTCCCCGACCTCCAGTCCTCTCCCTACAATAACACTACACTACCCTGCACGACCCCCCGACACTACCCTAAAACACTACACTACATAAACACTACAACACTACCCTAAAACACTACCCCCAGCATGACCCTACCCCTAGCCCATGTTCGGTCCCTACACTGAAACACTACCCTGCACGACCCCCCGACACTACCCTAAAACAGTACACTACACAAACACTACAGCACTACCCTAAACCCTAAAACACTACAACACTACCCTAAACCATAAAACACTACACTACACAAACACTACAACACTACCCTAAACCCTAAAACACTATACTACAACAAAACCCTAAAACACTACACTACACAAAGACTACACTACCCTAAACCCAAAAAAACTACACTACACAAACACTACAACACTACCCTAAAACACCACACTACACAAAAACTACAACACTACCCTAAACCCTAAAACACTACACTACACAACATTACACAAACATTACAACTCTACAACAAAAGTAACCCCCACCCCAAGCGCAATCCCCCTTACCTCACTCTCCTTGTGGTTCCTCTCTCCTGCTTCCAGCGTCGTCTGAGAGGCGGTGCACGTCGTTGTGAGGAAACAGCCTCAGTTTCTTCACAACAACGTGGATAGCCATTAAATCGAATGCTTTGTAACAGCGCATGCGATGTAATGGTATGCATAGTAATAGCTACGCTTAGTTACATCGCATACGTTGTAACGCATGCAATGTAATGGTATTGCCAGGTAAAATCTGCGTTGTGATTGCTGTCTCCCATTGATGAATGATGTGGAAGTGAGAATGTTATTTGACTCATGTTTCTGATTCGGTATTTGGGAAAGTATTCCAGAAAAAGTTCCTTTTACCTCGTATGGATATCAAACCAGGAGGGTACGGAGGTCAGGAAATCAAAAGTGGAGAGGGTATTTTATGGGAAGTGTAGAATATGGTGGTCAAATCTTTCCTAGTAAGGTTTATGTGGCAGTTAAAGGTGGCAACATTTTGGGGTGGCCACATCAGAAGGATTTAGGAGTCTTTCTTTATACCAATGCAAAACCACAAGTGATAGTTAGTTAACAGAGTTTGAGAGTTTTCTTATTAAAATAGGAATAAAACATAATAAAACTGCACTTTACCATACCAAATCTAATGGTATAATGGAAAGGTTTAATAGAACTCTCAAAGAATGAATGAATGAATGAATATTGAGCTATGCGGAACGTAGATATGCAGACAAAAAGGCATACACATACTGAAGTCTATGAGAAAAGCCAGGTGTTTAAGACTTTACAGAAGAGAGATAGGGACACCTCGTTAGAGAGCTCTTCCGGGAGGGAGTTCCACCGCTTAGCAGGAGTGGCGGACAAAGATCTGCCTCCCCATTTTGCCTTTTTAAACCTTAGTACTGTTAGCAGTTTTTTATCTGAGAACCGGAGCTGTCTGGAGGGAACATAATGATGGAGAATTGCCTTAATCCGATCTGGGCCTGAGCCATAATAGGCGTCATGAGTCAGGCACAGTGTTTTGAACAGGATCCTGCGGTCCAAGGGTAGCCAGTGCAGCGTCCTAATGGAGGCTGTGACTGAATGATATTTCGGAAAGTCCATCACCAGCCTGGACGCAGCATTCGGTACCAACTGCAGATGTCGCACCAGGCCTTTATTAATGCCCAAATAAAGGGCATTACAATAGTCCAGTCTGGATGTTACCATGGCAATAACAGTCTGCTTGCGTGACCCATAAGAGAGGAAGTGGGAGATTTTTTGGAGGATCCTGATAATTCCGACAATGTGGATACCGTCCTATTTACCTGCAGACTAAGGGAGAGTGAGTTATCCACTATGACCCCTAGGATTTTCCCATGGGCTACCGGGCAGAGACAGACGCCAAGTGTGTCCAGCCACCAGTCACTGGACCAGAGCTCCAGTTTGCTGCTGAAAATCCGTACCTAAGTCTTCTCCCCGTTCAATTAAAAAAAATATTCCACCATCCAGGAGGAGACTGCCTGCATACAATTCCTAAAATTCAGGGCAGAGTCCCTAATACTGTGAGAGATGGATTCCATTATTTGGATGTTGTCCGCATAGGACCACACCTCTAACCCAAAGCATCTCAATACCTTAGGGGGTGGGGCAACATTGATAATAAATAGTGTCGGGCTCAGGGAGGAGCCCTGAGGAACACCACACAACAGGGGTTTAGAGGGCGAGTAGAATTGGCCAAATTTGACTGTGCCCGATCACTGAGAAAAGAGGCAAGAAGCCTCAGGGCCGAGCCCCGATCCCTATCTCTCTGAGGCATTCAACCAGCCTCAGAGAGACAGGGTATCAAAGGCTGCGGTGAGGTCAAGTAGAACAAGCAAGGTAGTGTGTCCTGCGTCCAATTGAATACGGATATTGTTAAAAACAGCAGTCAGTGCTGTGTCCGTACTATGGAGGCTTCTAAACCTATGTTGTGAGCCATCAAGTAATTGATGTTCCTTCAGGTAGACACTGAGGTGTTTATTTAAGTAAGGTTCCATAATCTTAGCTGTGACAGGGAGTAGAGAGATTGACAGATATTTTATCAATTTACCGGATCCAAAGAAGGCTTCTTTAAAAGTGGTTTAACCACTGCTGTCTTCCACAAGGTGGGATACTGTCCCTCTGAGATGGCAACATTCAGAACAGCAGTAAGGTGAGGAATAATGATCTCACCACCAATTTTTAGCACCTTGAGGGGGCAGGGATCCAACTGTGAGCCTGATTTGACTTGTTCCAGAAGCCGATCAGTCACATCTGGTGACATAAAGGGGAAGGTGAGTAGCCTGGGTGTCTCCTCCTGAAACAAGTCCTCAAGGGGAGGAGAGTAGGCCAAGCAGACGACCCCGCAGTGGAGTTGGAAGCTTCCAGCAAGGAGTAAATGTCTGTAATTTTTGTTTGGAAGAAACCAGATATTGTATCACAGAGCTCCTGGGAAAATTCTGAGGGATCTGTGCCATGGGGTGAGGTAAGGGAATTAATGACATTAAAAATATCCTTAGAGGATCTCCTTGATCCTGTGATCTTTGAATAGAATAGCCCCTTTTCCTCCCTAATAGCTGCTTTCATGGGCGTCCACAGAAATGTTTCCGGGGGGGGGCTAACCTGGCAAATGAAGGGGCGTGGCTAATGGTAATAAATGAGGGCGGGGCTAAAATGGCAGAAAATCAGATTGGGTATTGCTCAGGCCAAGCTGAGAAAAACAAGCTTTGGCATAGCCAATAGGTCTCGCCTTTGGGACCTAATACGTATTTAGTTATACAGCAGGTCCCAAAGGCGAGACCTATTGGCTATGCCAATGCTTGTTCATGATAGGTGTGATGATTGTATGCTCCCAACTCAACGGAACTGAAATGGATCTGAGAGAGTTATTGCACAGGTCCATTAGAATTATCACCAACAAACTCATGCCTACGTGTAATAACTTAACAGAGCAGGCAACTTCCCGGGATCCTGATTTCACCTAATGCAATAACTCTAGGTTTCCCTGCTAGATGAAAGACTCAAAATTTAAAATCTCAGACTCTAATATCCAGCTGTAAGTAGAGGACTACCCCGATTTTAGCACCACTTCCTGATTAGGGTTGATGAATATTTCGGATCACTGACATAATATCGACTACAAAAATATAGGCATTTAAAATATCGACTCCAAAATATCGACTACAAAAATATGGAAGTCCTATCTACAAACAGGTAAGTACAAAAATATCGAATCAAAAATATTGTTTACAAATATGTACTTAGTAAAAATATCGAATTTATTAAAAGTAATGTAAAATTAAAAAAATATTAAAAATAAATAACTAAAATATACTTAAAAATACTTAAATAACCTTAAAATTATTAAATAATTAATTTAAGTTATAAAAAAATAATAAAATTTTATTTGTTAAAACATATATATATATTAACATAATATTATTAAAAAATATACAATATTATTACCGTAGCATAGCAAGAGTGAAATTACTATTCCCACTCCAATGAGTGCAACAGTAGGGAAAGCGTTGGATAGCGTAGCTGTAAAAATTACTATTCCGACTCCAAAGAGTGCAACAGTAGGGAAAGCGTTGGATAGCGTAGGGGTAAAAATTACTATTTCCACTCCAGTGAGTGAACAGTAGGGAAAGCGTTGGATAGCGTAGGGGTAAAAATTACTATTCCCACCCCAGTGAGTGCAACAGTAGGGAACCGTTGGATAGCATAGGGGTAAAAATTACTATTTCCACTCCAGTGAGTGCAACAGTAGGGAAAGCGTTGGATAGCGTAGGGGTTAAAATTACTATTCCCACTCCAAAGAGTGCAACAGTAGGGAAAGCGTTGGATAGCGTAGGGGTAAAAATTACTATTCACACTCCAGTGAGTGCAACAGTAGGGAAAGCGTTGGATAGCGTAGAGGTAAAAATTACTATTCCCACTCCAGTGGGTGCAACAGTAGGGAAAGCGTTGGATAGCGTAGGGATAAAAATTACTATTCCAACTCCATAGAATGCAACAGTAGGGAAAGCGTTGGATAGCGTAGGGGTAAAAATTACTATTCCCACTCCAAAGAGTGCAACAGTAGGGAAAGCGTTGGATACGTAGAGGTAAAAATTACTATTCCCACTACAGTGGGTGCAACAGTAGGGAAAGCGTTGGATAGCGTAGGGGTAAAAATTACTATTCCCACTCCAGTGAGTGCAACAGTAGGGAAAGTGTTGGATAGCGTAGGGATAAAAATTACTATTCCCACTCCAAAGAGTGCAACAGTAGGGAAAGCATTGGATAGCGTAGGGGTTAAAATTACTATTCCCACTCCAGTGGGTGCAACAGTAGGGAAAGCATTGGATAGCGTAGGGGTTAAAATTACTATTCCCACTACAAAGAGTGCAACAGTAGGGAAAGTAAATATTTCATATAATATTTAAAAAATATATAAATTAATATCTATAAAAAATTAATTAAAAGTAATTACCAATTTAGTATAATATAATAATTAATCAATTAAAATTACAAATTAAAATTAATTATTACAATTAGTTACCTATTAATACAAATTAATTACAAATTAACAATTAATTAATTAGCAATTATAAATTAATTAACAATTAATTCAAATTAAATACAATTAAATACATTGAATTATTTAATTATTTATAAATAAATTACTTCCCACCCTATTCCCCTATAAATCCACAACCCACTACAGAAAATAAATTAGTAAAATTAACATAATTAGCAATTAATCAATTAAATAACATTAATTGGCAATTAAAATTTAATTATTTACCCATAAAAAATGTATTAACAATTAATTCTAAATAAATACCAATAAATTATTTTACATATTTAATTAATTATAAATAAATTACTTCCTACCCAATTCCCCTATAAACCCAAAACCCGCTACAGAAAAGAAATTAGTAAAATTAACATAATTAGCAATTAATCAATTAATTAAAATGAATTGTCAATTAAAATTTAAATTGTTACCAAATATAAATTAATTAACAATTAATTAAAAATGAATCCCAATAAATACATTTACATATTTAATTAATTATAATTAAATTACTTCCCACCCTATTGCCCTATAAACCCACAACCCGCTACAGAATTAAATTACGCAAAAATTAAAAAAACAAAATTCATTAATTAAAATAAATTATAACATAAATACACACTTTTCACACATATAATAACATAAAAAACACTATAAAAAATTCGATATTATTAAAAATTAGATAATTTTTATAACTTCCCTTAAAAACGATATTTTTGATGTCTATATTCTGTCCATTTGATATTTTGTCCATTCCATATTTTAAACTCCATATTATGTCCATTCGATATTTTTTACTCGATATTTTGACTGTTTACCGAATATTTCACAGATCCAGTATTTTTTACAAACAGTCAACACATAAACACTTGGGTAGCCCAGCCTGCCAACACTGAGCATATAGCATTAATGGCACAGTAACTGTATTGAAAAAGGTTCACATTTGGGGTCCTGAAGGATAAGAGTTGTCCCTGTGCTCTCGAAACAGGTAAAGGGAAAAGGTTAGGAATATAAAAAGAGAAAGAGAGCTAGAGAGTGTGTGAGAAAACAAGGAGAGTAAGAGAAAAGGAAGAGAGAGACAGAGAAAGAAAAAGTCAAGAGAGCAAATAAAAGAAAATAAGAAAGAAGCAGAGAAAGACAGGAAAAGAAGGAAACCAAATGGAAGAAGATAAAGAACGAGGAAAAAATAAAATCACAAATAAATGGGTAAAGGAGCAAAAGACCCAAAGGAGACAAAGCTGCCATCGGAGACTAAACTAGCAACAAACAAATTCACAAATTTTAGCACCAAGAGTGTTTACAGTCAGGTGCGCAATGCCCATTGCGCTCAAAGGGCTACAGCAGCTCTCTCCCACCCCCTCGTGTGTGGCAGCCCGGGATGAGACAGCTTCCTGGGCACACACACAACCGCACCCAAGTACTTCACAGGTCTTTAAAAGACCATTTAATTGCTAACGAGGCTTTGATGGTTTTCACCCCTTCTAAGAGCCCATGCAGCTCCGCTCTGCATATGGCTGGATGAATTAGCCCACCCATCCCGAAATTTGACTCTAGTTGCACCTCTGTTTAAAGTCGAGGCAGGAGGGAGATGAGTTGGCGTGAGGTTTAAAAGAGGGGTGAACTAGGGATTGAAGACGCAGTGTGGTGATGGTCATGGGTGTGGGGGGGCAAGCGCCTCTCCTTGCCTCCCCACCGCGGATGCCCATGGCTGCTTTGTACTCTTTTAAACACTGTTTGTGCAGTTCACTACCCAAAGGCTCTAAATCTCTGCGCCACAACCTCTCCTGTTGACACCACACCGCTGTCTCAACTTTCTAAGTCTCTCCGTGAACCAGGGGGCAGAGGGTTTTCTTCTTGCTGAATAGTGCTTGCTCACAGGTGCCAGAGTGTCCATTGCTACTGACAATTGATGCGATAGCTCAGCTGCTGCCAAGTTGGCATCATGGTGCCTGGTGGGCTCAAAGTTATTGAAGAAGATAGAAAGCGACTCATTACTTATAAGCTTAAACGGGCACATGCATCAAGGGTTTTTGCATTTGCAAACGGTGCGAATCGCGAAAATCGGCCGTTTGCGAATGCAAATCCCTTTTTTGGGATGCATCAAGCTTTTTGCTTTTTCGCAATTTAAGAAATCGCAATTTAATTACGATTTCTGAAATTGCGATATCATTTAAGAAATCACAATTTTGCGATTTCTTAAATGCAATGCATGATTTTTTAACAATTGCGAAATCGCAAATAGGAAGTGGTAAATTACTATGAAGTCAACCTTCATGGTAATTTGCGAAAACTCTCAAAAATGCACAAAAGTGAATTTTTGAGAGTTTCATTTTAAACACACACATGCCCTTAGGGCATGTGTGTGTGAAAAAAGTACTTAAAGGTACATTTCAGGGGTGCAGGGGGGTCCTTTGGACCCCCCCTGCACCCTTGAAATTGCATTCTCATCTTGCGATTCCTTAATTGCGAATCGCAAAATGAGAATGCCTTCACATTCATTCCTATGGGCCTCTAGGCCCATAGGAATCAATGGAAAGGGATTCCTTAATTGCGATTCGCAAATTGTGAATCGCAATTAAGGAAAATTAAGAAATCGCAAAAAAATTACGATTTTTTGATGCATAGCCGTTTGCGAATTCTTAATTGTGATTCCTTAATTTTCGCAATTAAGAATTCGCAAACGGGAACATGGATGCATGTGGCCGAAAGTTCCTTCTTTCCTCCAAATTCCTGTTTCCAGAGAGACCCATCCCTAATGCCGAGATGCGTAGATCAAAAGGGATGGCAAAATGATCAGACCAGGCAAGAGGAATAGGTTCTCCAACTCTTATTCGAGGGTCATTAGAAAAGACGCCATCAAGGATATGCTCCGCCATATGGGTGGGACTCCTGACCAGCTGTGAAAATCCACAGCAACTCACGGTTCCCAGAAGACTTTGAGTATCCTTACATAGAGTCCTATCTAGATGAAATTAAAATCCCCAAGGAGAGTAAAATTAGATCTTTCAAGGTAGGGTTCTAAAAGACTACTAAAATCCTGACTGAAAGATACCCTGGAACCCGGTTGCGGATAGCATAGGACACCAGAAAAGCTTTCCCTAGGATGCTGATTAATAGAAAAGTAAAAAGCCTGGTAGAGGTCAGGGGAGCGTTCAATGCTTGTGTGCAGCAGACCAAAGTCTCTCTATAAAGAATGCCCAGACCCCCTCCCCGCTGGCCTACCCTATCCAGCCTAGCAAGTGTTTTCCCCCGAAGAGATAGTGTCTACGAGATCAGGACCTGAAGAGTCCATGGCCCATGTCTCGGTAATGAAGACCCAAGTAGGCTTCCTTAATGAGACGAAGTCTCTGAAAGCCACCTTATTCTTAATCAGGGATCTTGCATTGATGAGATAACCTTGCACTATCTGTTCTTTGGAAGGGGGCCTGATTGCCTCATTATCACTAAGGATATTACAGCTACAAGCCTGTATCACAATGGTGTTACATACTGTAGATACATGGTGCTGCTTCTTAGCAAGTATTTCAGGGTCCATAGTGTGATGACATGGAACCCTTACTGACCGAAGGTCTAGGAGTGCCTTGCTGGCCTAAGTAATCTGTCAGATGGAAAAGAGGCAGCATATCTGGCACACGGCGCGGTCTTGGCGCGGACCGGCGCAGACGGGCTTGCCTTTGGCGTGCCGGCGGAGTGTCCGCTGCACGACGAGAAGGCCATGCTGATTAAGTAGTCTCTGTAGACTAGGGCGCTAGCCCCCTGGCTCCACCCCCCAGCCAACCGGAAAGGAGCCCGAATATGCGCAAAGGCATTCAATTGGCTAAAAACAGAGGGGCATATTAACAAGGCAGCGCTATAAAATTATCGCCTATTTTGCAGCACTTTTCAGCCAAAAAGTGGCGATAATTTTATCGCTTTATCAGCAAAGACACGCTATCGCTTGTTTTGCTGACTTAGTGCCTGTTTCCAGCATGCCTAACTTTGCATCGCTAATGAGATGCAAAGTAGGCGTGGCTGTGAACCCATCCAGAGAACATATTGTGAAGGCAGCTTCGCGATATTAACAAGGAAGGGTAGCAATTAATTGAATCGCGTTAAGTATGCTTTAACACAGGAATTTAAATTCCTGACTAAGGCATACTTAACATGGGGGTGGATTCTGTGGCTAAGACCACAGACCCTATCATCTAGGATATCGCCGTTTTCCACCATGGAAAACGGCCATATCCACACTATCTCTGGAATTTTTATTGCCTCAGCGATGCGTGTTGTTCATAACGCGCTAACCGGGCGATAAATTCCAGAGATAGCCGGTGATAAATATGCAAGCGCTAAGCGCGCTTTGCGATATTTATCGCCGGCCCTTGTTAATATGCCCCAGAATCGGTTTGTGTCTCATCTTCTCTCTCCACATATCACTATAGGAAAATCTCCTTTTAAATTGTTCAGAGGGAGTAAACCCAATTGTGTCCTGGAGCCAGGCTGGATGGATTGGGTTAAAGGTTGGGTGAATGTTTTGGTTGAAGACGAATGGAGAATAAGAGAACAAAATAAAATGACTGTGAGGTGAAGTGAGTTTGATGCCAGAAATGCGGTGAAAGAAATAAACATTGAATTTGGGGACTGGGTACAAATTTGTGCTCCTGGTGGTGCACATCCCAATCCTACGTTGACAGACTCAGAATGATGGTGACATTATTTAACAATGCAGACAAAACAGAATATTGCAGGATGTGGAATTTGAGCTGAGGGTTGCAAATAAACAGAAACAACTGTGAACACAAGGTTACACATGGGTCTTGCAAAAAAAAACAAGATACGAGCCTTGATCACAGTAATCTAAAAAATAATGGGACTGATCCAATTCATAAGGATCTGTCAAGATCAATGAAAATTTTCAAAACTCAATCAATCCATAATGGGTTTTATATAGCGCAGCTACTCACCCGAGAGGGTCTCAAGGGGCTGAGGGGCTGGGGGCAGGAGGCTGCTCATCCATCTGGGCGTGAAGGTTTAGTCAAAGAGCCAGGTCTTGAGATCCTTCCTGAATTGGGCCAGTGACAGGGATTGCCTGAGGTGGAGGGGCAGGGTGTTCCAGGTCTTGGCAGAGAGGTAGGATAAATATCTTCCTCTGGTTCTGGATTGGACCAGGACATTGCAAAGATTTTGGGAAATGGCAAACTAGGGTTATTGAGTATTAATGTCGTTCAATATTCTAGATTGTATTTATTGTTATTTTGCATTGTTTACTTTGCTTTTTAATAGGTTAAATATTTTCATCTATGTGTTTTAGGATGTCTTCATTGTTATTTGCACTGTTTTTCTTGCTTTTGCATGCATTGAAAGTTATTAATTTGTTTTGGTAATGTTTTAAAAGGGAAGATTTGTGGTGTCTCTTTCCATTCAAACATGTACATGACTTGCAGCTTTCTGTAACTGCTACGGTATGTGACTTGACAGGGTTCTAGAATGCAGTGCTTCGTGGAGTCTCAAGGGGGCTTTTGACAGTCGCGGAGCTGGAGCTGGGAGGTGGATGAGATGGATAATAAATGTGGTTTACTTTACTTATCCGGTGTCAGCAGCATTACCTTTGATCATTGCAGCCAAACCTTTAAAAAGGTTTAGGGATTTAAAATAAATACCACTCCTACAATGGTGAACCCATGCTTCCTTTCAATTTCATCAACTTCTAATAAGTAATGGTTGGCAAAGATATGATCATAGCTGTCAGTGATATCAATACAATTCTGTTCACTTGTAGGTCAGAATACTCAATACAGAAATATGGTCTGAAATAGATAACACATCATTGTTTACTAAAATATTGTCCCAAATAGTATCTATTTTCTATTATTAGGTTTACAAGGGTAATAGTTCTGGCAGGCAATATTATGACATTAATATTCTAGTAACAAACTGTCCACTTAAATATTGGATATGTAGCATTGGCATTCACTTTGTACAACAAACCAACCAGCTTATTTATGTGTATGGTCATAGCATCAACTTTCTGAATAGGAGCCGTCATTTATTTATAGTCATTGCTTATATCAACTCTGAGTTAGCTTTGATTTTTCTCTCTAGAATAAACTGTTTTTATGTTTTCTACTACCTTCCTTTTCAACACTCCACACAGAGCTTAGCTGAAATTGGAGTTTCAGAACATGTCTATGTATTAAGTGGCTTACAAGAATATTTATTACTCAGATTAGTGTTGGGACCTGCTGATGAGTGTAAGCTCATTCAGACCCACATTTGTCATGAACCACATTCCTAACTGAAGAAACTCCCAAAACTGCAGTTTGGACTTACCGTAAATCTCACACACGTATACATCAATATAAAAAATGTCTTCAAACTCGGAAGCTTTAAGCAACTTTTCTGTAAGCACAGCTCATCTTTATCCCTGGCATCACTTATCCATGGTAACAATAATATCATGGTTTGGGTAGGAATCTAATGACATCATCTAGGCAGTAAAATAATACACAGATGTCCCCTGTACTAGTTAGGATTTAGTCAGCATATTTTGTATCTCCAAAACATTTTTATAAAATATGTCTACCTGTTGTCTATGAACTGGACTTTTAACATCTTCCAATCTACTGGTAATCAGTATCCAGCTGATCTTCTACAGACTCTTAGAGCTCCTTAGTCATTCATTCATTTATTCTATCTTGTCTGGACTCTTCAGCTTGCTCTCCCACAGTATGGCATGCTTGTTTCCAGTTACAGTTTTTACAGTGTAATAAGTACCTCTAGCTGTGTATTGCACTCTCTTCTTTGTGTTCCTGCCTCCCTACTGGACTCAGCTAGGGCAAATAAAAGACAGGAACATGTCCATTTGATGTTGGATAATAATTCGCTTTGGATGAAGGTTCTCCTCCAAGTAGTGGCAGGAAGTCATTTCCCAAGCATCTACAATGCCCACCTGCAGTCCAGAAAACATCTTCCTCATAATAAGGTCCAGTTGGAACGACAGCCAGTTGCTGCCGTAGTTATGTCCAGTGTTGGCAGTTTTGAGGATCACTGTGGTATTGGGGCTCCTCTCTAGGAGCTCCATCACAGCAGTTCGGATGTTCCTCAGTCGCCGGATATACACCTCCACCGGAAAGGACGTGAAGTGAGCCCAGAGATTAATTGCAATTACCATATCAGGTCCCCCACCAAGATTAGCAATGTCATTGGCCATATAGTGCAGATCTGCTACCATCATTTGCGACATCCGGAGAGGTTTCCCATGAGACCTCCACTGCACCAACAAACCATTCATTGCATCTGTCGCCAAAAGGGGTCCCGCTGGTGGGAACTCAACATGCAGATCAATTTTCTTCAGAGCTACAGAGTAAAAATAAAATAGAGTTACCAGGAACATTGATTTACGACACTAGCCCAGCCAGAGATCATTTCTTAAATCAATACACATGATGAAGATTATTACTCTTCATTCATGTGCAGTTGCTTTGTTAACCTTTTATTGGTAGTTGAGCATTATATACAACAAACAAACAGGTACACCATTCATAGCCTCAGTGTACTGAAATTTAGCTTCCTCTTCCCAAAGACATTCTTCAGACATGCAAATGTATCAATTAGTGCAAACAGTATATATAATATGTGAATACAGGATGCAAGTGTGTTTTCCCAGTGCCTACATTTGGTTGCAAAAATAATGACAAACACTCTAATATTGAGTAATAGTTGAGTCCTCATCACGGTAGCCTATCTATCATCTAAGAAGCATTCCAATATTCAGTCCACACTCTACAGTCTGTGTGAATTGTTGCAGTTTCCTCACCTCATACTCAGCTGTTATCCATTGCAACCACTGTTCTGTTCTGTTAGTGGACCATTTACTTCTTTTTAGGTCTAGCTTTAGCCAAAACCTTTTGAAATTAATAAATGCATACCTATAATATAATTACAAATAGGGGCTGTCAGACACTTCTCTTCATCCATTAGTTTGTTGATGTGTTATTCACATTTCCTTTTGCCTATTACCGCAAGGGGCAGGAGGGTCAGCCCACTTCAGCCGCTTGCTACCTTCACTTTGAGTGGCTGGAGTTAGCCCTTTCACAAGGAGCACTACCGCACACAAGGTGGTTCATTATTACTTTAGTGCTGCCTTTGTATGAGGTACCTGATATGATAGGAGAGATTTGTTCCAGATGAGTGCACAGGGCACATTCCAGCCTTATAAGTTTGTGTCTCCTGCCAATGCTGTTGTAACCTCCCTTTGAAGTGGCCTCCGTTTATCCGACTGATGATTTTTCACACCATACCAGCAGCGCATATTAACTCTAAATATGAGCTGAGGATACTCTATTTTTGCAAACCCAACTGTCTTTCTTGCTTTCCATCTTTCTTGCTTTCTGGCTTTCTTTCGAGCCTTCTTCTTTGATTTTCCTTCCTTCCTTCCTTCCTTCCTTCCTTCCTTCCTTCCTTCCTTCCTTCCTTCCTTCCTTCTCTCCTCTCTCTTTTCTTTCCTTCTTTCTGTGCTGCTTTTGTTCTTACACTGCTTTTTTCTCTTTCATTCTTTTTTCTTAGTTTTTTTGTTTCCCTGTCCCCTTTTTCTTTCTTTCCTTCTTCCCTTTTTCTTTATTACCTTCTTCCCCTTTTCTTTGTTTCCCTCTTCCTTTCTTTCACTATTCCTTTTTCTTTTTTTGCACTCCTCTTTCTTACATGCCTTCCTTTTCTGCCTTTCTTTTGTTATTTCTTTTTTCTTGTCTTCCTTTTTTCATGCCTTCCTGTTATTTTTTCTATCTCACCTACTTTCCTGAAGGCAAGAAGCTGTCTTCCAGTATCAGACATGTTGACATGTTGTTAAGTCTGTGTTAGGCAAAGCTTTTTTAAATTTTACTAACATTATGTGTATAACATAGTTACCTATAAGGGTTTGCAGCCAGACTTCGTCCATTAGTCTGTGGTTTTGTCATTTACATTTTTACTTCCACCCACTCAAGCATGCGATGTGTTCACTATGAGATACAACTTGCTGCCCTTTCACACGTAGCCAATCAACACATAGAGTTGTTCCCTTCAGTGCCAAGGACTGCTATGCAATGTGAATTTCTTAGAACATTTTTGGTTTTAGCCAGTGTTTTTGTTTAGATTGATGAGAGCCCGGCAGCTTCCCAAACAATACATTTTTGCAAAAACCATGACAAAATAAAACAATTGCCAAAAGGATGGCGTCCATTACCAGACTTATTGGCTTTGTCACTACTTGTTACAGTTTTGCTTCTGTCTTTCTCAGACTACACTGTATACCAAACTTAAGCATCAACCTAGTGTGGACTTTGTGTTGCTATTGGTCATGATTAGCTGACATGAGGGAACTTCTTTTTAAAATGTTCAGGTTCCCATTTCATTTCACTTGTAACACTCTATAGAGGAGCATCACTTTCCTCACCTCCCCCTATCTCTGTCTTGTTCCCAATGGTACAAAGTATAGCAGCCCGAAGGTCAACATTTGGGACGGAGAAAGCTCTCTGTCAGTACACACAGGGATCATGCCTGTGTGCTGAGGCCTTTTTGTAACATATGTGACAGAGTGGGTCGCCTTTCACCTAAACGGACTGTAGAAGACTGATAGTGGTGGCAGCAATATCTATTTTACTGAGCACGGCAAGCCTTTTTATAAGTCACCTGTTAGCTATTGGGTCTGCCAGAATCTTTCATCTTTTCTTTTTCAGTTAGTCTTCCAGCTGCCTCCAAGTGGACCCTTCATCCATATATGTGGGACGTAGATGATGTGTGTAAACTTGCCCACAAGGCTAGTAGGGATGTACTGAGTATGTGTGGATCATGTATCCATGGTTACCCTGGCTTCCATTTGCCTGAAACAAAATGCAGTGGTGTCTAAGATGGAGGAATAGTAAGATCCCAGGCAGCTTATGTGCACTGGAGGACTCTTTTAGACATCTCAGGGACCTTGGTAGTGGGCCAGGCTGGAAAGTGTTTAGGAAAAGAGACAGTGGGTCCCTTTGAAGTCAAGGAATTTCCCCTGCCTTTTCCTGGCACTTTGACCTTTGGAAGGGCCCCTTCCCACAGATTATGAGGACGTGCAGTAGGACAGACCGGGTGTCTTTTGTATACTGGATTTGGATTTCTGTAGGAAGGAGACCCCCCTGTTCCACCAAGTCTGCCTATAACTTAGGTATAAAGATGGGACAGAATCTTACAGTCATTGAGCCAAGAATTCCTAGCCAGAAGCTTGGAGTCCCACATGAGTGTAGCCCAGGAGAATCCTTAGAGCACAATGATTAGGGTAATGAATGCTAACTTTCCTTGGCAAGTTTACAAAACTCTATAATTGTGTCAGGAGAGGCTGCATTGACACATTTATAAGGACAAAACAAGTCATTGCTTGGGAGTGATGCTGGAGGGTCTCTTGCATGAGGAATATGCTGCTGTGAAGGCACAGGGCCAAGACTGATTTGCATATGGCCATGTCTGAACTGGGGTGGCGTGGTGAGCAAAATAACGATGGATTAAACCCAGATATGGGACTGGGGGTGAATGTTTTGCCATTGTGCAACATTCCGTCCATCATCTTGTGTGTTTTGCTGACAAGACAGGGGCATTGAAGGAGCCCAGCTCGACAACTTGACTTTGCCGCTGGGGCATTGGGCGAGACCTGCACCTGTGCTATGATTGAGACTCAGAGGCTCACTTGTGTCCTGAGCACAGGCAACTTTACCATCACCTAAATAGGAAGGTGCCAAGGGAAACTCAGCAGATCAGGTTCTGAAGGAAGATATCTAGCAACAGGAAGTATTCAGGCACTGAAAGAATCCAACTGTCATTGACCATGAAGGAAATGATAAAGACATACAAGTACCCTTAACAAATCAAAACAGCAAGACCATAAGAATGGCACCCTCATCACAGCTTCCTCTTCACCAATGTTGCGACCGCAGCTCTAGACCTGATCAGCAGGTAGTGGAGCTCCAGGCACAAGAATGTGGACATGTTGGATGGGCCAACATGCTCTATGCACAGTCTGCCTTGCCAGATGTCCACCACCGGAGCAACATGTTCACTAGCCAGCTCACTCTACCTCCAATGAGCCGCACACACTTTGGTTGGACTATTACGTAGTGTGACATTGAAACCAGATGAGGGGAAGAAAGGAAGGAAACTATTGGAACTAACAAGTGACTGTAAAAGAGACTGCAGGAGATAACATAGTGCCACAGAGATTCCCAGCCACCGGGCCAACAGGCCTATGCACTTCTACTGAGAGAGAGATGGTCTCTGCGACCACAGTGTATATACTGTTAAAATTAATGCCCATAAGATTTGCCCTCTGTACATAATCCTGTAATTTGTTAGCTATGTCAATAAGAATATTTTTTTTTATTATCGATCAAAGTACAGTGATTTATTAATTTCTTGGTGAGTGCTGAATCTGTAACCCCACACCACCTCCCTGAGTAAGCACTGGGTTGCTTGACCTTGCTACCATGATTGTCAAGGGCTAAAGGAGTCTGCTTGGTTATCAGTTTCAAGCATAATAGTGGGTTTAACCCCTCCCATGCTCATGACAAGCTCAGCTCGTCATGAGTCACGGTGCTCGTTTGCACATGATGAGCTGAGCTCGTCAGGGCCATTAGAACGCTCACACGCAGGGATAATTCCCCTGCTGTGCTGAGCGTTCCAAGGAAACAGGTGTGGTCATGACGAGCTCAGCTCGTCATGAGCACACGAGCACGGTGGCTCATGACGAGTTCAGCTTGTCATGAGCACCGGGGCGCTGTGCACGACCCCCCAGCACAGCAGGAGAATAACACCCGCAGCCAAAGGGTTAAGCCCTGGGACACCAGTCGTGTTACACTAACTGAGTCCAGAAACGTCTGAAGACCACAAGACCTTTGAAACGTTTGCATTTCAGCCACACTAACCGAGACTAATATTATTGATTTTCCAATTTTACTTCAACAGTACTCACCCAATACCCCCCCAGTCCCTTCCCATCATTTTTACAGCTTGTGCCTCAATGCTTATTTGTCTTACATGGAATGAAGTCCACAAGATACTCCCACCACTGCCTCAATGTGGAGTCGCCAAACATATAGACAATCTTTTCTCTCAAGCAGCTGCTGACTGCCTGCTGGGTCCGAAATTGCTTGTTGGAGCAAGAAAGTGAGGCCCAGATGTCCTTATAATAGTACCCGGATGGATGTGTTATCTCCTGGCCAGGGGTGCAGGGTGGCAGCTTCTTTGCATCTGTTGGGGATACAAGAGGCAGATGTCAAATGTGAATTCCCAAATTGAGCGTTATTTCTTGCTGTGATTCTAGCATCCTATGACTAGACATGAAATACTGTATGTCAAATGATGTGTAGGATTTTTGACAAGCGCTAAAGTGAGAAAAGATCTGTCTTCTGGCCTTCAGTAACATGTCTTTCAGTCCCTTCATTGTCCGACGAAGATGAATGTATAGAGTCAAAAGTAGTCAGTGCAATATCCAAATTCAGATTCATGGTCATAAAATGACACTGCAGATTTCTGTAACACCATCACCATGCTCCTGTACTATGGCACTGACATGTGAGCCCTCTACAAAATGGCGGAAATAAGGCCAAAGAGGAGACTGGAAACTTTTCTTGTTGTCTGTCAAAGTGGGGAGTGATGTAATGGGAAGAACATTAAGACCCAGTAACACTACTCCTTTCCATGTTTACAGCGGGGACATCAGACACCACCGCCTCTGCCAAGTGCTGAACAAGAAGTGAAAAGACCACTCTACTGTAGGGCAGTTCTGCTAGAAGTTGAGGAAGAAATCTATCAGTGAGTTTCTACAATAAAGAGATTGAATGCCAAATGTATCTGTCTGAGTGACATCTGTATCAGTGGACAGTGAACACAACAAAATATGTATACAATGAGAGCACTTCATTGACATTGGCAGCAGACACAAAGGGCTTCCCTAAGTCCTTATAACCAATATGTATTTTCATACATAATTCCTTTATGATACCGGTGCCCGACGCATATTTGTACCAAACTTTATTTCGGAAGGCCCTGGGCTTTTCTACGAGGACATTGCACACCACTGTAACCTTTAATGCTAATAGGTTTACAGAACATCAAATTATAGTGGAAGTGGAGATTGTTTCACACATATAACCATTAATTGCCCTATATCTTCTAGTGACTGGCATTTAAATACCAAGGCACGCAAACTGAGCCCAAACTGTACTCTGATCGATATAAAAACTAAGTCAGTTTATTAATTCATAAGACAGAAAAGTGTAAATCTATTGCATTACATACAAGACATAATGTGCACATTTTGCACAATATATCCAAAATACAAATTATTCTAATCCTCTGGAAATACAAAATAATTTTTCCGATATTTTCAGTTGCATTATACACGCAAAACCAATGACTAAATACAAAGATGAAGGGGCCCATTACGATGTCGGGCAGATAGTCCCCGCCAGGCTGGCGGTAGCTACCGCCAGCCTGGCGGGGGCAATCCGCCTGATATCCACACTCGTTTCCCCCCGCCATATTAGTATGGCGGGGGGGCCTCGGCGGACGGAAAGACAGTTCGCTGCTTTTCCGCCCCGGTCGCCTTGCGGCCGGGGCGGAAAAGGAATAATATGGTACCTATGGTACCCCCCAGCAGTTCTATGCACAGCATGGCAGGCACCGCGCGGTGTCTGCCATGCTGTGCATGGAAGTGCACAGCATGCTTTCCTGCCATTGTGGCGGCGGTGCTGAGTGCCCCGCCCGCCACAATAGTAGGAATGCGGGATGCGCCCGCCACTGTGGCGGGCGCATCCTAATGCTGGCGACGGGACCCCCGCCCTTAAGGCGGGCGGTCCCTATTACCACGAGGATGGCGGGCGGGCAAAATTCGCCCGCCATCCAAATGGGGCCCTTGGTAGTTGGTTTTGTGTGTTTAATACAACTGAAAATATGACAGAAAATTATTTAGGATTTCGAGAGGATTGGAATAATTTCAATTTTTTAATAGTTTTAATAAATACTTACCAGTTACACCAAATATTAAAATTGTTGAAAGTGTTTTGGCCAGATATTGGCAATACCTATTCTAGAATTAAATTGTTTCACCTTCATCATTTTTTTCTGTGACATTTGTATCACTGCATCTCCCATAATCACCTTTAGTATCCTTTGTAGAATATTTTTGTTTCTGTGTACTTTCAATGTTTAATTGTCATGTGGTTAACTGTTCATCTGGGGACAGATGTATCAAGATACCCTTTTGCGATTGTCAAATAGCGATTTTTAAGGAATCGTTATTTGAGAATTGCAAAATGGTATGTAGTTAAAAATTTGCTATTTTTTAGCGATTTCTAAAAATTTCTTAATTGCGATTAGCAAATTGCTAATCACAATTAAGGAATCATTTCCCATTCATTTCTGTGGGCCAGGAGGCCCATAGGATTGAATATGAAATTATTCTCAATTTGCGATTCGCAATTTGCTAATCGCAAATTGAGAATAATTTCAAGGGTGCAAGGGTGTCTTAAGGACACCCTGCTGCACCCCCCTGAAATTGACATGTGTGCGCATATGGCGCACATACATGCTCTAAGGGCATGTATGACCGTCACATGGCACCTTTAGAATTTTCAAAAAGTGCATTTTTAAAAGAATTCGCAAATTACCACCAACTACAAGTTGGTGGTAATTTGCGATTTCTTAGCCTAAATTCGCAAAGCTTAAATGCTACATACATAGCATTTAAGGAATCGCAATTTGAGATTCCTTAAATGCTTGCGCAAAATTAAGGAATCGCAAATGTTGCGATGCGATTTTTTTGATACATCTCATTTGCCGATTTTTTTGTCGCAAACGCTGCTTTTTTGCGAATCACAGCGTTGGCGACAAAAACAACGGATGATACATCTGCTCCTTTGTTTTTCATCTTCAAAATGATGGTACTGGAAGCATTCTGTATCATTTCCATTACCATCTTTTGATCCTGCCAGGCATTGTCCATTTATTTTCAGAAAAACTGTGAGCTTTAATTATTCAAATTGTATTTGTTTTTACTTAAAGCTTTATGAGTTACCTCTTAGTAATAGGATGCTCTGTATGGGTGATGGTAATGACCTGGAAGCATTGAATGAGATGAATCACCACCACTTTATAATGCATTTGGCATGATGAAATCGACATGTCTTCTTAGCTCAGTCCAGCAAAAGTGCAGAGAACACACAAATCTGATGAAGTGTTCATTTTCAAAGCCCTCCCAACTCATGCATCACCTTCCTATCTGTCAGTGAACAATGGAACACATGCCTTAGCCTCAGTGTGGGTTAGAAGCTAAAAGCAGCTTTTGTAAACCTTTTTAAGACATTGGTCATATTGAACCAGGCTAAGTTTACCCTCTCCAGGGGAATTTAGACAAGGTGTAAGGCAGGAAGTGATGTGCTTAACAAGTTTGTTACTTGCCATTTTGATTTATAGCACAATGCTACCTGTATCCTGGTTTAAATACAATCACAAATACAAATACAATACAATACATGTTAGACTTTATCCAAAAAAGAAGAATGGGTGGTTTGTTCCGACGCCCGGACCTGTCCTTGTGCCATCAGGAAGTAGAGACTTTGCTCCACATTATTTGCATCTGTCCAATGTTGATTGATCAACGTAGAAGTCTACTAAGGCGTGAACTTCTAGACCAGGAATCAGATCCTGTAGGACTGCACTCGTTGAGTCAATGGACCCAACTAACACAAAGTTGAACATTAGACTAGTGCAGTTTTTGGCTATTTAAAAAAATCTTGTAATGGAATAATATAAGGTAATGAGTGATCCTGAAAGCGATGGTCCTGGCACTTGATTTTAGGGTGTGTTATTTCTGGTATTTGCTTTTTAGGCATAGGTATACTAGCTGGTAAACAGTAAGGTCAGGCTGCTAGGGTTCCATTTAGCCCCTATCCCGTCATGATAATGTATTTTACTCAACTCAGCACTTTTGGATATTGGTTCATATAAAGCACAGTTTTGCACATAGGTACCATATTTGACTGAAAACCATTGTCCACCTAGCTCAGTGCCTATTTTCGCTGGTTGAATTTGCACTCAAGCACTTTAACACCTATAATAGTGTTTTTATGAGAACGATAAACAGCAGTGTTATAAATTCGGTGTTGCTAGGGTCCTCTATATCGGCTGTCCTCTTCCTCGTTTTGTTAAGACAATAATTTTACTTAATTTGGCACATTTGTCTTACACATCAGTCTTTGTTAAAGCGCAGTCTCGTACTTGGGTACTATATTTGACTGAAAACCATTGTTTACTTAGAATAACACCCACTACTGCTGCTCAAATCTACACTTACACTTAAGCTCTTCCCACACGGTGCCAATTCCCCGCCTGTGCGGGTGAATTAGCGAGCGGGCGGGCCGTGACTGAACTTCGCAGTCATGAGCATACTCCGCCCGGGACTCATGACGGCGTGGTTCCGCCACGAGCATGGAAACGCCGCGTTTCTCCCTACCTTCTCCCACGCCACGGCGAAATTCGCGCCGTGGCGAAGGGGTTAATTGACTAATAAACAATAATAATGGTCGAAATACAAAGGACTGTACATAGGAAAAAAAAGATAGGCAAGATCACAGCCGGATTTGTACAAGAACGATGGGTCTGCCATCAAATGAACTATCCAGAGGAGATGCAATCTAAGCATGATAGCAGGGTGTGAAGTCAGTTTTTCAATTTATCAGGAACCAGAGGGGAAAGCAGGGAATTCGTATGCTGGAAGAAGGTGGGGCGAGGTCTCAGGGAAAACAGAGGTTATAAAGGAGGTAATTTGGGAGCATGGAGCAGTTTCAGCTTATCAGAACATAGAAGGTTTGACTGAAAGGTGACTACTAGGCAGAACCTGTTATCAATTTCAATTAAAGGCCTATGTTTAGAGCTGTCTGACAAAGGCCTTGCTTCAGTATTTCTAGATTTTAAGAGCACGTATGGATTGGGCCAATGTTGCTGATTTTTTATGCTTAATGTCTCATAGTTTCCATGTTGCACATATGACAAGGCCCTCCATAGCATCTTGGGATTTCTGATAGGCACATGAAGACTCAGTGCACAGCATTCTATGTCCAAAGCAGGCTGCTTTAAAGATGCATTTGGTACCAAGGGGGATCAAATATGAGGAGTTGAGAACTGAGTAAAATGGACAAAATACACTTGAAGTGGCAGCAGCATAGAAGGCATTGTTGGGTAGAAGGCAGACCTTGTGTAACACAAAGAGAAGTATATTTTTATAGCTCCACCAGGCATTCCTTGGAGACCATGTTGATATTCTTGGTGACGTCACTGGCGTGACATTGTGTTTTGAAGTTTCTCTTCAATATTTAGCATCTTCAATATTAAGCTGAATCATTGTGGAGAGGACAAGGAGGTTGGAGGTGGCAGAGAAAATTAGCATAAATACAGCTGTTTGTGATTTCAGCTTTAATTGGTGCTCTACCATCCATTTCTGCATCTTCATCAAGGTTTGTGAGAACCAAAGCATATGATGAGACGGGAAATGCCCCAGACTTCATGATAATAACCGAAGGGCTGCAGACCAGCCCTCTAGGGGCTGTCATTCCAACTTGGTCTCAACTTGCCTTTGCTCAGCTAAACCATTTATAGGTAATCTTCTTACATGGAGCTAAGGTATGGTGCAGTCAATAGCATGATGTGATAAAGATATATGATCTTCCGGGTGGAACCAAAACCCACTCTATCAGGCACATGCATCAAACTTTTTTGAGAGCGCAAACGGTGCGATTTGCAGAAATCAGCTGTTTGCGCCAGCAAAAAGGGCTTCTGCGATGCATCAAACTGTAAGGCTCTCGCAATTTAAGAAATCACAATTTATTGCAATTTCTTAAACTGTGATTGCATGTAAAGAATCACAAATTGGGATTCCTTAAATGTATTGCATGATGAAATCGCAAATAACGATTTAGCTAATAAGGGTCGCAAATTACCACCAATTTGAACTTCATGGTAATTTGCAAAAACGTTGAAAAATGATCTAAAGTGCATTTTTTCAAAGTTGTAGGTTACACACAAACAAGCCCTCGGGACATGTGTGTGCGCAACATGTGTGCACAGATCCATTTCAGGGGGTTCAGCAGGGTGTCCTTTTGACACCATGCACCCTTGAAATTGCATGCGCAATTTGCAAGTACCTATTGAGTACTTGCACATTGCGCATTCAATTTCCCATTCTTTCCTATGGGCCTGCAGGCCCATAGGAATTAAAGGGAAGGCATTCCTTAAATACGACTGGCAATTTGCGAGTCGCATTTAAGGATTGTTTGGGAATCGCTAATTTTATAGCAATTCCTACATGCATCGACATTTACAATTCCTTAATTGCGATTCCGTAATAATCGCAAAATCCTACATTGATGCATGTGCCCCATAATATTTTATTCAGAACTGTGCACCGAAGTCAGAACTAAAGAAATAATATTTTGCTTGCTCATTGGCTTGTATTTAAACATGCAACATTCTTTTAGGAAAAAACAAGTGGAAAGATATTTGCAAAACATAAACATTTCTGACTACAAACAAAAGTGTCCTACCTGCATATCTTAAAGTCTTGCATAAGAATGCAGGGCTATGAGGATCTCACATGGTGAGATATGTTAGGTATATGCTGACCGTTAAGGGGGATGCTTGGGAGGGTTTTGTAGAAAGAACTAGAGCAGAGACTCTTAAGTGGATAATGGTGGACGTGGAAGAAATCATGAATGCTCCATAATTTCTTCTACGCCCACAATTATCAACTTAAGAGTCTCTGCTCTAGTTCTTTGTATAAATATGTGAATGGATATTTATTTATTCATTCATATGCTTGACGGCCTTGACTCTTTGACGCAGCACATACTGGGCCTTATAATGGACCCATCCACCTCCAGCAGCCATTGGGATGCTTCTCAGCTTGACAGTTGATGGTTTAGTGCACCATGTGCAGGACTGGCACTTACCTACGGTGTCTTCTCTGGGGAGAACCTGAAGAGATGAGTTAGTCCCAGGAATCAACTGTTTAGTAACGTTCCTGTGGGAACAAGAAGTAAACATCATTGATGGTTGTCTTTGAACATCTAGAGGGATATAGTGACAGATAATCAAACAGGCATAACAGTGAAGGATGTTCATGTGTCCTTTTGTGTAGTGGCAGTGGGTCAATGCTGTTGGGACCTGCAGCAATGTGTAACTATATTAATAATGGTGTAACTGGGAAAGCTGGGAGGAAGGGTCCTGAAAATGTGTCCTTTCCATATCTTGAAAATGTAAGTGATGGTACATCTTAGCTATACACACCCTACAGTTCTGAGAATTTTAAGAGAGCATAAATAGACTTGCAATGAAAGCCCCTTGGATGGCTTTGGAAAGCTGTGCAACCCTGCTCTTGACTGTTTTCTAGACACCCTGTAGTTTTTGCTCTAGTGAGCTCAACAACCATGCAAGGCCACTGGCGGTGCACCTGCTTTCTGAGGCAGGTCCCTATTGTCTCAAACAACCCAGACTATGTGATGTGACTCTAGCACAGGAACACAAGTGTGTTGGACATCCTTGACACCCTCCCTGAAAGGTGTACATTGTAGGCAGGGATGTTTCTACATAATTCACTTTGTCCCAGATTAACTCTCCCCTGCCTAGGTGAAATGCACCCATTATCCAGTTCTTTGCTGCGGCCATCTCCTAGACACCCAGAAAGGTGTAGGTCTTTGCTCTTACTCCTTTGCCATGGGAAGTGGCACTTTTGCTGAGACTGATTATTCCTTCATTTTTTTATCGTTTTTAAAATTGTACTGTTTCAAACTAATAAGCCTATCTGCGTCATCTCAGAACTGTTAGATTTTAAGAGTTACAATTCCAACGGTGATATGTTCAGAACTGGTCTGACTGAGCATTCATGGCTAATACACCCTTAAAATCTGGCAAGAAACATCAAGTCCTCCAGGAAAGGCCACAGGGTCTCAAGGGCTCGTGCATGGAGCCCCTTCTCTTGGTTGCAGTGTGATGTGTGATGTGTTCCACTCCCCCTGCCTTAGCTTCCCGCAGTCCTTCAATCACAAGTCACCCCCCCTGCGCTCTCGTGCTTGCTATCAGGGGACCGACCTGTCAGAGTTTCTGCAGTTCCAAATACGTTTCCGGGCCTTCTGGTGTTCCCACATACTAACTTCCAGCCTTTTGGACATGATTATGAAATTCATATTCATTTTCAATCCATGCACACTTTGGTGGTAGCAAGACTGCTTTTGCTAAAATCTCCTATACATAGGGGCCTCATTTATGAGGCTGTGGGTCACTTTTACGCCGCCGTGGAGTAAAAAATGCACCTTGTAGCCCCATATTTACAAAGTGACGCATCTAGGTAGATGTGTTACTTTGTAAACCCCTGTGCCACATTAGACCAGCGCCAGGTATAATGTGTGCAAAGGGGGCGTTTTGGCGCAAGAAAGGGTCATGGAAGTGACGCAGAGAAATCTATAAGATTTCACTGCGCCATTTCTTGACCGCTGACGCAGGCACTAACAACATGGGGCTTGCCCCATGTGAAAGGATACATTGCTGGAGTTGCGTCACTTTTGTGACACCCTCCAGCAATGCGTCACTTTTGCGCCTACAGATACATCAGAAATACTGACGTATCTGTAACTCATTGCGACATGATGTGTCATATTATAAATATGACGCATCAATCATGACGCAAGGAGTGCGCACTGAGAAGTGACGCATCGCTGCTTTCACGCAGTGATGCGTCATTTCTCATAAATGAGGCCCAGAATTCTCTGCACCCTGCTTATTCTCCACCCGTGCAGGCCAAGGGAGGTTGGAGGATTGTATCATGCCTATGGCTGTCTGGTGCTATCCTGCTCACACCTGAGGTATGTGACCATAGTAAGCTCTAATGAGCCAAAGTTTCTTTCAGTCCAGCGTTGGTCATTGTAGCAGTGACCCCGTGTTTTCTGAGATCCTGAGCTTTTGTTAGTACTTGCTTCCAGAAGCTTCCTGAGCTTATTCTTGTTTCATGGACTAGTACTGCCTGCAATGCTACCTCGATACCAGAGCCAGCACTATTTGAATGCATCATTGATCCATGAACATTCTTTCTGACCACAATATGACTGACTGTTCAGAAGGACTGCAGATGGCAATATTCACCCTGAAACTTACAAATAGCAACATTTCCTTGTATTCCAACCTCCTAATATGTGCCCATTTAAATCTATGGGTTCCAAACTTGAGGAGGCAATGAATGCTAATCCAAGCTCCCAAGTTGATGTTGGTGGGTGAAAGCAAAAGTGCATTACAGTTAAACAGACCAATAGACGAGGACAGCTGAACCAGAACCTTTCTATGCATTAATATTTATGATTATGATTTAATATATAAAGCAAGTGAAATAGCTAAAGCTATATCTAGACAGAACCTACAACTGCATGCTGTCCAGGACCCAAAAATAAAAAATGTGGCACAATTGTTAAACAGTGCAAATCACTTGTTTTAATGACTACTGGGTCTGAGACCCAGAAGGGCCCACCCCACTTAAAGCCCTGCCATTCTGGAAATTCAAGTCCTGTTTACATTTTAAAATCAGAAAAAGTCTGGAGTGGTTGAAGGTTACTTGCGCATAGAGTTGAAAAACTTGATACTTTTTCTTTTTTTAACAATTTTTATTAGAACAGGAAAAAGCTAATAAGGCAAACATTTTACATTTCAATTAACATAACATGTGGCTTGACCAAAAAAAATAAATAAGGAAAAACATATTTAGAAGAAACATGTTAAAGAATTCATGCAATTACATTTTCCATTTGCAAATCAGGTTCCCACAATGCTAACTTAAAAAGATCCTACCTAAATTAGTTGACTCACTGAATTACATTAAATAGAGTTAAAAATATGGAAAGTGCAAGGTACAAAGTGCAAGTGCCAAGTGGCAAATATAGAAAGCTCCTTGTGCCTGTTATACATTTTTACCCCCTTTCTAGGAGACTACCCTTTTATACAAAGTGCCATGTGCCTATATAGCTTATAAGTTAACTAAATGTTCAAGTTTCGGCAGAAAATCCATAAGGTAAAAAAGAGCACCATATACCTTTAAATCTTACTACCGCCCCTATACGCTTTGCATAGGCCTCATCCAATGTATACGTCCTAATCATTTCATTAAACCAATGTTCAATGCTAGGTTGTGTACTGGATCTCCAGTTTTGCAGCACAAGTGACCTAGCAACTGCTATGGCGATTAATATAAAATATTGCTGATTTTCTCTGCAACATTTCACTGCTGCAGAAGAACCAAATAACACCAACATGGCTGATGGACAGATTTCCAGAGATAAAATGATGGATATTTTGTCAAAAACCCTCTTCCAGAAGGATTGTAAATCATTACACTAAAAAAAAATTGTAACCATCCCCCCTTCCCCTCTCTGTTACAGCAAAAACATTTATTTGGGCAAGCTGAAAACATTTTAGACAATTTGAAAAGAGTAAAATATAATAGCCATCTGGATAAAAAATTCATTCTTTTAAAGATGGCCCCTCTAAGAGCTTTATTCTCTAATTCATTAAGCTGTATACATTTGTTTGTATTAAACTTACAGCCAGTCTCCGAATGAATCTTTTGGATTTCCTTTATGAGGACCTTTTCTGAATTGGCTTTTTGATTGAGCAACTGATACCAGCAGCCAACCCCAACCAATTTATTTGTTATTTGTCTGACAATTGGCCTCTTTTTCTCACCCAAAATTGCAAAATTATTTTTAAGAAAATTAGATATCTGTGCAAAGCTCAAAGCCAATGCAGTGTCTGGTGTAGTTGCCTGCACAGATACCATTTCCCAAGTAATTAAAGAATCAAGATTATAAAAATCCCCAAAATGGAGATAGTCTAATTCTTACCAATCCTGCAGAAGCCTACTAGAAAGTTTAAGACCTCCTACTGCCCCATCCTGTATAGGGGTATAAGCGTGAAATAAGGGGATATTCCATGATTTAGCAAATGACTGCATTCTGTCCACCAGAATAACAAAAATCTTATAATGCATTTTTTTAGGGAGTTTTGCCAGCCGTAAAAAAGCTGGAAGTCTGATTGTACTTTCATCCATATGTACCAATAAAAAAATGTCAAAAACTTGATACCTATGAATATGATTATTCATCAGCTAGGGTAACTTAACTCCAGTGGCATGGTGTGCACGGGACCCACTTTAGAGTATGGCTGTCAATGGACAACCATACACCTTACTTAGTCAACATGTTCCTGCTAATAGAAGTCCTAGGACTCTAGCAGTGATTAATGAACTACAACACATTATAAGGTTGCTACAATGTTGAAATCTTTTTAAATGTACTAAGCTGTGAGAGTGTGGAATTCTGCATAGAGTTCCACGCAAACAATTCTTTCTCCGGCACTTTGATCTACCGCCCCCCGAGTCTGCAAAACTATTCCATAGATCTCTCACAGAGATTATAGCGAAAAGAATTCTATCGTCTGCCAATCATACGGTTTTGGGAGACCTCAACCTCCATTTCAATTCGCCGTCAGACCACACTGCTAAGGAGCTAACAGATGATCTTGGAGCTCTTCAACTGGCCCAATTGGTCACAGCCCCGACCCATGGAAAAGGCAACCTTCTAGACCCTATCTTTAGCAACTGCTCAGATCTAATTGTTGACCAACCCACTCCCCTCCCATGGTCGGACCATTTTTTGGTCCCGTTTACCTGGGTCACCCATAAAGCCCCCCAACTACCCCCTCAAACTACAACTAGGAGAAACTGGTCAAAACTCCCCGTGGAATCCTGGATGCGTGATCTTGACTCCACCCGTCCGCCACCCTGCCTAGACCCCAATATGGCAAACGGAAACTATGTAGGCTGGATCACGAAATCCTTGGATCCGCTCCTCCCTCTTCGCAGATCGTCCTCAAAGAGAATGCAGAAATCAGCTCCTTGGTTCTCCGACTCGCTAAGAGAGCTAAAACGCCTTTGCAGGCAACGAGAGAGAGCCTGGCGTTTAGATTTGGCAGTGATCCTCCTTGATCTAAGTGCTGCCTTCGATACGGTCCGCTATGCCACCCTGCTGAACCGTCTCCAGAACATCGGAGTCTCGGGTGACGCATTAAGGTGGTTCAACTCCTTCCTAACTGATAGATCTTTTCAGATCTTTGACGGCGACACAACATCATCCAGCAGGCCTCTCAGCTGCGGAGTACCGCAGGGCTCTTCTCTGAGCCCTGTATTATTTAATGTATACATGAAACCACTGGCTGGGGTAGTCGAACCGTACGGCATCAAAATCGTGTCGTACGCTGACGACACCCAGCTAGTGGTTTCATTGGCCCAAGAGAACAACAGGCAATCCTCGGCTGGTCTGTTGAATTGTTTGGAGAACGTGAGGGAGTGGATGACCAACTCCTCCCTCAAACTGAACGGAGGAAAAACAGAGCTCATGCTCCTAGGCCCTGCTTCGCCAGTACCTTTCACCTCCTTGTGGCCCGGCGGTTTAGGTGTTTCCCCCACCCCCAAGGACAGTTTTAAGAGCCTGGGAGTATGGTTAGATAAAAAGCTCTCCTTCTCCACCCAGGCCACCAAGCTGTCCGCCACTTGTTTTGGCCTACTCAGAACCTTGAGGAAGGTCCTTCCACTTTTGCCTCTAGATGCCAAAAAGGTGGCAGTACAAGGCCTCATCCAGTCGCGCTTGGACTCAAACAATTGCAAAAAACAACAAGTGATGGACTGAATGTGGATCAATGTCACACACTCCCCCAGTCAAAAGATCTGGGCCCAAATCCATCTTTTTTTGCACTCCACACCACCCTGGGTCAGATAATGGCTTTATGCAAATCAGCTCTGACCCTGTTGCCCCATGGGAACAGTCCAGTCCGAACTACAACAGCCATATCTTTCCCAGACCGGAATCAAGCATCCGAGGACCGGACCGGTTTCGAGGTAACACCTCTCTTCAGCCCGGCTAGCTTGACTCCAAGTGGTGTGGAGTGCCTGGGACCCACGTCTGGGCATCCCCAGCGCACTTAGGGCGGCAATTGCAAAAAACAACAAGTGATGGACTGAATGTGGATCAATGTCACACACTCCCCCAGTCAAAAGATCTGGGCCCAAATCCATCTTTTTTTGCACTCCACACCACCCTGGGTCAGATAATGGCTTTATGCAAATCAGCTCTGACCCTGTTGCCCCATGGGAACAGTCCAGTCCGAACTACAACAGCCATATCTTTCCCAGACCGGAATCAAGCATCCGAGGACCGGACCGGTTTCGAGGTAACACCTCTCTTCAGCCCGGCTAGCTTGACTCCAAGTGGTGTGGAGTGCCTGGGACCCACGTCTGGGCATCCCCAGCGCACTTAGGGCGGCAATTGCAAAAAACAACAAGTGATGGACTGAATGTGGATCAATGTCACACACTCCCCCAGTCAAAAGATCTGGGCCCAAATCCATCGTTTTTTTGCACTCCACACCACCCTGGGTCAGATAATGGCTTTATGCAAATCAGCTCTGACCCTGTTGCCCCATGGGAACAGTCCAGTCCGAACTACAACAGCCATATCTTTCCCAGACCGGAATCAAGCATCCGAGGACCGGACCGGTTTCGAGGTAACACCTCTCTTCAGCCCGGCTAGCTTGACTCCAAGTGGTGTGGAGTGCCTGGGACCCACGTCTGGGCATCCCCAGCGCACTTAGGGCGGCAATTGCAAAAAACAACAAGTGATGGACTGAATGTGGATCAATGTCACACACTCCCCCAGTCAAAAGATCTGGGCCCAAATCCATCGTTTTTTTGCACTCCACACCACCCTGGGTCAGATAATGGCTTTATGCAAATCAGCTCTGACCCTGTTGCCCCATGGGAACAGTCCAGTCCGAACTACAACAGCCATATCTTTCCCAGACCGGAATCAAGCATCCGAGGACCGGACCGGTTTCGAGGTAACACCTCTCTTCAGCCCGGCTAGCTTGACTCCAAGTGGTGTGGAGTGCCTGGGACCCACGTCTGGGCATCCCCAGCGCACTTAGGGCAGCAATTGCAAAAAACAACAAGTGATGGACTGAATGTGGATCAATGTCACACACTCCCCCAGTCAAAAGATCTGGGCCCAAATCCATCGTTTTTTTGCACTCCACACCACCCTGGGTCAGATAATGGCTTTATGCAAATCAGCTCTGACCCTGTTGCCCCATGGGAACAGTCCAGTCCGAACTACAACAGCCATATCTTTCCCAGACCGGAATCAAGCATCCGAGGACCGGACCGGTTTCGAGGTAACACCTCTCTTCAGCCCGGCTAGCTTGACTCCAAGTGGTGTGGAGTGCCTGGGACCCACGTCTGGGCATCCCCAGCGCACTTAGGGCGGCAATTGCAAAAAACAACAAGTGATGGACTGAATGTGGATCAATGTCACACACTCCCCCAGTCAAAAGATCTGGGCCCAAATCCATCGTTTTTTTGCACTCCACACCACCCTGGGTCAGATAATGGCTTTATGCAAATCAGCTCTGACCCTGTTGCCCCATGGGAACAGTCCAGTCCGAACTACAACAGCCATATCTTTCCCAGACCGGAATCAAGCATCCGAGGACCGGACCGGTTTCGAGGTAACACCTCTCTTCAGCCCGGCTAGCTTGACTCCAAGTGGTGTGGAGTGCCTGGGACCCACGTCTGGGCATCCCCAGCGCACTTAGGGCGGCAATTGCAAAAAACAACAAGTGATGGACTGAATGTGGATCAATGTCACACACTCCCCCAGTCAAAAGATCTGGGCCCAAATCCATCGTTTTTTTGCACTCCACACCACCCTGGGTCAGATAATGGCTTTATGCAAATCAGCTCTGACCCTGTTGCCCCATGGGAACAGTCCAGTCCGAACTACAACAGCCATATCTTTCCCAGACCGGAATCAAGCATCCGAGGACCGGACCGGTTTCGAGGTAACACCTCTCTTCAGCCCGGCTAGCTTGACTCCAAGTGGTGTGGAGTGCCTGGGACCCACGTCTGGGCATCCCCAGCGCACTTAGGGCGGCAATTGCAAAAAACAACAAGTGATGGACTGAATGTGGATCAATGTCACACACTCCCCCAGTCAAAAGATCTGGGCCCAAATCCATCGTTTTTTTGCACTCCACACCACCCTGGGTCAGATGGTGGCTTTATGCAAATCAGCTCTGACCCTGTTGCCCCATGGGAACAGTCCAGTCCGAACTACAACAGCCATATCTTTCCCAGACCGGAATCAAGCATCCGAGGACCGGACCGGTTTCGAGGTAACACCTCTCTTCAGCCCGGCTAGCTTGACTCCAAGTGGTGTGGAGTGCCTGGGACCCACGTCTGGGCATCCCCAGCGCACTTAGGGCGGCAATTGCAAAAAACAACAAGTGATGGACTGAATGTGGATCAATGTCACACACTCCCCCAGTCAAAAGATCTGGGCCCAAATCCATCGTTTTTTTGCACTCCACACCACCCTGGGTCAGATAATGGCTTTATGCAAATCAGCTCTGACCCTGTTGCCCCATGGGAACAGTCCAGTCCGAACTACAACAGCCATATCTTTCCCAGACCGGAATCAAGCATCCGAGGACCGGACCGGTTTCGAGGTAACACCTCTCTTCAGCCCGGCTAGCTTGACTCCAAGTGGTGTGGAGTGCCTGGGACCCACGTCTGGGCATCCCCAGCGCACTTAGGGCGGCAATTGCAAAAAACAACAAGTGATGGACTGAATGTGGATCAATGTCACACACTCCCCCAGTCAAAAGATCTGGGCCCAAATCCATCGTTTTTTTGCACTCCACACCACCCTGGGTCAGATAATGGCTTTATGCAAATCAGCTCTGACCCTGTTGCCCCATGGGAACAGTCCAGTCCGAACTACAACAGCCATATCTTTCCCAGACCGGAATCAAGCATCCGAGGACCGGACCGGTTTCGAGGTAACACCTCTCTTCAGCCCGGCTAGCTTGACTCCAAGTGGTGTGGAGTGCCTGGGACCCACGTCTGGGCATCCCCAGCGCACTTAGGGCGGCAATTGCAAAAAACAACAAGTGATGGACTGAATGTGGATCAATGTCACACACTCCCCCAGTCAAAAGATCTGGGCCCAAATCCATCGTTTTTTTGCACTCCACACCACCCTGGGTCAGATAATGGCTTTATGCAAATCAGCTCTGACCCTGTTGCCCCATGGGAACAGTCCAGTCCTAACTACAACAGCCATATCTTTCCCAGACCGGAATCAAGCATCCGAGGACCGGACGGGTTTCGAGGTAACACCTCTCTTCAGCCCGGCTAGCTTGACTCCAAGTGGTGTGGAGTGCCTGGGACCCACGTCTGGGCATCCCCATCGCACTTAGGGCGGCAATTGCAAAAAACAACAAGTGATGGACTGAATGTGGATCAATGTCACACACTCCCCCAGTCAAAAGATCTGGGCCCAAATCCATCGTTTTTTTGCACTCCACACCACCCTGGGTCAGATAATGGCTTTATGCAAATCAGCTCTGACCCTGTTGCCCCATGGGAACAGTCCAGTCCGAACTACAACAGCCATATCTTTCCCAGACCGGAATCAAGCATCCGAGGACCGGACCGGTTTCGAGGTAACACCTCTCTTCAGCCCGGCTAGCTTGACTCCAAGTGGTGTGGAGTGCCTGGGACCCACGTCTGGGCATCCCCAGCGCACTTAGGGCGGCAATTGCAAAAAACAACAAGTGATGGACTGAATGTGGATCAATGTCACACACTCCCCCAGTCAAAAGATCTGGGCCCAAATCCATCGTTTTTTTGCACTCCACACCACCCTGGGTCAGATAATGGCTTTATGCAAATCAGCTCTGACCCTGTTGCCCCATGGGAACAGTCCAGTCCGAACTACAACAGCCATATCTTTCCCAGACCGGAATCAAGCATCCGAGGACCGGACCGGTTTCGAGGTAACACCTCTCTTCAGCCCGGCTAGCTTGACTCCAAGTGGTGTGGAGTGCCTGGGACCCACGTCTGGGCATCCCCAGCGCACTTAGGGCGGCAATTGCAAAAAACAACAAGTGATGGACTGAATGTGGATCAATGTCACACACTCCCCCAGTCAAAAGATCTGGGCCCAAATCCATCGTTTTTTTGCACTCCACACCACCCTGGGTCAGATAATGGCTTTATGCAAATCAGCTCTGACCCTGTTGCCCCATGGGAACAGTCCAGTCCGAACTACAACAGCCATATCTTTCCCAGACCGGAATCAAGCATCCGAGGACCGGACCGGTTTCGAGGTAACACCTCTCTTCAGCCCGGCTAGCTTGACTCCAAGTGGTGTGGAGTGCCTGGGACCCACGTCTGGGCATCCCCAGCGCACTTAGGGCGGCAATTGCAAAAAACAACAAGTGATGGACTGAATGTGGATCAATGTCACACACTCCCCCAGTCAAAAGATCTGGGCCCAAATCCATCGTTTTTTTGCACTCCACACCACCCTGGGTCAGATAATGGCTTTATGCAAATCAGCTCTGACCCTGTTGCCCCATGGGAACAGTCCAGTCCGAACTACAACAGCCATATCTTTCCCAGACCGGAATCAAGCATCCGAGGACCGGACCGGTTTCGAGGTAACACCTCTCTTCAGCCCGGCTAGCTTGACTCCAAGTGGTGTGGAGTGCCTGGGACCCACGTCTGGGCATCCCCAGCGCACTTAGGGCGGCAATTGCAAAAAACAACAAGTGATGGACTGAATGTGGATCAATGTCACACACTCCCCCAGTCAAAAGATCTGGGCCCAAATCCATCGTTTTTTTGCACTCCACACCACCCTGGGTCAGATAATGGCTTTATGCAAATCAGCTCTGACCCTGTTGCCCCATGGGAACAGTCCAGTCCGAACTACAACAGCCATATCTTTCCCAGACCGGGGAGTGTGTGACATTGATCCACATTCAGTCCATCACTTGTTGTTTTTTGCAATTGCCGCCCTAAGTGCGCTGGGGATGCCCAGACGTGGGTCCCAGGCACTCGGTCCTCGGATGCTTGATTCCGGTCTGGGAAAGATATGGCTGTTGTAGTTCGGACTGGACTGTTCCCATGGGGCAACAGGGTCAGAGCTGATTTGCATAAAGCCATTATCTGACCCAGGGTGGTGTGGAGTGCAAAAAAACGATGGATTTGGGCCCAGATCTTTTGACTGGGGGAGTGTGTGACATTGATCCACATTCAGTCCATCACTTGTTGTTTTTTGCAATTGCCGCCCTAAGTGCGCTGGGGATGCCCAGACGTGGGTCCCAGGCACTCCACACCACTTGGAGTCAAGCTAGCCGGGCTGAAGAGAGGTGTTACCTCGAAACCGGTCCGGTCCTCGGATGCTTGATTCCGGTCTGGGAAAGATATGGCTGTTGTAGTTCGGACTGGACTGTTCCCATGGGGCAACAGGGTCAGAGCTGATTTGCATAAAGCCATTATCTGACCCAGGGTGGTGTGGAGTGCAAAAAAACGATGGATTTGGGCCCAGATCTTTTGACTGGGGGAGTGTGTGACATTGATCCACATTCAGTCCATCACTTGTTGTTTTTTGGACTCAAACAATGCCCTTTACCTAGGGGCACCTGAGATGACCCTCCGGAGGCTGCAGGTGGTACAAAACTGCGCTGCACGCACCCTACTCCAGATTCCACGAACCCAGTCAGCTAGACCTGGACTGAAGAGCCTGCACTGGTTGCCAGTGAGGCAAAGAGTGGCATTCAAGGCGCTGTGCATTGCGCATCGGGCCTTTTGGAGGACCGGATCAGCAATCAACAACAACCTTGTTATCCCCTACCACCCTAACAGGAACCTTCGTTCTACGGATGCTTTTCTGGCAGTTGTTCCCAGAGTGAAGAGAGCCAGGTCAGGGGGTAGGCTGTTCTCGCTGAATGCCGCCAAGCTTTGGAATGCCCTCCCCCTCTCTCTTCGGTCCACACCCGACCTGCTCTCATTCCGTAAAAAGTTGAAAACAGCACTATTCGCCAAACCCCTCTAATCCCTATCTCCCTGCTCCGTCACTTCTCTGCTTAAACTTAGCGCTTGGACGCCCCTGGGCAGCAACCGCGCTTAACAAATCCATAAATAAATAAATAATAAATAAGTTAATTACCAATGCCACTAAATGTAACATTATGTACATCAAACCATATCTAAAGAACATTGTACCCTGGTAAAATGCCAAACACTCTGATCCAAAATACTCATCTAACACAAGTGTACATTTACATGACCAGGCAAACATATATTTATATCACAGTACAACTAACATGTTTATATTTATTTTACTTAAGTGTGTGTATGCCATAATTCTACCCAGAGGTAGTTGGTCTTAAAAACATAACTATTATGAGCCTACCCTTGCTCCATGTTTACCCACTATCTCACACTCCACAAAAATATAGTTAAAGCTTGTACCCCAAATAGAAATTACCAAAACTCACCCACTCGTACGTTACTTCTTTAATTATTGCACATATTATCAAGGGCATAATTCACAGCCACAAATAAGAAACTCTATCTACTTAGATAGGCAACCTAGATGTATGCACATTGGGCCCTATCCACATACTGCATTTTGCATTACTTTCAGTAGTACTACTCACATACTACAAACTACTATTGACTAACCTAGGAGGGATTCAATACCCAACCATATGTTTGCAAGTTCAAACTTTTTGTCATGTTTTCTAAAAGGACAGATTTTACCAACATAGTGGGGAGATCATAACACCCTATCCCCCACATGCATCAAGCATTTTTGTAGTCGCAAACGGTGCGATTCCTTAAAATCGGCCGTTTGCGCATGCAAAGGTGCTTTTTGGGATGCATGAAGCAATTTTAGAATTCGTAACATGTGTGCGAATTCTAAAATTGCGGGTGCTTTTAAGAAGTCGCAGATTTGCGATTTCTTAAAAGCAATGCATCATTTTTTTAAAAAGTGAAAATTCGCAAATAGGGTGCCAAATTTACCGAGTGGTTGAACCACTCGGTAAATTTGGAAAAAGTGTGTAAAATGTTGAAAATGTTTTTTTTTCAACATTCATGTTACGGACACACATGTCCTTAGGACATGTGTGTGTGCAACATGATGCGAAAAATACATTTCAGGGGTGCATGGGGGGGTCCTTTGGACCCCCCCATGCACCCATGAAATTTTCTAAGTGCCACTCGCAATTTCCATTGACTCCTATGGGCCTTTTGGCCCATAGGAATCAATGGGAATTGCGAAAATTAAGTTAAGAAATCGGTATTTCTTTGGGATTCGGTAAAAATTGCGATTTTTACCGAATCCCAAAAGAATACCGAAAATATTGATGCATATCATTTTGCATTTCTTAATTTGCGATTCCTTATTTTTCGCAAATTAAGAAATGCAAAAAGTCACAATGATGCATGTGGGGGCAAGTTCCTCTATGCTCTTAACGATTATGGGACTTGTTTGCAATAGTAATTTGATATCCATTATGCAACATTCTTCGGATGGCCTAAGATTGGCGGCTATTCATTATCACAGGTTTACAGAGATCATTAGAGAGTCAATGCTCAGCCAATTCATCCAAGCAATGGGGATCCTAGATGGTTCGATGAGACCTGTTCAAAGGCTAATTGATAGCTAAGGAGGGCCTTAAACACATGGGGCCCGACTCACAGACCTAACTTAAGACAAAATCCTAAACTTACTACCATTTTGCTATTCACAGAAGGCACTTACTCATATTGGTATTCACAGAAGGCACTTACTCATATTGGTATTCACAGAAGGCACTTACTCATTTCGGTATTCACAGAAGTTAGTAGTCGTAACTTTAGGACTCCTAAATGCCTTCTGTGAATACCGAAAGTCTTAAAATTAGGATTTTTCTCAATTTAGTAGTAGTAAAGTTAGGAGTCCTAACTTTAGGACTCCTAAATGCCTTCTGTGAATACCGAAAGTCTTAAAATGAAGATTTTTCTCAGTTTAGTAGTAGTAAAGTTGAGAAAAATCCAAATCCAAAACTGTTATCATATTTTTTTTTGTTTTAAATAAATAATGTAAACTTGGACTTATTGTATTATTGTGGACTGTATTAGATACTATGGGGCATGTCAGCAAGGCCAGGCGATAATTATCGCTAAGCGCCCTTAGCGCTAGGATAATTATAGCCGGCTAACGCTGGTTCCTATCGTGGAGATAGCGTGCTATCAGCAATGCATATCTCCAATGCGATAGTAATCCAAGCGTTAGCTGGAAAACAGTATGATTATCGCTGGAAATCCAGCGATAATCGCACTGCGACTGGCAATACCTTGCTGATAGGGCAGGGTGTTCTTAGCCACGTAATCCACCTCCCATTGGATTACATGTCTAAATCAGATTACAAGCAGGCGTAAGGAAAGTGGTTATCGCTATTTTTCTTATCGCTCTGCCTGTTTGCGTGCAGCCTGATAATTGGAGAAATGTAAACGATATTTCTCCAGTTATTTCGGGGAGGAACGCCCACTTTGCATCTCCTTAGAGATGCAAAGCTGGGCTTTGTTGTCACTGGTGCTAAATCAGCAAAACACGCGATAGCGTGTATTTGCTGATAAGGTGATGAAATTATCGCTGCTTTTCGCCCAAAAACGGACGCCGAACCGGAGATAATTTCATAGTGCCGCCTTGCTGATATGCCCCCAAGTGCTTTTATGGACTATTTTTATTTGGCTGAATACATTTTTTTTATTGAATTGACTAACCTAGTAGCGGAGATCTCGCCGCCTCTATTGCTGAGATTAAGGATGGGCGTAGTTGGCAGAGTATCACTACGCAGAATTCTGCGGAATTGATCAAAAACTTTGTGAACTCCGCTCCACAACTCCATTCCGTTTCACCCAAATTAATAAAACAGAAACCACACATACCCTTGATAAAACAATAAGTAACTCTATCTTTACATGAAAACATGCATATAGTCATCTCAGAAAAGTGAAAATGAAAATACAGTAAGCAGTGAGAGAGGTGATTATTTTTGCTTTGCTGGGCCTTTGGTTGGCATGATATTTTTTCCCATAACTTTGCATGGGGTGGTCCTAGGAGGATGGGGCCACCACTGTATAATTCAGCATGATATGCTCTTTTCGGTCAAGGCATCTGCTTGCCCTCCCCCTAGGTTAGGGGTGACCCCCAAAATCATCACCCCTCTCATTACAAGGTATTATTCGAAGTTCACTTTTGTGAATTGCTAATATGCTTTTCAGCATGTAAAGGTGAAGTTGTTTTATCAATGGGTTGTGGGATCATAGCTAATGCCACTAAGTAGCGGAGTAGGAATTATTGCCTGAATTTGGTGTTTTCAATTAAATGTGTAGTTACCAAATTTCTGCAACCTCTGCTAGTGGAGCAGAGTTCATTACCCATGGTTAGCTGAGATCTCTGCACATGTATAGCTGTATTTTATCAGTAAATGTGGGAGGGAGGGGGGATGGTTGGAGAATAGGAAGTACCACAAAACGGGAGGGGGTTTTGGGAGAAGTAAGGTAGGGTTTAGGGAAGGTTTAGAGAGACATACTCACCCTCACAAAAGAGTAAACCCTATTCTGTAACCGCTCTTCTAAAATGACTGCAGCCAAAAGGAACTGTCATAAATGCACTCCAGCTCAGACCTGGAGTAAATCCAGTGCCATACATGGCCAACCATTGGTACTGCAAAATCCACCCAAAAAAACCCACCGCAGCAGGGATATAAAAAAGTACCCAATAGGCAATAATGTTAAAATATAGCTATTAAATATTATTTTATTTTTAAATATTTTAATTACCTTTTTTAATTTAAAAAAAATAAATGTAACTTAAAAATATAATTACAGTAATTTGTATAAACAGTTAATTTGAGGTGTTTTTAAAAAAAAAAATCTGTTTTTAAAATGTGACATTTTTTAATTAATGAAATATTTAATTAAAACGTATGTTAATAGTGTTTTAGTCGTTTCATTATATTCTACATTTAAAATGAATCTGCTCAATTGTTTTTAAAGTTTATTAAATATTTTATATTTCCCCTGTATTTTACCATGGAACGACCTCTGCCTACATGTGCAAAGTTACTACTCTTGTAAATTAGGCTCCACCCTCTGAATTCAAGGGGATGTAATTCAACACTAAATAGTAACTTTACCCTGAGAGATAAAAAATAGCTAAAAGTTGTAAAATTACTTCAAAGTGTAAGAATAAATTAACATCTGTACAATTAATCAAATGTACATTTATTTTTCTGAATAGGCCCCTTAATACATAGCATGTACTTTATGTGAACCCAAACACTTGTAGGTAAAGATTCATTTTATCAGCCAAATGGTGGGACATACAGACTGCATGTCAGGGTGCAAGCCCTGAATGAAAACACAACATGGCACTCTCATTGTGTTCCATGCCAAAGTCACTGCATGCATTATATGTAAGTCACCCCACAGCAGGCTTTAAGAGCCCTAAGGCAGGGTGCATCAAAATAGATATGAGGGCATGTCTGCATGAGCAGATATGCCCCCGTGATGTCTAGTTCTATTAGTAGATATTACAAGTAACCGGGCAGCCATCTTAGAGCATTTACTGGACACTGGTCATCACGAGTGACCCAGTTACAGGATGGCTGCACAAATAATAATAGTGTTCAAACACTTCATCCTAATAAATCAATACTGATGCCAGTATTGGGTTTATTAGGACCTGCACCCAGATGGCACATTAGAGGTGTCTACTGACACCTACTATTCCTCTAGGGTGCTGGCTGACTGGTAACTGCCAATCTGCCACCACAGACAAATTGCTGACCCCCTGGGGGTGACAGCCCCACTCTCAGAGGCAATGGCGGCTCCAATGCTAAGGCGGAGGAGCACTGCCCCACAGTGCATGCAGCCTGTGTGCAGTGTGGGGCAGGATGGGGCTGACCAGGGGAGGAGTGGTTTGCACTCCCAAAGTGCCCTCTTGGGATAACCAAACAGTTAACGTGCACTTTTCATGTTCCCACCAGGCTGCAATACACATCCTGGTCAGGAACATGCACAGGCTCCCTGTTCAAGTCTGAGCGCTGATTCACAGTACTCAGACCAATCACAATGCTGTATTGCAGTGTTGTGATTGGTTCAGGGGAGCCTGTGTGCCTGGTATTTCCTGCTGCCCACTGGACTGCTGAGGAAGATCGAAGAGGTCGCAGGGGATGTGGCGGTTGGCAGATTTTTCATAAATTAATTTACACCCCACCCCCTCTCCGCCTACTGCCCCATCCGGTAGCAGCCGCTACTGCTCAGAGGCCAGAAACCATGCCTGCTCATGCTGGAGGTGTTATCACCTCTACCAGCAGGATTGCTAGTAAATCTGCATCCCAAGGCACAGGACTTCAAAGTCCCTGCAATCTTTGATATGTGACCCCAGCTTCCTCAGACCTGGGAGAGGCAATCCCCTGCCCTGGGGCCCATTTAGCACCATGATAGGCAGGACATTAGATAGTCAGGAGGCGTGTTAGACTTCCAGGCTAGTCACACCCCTAGGGTGGACTATCTGAAGTGATCATGAAAATAGGAATTCCACCATCTTGTGTAAAGTTGAATTAGATACATTGGAAGAGGGTTATGCTCACTTCCCACAGGAAGAAGTCATACAGGCGGTGTAGTGACCCCAAGGGTAAGTAGTCCCTTTGCTTCTACCATTCACGCGCCTTAATACCCTGCATTTAGGTGGCTCCCTGACACAAGGAAATCAGATTTGTTGGACCAAAGAAGTAAAAGGACACAGAAGAGCTGTGAAAAGCAAGAACTAAGGAGCTGCAACTGACTTGGCCCCATCCCTGCTGGCCTGCCTGCTATCCTCGACAATTTCACCAAAGTCGACTCATCCTGCAGTTGATCTGCCTCCAAAAACCTCAAGGACTACCAGCCCTTTAAGGTACCACCAACATCACCCATAGGAAAGTGTAGCTTCTCCCCTGCACCCTGCAAGCACCCAAGAAGAACTGTCGTAGCCCCAGAACGTGGAAAGCATACACCAAAAAGCACCACTGCACCCAAACCTCCTAGCCTGTATCTAATTGGGCCAATGCTGCCAACAAGGTCCTGAGACATTCCAGAGGTAAACCCCACCTTTGGTTTGGCCTGGGTGGGGCCCCCAGTCTTTGCCTGCAGCCTCTTTTGTGCAGGAACCAAGAACCGCAAGGAGTCTTCACGACACAACCCCAGCCGACAAAACACCACTGCACACTCAACCCTCAGCCTAAGTTGCTGTGCACCAACAGAGTGTCAGCATGCCCAAGGCCCCCAAGACTTGATCCCCCCTTTAGGTGCAGCTAGACTGGCCAGTCTGGCTGGCCCAGTCCTCACTTGCAGCCTCTTTTCCCTGAGACTGTTTCCCATTAAAGTGAATGGGACACCAGATGCTGTAAAGCACCTCTGCACCTGGACACCCCACTGATGACCGAGGTGACCTGTTGATGCTGCCTTGAACCTTGCCCCATACTCACCTTAACTCCTGAAGACTTGTCCTGTAAATCCTTCCTAAGTGCCCGAATGCAGTATACGTTCCTTTTCCCATAGAATAACATTAAGGTGCCCGAATCTGAAAAGTACCTCTGCATCCAGATGCCTCAGTTACCCCCCAAGCAACCTGTTGTGCTACCTTGGTCCTTGTCACATCCTTACCTTAAATCCAGAAGATTGGTTCTGCATGTCGCTGTATGCAGTACATGTGCGTTTTCACATAGGATAACATTACTGCATGATAGTCAATGCAAGTGTATTTTATTGTGACTTAGAAATTGGTAACTCGAAAAGTACTTACACAATTAGGAAGATATAGGTGTCTAAATTTATATAAAAATATTTGTTATTTTTATAAAAGTCTGTATTGAGTGTGTGTCTTGCTTACTGGCTCCGTGTGTGTAAGAAATGCTTAACACTATCCTCTGATAAGTCCAAACTGCTCACCCACACTACCACAAAAGATAGCATTTAGGGTTATTGTTTTAACCCCTCTCATCCAATAAGGGTCACCCTGGACTATCTGCATAATGTCACCCGTACATTGGTGCAATACATAGATAGCCAACTTCCTACAACAAGTAAAATGCTGAAAAATGCAATCCCATATGGCAAACAATATAGTATTTTCAAACACAAAATCTTGAAATTTAGCAAAGAATAAATTAAATCAAAGCAAGGACAACAAAAATCTTCTTCCTCTCTGCACTTGAAATAATGCCCTAAAAATTTATAAAAATAAAAGTTCTAGGGAGAGGAGACATATAGTGTCCTATTAGAGTTTTCTAATCTAATGGCATCAGCTGTAAAACATTTCTACTAACATTCCATGTAATCAGGCCTGGGCGTAGTTCGCGGAGTTTAGCTACTCGGAACTCCATGAAGTTACAAAAAAACTCCACAGAGTGCAGTGCGAACTGCCGTTCATGTTGGTCTTCTTGCCGCTCGAGTAGAAATTCTACCCGAGTGGCAGCTCACGCTCGCGAACCTACCGTTCGGGTATGCACCTGTTACAACGCATTCGTTACTCCGCACTACCATTACAACGCGACTTTTATAACGCATACCATTACAACGCATTGCGCTGGGGGGCGCTATAGGATAGGGAATGGTATAATTTACTATCCAACACCTTCCCTAGGGTCCACGGGGACTGGAGTTAGAATAGTAAATTATACTTACCACTATCCAGCACCCCAAAGCGCTATGCGTTGTAATGGTATGCGTTGTAATGGTCGCGTTGTAATGGTAGGTAGTTGTAACGGTATGCGGAGTAACGTCATACATCCACCGTTCGCGATCGTGATCTGGGAAAAAACTCCGCTGCTCTACACGAAGCAGAGTTTTCTGCACTCTGTGAGCTCGGGGGAGCGCGAAGTGCAGAAAACTCTGCAAACTCCATGAACAGAGCAGAGTTCACTGCCCAGGCCTACATGTACTGTCCTCCTCAGAGTTGCACTCCCTCCTTCTAGAGCATATGGTAGTCCAGGACGCCTAATTTTCATATAGGGTGAGGATCTTTTTAGGGATATGGAGTGATTTTGGGACATATGGAATAGTGGATACATTTGCAGTAGAAATAGGGGTGAGGTTTAGAATGGAGTCAGCCATTGGAATACCATCAGAAGGGAGAATAAGGCCTGGTTTTAAAGGAAGGCTTGTGTCAAAGGAGCCTCTGCCTCTACCAATCAATTAGCCGACTTGTAGAGCATGACTTGGAAGTTGGCACCACTCACATTGTTTAATTTATACATCTCCCCTTTGAATAGGCTGAAGCAGAGAGTTGGCCTTTTCATTATGATATACTCAAACAATACACATATTGTAGTCACGTTGATAGATGATACTATATTACGTCTAAGAAAGAAACTCCTATATAAAGAAAAGGTACTGAAACTTTGTTATAAATTGAATTCTATTTTAAGTAATGGAGCTGGATTATAAATTTCCAATAATAAAGCTAAATTTTGTTTTAGCACAAATAGGTCTGGCAGGATGTTAGCTAGCTACCTCTGTATTAAAAATGACAAAAATCAAATTAATGCTATTCATTCCCCAAGTGGCTCAATTGCTTTATCCCATGATGAAATTATTAAAGAGTTCATGAATTATTACGCAGACTTATATAATAAGTCACCTTCTTCAGATACAACTCTTATCGATAACTTTTTGGAAGGTTGTGGGTCACCTAAAATTTCAAAAGTTGATCAAACTAAATTTAAACTCCCGATTACAATTGAGGAAATACTTTCAGCTATTAAATTACTTAAGTTAAAGAAATCTCCAGGTCCCGATGGTATTCCTGAGGAATGTTATGAACAATTTTCATCTCACATCTCATCATATCTGCTTTCTTTATTTTCATACTATAGCGATACTGAGTCATTGGCGCCCGAAACCAGATAAAGACGATTCATTGTTTACCAATTACTGTCCTATTTCTTTAATAAATCAAGACTGTAAACTGTATGCTAAAATCCTTGTGTCTAGGTTAACTTGTATACTTTCTTCTATTATCTATATAGATCAGGATGGCTTTATGAAAAAGAGACCTTCATCAAATAATATTATACCATTATTTCACGCAATTGAAACCGGAGCATTATTTCCTTTCCTGTTGGTGTTCTAGCATTAGATGCAGAAAAGACTTTTGAGAAAGTTCATTGGCAATACCTTTTTCTCTCCCTGTACGCATTCAATTTTGGTTCCTTATTTATGCGTATGATTTCAGCACTCTACTATAGTCCTTCTGCTAAGCTTTTTATTAATGGTAGACTTTCACAGAAGTTTTACCTTTTTAGAGGAACCAGGCAGGTTTGCCCATTATCTCCATTACTTTTTCTTATTGCAATTTAACCCTTGATAACTGCTAATAGAAATGGTTCCGAAATTGAAGGCCTTCAACTAAACAATGTTTCTATTAAAACGTCAGCTTATGCTGATGATATTCATTTATATATTGCGACTCCTGAATCTTCCATTCCTTCATTGCTGAATTTAATCGGTGTTTTTTCTACTATTTCAGGTTATAAACTTAACACTAACAAGACAGACTTTTTTCTGTTAAATGTTCATTGTTCACCTGATATGCTTACTAATAAAGAGATTGTTTGGAAAAAAGATAAACTTAGGTACTTAGGTATATTATTTGCTAAAAACATTAAACAAACTTTGGGGTCCAAACGGGACCGACCGCCAGTCTGTCCCGCTATGCCCATTAGGATGCAACCATCACCCTGGTGCTTGCATCTGGCATATTTGACATTGTGGCGGGCGGTGCTTTGTGCAGCACCCGCCACAATGTCAAATATGCATGTTGTGCATTGGCATGCACAACGTGACAGGCACCGCGTGGTGTCTGCCACCTTGTGCATGCCAATGTAGGGGGAACCATAGGTACCCCGAAAGTGCATCCCCCAACACCACGGGGTCTGCAATGAGCCCTCCAAAGCCTAAAACTGCATGCCTTTCCATGGCAGCATCGCCGCCACGGAATGGCCAAAATCCGTAATCATCATAATATGGCGGGCGGTACCTGCTAGGCATTGTCACCATAATACGGGCAGGGACTGCAGGGCAGGCAATCGTAACGATTGTCTGCATGCAAAAAAGCGGTGGACGGTCTTTCCGTCTGCCAATGTGCCCCCGCCATTGCAATAGGGCAGGGGGTAAATGGTGGATTGGTGGGGAAAGATGTTGGGTGGATCACCACCGCCGGTCGGGCGGTGGCGATGCGCCCACCATCATAATGGCCCGCTTTTTGTCTCTAAATTTTGAGTCTACTTTGGCATATATTAAGGTCAAAACTCATAAATGGTCCTCTTTGTGTGATTTTGGCTCCTAAATTGTTTTATATTTTTTCAATGATTCCTGTTCAACTCCCTCTCAAATATTTTCAGGATATAGATAAAGTTTTGTCTAATTTTATTTGGAATAATAAAATGCCACGGTTAAGCTACAAAATATTGAAATGGTCTAAACTCAAATGAGTGTTTGGATTACCAGATTTTCTAAAGTATCATAAAGCCTTTATTTGAAAACAAAGTATTTTATGATATCAAAAATTGGAGCACAGTAACTCACCGCCATGGCTACTCATTGAGCAGAATTCAGTATCACCTTTTACTTTAGCTGCTTTGCTTATAATGTTGAATTCTACATTTTTTCTTAAAAGAAATCAGTAATATTAAAATCTATTAGCTTGAGTTTACGTGATTTAGATTCTATTTTTCAATGCTCTATTTCTAATACATTGATTTTATCGCTATGGTATAACCCATCAGTAAAATTAGTTTGTCATACAATTTTTTTGAATTCATGGATAAAAGCAGGCATTTCCTACTTTAAAGATATTTATCAAAATAATTCCTTTATAAGTTTTGAAGACCTACTACAAAGATGTCATTTGCAACCTTCAGATATTGTTAAATATGAATTGCTTTGTAACTCTATTCTTGAGTCCTTCCCGAAGGGCTTTCCTTTCACTGTTTATCCTGATTTAGAAGTGTATCTCCAAACAATCGAGCCCTCTTCCCATATAGTTTCATTACTATGTAAAAAGTTAAATATTTCTGATGGAGACCTTTTGGAACACAGAATTACAGTTGTCCTTTCCTTTGGACACGTGGAGGAAGGTTTGGTTAAATTCTATTTCAGGTTGGCTGCTTGTAACATTATACCAAACTAACTCCTAAAAACCTTTTAACTTTTTATGGACCCCTTTAAAATATATAATGCCAAACTTTCAACTGCTTCTAATTGCTGGAATTGTTCTTTAGATGTTGGATCATTAAGACATATGTTATTTGATTGTCTTTTTGTTAAGAAGTTTAGGGAGGAAGTTTGGCAAAGAATTTCTTGTATATTGAATGTATTAGATACTTTGTCATATGAATTAAGTATTCGCAAAGCCTCTTCTCTCACTACTAAATTGTCCTTATTGAATAACAATCCTTTTAATGTTTTTATATCAACAGCTGTGAAGACAATTACTGCTAATTGGAAAGAATCTTCTTCTTTATCTGTCCATGTATGGTGGGCCTGGATTATTTTTACAAGAAAGGATGCTAATTTGACTTTATCTGGTAATATATCAAAACAATAGGGGAGAAAGGGAATACAAAGGGAGCCATTCTTAGTCCCCTAACAAATAGAGCAACAGAAGAGTGATTCCCAACCGGGAGCTTTGGTGCAGGTAGTCACGACTATTGTGAAAAAGATCCCTCACTCACCAACCTAGTTGGTGAACTTGCTCCATCATTGGGATCCAACCCTCGGGGGCCGAATACCTCTAGTGTGTGCTACAACACCTGATTACAGTGGAGCTGCTTTTTTTGTGAAATGCTAAAGGTGATGGAGTGAGATAAAAATGTACCTGTCCCAAATGAATTTATTGATGGAAAAGTAAGACAAGATTAAAAATATGTGGATGGATGTGCTAACTGGAATAAATGGGCAGTCACATCCTTATGTGAGAGTGCAAATTACTGGTCTACATGTTTCAGCCTACAAGTGCAATTAACAAGGCTTTTTTCAAGACCAGGGAGTCTCGGGGTAAGCACGCATCCGGTATTATTCATACTAATCCAAACTATTTACATGTCTGGAAACCAATTGATGATTACTTATTGTAGAATCCATAATATATACAAGATTAAATATATCTTTGCGTCAGATGATTTTGAGCTTTAATAGCTCTGTAATCTTTTCTTGTAGATGTATGTAGTTGTCCCTTTTATTTTTTATTTGTGGTTATATCAGTTAGTTTTGTAGGTACTTATAATATAATCTTGAATTTCTTAATTATAAATTAGAATGTTTATCTTTATTCATATTATATTTTTGGATTCATGTTTGTACCTTTCGGAGCTCTTTTTTGAATGTTACCTATTCTCAAAAATCTAATAAAATATTTTGAACAAAATATGCTGGTCTGGGAAGTGTTTGACAGTTAAAGTTTTGGATTATGTAAATTGGTGTTAGAAAGGATATGCGCAAACAATTTTGAACGCTGTGTAAAGAGAGGGCTTTGATAACCTTGAAGGGGTGGGGAGTGGCAAAACTTGATGTAATGATTTCAATTAAATAAACATCTTAAACAAATATATTAATAAATAACTTCAGAATATTTTTGTGCTCAATATTCATGACACAAAATGTTTTCTTTGATATTTTGTCCAAAAACCATATAAGCTTAAATTAGATAAATGTGTTAGTGCCATGACTTTCAGAGGCGGGGAATGCGAATTCTTTAAACCTAAAAGAAAAAAAAACAGGAAAAACACTATATTCCAGATGTAATGTTACAATTTTTCTAAACATAGTACAAAAAATGTTGTTGCCTTTTTTAATTCAATTTTATTCTTAGGGTTTAGACAGAGGTGCAGTGCTTCCATACAGCTACTGATTGTGTTAGCTAAACATATGAGATATAACAATTGATGTATTTCCAAGTATAGGCTTGGGCAGCAGCAGAGTAACTCTTTCACAGTAACAGAGTCTGCAATTAACAGTATGCTAACGTCTTTGAGAAGCGCTCTCAATAATTTCATGGGATGATGTTCTGTCTATAATGTAGCTTAAGGGTTTCCGAAAGTTAAAGCTATTTTGATAAGATGTTATAAGAATTAAACAGAATGTTGCAAAACATATGTTTCAAGAGCTCAATGTAGACGAGTGGCATCTTGAATTCTACATTAAAAAACAAGTAGGATGTTCTGGACCTAGATGGGGTTCATCCATTATTGACAAAGGCTGAATTAACAGATTTTCTCCAGGGATTTGACAATAGATTTTTCAAACAAATTGTTGAATATTGGGCTGCTTTTAAAATGCCTGGTTTTCTCAGCTGTAGTCTGTAAGAATATGTAGGAAAATAAGTTTACTGATCTCGCTTTAGGAGTACACTTTCTCGTTGAACTGTGGTTGAATTGTGGTAGTTGAAATATCCTTCTGAACATAGTGCACTGTAATGAGTCAATAAATTAAGCCAGGCTGTTGAGTGTAGCTCTGTTACCATATTCTGGGAATGGGAGAAATTTGACCTTGGTCAGTTTTACTTTTGATCTACTGCATCTTGGTGAGAGCTTTTCTGTATACCAGCCATAGTTGTAATTAAAAATGTTACTCTTGCCCAAGCCCCATTTCCTGTTGGATTTTTTATTGCCTCTGCCAAGGACCATAATGTTTACCTTGTTCAGGGCAGCCTATAATAATTTATTGTTGTTCTTGATTTCAAGTGAATTCAATGCCCATTGCAGGCGTCTCGGATCCAGGATAATTAGATGATATTCATAATGTGATATTTACATATCTTCATTGTCAAATTTTGGGTTGAATACTTGGGCCTTAATTAATACTATCCCAATGTCAGCTTTATGGAGGCAAAGTAGACAGCAGCTTTGTTCCCAACATCTGTTGGTAGGTCCCTGGTAGGAAATGCAAGTGCCACCACTTTCTTTAATTATGAACCAAATGGTGTTGAGCAAAGAAAGGATTTCTCTGAGTAGCTGTGTTGAAATTCCTCAATCTTTCAAATTATCCATAAAATCCTTCTCTCTACAAACATAAAATTATGCAGTATAAAACATGCATATAATGGTGTGCATTGCTTGTCAACACAGTGATGGGACATAAGGTCAGGATTTATGATATTATCTTCATTGAATTAATGTTGCCAAAATCACGTTTGATAGAAAGAGATATTCTTTTTCTACTCATCCCAGTTTTCAAGATCAGTGAATAGCTTGGATTAAATCCCTCAAATCCTAGCCTGGAGCAGGCTTGAATTCAATATTAAAAGGGGCAATTAGGCGCTAATGACATCGATTGGCTCTGTCTTCTGTCTTCGATAAGACATGTAAGATGGAGCCTCCCCGTGTGTCAGGGACAGAGCCCAATTGAATGCAGGCATTAAGTACTGGGTGTGACCAATGGACCAATAATTCTGTATCATATTTACACAGTACTTTCGATGCTGGTGCACCATTGGATGTAATTTGCTGATTGCTTGGATGGAACTGATAGAAGATAATTGAGGATATAAAGCAAGTAGAAACATTGACTTTTGTTTGTTGTGTTATAAATGAAGAGGGCATCCTTAGGCCTGAGCCTGATTGGTATTTTTATGTGGCATGGAATGATTTGAGATAATAGTGTTGTTTTTGTTCTGTAACTCATGTTCCATTTTTTCTGCCAGAGTTGTTGATATCATCAAGTTGATTTCTTAAATGACAGACTTTGCTGGGAGTAATCACTACTCCTCAGCCAGACGCGTCCTTTGCATCCCTTGACAAGACCACATCACCCAGTACCTAAGAGACCTCCACTGGCTCCCCGTTGAAAAGAGAGTGACTTTTTTGCTGTTCACACACGCCTACAGAGCCCTTGACAACACCGGACCCCAATATCTCAACGAGAGAATCTCCTTCTATGCACCCAAGAGAAACCTCCGCTCCACCGACCTTGTCCTGGGCAAAATACCTTGTATCCGCAGAGACAGAATGGGAGGAGGAGCCTTCTCCTACATCGCGACCAAGACCTGGAACACACTCCCTTCAGCATCAAATGAACCCCCCATACAGCATTCATTCAGGAAGAGCCTCAAAACCAGTCTCGTCAAATGAGACAGAGCTACTCGAATCCCCTCTCCTACCAGCGCCTTGAGAACCTCACGGGTGAGTTGTACACTTTACAAATCCCTGATTGACTAATTGATTGAGAGTGTAAATTAAGATCAATCTTTGACTAAAACGTGCCCTTTGGAGCCTCCTTATTTTTCTTGTAATTTTCTTTTTCATTCATACTAAATTATTTAAAAGTGCATCATACCTTTGGCTTTTTTTGCTATAGTTTTTTATCTTTATTAAGTGCACTCATTCTTTGTCTCAGTGAATCTGATAACCAAGTATTTCCTACTACGGCTCTAAGTCATCCTATATGCTGCTTTATGCTAGCTAAATTCTTTTTCAATAAATTATGACACTCAGTCATACTGAATAAATGTGGATAAACGTATCCTGGATAGCAGGGTGGTTCACACGCTCTAGGGTCAGGGTGGATTCCTACCACTGTTTAAATTTATAAGGGACTAAGGATTCTTTTAATCCTATTTAATAAGAAAAACATTTACAATTTCCAATATTTGCCTTATAAGCAACATATGGGATTTCACATTTCATTTTGCAAGAATATGGAAGTGGTCACTCCTGTTCTTCTGAACCATAATAATTTGAGAACAGAATTAATAGGATGAACATGAACCAAATATATAATCTTGTGTGGTCCATCTACAGGGGTAAACAATTAAATGAAGGGCTGCCATATAAAGGAAAGAGATTCAAGGTATGAAAGGTACCTACATTTTTTGGGCACTCTGCGTTATAATTTTTACTGGGGACCCTCCATTTATTCATAATTAGTGATTGTCAGCATTATAAATTATACATTTATTTTCAAATACAGTTCAGTCAAAAACCCCTGCTCTAATCACTGCTGCTCCAAGATATAAGGTCTTCAGTCTGTCAATATTACTAAAAACAAAAATTGAAATACAATGTTGTGGCTGCTACCATGCATAGTTAGATTGACAATTCTACTAATAAAATGTGGGCTCTTTTTACTAATATCTAACATTTATACACAAAAACTTGCTTTGAAATCAATTCAAAATTGTTATTGTGTAATAGTAGTATGAATAGCTGTACATGTGTACATTTAAAAACTAACTGTCAAGGGACCATGTTTACTTGTCTTTGTAGCTGGGAAGTTGGTTTTATGTAAACCTTTACAGCTTGATATTTTGTACTACTGTTCTAAGCAAGCAACTGTTTCTTATTATGTTTGCGCTTGCATAATAATGCTTATGTCACGCATCCTTGAACAAATTATTGTATAATGGTAGCTTTAATTGCCACATTGTTAGTAATCATGGTATATGTGTGGCCATAGGTCACATCATTCTGGCTGTTCTTGGAATAATAATGTCTATGACTGACATGTTGTAGTCAGTTTAGTTTGCTTTATTTGAGATAAAAACTCATAAAAGCATGATTAAAAAAAACATTGCTTTGTTAAAACAAGATCTTTCCAATTAACAATGTTAGACACATTTAACAATACAATTAAAAGAGATAATTTACCCATAATAATAAAAAAGCATTTTGACAGCACTAATTAAAAAAAAAAAAAACAATAAAAACAATCACAAAATTCATATATTTACGGGATGATGCTAGTGGGAGCCCTATAATCTCTACCAATTTGCTTCAACCACAAATTTAGTACACTTAAAATGTCTAAAATCATATACATATACACACTGAGGGAGCTCAAATTAATCACACCAAATGTTTTTTTTCTGACGGCCCACACCCACCCCAGGTATTTAGCAACTGCAACTGAGATAACTGGTAAAGTGCTAGTGCAAATTAAGCTTAATGCCACCGCTCTATCCCTTGTGCCTAACAGCTTGCACATTGCTTTTAACCAAACTTGTCTAGGGGTATTGTAGGCTATACAGGCAAAAAAAAGATGGGCAATAGTCTCTTTGTCAGTTTGGCAAGCCGGACACATATTGGTACTATCTTCAGCCCATCTACCAGTTAATGATCTTATAGGGAGTGACCCTGCTCTGAGCTGAAAATAGAGCTTCCTATCTCCGGGTTTTGTAATGCCATCCCAATAGGGCTCTAGACTGGGAGAAGATTTGAATTCCGTGAAGCGACCCTCCATAGTAGAGGGATCAGCACCATTCCAATTCCGGTACGCAACCATTTCCCAGTACTTTTCTTTTAGGGTATCTTTAGATGGAAATGGAGCTACCTCGGGGTTCTACCACAACCCATGCATGCCCATTCCCACCAGAGTTTTGCAAAGTTCCTTCAGCCAGGTTATCTTATGAAAATCATCATTTCTGATTACATCCAAAAATCCCTGGGCATAATGGGCAAGTTCTGGGGTTACCCAGATCCGTCGCCAATATAATATAGGGTGCAATCTAGCCATATCTAGTATGGCCTTCCTGCCTAAGTAATATCGCAGAGGTTTCATCGGTGTACTCTTGGGAAGACCGACAAGATTGCGCAGGAATTTGTTCTCTGCAAGTGTTAATGATGTTAGCTTTTCATAGCCCCATATCTCTGCACCGTAAAGTGCCAAGCTTAGGGCTTTTGCCTCATACACTTGGAGAGCTGGCTGTATCGGCTTAGTCTGGGATTTCTTGTGCTCTGTAATTATCGCTCCCGGATTTTGGCAGAGTTTTAAAGCCGCCATTTCTACATGTTTCCCCCACTTAATACCTTTTTGCCACATGAATACCCAGATAGATAAAATCCGACACTATTTCCACCTTTTCACATGTTGTAGTGGTTCTTAGCATTATGGTGGGCATCCATTGAGCAGTTGTGTCCCTGACAAAAAGATGGGCATCCCTGTATAAAGTAGGCATCTTTAGTATTATTGTTGGCAAATCAGATAATAAAACCCGGTCAGGTGGAGCATAATCTTTCAATGAGATTCATTGTCATTAGGAGAATCACAAGCTGGCACATGAGGGTTATACTTGAAAAAATTTCTTGTAGTAACATTTGTATTTTCTTTTGAAATAAAACAATAATTTCTTAGAGTGTGTTTACCCAGTATAAAAAGTTAATATTTAATAAAAAAAATACGTATTTTGAGAATAAGGGCTAAAATAATGGGTTGACATTTAGCCTTCTGCTGTGTTCAAGTGGCAAGATTGAAAATGTGGGTATGTGGTGCAGGGAAATGTGGTTGTACACTTGCAAAGGGTATCGGGAAGATTTGCATGAAAAATAAATTGCATTAAATTAGTAAACCCTCCTCTTTACAACACATACCTCATAATCTGGCATTTTTCTGAAAACTGCCAATAATTTATTACCTATTACCAAAATGAAATTTCAACTAAAATGTACATATCTATCATTGTATAAAAAATATTAATTAAAATGGGCTAGATAAAACTGTACCCACAAACTATGTAATGTTTTTCTCATCAGTGAAAGACTTTAAAACATTGAAAGTTGAATTAACCAGGCATTTTCCAAGCACAACTACAAGAGGCAAACTGGTATTATTGTATATTTAAATTGGGGAAATCCGACAACTTTTAACATGTTCACAAATGTAGATAGCAAGGGTAATAATATATATTAAAATGAGAAAAGACAACAAATGATACGCCATATTTACAATCTGAAATAGTTGCACATTTACCTGTGTGTTGTCGTATAACATGAAATAAAAATGTTTGCATGGAAAGAATAATAAGGAAGCAGCTAATCATTTTCGAAAATGCTAATTTAAAATATTATTTGTGAATCAAAATTTTGAAAATATCAAATAAGTGTACACATTTCACACCTGACAGTAAAGCCAACTACAAACGTACACTACTGAAATATAAATATTTCAAAATCAAATTCGGAGGACTGTAATTCTTGTGAGGAATGTAAAATGGTATGTATGCTTTCTATGTAAGCTTTAAAGCTAAAAGTGGTTAATTTCACCTATCATTTTGGCTTTGTGTTTCCTTCTTGCAGTGAATATTATAGTCTCCAATATCAAAACATTCCTCAAGGGGCAGGCTCTCAGACTCAAGCCCCTTGCGCCACTTTTGTGTCATTTTTCCCATGTTAAAAGAGAAGCAAAAGTGGCGGAAGGATCTTGTGAATCTGCCCCATAATATTAACTAAATTCTAGAATCTCGCCCATAATGCTTTGCTGGGCCTTTGGTTGGCATTGTGATTTTGCCCATAACTTTGCTTGGGGTGGTCCTTGGAGAATGGGACCACCACCGAATCGTTCAGCATGATGTGCTCTTTGTGTTCAAGGCATCTGTTTGCCCTCCCGCTAAGTTAGGGGTGACCCCAAAATCATCACATCTCTCATTTCCTAGTATTTTTTAAAGCTCACTGTTGTGAATTGGTTATATGCTGTTTAGTATTTAAAAGTAGAGTTGTTAAATCAAAGGGTTGTGGGTGCAGTAGCTAACTCCACTACAAAGAAAAGTTGGAATTATTGGATGGATTCCGTGTTTTCAGTGAAACGAGTAGTCACCTAGGGGCATATGTATCAAATACCATTATTGCGATTCTCAAATAGCGATTGTAAGAGAATTGCTATTTGAGAATTGCAAAACGGGATGTAATTAAAACTTAGCGAATATTTTGCAAATCTTTGGCATTCCGTAATTGGGATTAGCAAATAGCGAATCGCAATTAAGGAACCCCTTCCAATTCATTCCTATGTGCTAGGAGGCCTATAGGAATGAATGGGAAGACATTCTCAATTTGTGATTCACAATTAGAGAATCACAAATTGTGAATGCAATTTCAAGGGTGCCAGGGTGTCAAACGGACACTCTGTTGCACCCCTGAAGTATGTATGTGTGCACATATGGGGCACATACCTGCCCTAAGGGCATGTATGTGTGGCACATGGCACTGTGAAAAAAGCAAAAAAGTGCTTTTTTCAAAGAATTCGCAAATTACCACCAACTGTCAGTTGGTGGTAATTTGTGATTTCTTTTGCCAAATTCGCACAACTTTGGTGCTTTCTACTGAAATTGCAAAATAGAGAATCGCAAAGTGTGCTATTCTCTAATTTGCGATGCCTTTTTGGGATGATACATCCCAAAAGCCCTTGTCCCATTCACAAACGGGACAGTTCTGAGAATCGGCCCGTTTGCGAACGGCAAAAGGGCTTGATACATATGCCCCCTAATCTCTGCAACCTTTGCTAGCCGAGTGGAGTTCATTGCCCACGGTTAATTTTACCTCCACTGTTCCTAAAACGTGGTCGTCTAATCTTGTACGTTCATATGTGAAGCACTGTGTGCATTTGAGACACAAACATTATAAATGGATACATATGATGTTATGTTTCACAGTGTGTGCATGTGTGGACCAGAGGTCTTGTTTCAGACAGTGTGTGTGCATAAATTAGAGTTTTACATGGCATGTGCAGATGTGCTTCTCTGCCTTTTTAAAAAGCAGTTTTTCTGCATGTCAATAGGGAAGACACACTGTGGAGAGTGCACCCATTGTCCCCTTCTGCAGAATTCAGTTGCTTTTGTTCTCTTTTGGGTATCCTTCTTGGGAGTGCCTCTCCACTGACATACGGGTAGAAAATGCCTGATCTGTGTAGCAAGCATATACAAGCAGGGCGCTGGTCTTTGTGGGTTAGAATGGAACACTAGCGGTTTCATTAGGGCTATCAAAATGTATATTAAAAGCATGATGTGCATCAGTCTTTGCAGAGCTTCTGAGGACCACATATGGGCAGTGCGCCAGAATGATCTAATCGCCCCACCAACAGAATAAATATGAGGCAGTGTTTGAGTAGGACATACTGGCAAACAAGGAAGAGGTCTATGAATAACACAGGGAAATCAATAATCCAAAAAGAGCTGCAGAGGATCACATCTGCTCTTTACCCCGAAGACAGGAATTTTCATCATTACTTTAATTGGTTAATGCAAACACTGCAGATATTTTGTGGGCAACCAGAGTGAAACTGAATTGAGTCTTGCTTGGTGTACAGGTAATAGTGACTTCGGTGTTCTAGTGCTACAAGGTCACAGCCTGTGACTAAAAGCCCAGTGAATACTCACATTGTTTAAAATTTAATTACACACATTATTAGACAGGCGCCCTCAAACCGTGCAGACATTTAGTGCTCAATAAAAAGCATGTCTTAACCTTCCATTTCAAGGGTTTTGCAGCAGTTTCAATTTATTTTGAGAAACTCTCATTGCTCAAAACAGTGTAATTTCTGATATTTTGCATGTTCCAGGCTCTCCGTTGATTGGTTTTACTTGCAAGAAAGTGCCACTCTAAGTGTTACACATTTGGTCACTGAATGTCATTCATAAATACAAATAAGTCATGGAAATGGCACACACAAGCAATCTGAAAAGTTGGCCATTATGATCATTTCTGGTGCGTTGTAACAGTTTTAAGATCGACTTAGAGTTTCTCTATGCTCTAATGGGTGTAATTTCTGATATTAATATGCTTCCCTCATCTTCATTGCTTGATTTTGCTCACGAGAAAGTGTCACTCATAGTCATTGAATGTTACTCATAATTACACTGTAATTATCAAAATGTCACAAAAGCATTCTGAAACCTTAGCAGCTATGATTACCCACTAGCAAGCAACAACTTTTTTAAAGGACAATCAAAGGGACAAGTACAAAGGCAACGGGAGAGCTGTAACCCCACAGAGAGATTACAGCATGTCTCAAGGGACAGCACATGTGCTGCCCAGGCTCAACGTAAAAAGGGCATGCAGTGAAGAGGCAGCTGTATCAGGGGATGAGCATCTAGGTGAGGGTAGAACAACTTCAGTGTGCCCCCCTAGGGCAAACGGATACCACAGGGCAGGAACGGGGTTAGCGGAGGGCAGTGATGGCATTACCTGTGAAAGATGCAGTTGATAACAACTAGGGTGAGCAGTTAATTAGGGTAAACAGTTGGAAGAAGTTGTGTCAATCAGTGAAGTTGTGGTGCCATTGGTTGGTCTACAGGAACATCAGGAAGCCTCAGGGGAATCAGAATGCTCTGACCCCCTTTGTAACAGCAAACAAAGAGCACTGGGGCAAGGGAGTGATACCAGCCAACTCCCAAGGAGTAGGCATAACTAGAAACAGAGGTGTGGAGGGGAACAGGCAGGGTAGTAGTTGCTTTGCACAGAGCCTGGGTGGAGATATCCTTCATACTGAAGTGGTGTCCTGTAGACCTCAGTGCTTCAAGGAGGGCACCAGGGCTACCAATCATAGAGAAAACAAGTATGTTGGGTGGGGGTATGATGGTTTGGGTTCCAGAGGAGCTTGATGAGAGTAGCATTCAGGGTTGTTTAATGCATGTTTAAAGTGGCACAGTGATTTAGGCAGGGGGCAGCATATGTTTTGACAACAGTTGCTTTACTGCCCTGGCAAGAAGAAAAGGCTTGATCTGGGGCGGCCAGCTGGATTTAACTGTTGGGCATGGTGGTTCTGGTATGGCCTTTCATGCAACACATTCTTATCTGGACAACCAGGATTTTGATGCTTGGGGTGATGACGTGTCGGAGATAAGCAGCAGCTCAGTATTAGTGCAGTTGGCTCACTGGAGAATGTTTTGGATGAAACTCTATAGAACATGGAGCTGGAGGAAGGGGAAATTGTGGCTCAAGATGGGAGAGAGTGGTGGAGTGAACAAGAATGGCTGGATGTTGATTCAGAGTCAGTTTATGGGGAGGATGGATTTAATATGACGAGAGTTGGTGTTTACCAGAACATACACAAAGAAGAACGGTGACGCAAAAACCATAGCCGAACGGTAAGTTGCAGTGTGTGCCCCTATCCTGCTGCTGGGTAAGAAAGGAATTGAAAGGGAATACAGAGCGGTACATTCAGATGGAGTTGCGTGTGAGATGGCAGGTGAGCATGGAGCTCCACATTTGTGTAAAGGTAAGTATCTGGTGGACAAGAAGTGTTTTTGGGGTGGTTATGGCCATTAAGTGAAGGAGAGAAGGTGCAGCTGTAAGGACACAGGTATTGGTTGTGGGTATTTCATTGTTGGGTTTTGTCACTAATGTGTAGTCAAGGATAGAAACATGGGTTTACCGTCTTTTTCAGGTAAATCAGTAACATTGCCCAGAAGAGTTGAGAAATTAAAGGAGAAATACGTTCCTGGGTGGGCAGTTGTGTAAATCTGAGAGAAAGTTTTAGGAGACAGGGAAGGGCCGGGGCATTCAGAAATAATGGGCCTCATTTATGAGGTTTGGCGTACGTAGGGCAGCACTGCAAGTCTTCACGCTCCGCTGCCATATGCCAATGTTAAAAGGCAGGAATGCATGGTATTTCTGAAATACTGTGCACTCCTGTCCTTTCCCCTCCACTGTTTATGTGCAGGAAGGGACGCCTTCCTGTACAAGAGAGGTGTTTTCCTCTTTCTATGTGTACTGCAGAATGCAGCACACATAGAAAGAAAAAAAAACGAGGAGAAATAACAATTTGTCTCCTCGTTACACCTGCTCTAGGGAGGCATAAAGTTTTGGTCCTGCCTTAGGATTTCTTGATTACACTAATCTGGGGCAGTGTCAAAATCCATGGATGCTGCGTGGGGAAAACCCACTGCAATGTCTATGAACACCTCTTTGAAGCAGAGTAAGGCAAGGCAGCGACTTGTACTGCTTTGTCTTACTCCACATCTATGAGGCCATGCAAAACCATGCAAAGTGGCTGTGCGTTGCCTCATAGATATGATAGAGAGGCGTATGCCACCAGTGTTTCGAAAAAAGTGAAGCTCCGGCAGTGCAAGCCTCTCATATATAAATATCAGTGAGGCTCTTAACTTTAGTCTGTATGGCTTTCGCAAGTTTGCCAATATGTCCCCCACTTTATTCATCTCCACTGCTTACAATTTTAAATTTTATATTTTGATTTTCCTGGATTTTCCCTGGACTGTTTATGCTGCCCGAAATGTAATGTGAATTGTGCTAATTATTTATTTTTAGTTTAGGAGCAGTCATAATGGTTTATCTAATTTCTGGTTTCGTATTTTGATATTAGTCTTGTTATCTACCTCTACTCTACGTACACTCATTATAGACTGCCCCACTTTATTTATCTCCACTGGTTACAATTTAAAATTTTATACTTTAATTTTTCTCAATGTTACCTAGCTTATCTTTTGAAAAACACCTACAGATGCACATTTGCCTTCGTCTCCCTGCTCCGCATTGATTTTTTATCACTATTGCTTACAGATCTTTTTACTATCATTGCTACCCCCGTCTATCTCATTCTCCTCCTACCATTTTCCCCTACTACTTTCCACTATTTTCTCTCCTGACTAGCACTACCTCCCATTCTACCACCGCTCATAACACTAAACCTGTCCATGACCTCCTCCTAGAATCACCCCCTCCTCCCACCTCACGCCCCCCTAACGCCTCCTACTCAACCCACCACATTCCACGGCCCACTACACCCCCTGTAAATATTACCTCTACACCGACGTTCCCCCGCCTTCTCCCATCTCTCATATTCTCCGTCCACATTGTGCTCTACCCCAATATACCCGCTTCAGTCCTTCCCTCATTCCTGTCCACTAACACTGACCCATCATGCCACCTCTCAACCTTAAACTCTCCCCAACTTGTCACAGGACTCCTCCTTCATGGACCCAACTCTTGGTCTATCTTTTACCCCTCTAACCTTTCCAAAAATGGCAGGAAAAACTTCAAACACAAACTTCGTATTTGCCATCAAGAAACCTTATTTGCTGACAACTATCTTAGCCTAATCTCCATCATTAGAACTAACTACATCTTCTACAGTAAACGCCCCTCTAAATGGAAAACTATCTTTCTCCGCCACCAACTTTCCACCACTCCTCCCCCCACTTTCCCTGGTGAAATTGTCATCTCTATTTTCAAATCAGGAAATATCCTCATTCAAGCTTCCGAAAACCACCTCACCATTTTTGAACACCACTTTAGCTCATTTTTCCATAACCTACCACCTACTCTGTCCGCTAGCCTTTCTCCCCCTCCAAACGCAAGAGACCCCCTTGCCCCCTCGGTCCCTGACCCCAACCCAGCTGTTCCCTGACTCAGTAATAGACATGGAAACTCCAGACTCACAGATATATCTTCCCAAGACCGCATCAACATCGTCCCCTCCTCCTGTTCTTCCTACAACCCCCTCAGCCAGCACCCCTGCCCCCTGATACCCCAACAGCTACACAAATTACCCCTATCCCCTTCTAGCTAACAGCCCTTAGCACACCCCTCACGCCCCCCTCTCCTTTCATTTCTCTCAATTGAATCCTGAGATAACCATCTCACAGCCTCCTACACCACTGCCTCCTTGAAACCTTAACACTCCTCTCCCCCCCACCTGGTTTCCCACCGATCACACACCCCAATCTACCATTACTGACCAACTGGGACCATTCTCTCCCCCACATGATCTCATATCCTCCCTCCCCATCACTCTTCTTACTCTTCTTACTCAGTCTCTCCTAAATATAGAACTCCACCTCTCAACCCTCGTGTTAGAACTCTCCTCCCTCAAAAATGCCACTAAGAATCCTTCCAGTCACACCTATCTTCAGGACATCATACCTACGAATCCTGCACCCCACATCATGGGACTACTCCCCCTATCGAAAACTCCTCACCCGAGTTGCCTTGCAGTAAATGCTCAAGCATACCACCCCACTTCCCGAACCACCTCTCCCCCGTTCTTCCTGGCCTCAATATAAACCACCTCGCCTCCACGTCGACCACAAATTCTCTCCCACCACATCCATCTATCCAGGTGATCCTAGGAACAAGTAGGACCCCGTCCTCCCCTGCATCCCCCAGACCTCCGCAACAACTCACCACTATCCACTCCTGTTCCCCCAGAAAAATGACTGAACACAAACCCCTCAACTGCATGCTGGTCAACTGCCGTTCAGCTTCCTGCCATGCAACTGATATCACCGAGATCATCCTCAGTGAAAGCATTGACATCGCCTTTTTGACGGAAGCTTGGCTCAATGACCACTCCGCATCAATCCTGGACCTGCTCTCACCCCCTGGTTACTCCATCCTCAGAAAAGACAGGCTTATTAAAATTGGTGGGGGCCTCGGCATAATTTATAAAGATGAACTCCTACTCACACCTGTCCTGCACCATGACCTGGCTACTTTTGAATATCTTGGTGCTGAAACTCACTGTTCAGGGCTCCCCCTCGATTTGTCAATAATATTTACCATCTCCTTGGTGACCCTCTTTTCTTTGTCTGATTAGTGGTTACCAACTCTAGTAACCTCTTCCTTGGGGACTTCAACCTCCACTGGAATAAAACTGATGACCCCTCGATCAACCTTATTAATGACCTACTTGATATCAGCAACTTGAAGCAACTTTGCAATTCTCCAAAACACGACAAAGGTGCCACTCTTGATGCTGTTATCACCAGCAAGGACATGGCCGTTCTCTCCAACATTATCCCCATTGACTGGTCCGATCACCACCTCATCCTCTCCCCGATACACAGCTCCATGTCCCCCCTTCTCTAATACAACTAAACAAATGAAACTAACAACAAGTCTTCACCTTATCCCCCCGGGCGTGCTGGAGACTAAAATTAAAGCCCAGCTATGACATACTTCTCTCTCCCACAGCACTAATGACCTTACTGAACATTACAACAGATCCATTGCTGAGGTTCTTGACCAAATCGCACCAGCCAAACTTAAACTACAAAAAAGCAAACCATCCAAATCCTGGTTCAATGCCGACCTTAACAATGAGAGGCGAGCCCTCAGACAGACTGAATGCATTTGGAGGCAACAGCCCTCCCCCTCTAATCTTGCCCTCCTCAGAGTCACTAGGGCCAACTATAAAAAAACATATCTTTAATGAAAAAGCATCCTTCTTCCGTTCACAACTTGACCAGGCAAAGAAATTGACCTAGAGAACTATTCAATATTGGTAAAAACCAAACTACCTCAGCGTCCCTAAACTTCTGCCTATAGTTGAAAGATGTGAGGAAATCGCTAGCTTCTTCTTAGACAAAATCACCAAGATTGAACTATCCTTCACTGTACCACACCCCCCACATTACCTACCTCCCCTCCCTCCCCTCCCTAACATTCTCCCAGTATCTCCTACCATTCCTATCCCTTCTTCGGACTCTGCTCAACTCGCCATTGCTGTCACCCCGTGGTACCTCACCACACTGTCCCCTAGTGAAAGAGCAATGCTTCCTGGAATAACTTTTGTCCTGTCTCAGAAAGTGATATTCCTAGCATCATCTCCAAGTTGAAACCATCCTTACATACCAGAGATCCTATCCCGGCCCATCTAGTTCAAGAACTAAAACACATCATCGCCCCATACTGGATCTCCATCATCAACTCCTTCCTTGCCACCGGTATGGTTCCTGCATCCCTCCAACTAGGTCAAATTACCCCCTTCATCAAACACGCTACACCGGACCCCAATGACTTAAATAACCTACTCCCTATCTCTAACCTTCTTTTCTTATCTTAGGCCTTGGAAAAATACGCCCTGCACCAGCTAGACAATCACATCAACTCAGTCAACGGCTAAGTTGCCTCCCAATCAGGTTTTCGTAAGGAATGTAGCACTGAAACAGCCATGCTCAACATCACTGACTACATCCATCACTCCCTAGACAAAGGTGAATACTCCCTTCTCATTCTTCTTGATCTCTCCGCTGCCTTTTAATACTGTTAACCATGCTACCCTACTCAAAATACTCAAAGACCGTTTTGGCTTTGACGAAGCTGTTCTTAAGTGGTTCACTTCCTTTTTCCAACATAACACACAACAAATTAAAATCAGCAATTGCCTTTCCAAACCTCTACCTGTCCCCATGGGCATCCCCCAGGGCTCCATTCTCTCTCCCACCCTATTCAACCACTTCATGGAACCCCTCACCCTCATCCTCAAACAAGAGAAAATCGGTTACCACCTCTATGCAGACGACACCCAACTTTACTTTAGGATCAAATCCCATGCTGATGGCCTACATCTCAACGATGCCTTGACTAAGATCCAACTATGGTTCCATCACAACCACCTCAAACTCAACCCTAAAAAAACAGAAATCATTCTATTCTCTCCCAAAAACAACACGCTCCCCATTCATCACTGGATCTCTGACATCTAACCCCTCAACTCTCCATCTCTAAATCTGTCAAATCCATCGGCATCAGCATTGATCAGAACCTCAGTCTCACCCCCCACATAAAAAATTTAGCCAAAGGTGATCTATTCATACTCCAGCATCTCAAAAAAATCAAACCCTTCATTCCAACCGATGACTTTAAATCGGTTGTGCAATCATTGGTCCTATCAAGAATTGACTACAGTAATGCCACTCTCGCAGGAACTCCTAACGTCCACTTTTCCCCATATCAAATCCGTTCTCAACCTTGTTGCCAGGCTTATCCTGGCTGCAAACGATTTGACCACATCTCCCCCGTTCTCAAAGACCTTAAATGGCTCCCGATTGAATGCAAAACCACCTTTAAAACTGCATGCATTACCCACAAATCCCCCTATCAAAATACCCCATCTTACCTCACCAAAAACTCCACAAAGCAGGCTGCACCAGAACATTGAGGAGCACTAATGCTCTTATCCTTGTCCCTCCTCCACTAAAAAAGAAATCTACACAATGTCGCTCTTTCTCTGGAAATGCACCCTCTGTCTGGAATGCTCTCCCTAAAGAGCTACGCTGTAACCCCTCCCCCCCCACTTAAAAAAAGTCATCAGGCTGCTCCTTCTCAACAAATACTCGGGCTCTTAATTACTTAGCCACTGGCCATCAACTCCAGTATTATCCCATCCTATCACTCCTATCCTATTATTTTTGATCTGTTGTTTGACCTTGATCTTCCCTGTTCTGCACCATTTAAATACTGCGCCACATGTGCTAATTGTTTATCCTATTATTTCAAATGAACCATTGCTATACTTCAACTGAGTCTGATCTATAACCTGTAAAGCGCTCTGATACTCTGGGGTCGAGCCAGCGCTATATAAAACCTTTTAAATAAATAAATGGGTCCAGCCAGCGCTATATGAAACCTTTTACATAAATAAATAAATAAATGTCATGCTCACCTATCTCGCTAAACCAGCCTTTTTCTCACACTTACTGTGGCAGTAGTCATCCTTTTGTTGCTGTGAGCACAGCATATGGGAGTAGCTTTTACTGGCACATATGCACACATTAGACTGGACAGAGTAAATTCTTCATGTATATGCTTACAGTTGTGTTGCTGTTTCCTGGCCCCCCCTCACTGTATGATGATGGTGGAGGAAGTCTCTGGTTGATACACAAGGAGGCCCACACTCACAGTGTCGCTAGCTGACAGCAGCCACAGGGCACAGGAGTGTGAAGTGACAGGTATTTTGCCTCAGCCTGATTCAACTCATTGAGTGCCCCTGGCTGGCCTTGCGGCTATCTCAGGTTCCCATGATTGGATGTCTTCAGCCAAACACTGGGTGGCTAAAGGTCACCACCATAAGCTAAAACAGAGGAAATAATGTCTAGAGTAAGGGGCTTATATATGGGATTTTGGTGCCACCTTGCTGCGCTGCCCTACGCCAAAGTGAAAGGGCAGGAATGCATTGTATATATGCAATAGGGTGCATTTGTGTCCTTTATCATGCACTGGCAGCCTAGTGCACCATGGTACAAGGGTGCCTATGTTGGATGCAGGATTGTTTTTGGGCAGGAAGGGGCAACTTTCTGAGTTTTCCTCTTTCTATATATGCTGCAGAAAAGGAGGAGAAATAAAGATTGTTTTTCGTTATTCCTCACCTCGAGAGGAGTAAGTATTCGGTGCTTCCCCAGGATTACATGAGTTCATAAATTTGGGGCAGTGTCAAAATCCATGGGTGTTGCATGGAAAAACCCACTGCAGCTCCCATTGAACACCTCCCAGATGCATAATAAGGTGACCACTCAAAGCCATGCAGTGTGTTAAACTGGTGGCATTATTCATCAATTTTGTAGTACATAAAGTGGTGCATGTGTTTCGCAGGGATCTTTGAGTGGCATAAATCTTGAGTAAGGCGATGCAGCCCAAATAGCTGCGTCATCTTACTCTGCACCCAGGAGGTGTTCCATGGGCATTTCAGTGGATGTTTCCAAGCAACACCCATGGATTTTGATGCTGCCCCAGATTTACAAAATCATATAAACCTGGAGGAACACCAAACCCTTACGCCTCCCGAGGTGAGGCGTGACAAGGAGAAAAATGATTATTTCTTATAATTTTTTTCCTCTTTCTATGTGTGCTGCATTCTCCATAAAATGAGGAAACACCACTTAGGCTTGTTTCTGTGCATGAAGTTGCCCCTTCCTGGACAAAATTAATCCTGACTACAACAGAGGTACCCTTGCACCATGGTTCAAGGGTGCCTACATTGGTGCTAGGCTGCCAAAATGGCACCAGTGCAGGGGGGAAAGGACAGGAATGCACCCTATTGCATACATATGGTGCATTTCTGCGTTTCACTTTGGAGAAGGGCAGTGCACTAAGAAGACTTGCTGCACTGCCCTATGTCGGAATCCTGTAAATGAGGACCCAGGAATTTTGGTAACCTTAGGTTGCAAGAAACTGGCAGACTGATCAAAAACCTGAGAGACTTCCTTAACAGATGAAAGATAATGTCTGTCCTGCCACTAGAAGCCACATCAGTATTCTGTAGCCTGGTGGAGCTGAGTGTAGTCACGCTCAGAAAATCAAGAGTTTACTTGATAGCAGAGCTGCACTAGGGTTTGGCTCACTTAAACAAGATTTTGATTCCTGTCACCTGCATGATTACTGTGTGCACCAAGCTGAAATTATAAACAAGCTAAGCAGGAACTCACTATGTGCAACAAGCAAAGAGGTGAACAGTCTCCAAAGCCACGTAGGGGGCCTTTGCTAATCCAACACATGTGGACACTGCACCAGGAACTATCAAAGCAACAGTGACCTCTTTGATGCCCACCACAATAAATACAGGCCAAACCATGATAAACTGACCCTTGTGCCATTCGCTGCTGTTGATCACTAAGGTCCAGCGGTCATTGGCATTGTCTGACTCAGACAATCAGCATTTAAAATATTGACCTCTGAAGATTTCCAGTGGCCACCACTATCCCAACAGAAACCGTCCACACACAATGCCTTTCCTGGTTCCAGAAAATTGTGTCAATGAGAGACAGAGGTGGCAGCCTCTAAAGTGCATAAGAGCTGGGGCATGCCATCTATGAGACTGTGTACCCCTGAGGGAACAGGTAGGCGACAAGACAACTCAGTACAAGTGTGCTTCTGTTGGTCATCTTTGCTGAATTCTACTATCCAGAAGCATTGCACTTTTCCAAGGAACTGTGCCCAAAATCCAAGGGCCATATTATCAAGAAAGGGCGTTACATTATTGACGCTTTTATCGGCAGGATACTGCCGCTAAAGCAGTGATAATGGGCTTGATAATATGCCCTTGTGAATTCCCATAGAAGCTCAGGTTAACACCAGAACCTGGGATTCTATGAGAATTCACAAGGGCATATTATCAAGCCCATTATCGCCGCTTTAGCGGCAGTTTCCTGCCGATAAAAGCACCGATAATGTATCGCCCTTTCTTGATAATATGGCCCCAAGTTCCTACATGTTAAGGAACTTTGATGACATTGATATCAGTGGACTTTTTCACCTGACATGGTAAGATTATAGACCGCAGCTACCGACTACTTGGGGTGATACTGCTATCAGCATGCAAAGTGTTGTATCTGGTCTCAGGATTTTCTGGGTGCAAGGATCACTAGCTCGGAAACCAACTTTGTTCATGGTCAATAACTGCAGCCTAACACAAAATGCAATATACATAATTAATTTTTTGCTAAATGTTTGGGACCATATCTCAGCCTAGGAAGCTGCCAGGACCTTGTGTGTTTGTTTTGTTTATTTTTAAATTGCATTTTGTACATAAACTCAAATTATATGCATAAGTACTAGCTGTGACTGGAGATTGCATTATTACACTGAATTTATATGGTACTTCACATCCCTGAGGAGCCACAAGGCACTCAGAGTGTCCCTGGGCTCCCTTGTATGAGTCTAGAGTAGTGTGGTTGTAGACTGTGCTCTATGGGACGTACTTGGTGAGGCTAGGAGAAGTGTGAAAAAATACACAGTCGCCATGCAGATATCTAACCATTTGTTAGAGAGGTCTGTTTCATAACTTAATTATGTGCCTGGGAGCAGCCATTTTTTATTAATATATTTAGAAAGTCAAGCTGATTGCTCTTTATTCTTATTCAAGCAGCAATGACCTTACTTGTGTGTAAATACTATACTTCCCTGCACCTCAATTCGAAATCTACTGCTACCTCCCTGAGTAAGCCTTGGCTGCTCCATCAAGTAGTGTCATTGATATAACCACAAATCCTAAGACTATTTGTGATAGACATTCAGGATGTTATGTCATGTTTTCTGAAGCAGCCTGCCACTTGCTCATACAAAATAGACTTTCCATAGGAGAGTGAATGAAGGAACCATACTTATGAAAGAAGGCGTCTTCCTGTAGAGTTGTGATGTTCCGGATTCCTCCTCCACGGAGATGAGCAAAGGCACTGCATGGAAGCTGCTTTGGCCTCACGCAGAACCACTTCTCTCCAATCCTGGGGTCTCGGTACTCACACACAGGCTTGTCCAAGATTTCAATGTTGCATTCAGTGATCTCCATGATTCCGTTCTTTTGGAAATATCCGACAAAGTAGATTTTATCTGGACGGGAATCCCTTAGACGTTTGAGAATATGAACGGCCTCGCTGGAGTGTATGAGCCGGATGGATATTTCCACCTTCCCTGGCCACAGAAGCTGGAAGGATACAGTGTATGTTCCATTCTGGTGGTCCCTAACAGACCCCGTCACCCCGGCCTTCAGCAGCGGAGAGTGGAGCTTTGCCTGGAAGAAGTCTCCACCATATGTCTTTGGTTTCCGCTGGTGGTCTCTGGCTGTGACAGACACCTCTAGGGTCTCACCTACAGAATATCTGTGCTTGGGGTGCAAAAGTTGGAAGTGAGAGTTCTGTGGACTGGTGGACGAGTTGAATGTCAGAGTCCCCAGGGTTTCCGGCCACTCGATGAGTGCCTTAAGCAGCTTATCTTCTTCAGTTTCAGGTGATGATTGTGAATGCTCCTCTGTGGTGGAAACCAGACTGGTAGCAGTTGGTTTTGTAAAATTATTTAATGTCCATTTCCAAATGGGGCTCACCTGTGAAGAGAGTGATAGAGCATAAATAACGGGATAGTCAAACAGAATGGAGTAATTAGTTATTAGATGCTCATTTTACATCAGGTATCTTTTAGTTCTGGTTTTTGGAGCTTGACAGTCTATCTAGAAGTTAATAGTAGTGTCCACTATCAGTTCACACTAGGTGTGTCTGACCTAGGGAAGGATTGGTGACCTGAGCTGGGGATAGTAGAGGAAGTAACTGTGATGATACCTGTCTCCAGGGGAGTTTGAGGGGTTCCCCGTTCTGATTTTAAGAATGTTAGGTGAGTGTGCTGTCATTATGCTAAGCAGCAATGTGGTGCAAGGGTATTGCCTTTGGATCAGACTGGGACTCTTTATTAAGAGAGATCAGCAAATTGACAATACACAATACAACAAAACATTGTAGCAATAAACATTTTAAACCATGCACAACACACATTCAGTCTGTTTTTCAGAATGCTATGGAAAGAAAGTTACGAGAGATCAAAGAAATAGCTATACACTATCCCTCAGTGGTCCAATATCTACAGTTCTCTTCTCAAACATAAACACCTAGATATTTGGCAAGCATGTAGGACCCTTGAAGAAGGTGATGTGTACTGGAAGGGTGAGGCAGATTTACTGGTTTGAGACCATGCAAAGGTATATAAGGTTGATGAAAGTGTATGTGCGGTCCTGGACCTGTCCCTTGATATGAGTAAAGTCCTGAACCTTTCCTGCAATATGTAAAGGTGCACCAAGCGTGATCTCTTTATTTTCTGAAAGTCAACAACCTCACCTGTCTTGGCTTTAGCATGTAAAGTGGTAGTGGCAGCGTACATGTTTTGTAAACCAATAGTTGTGACCAAAATATGTTTATCGATGTCACTGAAGTGGAGACCTGGCAGGCTAGTCTTTTAAAAAGAACAGAAAGAGGCAGGACGAGTACAGAAAAAAGGAAGAGAAGTGCAGAAAAAAGTAACAGAAGTGCTGAAAGAGGCGTAAAGGGTGCAGAAAGAGCAAGAGAAGTGTAGAAAGAAGCAACAGGGGTACAGAAATAGTCAAGAGAGGTGCAGAAACATGCAGAAATAGGGAACAAAAAGAGGCAATAGAGGTACAGGAAGAGGGGTACAAAAAGAGGTGTGTCGAAAGAAGCAAGTGGGGTACAGAAAGAGGCAACAGAGGTGCGGAAAGACGCAAGAGAAATAAAGAAAAAAGCAAGAGAAGTGCAGAAAGAGGCAAGAGAATTGCTGAAAAAAGCAACAGAGGTGTAGAAAGAAGCAAGAGAAGTGCAGAAATGGCAAGTGAAGTGCAGAAAGAAGCAAGAGCTGTGCAGAAGGAAACAATAGAGGTGCTAAAAGAGGCAAGAGGGTGCAGAAAGAGGTAGGAGTGGTACACAAAGAGGAAAGAAAGGTACAGAAGGAGGCAGGAGGTATACAGAAAGAAAGACGAGAAGTGTAGAGAGACAAGAGAATTGCTGAAAGAAGCAACATAGGTATAGAAAGAAGCAAGAGAAGTGCAGAAAGAGACAAGTAAGGTGGAGAAAGAAACAAGAGCAGTGCAGAAAGAACCAACAGAGGTGCAAATAGTGGCAAGAGGGGTGCAGAAAAAGTAGAAGAAGTGCACAAAGAGGTAAGACAAGAACAGAAAGAGGCAGAAGTGGTGCAGAAAGAAGGAAAGAAGTGTAGAAAGTAGCAACAGAGGTACTGAAAGAGACTAGAAGGGTGCAGAAAGAGGTAAGAGAAGCACAGAAAGAAGCAACAGAGTTGCAGAGAGAGGCAATAGAGGTGCAGAAAGAGGCCAGAGAGATGCAGAAAGAAGCAAGTGAGGTGTAGCAAGAGGCAAGAGAGGTGCAGAAAGTGGCAAGTGAGGTACAGAAAGAGGTAAGAGAGGTATTGAAAGTAGCAAGAGAGGTATAGAAAGAAGCAGGAAAGAACGAAAAGAAAGAAATGGGGTGCTGAAAGGGCAAGAGGGATGCAGAAAGAGGCAAGAGAGGTACTGAAAGAGACAAGAGATCTGCATAAAAAGCAACAGAGGTGCTGTAAGAGGCAAGCGAGGTGCAGAAAGAAAAAGAAAGGTGCAGACAAATGCAAGAAAAATGCAGAAAGAGGCAAGAGAAGCACAGAAAGAAGAGAGGTTTGTGCACCCTTGGTACCAAATTTACACCCACATTTAGCAGTAAGTAACATGTAAACCTTCCAGGTTTGCAAAGGGCCTTCCACCACGCTCTAACACGTGAAGCTGCATTTTTGGGAACATTTGAGCCATTTGAGCTAGAAACAAGGCTTTTTTTGTTTAAATCTGTAGATTAGGCAGCAGATGATGGAATATTTGGCAAATGTGGAAAATATTACTTATGTGAAAATTGGTGCAGCCGAACAGTCACATAATTCCAGTGCCCTGTTCTTACCACCGACTAGGTCCAGAAATGCCACTCATTGGTTCCTTCTTTTTTGTATCTCATTGAGTATATAGTTTATCTTCTATGGACATGAGGAAGACTAAACCTGAGGTTACCACTCCACAACACAGACTACAATACCACATAATTACTCTCCAAAACACATAATCCCACTCCACATAATTCCTAAACAATAAATACCACATTCTTTCTACTGACATAATTTCACCGCACAACATACCACATAATTCTACTACACACAACGTACATCCAAAAAACATTATGAAAAAACTGTTACATTTACGACACCAATAGCTCTAACTCTCGCAAATGTGTAATCTATTACATTACAAATGCTTCATTAACGACTAATCGCAATTGCAGAGTGGTGGGGAAAGGGTGCTGGGCCTCCAATCAGCGCTCAGGAATTCCACTGTGAAGGACTTACAGGAGGTATCAGGAGGGCTTCTTGGCCCCCAAAGTCCCTCAGGATTAAAGTGGACTTCATCCCCCATCCTGTAGTCTGCCAGGAGGCGTGTTTGCAGAGTGGTGGAGAAAGGGGGTGTGGCATCTGAAGACGTCTTACATTCCCACTGTGTGGGACTTAATGGAGGTAACATGAGGGGTAGTTGGCCCCCAAGGTCATCCTTGGGGGCCAACTACTCCTCCTATTACCTCCTGTATGTCCCACACAGCAGGATTGCTAAATTCTCATAGCTGGCCACGCCCACCACTCTACAATTGCACTCCCTGGTGCACTCTTGGATGGGGATTGAAGTCACCTTTGCTGCTGGAGGTCCTTAGGAGCCAACTAGCCTACCTCTTACCTCCAGTAAGCCTGACACAGTAGGATTGCTGAGAGGTGGACACAGGCCACGTCCCCTTTCTCCACCACTCTGCAAATGTGGGGCCTGGCTTGCTCTTGGTTGGGGGATGAAGTCCCCTTTCCTCCTGAGGTTCCTTGAGGGTCCCTGGGGGCAAATTAGCCGTCCTGTTATCTCCAGTACGCCCCATACAACTAGTTTGCTGAGAGTGCTCAAAGGCCACACCCCTTTTTTCACAACTCCCCACCAGCAGTGTGCCAAGAGGCATGTTTGCAGAGTAGTGTAAAAAGGGGTGTGTCATCGGACCACCTCTCAGGAATCTCACTGTGTGGGGCTTACTGGAGGTACCTGGTTGGCTAGTTGCCCCCAGGGACCCTCAGAAAGAAAGGGAACTTAATCCCCCAGGTTAGAATGTGCCAGGGGGTGCATTTGTAGAATGGTGGGGGCAGAGCCTTCGGTGAGATGCTGGCTTTTCTTTAAATATTTTTAGAAGGGGGCTGTGTGGCCCCCTTTCTTTTAGTATTTTTTTGGCCCTGGAACCCCATCTCCCAGGGCCTGAGCATTTAAAAGAAAAATAGAAAAACAGGAAGGGTGCCACGTGGCCTCCCCTCCCTGTGCCACTATTGGCCCAGGGGACCCCATCACCCGGGGCCAGCGTTTTAAAAAAAATAATTGAGGGATGGCGAGTGGACCCTCCTGAGGCCAATAATGGCCCCGGGGACCCCATCCCCTGGGGCATTGCCTCTTTTTATTTTTTTTAGGCTTAGGGGGGCTGCGTGTCCCCCCTTCCCGTAGCCAATTCTGGCCCCAGGGACCCCATCCCCTGGGGCCTGGCCAGCCTGGATTTTTTTGGGTGGGCCGCATAGCCCCATCCTAAGGCCAATTATGACTCTGGGGACCCCATACCCCGGGGCCTGCCTAACTTTTAGTTACATTTTTTTTCTTAAAAAAACAATAAAGAGGAGGGGCTGAGTGGCACTCCTACTGTGCCACTTTTGGCCCTGGGGACCCCCTCTTCTGGGGCCAGCCCTCAAGATGGGGACATTGGAGGGAGCCCCAATGCCCCCATGGTCCCAGCCGGTTCCCCACCTCCTGGGGGAGCTGGCATTGCTTTTGGGCACAGGGAGCTGCTGTGAGAAGTTGGCCTGGCATATGCTGTCCACTATTCTAGTGGGCACATTGCACCAGTCCAAATGACCCTTATTGATGGTAGGTTAAATACAACCTTAATAGAAAGCTATCCTAGTGGTAGCTGTGGAGAACAGCCTTCAGGCTAAATCTTGGAGGAATGTAAAGCAGCTTGTTTTACCAGTTCATAATCTCATGAATGATCAAAGAAAGGAGATCCTCACCAGGTATAAAAATATATGTATTAATTATAAACACATCCCGCTAGTCCCTTTATGAGGCTAGAGGCAAAAGTACATTCAGTAAACTTAATATCACACAGTAAATTAGAACAATATACGTTGAGCCCTAGGGGCATACCAAACCATATATTAAGAAAGTGGTATAAGAGCCACGACTTGCATAGACACAAGGACTAGAGCCTTTAGAACCACTGGGGCCACCAGGAACCACCAAAGGTAGTAACACAGGGGACCCATGGGGGACGTGTGCAGTGCGTGAACACAGCTGTGAATCACCATTAACTTCTATGGGGAAAGTCGTGGTTGGAATTTTAAAGATAAAGGACACTTAGAAGAGGACTTGGAGCAAACCCCTTTAGAACTAGGGGGTTGTAGAGCCAACACCCACGGGAGCACCGGAGTACTCGAGTTACCTCACCCAGGGAAGCCGGGTGCATAGGTGTCTTTTGGTGTCGGGTTTCGTTGTTGTTTTCAATTGCGATGTGCTGCAAAGTGATGCTGGCGTCCAAGTGGAAAGTGTCCGGTGTGATCCAAGCCTGGATCGAAGATGAGGAGAACCTGAAAGCACAGGGGACAGAGTCTGGGTCACCTGCCAGTGACTATGGGCACGATAGTCGAATGCCCTCTGATGTCGGGTGATTTCAGGTAAAGAAGGTGAGCTTGACTCTTCAGCCACAAGGACCAGGAAGCGTTGATGATGACCAGGTTCTGGATTCGAGCTGTCCCACAAAGGATTTCAAGTGCTGCAGTGTCGGTGTCCGGATTGGACCCAACAAGCCTTGGCAACAGCAACCCACGCAGGAATCAAAGAAATGCTTTGGTGCAGACCAGCAAAGTCTGCACCAGTGCATGACTCTCCACTGCACTCAGTGGAGAGTCAGGGCACGTCTGGAGCAACCAAGGAAGCCAAGGAGCAACCAAGGAAGCCCAAGGAATAGAAGAGTTACTTTCGAAAGGACCGACCAGTCGACGGACCAGGGATCGCACAAGCGGGCTCACGGAACACTTGTGGAGTGTAGGCCCACAACCTTTGGTACAGATGATGCTCGGGGCTTGGGCTACAAGTAACTCAATGCACAACTTCAGGACAGCTTGAGAAGTCAATGCACTTAGCAAATGTGCATGGTGTCCAGGGCTTTCGGTTCCACGTCACTCGTGAGGGCTGCGGGTCTCAGCTTTGCTGAGGACTCGTGTCAGCCTCTGAGAATTCTGGATATCCTTTTTCTGTGTCGCAGATACATCAGAGTATGTCGGGATCTTCGAAAATGCAGACTGGCAGGATGCTTTGTTGGTGCCTGCTTGAGCAGGGGAGTCACTCCTTGACCCCAAGGGAGATTCTTCCATCCTCTAGTCTTTAGTAGAGCGTTGTAGTTCCAGGATTCAGTTTCAGAGTTTCATCCAGGTGTCAGGGATCCCTTACTTATACTAAGAAAAGGGGTTGGACATAGTCTGGGGACCCACCTATGGATGGGTCTGGAACGAGGGGTGGTTCTCCCCATTTCTTTAGTCCAGTTTTGCACCAGAGCAGGGTCTGGTAACCCCTGCAACCGGTTTGAACTGGGCTATGCACAGGGACACCAAGTGTGCCCCCAGTGCAGACTTTCAAAGCACTCATGGAGTGCACCCACCCAGCCCAATACACTAAAGCCTGCCTGGGAGATGATTACACCTCCCTGTGACAGGACACCTATTGTCCAGGCCTCCCCTGCCGGAGTTTCGGTCAGCAGCAGGAGGCCAGACTCGTGTCTGTGGCTGCAGCATCCATTTTGTGATGCCAGGGCTCTTTTAAACTATTACCGGTTTGACCAGTGTGTACTCTAGAAGGGGAAGGGTGGAATTCTACCCCCCGCCGCCAGGACTGGCGGGGGGGGGTAGGATTCAAAAAGTGTTTGACACCAAACACAACATGTTTCCATGCAGCAATTCCAAAGTTAGCATTTACCGAAAGGTTATAATGCACTTAAGAGTATATTGTCTGGCTGCATCACAGAACAGCCTCAGGGAATAAGCTCTGAAAGCTGCAGAGGGGCCAGCTCATGCATGGGCACCCTTGCACACAAAACCAAGAACTTTGCCTTCAGGATTGATAAGGCCTGCCATAGGAGTGACTGATAGGCTTATAAGTGTCAGTGATTAAAGGTAGATATAGGTAACCTATATCTAAGTAAGGGGTGCATGCACCGCCTTACCCAGGCTGCAGTAGCGATCCTGTGGTGCCATTTTGGAAGGCTTCCCAGGGGTGCATAATACATGCTTCAGCACCTGGTAGGCCTCTGGGGTACCTATGCCCTTAGTACCTGGTGTACCATATACTAGGGACTCACACGGGTACACCAATAACCAAACTGGAGTGTACCTAAAGTACATGCAATCAATTTCGAGAAGAAGAAGCTAGGCTGGGGTCCTGGAAAGCAGGGCCCCTGCCAGACTATAGTCGAAAAACAGTGAAAAACCACCAAAAAGTGGGGGTAACCATAGTAAGCAGATCCTACTCTCCTACACAACCCCCCCCCCGAATGCATACATTAAACTAACCTTTACCAGTTGAGTTTTCATGTTCAGAGTGGAAATATCTGGAGAGTCCATCTGCATTGGTATGGTTACTCCCAGGTCTATGTTTCACTGTATAGTCCATCCCATGTAGGGAAATGGACCACCTCAAAAGGTTGGGGTTTTCACCCTTCATTTGTTTTAGCCATAAGAGGAGCTTATGGTCAGTCTGAACAGTGAAGTGAGTGCCAAACAAGTATGGCCTCAGCTTCTTCAGAGCCCAAAACACAGCAAAGGCCTCCCTCTCAATAGCTGACCAACGTTTCTCTCTAGGGGTCTGACTTCTGCTAATAAAAGCTACTGGCTGGTCCTGACCTTCATCTTTCAATTGTGATCGCACAGACCCTAGCCCCAACTCAGATGCATCTGTTTGGACAATTAATTCTTTGGAGAAGTTAGGACTTTGCAGAATTAGTGCAGTGCACATGGCCTGCTTCAAGTCATCAAATGCCTTTTGACAGCTGACTGTCCACTGAACTTTCTTAGGCATTCTTTTTGAAGTTAAGTCATTCAGGGGTGTCACAATGGATCCATACCCCTTGACAAATCGTATGTAGTACCCAGGCAGGCCCAACAAAGCTCTAACCTGAGTCTGGGTAGTGGGAGCAACCCAGTCCATGATGGTCTGGATTTTGCTCTGTAATGGTTGTACCTGGCCTCCACCTATAAGGTGGCCCAGGTACACAAATTGGCTCTGCCCTATCTGGCACTTAGTAGCCTTGATAGTTAGGCCTGATTTTTGCATGGCCTCCTAAACATTTCTCATGTGGACCAGGTGATCCTCCCAGGTGGAGAAAAAGACAGCAATATCATCTAGATATGCTGCACTATAGTCTTCCAGGCCTGTTAGGACTTTGTTCACCAACCTTTGAAAAGTGGCAGGTGCATTTGTTAAACCAAAGGGCATTACCACAAATTGATAGTGCCCACTAGGGGTAGAGAATGCATCACCTTTGTGCGGAGGGCGCGGAAGGTAAAGACAGCCACTTCCGGTGCGCGGGAGGCCGATCAGCGGTCTAGTGTTTTTCACGCTGACGGGCTGCGGGGTACTTAAGGCGGATGCCTTCCCGGGAGCGCAGCGGATGGGCGCAGCGGGCGCGACGAAGGCGCGCCGAAGTCGCGCTTAAGTCAAGCCCGTCTGCGCCCATCCGCGATCGTACGTGGGCGAGGGCCAGACCCTATGTCCCACGGGTGGGGCACATACGGTGGCGCAGGCAGGAGCTGATGGCTCTTCGCAGTACCACGGCCAGCCCATGTTTACATAGCATGAGAGTGGAGGATAACATGGACTGTGAGCATTGCCACTTCTCCTATGACTCTGGCAGGGATGTGGATTCTAGGAACCACAACTTGGCCTGTGGCCTGCTTAACGTACGTTCCCTACGGAAACATAAATTAGATCTCTATGACCTACTCACTGAGAAACAGTGGGATCTTGTGTTTCTCACAGAGACTTGGTTAGACGAGTGCTCCACCTCTGATGCCCTAGAGGCGATACCAGAAGGCTACATAATGCTTAGGCAAGATAGACCTACTGGAAGAGGAGGGGGCATCGCTATTGTAGCCAAGCAAAGTCTGCGGTGCCAATTAGACTACTCCCCCATCCTGGACAGTGAGGCAGGTAGCTTTACCATTAAGGTAAAGGATGACTACACGCTGAAGGGTCTTTTAATCTATAGACCCCCAGGCCCTATGGCCAGGTTTGGGGAGAGTCTGGTAGAAGGCATTATTGAGGCTGCGCTACGTAGAGATAAGTTCCTGGTACTGGGGGATCTTAATATACACCTGGATGACCCCACGGACGAAGCTGCCAGGGACTTTTGCCAGGCGTTGGGAGCCCTCCAGCTGTATCAGATAGTAAGTGGTCCCACTCACCAGCTGGGCCACCTGCTCGATCCCATATTTGTCAACTGGGGGGAAGTAGAAGCCCTGATTCCCATTCCTATCCCCTGGTCGGACATCATCTGGTACCATTCTCCATACGCATCCCAGGGGCTAGATTACCGGAGCCAGCACCACTATACCACCTTAGGCGGAGATGGGCCACCTTCTCCCAGGCTAAATTCTGTGCGGCACTTATCAGAGGGGGGAGTCCCGGGGGGGATTATGCGGATACTGCTAACACCAACCTTTGTAAACGCATCACCGAGGCACTTGATTGCACAGCTCCTCTCTCCCATGCTAAACCGGGTGGCCGCACCCAAAAAACATCCCCGTGGTATAGTGATGAGCTCTGAGTTGCGAAAGCAGCACTGAAGCGAGCTGAAAGGCAGTGGCGTGGGGCTTTTGCCATGGATGCTAAGGAGATTTACCTAACTGAGAGGTGCCTATCATGGGTTAATCAGGAAGTCCAAAGCGGCATACTACCTCACTAGGATTAATGAAGCTGGGAATTCCACGAAGGAATTGTTTTTGCTCTATAAAACTCTCTCGGGCGGGATGCCAGCCACTGCCCCAGATGATTGCTCGGTGGAATCCTGTGATAGGATTGCTGACTTCTTTGCCGTGAAAGTAACGAAAATTTACTCGGCGTTCCCCAGCCATCCCACCGCAGGGTCCGAGTTTGTGGAAATCCCGAGGGAATGGGGGGACAGACATATACTGACCAACTTTGCCACCCCGTCCCCGGAGACCCTTTTGAAGATCTGTAGGTCTGTTAAGTCAGGTTCCCCTCGGGACCCCACCACGCCGAAACGGCTAGCTGACAGCTTGCCAGTGTTGGAACCGTACATCAGACATCTGTTTGACGTGTCATTCAGGACTAAGATCGTGCCCAGGGACTGGAAACAGGCGGTGGTTCTACCTCTTAGGAAGAAGCCTAACATCAGCATCGAAAAGTTGGAGAACGATAAACAACCTTTACAACGAAACTTTTACAATGCACTACCATTACAACGCGGTCATTACAGCGCAAACCATTACAATGCATTGCGCTGGGGGGCGATCTAGGATAGGGAATAGGTTAATTTACTATCCAATAACCTTCCCTAGTGTCCACGGGGACTGGAGTTGGAATAGTAAATTAAACTATTCACTACCCAGCACCCAAAAGCACTATGCGTTGTAATGGATTGCGATGTAAAAACCACGTTGTAAAGGCAGGCGTTGTAATAGCCTGCGTTGTAACGCCATACATCCTTGGAGAACCTCCGGCCAATCTCCCTTCTGCCTTACCTGGCCAAAGTGGCGGAAAAAACGGTAAACATACAACTGATGGATTTCGTGGAAGAGGCTGCCCTCCTGCACGAGACCCAGTTTGTCTTCCGTCCCCGCCAATCAACTGAATCAGCGCTTCTGACGGCTGTGGAGACCTTACGTCAGGGGGTGGATGAGGGTCAGACTATGGCCCTCATCCTATTGGACCCAAATGCAGCTTTCGACACTGTAGCTCATACCACCTTGCTACAGTGTCTGAATGGTGGTGGGATATCAGGTGCTGCACTCGAATGGATCCAGTCCTTCCTGACAGAGAGAGGCTTTCAGGTTCGCCAGGGAGAATGTTACTCTAAGGAGATCGGTCTGGGCCAGGGCGTGCCCCAGGGCTCGTCCCTGAGCCCTACCCTATTTAATCTATATGTCTCCCCGGTGGTGCCTATCGTTGAAAGCCATGGTCTGCACATGGTGCCCTACGCCGACGACACGCAGTTGGTCATCTCCCTTTCACGCGCGCCCGGTCTTGCGGTGGACAGATTCAGAGCCTGCATGCAGGAACTAGCAACCTGGATGTCCATCAACAGTCTTAAGTTAAATGGCAGTAAGACCGAGGTGCTCGTGGTGGGCGGGAGCCCATCTGTCTGGTTGTCGGCGTGGTGGCCATCATGCTTAGGGGAGGTCCCAATACCCTGTAAAGAAGCCAGGAACCTCGGAGTATGGCTTGACGCACCTGTCCTTTGGACCTCAGATAGGCCGTGTGGTGGGTGTCTGCTTCAGCGTCCTTAAAAGTCTGCGGAAGGTTTTAGATCTCCTTCCTACGTCAGCACGTAGGACGCTGGTGCATGCCCTCGTCACATCGCGCCTGGACTACGGCAATCTGCTGTATCTGGGAGCCACTAGTAAGGCGATTAACCGCCTCCAGGTGCTGCAGAATGCAGCAGCTCGCCTGATTCTAAAATTCCCTAAGAGATCTGCTTCCAAAGCAGCCCTTCAGACTCTTCACTGGCTCCCAGTAAGGAGCAAGGTCGAGTTTAAGGCCCTTTGTACATGTCACCGCATCCTGAATGGGAAGGCACCAGCACCGCTTCAGAGTCTGATCACCCGATACGCGCCTGTGCGTGCCTTGCGCTCCTCCTGTGTAAGGCTATTAAAGGTCCCCAGGATAAAAAAGGCACGCATGGGAGGCAGATCTTTCAGATACTTGGCGGCGAAAAGTTGGAATGCCCTACCACTGGACCTTCGCCTGGAGCCATCTGAACTTGGCTTCAGGAAGAAGTTAAAAACCCATCTTTATACACGTTAAACCGAGTAGACCCTGCGGCACTTCTTTGCTGACTCCACTTACCAAAGCGCGGGGACACGCCATCTGAGTGTAACCAGGTGCTTTACAAAACTCCCTAATAATAATAATCATCAGCTAATCTGATCTGCTAGTAGCTAGCTGTAAAATCAAATGTGCTAAGAAAATTGGCTGAGGCCAACATATCTTTAAGCTCATCTGCTCTTGGGATTGGATGGGCATCAATCCTAGTGGCAGCATTGATACCCCTGTAGTCTACATAAAACCTCATCCCTCTCTTACCACTCTGGGTGTGAGGTTTAGGTCCCATGCCCACTGGACTAGCCCAAGGGCTATCTGAGGGTTTAATAACCCCCACATCCAACATCTTCTGGACTTCAGTCCTGATACAGTACCTGACATGGTCAGGTTGCCTGTAAATCTTATTTTTAATAGGCAGACTGTCCCCAGTGTCCACTTCATGAGTGCACCAGGTAGTCTGACTTTCGTGTCAGTGAGAACATGTTCCTACACTGATTGAACACCTGTCTGCAATCAGCTTGTTGCTGAGCAGTGAGGCTGCCTGCCAAGGCTACACCAACAACTGACCCATCATCAAGGTTCTGTGAGACCAGGTCAGGGAGTAGAACACTCTCTTCCTCCTGTCTCTCATCAGTAGCCATGAGCAAGCTCGTATGCCCTGTCAACATAAGGTTTCAGTCTGTTGACATGAAGCCCCCTATGGGGGCTCCTAGGAGTTCCCAGGTCTACCAAATAGGTAACCTCTCCCTTCTGTTCAACAATTGTATGGGCTCCACTCCACTTGTCTTGGAGGGCTGCTGGGGCCACAGGCTCCAACGCCCACACTTTCTGCCCTGGCTGGTAAACAGTTAGCATAGCCTTTTGGTCATGCCAGGAGTTTTGCAATTCCTGGCTAGCCTCAAGGTTTTTGGTTGCCTTTTTCGTGTATTCAGCCATCCTGGAGTGGAGACCAAGTACATAGTCCACTATGTCCTGTTTAGGGGGTTTGAGAGGTAACTCCCATTCCTCCTTCACCAGACACAATGGAGCACTTATAGGATGCCCAAACAGAAGTCCAAAAGGGCTGTAACCAACCCCCTTCTGAGGAACCTCCCTGTTTGCAAATTAAAGGCAGAGTAGTAGGATGTCCCATCTATACCTAAGCTTTTTTGGGAGACCCTTGATCATACCCTTTAAGGTTTTGTTGAATCTTTCAACTAAACCATTGCATTGTGGGTGATAGGGTGTGGTAAATTTGATATTCACTCCATACTCCTTCCACATTGCAGTTAAATAAATGGACATAAAGTTTTTACCTCTATCAGAAACTACCTCCTTAGAGAAACCCACTGTAGAGGACACTCCCAAGATGGCTCTTACCACCACAGGTGCTGTAGTGGTCCTAGGGGAATTGCCTCTGGGTACCGCCTGGCATGGTTCACCACCACTAGGATAAATCTGTGCCCAGATGCTGTCTGAGGATCCATGGGACCAACAATGCCAATCCCTACCCTCTCAAAGGGAGCCCCCACCACAGGAACTGGTATCAGGGGGGCCTTTGTTGTGCCACCTGCCTTGTCAAAGTTTTGACAGGTGACACAGGAGTGACAAAACTCCTTTGCGTCTTAAGACATGTGGGGCCAGTGAACGTGAGGGACAAGCTTGTCCCGAGTATTGTTTTGGCCCAGTTACCTGCTAGAGGTATTTCATGGTCTATTGTTATTAGGAAGCTCCTGAACTTTAAATGTATAACCAACCTCCAGGCTGCACCAGACTTGAGGTCTCTACTCTCTGAGTACAGGAGTCCATCATCCCAATATATCCTATGGGTACCACTAGCATTCCCAGTGGCCTCGGCAGCAGTCTGCTGTCTGAGGGGTTCAAGAGAAGGGCAGCTCAGCTGCTCCTGACTCAGATCTGCCCTGGAAGGTCCCCCTGTCCCCCAGAACTCAACCTAATCAGGCTCAAGTTCATCTAGGACAGTTCCTTCTTCAGGACTACAATCATCTCCCTTAAGAGACTGATCTGTATTCTGAGTCAGGGGGGAAGGCACTGCCTTAACCCTACTGCTTCTTTTCTTGGAAGGCACCTGGTCCATTATTCCAGAATCCAAGGCCTGTTCAGTGTTAGACATTTTGGCCTGTGACTTAGTCACAGCAAACACATGTGCAGAGATACCTAGCATTTCTGCATGGGTCCTGAGCTCCACTTCAGCCCAGGTGAAGTTTACAAATCATTGCCAAGCAAGCATGCTACAGGGAGGTCTGCACTTACCACAACTTTCTTGAGGCCAGTTATCCATCCCCAGGAGAAATTAACAACTGCCAGGGCATGGTTGGTCCTGACATTGTTAGCATTGGTCACTTGGTAAAGTTCACCAAGTATGATCTGCCCAGGGTCCACAAGGTCTTGTATCACCTTTGTGATGCTTGCCCCTGTATCCCTGTGTGCCAAAGCCTCTTTTCCATTAATTAAAGGCTCCTGTTTGTATTTGTCCCAGTTACTGGGACTCAAAAAGGAGGACATATCCATGCCTTCATCACAGATCAGTACAGCCTGAGTTGGAACTCTGACTAGGCCAGAGTCCATCTCCAACCCCAGGGTTAACCCTAATACACCCTTATTTATTTATTTACTTTTAAAGTTTTATATAGCGTGAACATGACCCACGAGGATATCAGAGCGCTTTACAATATACAGTTATTAAACATTAGATGTTTGAGATAGTAAACATACATTCCGTATTCGCCATTCAGTACAAAAGAGGTAGATAGTAGTATATGGATAGCATAGGTGACTAGTAGTCAACCACTTGGAGCTGAACTATGGGGAACAGTTGCCTTAGGCTCAATGGTGGCTGGAGTTGAGTCTTTGGACCTATTACAGTCATTAGTCCAATGGCTGTTGTTTTTACCAACTTTACACAATGGTTTCTTTTGGCCTTTCTTTTGGAAGATTGGGAATCCCCACCATTAGAAGATTTTTGGGGACCTTGTGAAGACTTCTGGTCTTTACCCTTCTCCCCACCCTTATTAGGATCTTGCTTTTTCTGGTCGCCAGCTTGGTTCTGAACGTTCTGCTTCATCCTGGTTCTGACCCATTTGTCTGCCTTCTTACCCAATTCTTGGGGAAAGGTCAGGTCAGAGTCTACCAGGTGCTGATGCAACAGCTGATTCTGACAATTAATAAGGATCTGCTCCCTCATAATCAAGTTGTACAATCCTGTATAATGACATACCTTACTGTTAAGTAATTAGCCCTCCAGAGCCTTAATAGCACAATCTACAAAGTCAACCCAGTCCTGAGTCTGAGCCTTTTGGGTATCTCTGAACTGTATCCTTTATTGTTCAGTGGTTAGGCCAAACCCTACAATCAGAGCACTTTTCAGGACTGTATAATCATCAGCATCCTCTTCTCTAACAGTGAGGAGCTTGTCTCTACCTTTGTCTGCAAAGGAGAGCCACAAGATAGCTGCCCACTGCTCCTGAGAGACCTTCTGAACTTTGCATGCCCTCTCCAGTGCAGTTATCCATTTGTGGATGTCATCCCCACTCTGGTAAGGAGGGACAATCTTGTTTAAATTCCTATGGTCATGAGATCATTCTCTACCACTGGAGAAGTTGCTGCCACCATGGGACTCTAGTCCCATCTTTTTTTCTAGCTCTTTCAAGCTCTAGGGGCTCCCTTTCTAAGGCTACCTGCTGTCTCCTAATTCTCAGCCGGACTTCCTGATACTTCAGTTGCCTGTCTCTCTTCTCCTGGGAGGATTCCCTCCTATGAGAAAAGACAGAGGTCCCTATAGATACACCAGAATGGTCAGACTCCACTGAAGGAGATCTGGGCCTTCTAGTTATACCTCCAACTCTTCCTGGGAGGACAAAGATAGGGCCACCGTGGCTTTCTTCCTCATCTCCAGGAGAAGCTGCATGGTCCAGGTCACGGTGATTGTCACCATTCTGGTCAGCATCAGAATCTGAGTCCTGGTGGGTTGTACCTCCAGGCTCTTCCTCTGATGCTGCCCCATCCCCATTGCCTAAACCCTGAGGCTCTGAAACCTTCTGACGGTCATCTAACAGTAGTACCTCCCTGAAGCATTGGATATTGTTACTTTTGCTTGTCTTCAATTTCCTCATAGTACACAGAGCCCTTAATTCTAAAAAAGAAAATGTGTCATACTTGGATGCCTGTAACATACTGGGACCTGGCACGGACCCACTGGTTCCTGGCCTTGAAGACATTACTAGTGAGGTTTCGTGTATGCACCTACCTACTCTAGTTGTTTCCTTCTAAAATCTTTTGAGTTGTATAAAGAGTATGCTAAGCCCTTAACACACAACGCTAAGTTCAGTAGAACTTACTGTATTTAAGCTTGTATTATATATACCTATGGTACCTTTAGTCGTTTTCAATTAATCAAACTCTTGAGATTATCTGGTAGAACAATGGCAAGCTGAAATCCAACACGCTGAACACCAATGTGAGAAGTTGGCCTGGCATATGTTGTCCACTATTCTAGTGGGCACCTTGCATCAGTCCAAACGACCCTTATTGATGGTAGGTTAAAGACAACGGGCCCGATTCACAGAACTAACTTAAGACAAAATCCTAAACTTACTACCATTTTCGTATTCACAGAAGGCACTTACTCATTTTGGTATTCACAGAAGACACTTACTCATTTCGGTATTCACAGAAGTTAGGAGTCCTAACTTTAGGACTCCTAAATGCCTTCTGGGAATACCAATAGTCCTAAAATTAGGAATTGTCTCAGTTTAGTAGTAGTAAAGTTAGGACTCCTAACTTTAGGACTCCTAAATGGGTTCAGTGAATACCGAAAGTCTTAAAATTAGGATTTTTCTCAATTTAGTAGTAGTAAAATTAGGACTCCTAACTTTAGGACTTCTAAATGCCTTCTGTGACTACCAAAAGTCTTAAAATTAGGAATTTTCTCAGTTTAGTAGTAGTAAAGTTAAGACTCCTAACTTTAGGACTCCTAAATGCCTTCTGTGAATACCAAAAGTCTTAAAATTAGGAATGTTCTCAATTTAGTAGTAGTAAAGTTGAGAAAAATCCTAATTTTAAGACTTTCGGTATTCACAGAAGGCATTTAGGAGTCTTAACTCCAGTGAATACCGAAATGAGTAAGTGCCTTCTGTGAATACCAAAATGAGTAAGTGCCTTCTGTGAATACCAAAATGGTAGTAAGTTTAGGATTTTGTCTTAAGTTAATTCTGTGAATCGGGCCCAACCTTAATAGAAAGCTATCCTAGTGGTAGCTGTGGAGAGCAGCCTTCAGGCTAAGTCTTGGAGGAATGTAAAGCAGCTTGTTTTACCAGTCTATAATCTCGTGAATGATCAAATGAAAGGAGAACCACACCAGGTATATATATATAAACTATATGAATTTATTCTAAACACATCCCTCTAGTCCCGTTATGAGGCTAGAGGCAAAAGTACATTCCGTATGCTTAATTTCACACAGTAAATGAGCACAATATACGTTGAGCCCCAGGGGCGTACAAAACCATATATTAAGAAAGTAGTGTAAGAACAACGACTTGCATAGACACAAGTCCTAGAGCCTTTAGAATAGCTGATCATACTTTTTAATCACCAATTGCGATAGATAATGCGTCACTGGATCCCTTTCTGGCTCTGCACTAGGCCATTCCACAGCTATTTTACAAGCAGACTATAGATCACTAGGAACCACAATTTCAAGCAAGGTGTTAAAGTCTATCCATAATACCATTGATATCTTAACAAAGGGATCAACTTGCTTGTACCACTCGGCAGGTTTTGCTCCCAACTCCGGGAAATCATTTGTAAAAGCAGCATGATCCCCCTGACTCCAAGGAACATGCATGTACTTTCCATTTGGCACTTCCCACAACAGATAGTTCTCTACCCTCTGCATTTCCCCTCCTGGAGGGGACAGCTCTTCAGTCCCCTTCCTTACACATTTCTACTTGAACCACCTTTCTTCCCACATCTTCAACCGACTCCAAACCCTTATACCTGTCACAAGTTCCCATATATGAGTTTTCAATCCTTGCACCCTCTTTTCCTCAATGTCTTGATTACTATATGTTTTTTTTTTTAAAAAAACCTTTATTTTGCATGAACAACAGAACAAATACGGGCCCACAACCGTCAGGCTGGCCACAATACTGTTGAAGCACAAGTGCAAGCAATGTAGGTCCTCAGCGGCATCAGGTGACATAACAACAATCAATGGACGTTACACTGTATAGGATCACGTCGCCGAGGAAAAGGAGCATGTAAGGTTAATTTTTAAAGTTTTTTCGTTCAAAATAGAAATCAATAAAGAATAAGAATTAAGGAGAACTGAGTCCGTATAATAACTTCTCGACATGGGCATGCGGCATCCTCGCTGGAAACAACAATAGAAGGTAACACCTCGGGCAAAAAGGCGGTACAAAGTAAAACAACAAGATAATCAGCCAGCATCTACGCACCACCTACAGCGCTATCCCCTACCTACTAACCCCTATCGTGGACCCAGAACAGAAACAGGTAAGAAAGCGCAGAAGGATAGAAAAAATAAGGCCCATAGTAACTAAATAAAGAAAACTAAATCCCTCCCCCCACCCTACACCAATGCGGAGGCTACGGCCTACCCCCCCCCCCCCGGCAAAGTGTCTGTCGCCCATTAAAGAACCCGAAATATAGACCAAGAAAAGAAAGAAAGAAAAAGAAAAAGAAAAATGGAAAGAAAAAGGAAAGAAAAACCCCTCACACTTGAGATATAGGGAGTAAGAAAGGAATAAACTAATCCACTACTCCCGGAAAAAGGATGGTGGGGAGGAGCCCACCCAAAATCAGATCTCCCGGACTCCCCAGCTATACAAAACTACTACGCCGTGTACAACAATAAATTCGGAAGACATAGAACCAAAAGAGGGTCAGAATCAGTCACACCCAGATCCCGGGCCAACACAAAACGCGCCGCCCCATCAACAAGAGTAAAGAACAGGACGTAGCAATTACAATCTTAAGTGGGGAAAATCAGCACAATCAACGCAATCAACAGAGCAAAATGCAGTTCAGTCCGGGTCTCCGCCAGCCGGTCAAGCAAAGCCAACGAGGAAAACATCTTCAGCCCTGGCCAGAACGACAAAGTCCCTTCAGACATGGCCCTCGCCGCGAGCACTCCTCAGGCAGAGCAAAGGAGCAAGATGGCCGCTCTCGACAAAGAAGAAGCAGAGGAGGAGGCAATGAACGTCCCCAGTCCACTACAATGTCAGTGTCCAAACCGATAAACTCCACTTCCATCGCAGGATGACACACACACCACCATTGTAGGAAAGAGGCTCCAGAGGCAGAAACAACGAGGGGGGTCATCAACTGGAAGGGCGATAAGCGGAGCCTCGGTAGCAATTGCGCCGGCAAAGTCACTGATCTCGAAGTGGAAGGAAACCCTGTAACCATAGCCTCACCGATAAGTAAACACCCAACATGACTGCCAGGGACACATCGCTCCTCCGCCCTCTCACGCTGCAACATTGTATCCGGTCCAGAAGTAGTTAGAGGCAGCAGGGGGCCAGCCAGCTCCAGTCTTGTTATGCCAGACGAAGCTCTCTCAATCTTCCACATCAGCTCTCGGGTGGTCCGCCGCCATGTTGCCCCCAGGTCTGTAAGGGCAGCCAGGATATCTCCATAAGTCAGGTCGCTCTGCGACGTTAGCCGGTCCGCACCGCGCAGCGATGCCCTCAGAGCAGCCTCCATCTCGGGGACAGGCAGGACATCACATATTTGGGATAGGGAAGCAGCCATCTCTCCGTCGGGAAAGGCAGGCGCCATTATCACCCCGTCAGTGAGTCCACAGTTGAGGAAAGGGGGCAATTTCGTTACAAAGAAAACAAGCGTTAGAACCACCGATGGAAACGCGACCCCCAGTCAGGGGGGCCGCGCAGAAAGAGAGTCTCCTCGCCTTTGATGAATGCAGGGCGGACCACGGCTGAGAAGGCGCCCCAAGATGGAGTCCGTCTAGCGTGCGAGCAGCGTAGTGTAGGGAAGCGCCGTGTGAAGGGCTCCCGTCTCGCAGACACACACTCCGTAGGCAGAGGAAGTCCCACTACACTGGAAAGGGTCTACCCCGTCCACTGCCGTAACCGGTCACGCTCCCTCAGCCAACAGCATCTCCCCAGCTCGTCCTACCAGCTCCGTCCCGTAGCGTCCAGCGGCGGCGATCAGCACCGGTCTCAAGAGCAGCATCAGAGGTCAGCAAACGCTGCGAGTTCTGCACCAAAACAGCCGGCGGAGACCTCAAAAGAACGCAATCGGCCACAGCGCATTCATAGCTCCGTTTCAGCACGGTGTAGGCGAGGATAAATGTCAGGATATCAATGCGAAAGCAGACGGCTTGCGGAGCCGGGAGATTACACGTCCGTCCCGCCGCCATCTTGGCTCCTCCCCCTTGATCACTATATGTTAGCCTGTGATTTCCTTGCAACATCTTCATCCAAAATAAATCCACATCATACCTCCGAGCCAAATCTGACAGCTTCTTATGTGCCTTTTTTGCCCTACGGGTGAAATCCTTAGCCATGAACAGCAACCCATTTGGCTTACATGTTTCTATTCTGTCTATTGCTATTTTCCCACTGATAATCCCATCCATTTCTGCCCTCATCTTCACCACTTCCACTAACTTTACCTTCATTACAGCCTTGATGGTGCCATGACTCGACTTGTTGTTTCAACTATCCTTGCTATTATCGGTGCTATTGTTATTGTCCCTCAGCCATGACTCTAAGGGGCATATTTACAAGCTAATATTGCCACAGCAAGGTCACTTTTAGTGCTTTGACTTATTTACAAAGCGGTACATAAGGGGGTGGTGATGGACAGAGCATCTGAACCAATCAAACACTCACACCCAGTCAACAGATCTGGGTTTAATCCAGCACCGTTCTTTAGCCCACTTTGCCACCTCAGTTCACATATGGCCATATGCAAATCAGTCTGACCCTGTGCCTCATGGGAACAGTCCAGCCCGAACTGCAAAGCTATGCCTTCACTGGACCGGATTCAAGCTTCCTAGGACCGGTTTCTGGCATTACAGCCGTCTTCAGGCAGGCTTGCTTGAATCCAGTGGCAAAGTGAGCACAGGACTCACGTCTGAGCATAACCTGCCAACATATGGCGAACAAAGTGATACAAAAGGGGGTGGTGATGGACAGAGCATCTGAACCAATCAAACACTCACACCCAGTCAACAGATCTGGGTTTAATCCATCACTGTTGTTTAGCCCACTCTGCCACCCCAGTTCAGACATGGCCATATGCAAATCAGTCTGACCCTTTGCCTCATGGGAACAGTCCAGCCCGAGCTGCAAAGCCATACGTTCACTGGACCGGATTCAAGCTTCCTAGCACCGGTTTCTGGCATTACAGCCGTCTTCAGCCAGGTTTGCTTGAATCCAGTGGCAAAGTGAGCAAGGGACTCACCTCTGAGCATACCCTGCCAACATATGGCGAACAAAGCGGTTTTGCATTTGTCACCCCGAGTGGGATGGGTATGCTCAGACGTGAGTCCCATACTGTCCACACCACTGGAGTCAAGCTATCCTGGCTGAAGATGGCTGATAGCCAGAAACTGGTTCTAGGATGCTTGATTCCGGTCCAGGAAAGACATGGCTTGGCAGTTCGGGCTGGACTGTTCCCATGAGGCACAGGGTCAAGGCTGATTTGCATATGGCCAGGTCTGAACTGGGGTGGTGTGGAGTGCAAAAAAACGATGGATTTAGGCCCAGATCTCTGTACTGGGGTGAATGTATGACATTGTTCTGCATTCTGTCCATCAACTGTTGTTTTGCATTTGTCACCCCGAGTGGGATGGGTATGCTCGGACGTGAGTCCCATGCTCTCCACACCACTGGAGTCAATCTATCCTGGCTGAAGATGGCTGATAGCCAGAAACCGGTCCTAGGATGCTTGATTCCGGTCCAGGAAAGACATGGCTTGGCAGTTCAGGCTGGACTGTTCCCATAAGGCACAGGGTCAAGGATGATTTGCATATGGCCATGTCTGAACTGGGGTGGGGTGGAGTGCAAAAAAACGATGGATTTAGGCCCAGATTTCTGTAATGGGGTGAATGTATCACATTGTTCTGAATTCTGTCCATCAACTGTTGTTTTGCATTTGTCACCCCGACTGGGATGGGTATGCTCAGACGTGAGTCCCATGCTCTCCACACCACTGGAGTCAAGCTACCTTGGCTGAAGATGGCTGATAGCCAGAAACCGGTACCTAGGATGCTTGATTCCGGTCCAGGAAAGACATGGCTTGGCAGTTCGGGCTGGACTGTTCACATGAGGCACAGGGTCAAGGCTGATTTGCATATGGCCATGTCTAAACTGGGGTGGTGTAGAGTGTAAAAAAACGATGGATTTAGGCCCAGATCTCTGTACTGGGGTGAATGAATGACATTGTTCTGCATTCTGTCCATCAACTTTTATTTTGCATTTGTCACCCCGAGAGGGATGGGTATGCTCAGACGTGAGTCCCATGCTCTCCACACCACTGGAGTCAAGCTATCCTGGATGAAGATGGCTGATAGCCAGAAACCGGTCCTAAGATGCTTGATTCCGGTCCAGGAAAGACATGGCTTGGCAGTTCGGGCTGGACTGTTCCCATGAGGCACAGGGTCAAGGCTGATTTGCATATGGCCATGTCTGAACTGGGGTGGTGTGGAGTGCAAAAAAACAATGGATTTAGGCCCAGATCTCTGTACTGGGGTGAATGTATGACATTGTTCTGCATTCTGTCCATCAACTGTTGTTTTGCATTTGTCACCCCGAGTGGGATGGGTATGCTCAGACGTGAGTCCCATGCTCTCCACACCACTGGAGTCAAGCTATCCTGGCTGAAGATGGCTGATAGCCAGAAACCGGTTCTAGGATGCTTGATTCCGGTCCAGGAAAGACATGGCTTGGCAGTTCGGGCTGGACTGTTCCCATGAGGCACAGGGTCAAGGCTGATTTGCATATGGCCATGTCTGAACTGGGGTGGTGTGGAGTGCAAAAAAATGATGGATTTAGGCCCAGATCTCTGTACTTGGGTGAATGTATGACATTGTTCTGCATTCTGTCCATCAACTGTTGTTTGCATTTGCCTTATTTACAAGGCAGCGTTCGGTCAACTAATGTGGCTTAACGCTGCCATATAAATAAGGCTCCCTTTCACGCTATACTTAGCGTGAAAGGGAGCAGTGTTAAGCCAAGGAGGCTAAGCCACACTCCACCACTTCTCTGGTAAATATGCTGCTAAGTCAGCTGCATCTAAGATATGCTGATTCCCAGGGGCTCTCTGACTAGTGCTTGTATCTTGTGGAGCACCATTTGGTCATCGCACCGGAGTCTCCCACATTTACTGACCTGTGTTGGCACTGATCATAGGTATAGCTCTTACAATGGGAGAACTGATCCATGTCATAGAAGAATCAGCAGTTGCTGGTGTACTAGAGCCCATAGCTGTCAAAGGATGTAAACCTCCACTTACTCTTCCTGTTCCTCCGACTAGGGTTTCCTCCGCATTTGCATTTTGTCTCTGGCCAGTATTTCCCATGGAGCTTGGGTGATGGACTGGAACTACTGGTCCAATGGTAACCGGTACAGTAAGAGCTTATGGTAACTGTGAAGTAGCATGCGCATTTTTCTGTTCCATACCTCTCAGGACAGGCATTCTTGTTACCATAAATCCTGTTGATATCATTCCTACTACTTCGACATCTGAACTGACTGCAGCATCTACATTTCCTATACTCTGATGGGAGGCGGTCTGACCCCTTTCATCTGATAGTGAACTGTAAGGTGGTGGACGTTCAGCTATTAGCTCATCCAAAAAACTGTTGTCCACATGACTGCTATCACAGTTCCATTTGCATCCTTACTCCTAACCTTGTCGTTGGACCCTCCAGCTGCTACCGGTACTGGGTATAATCTCTCTTCCTCAATAGTGTCCACCTACCTTTTCTTAAGCTTAGTATCCTGTTGTGCATTCTGGTAAGCATTAATTGTTTTCCTCATTTTCCCTTGATATTTCTCTCTCTGTTAAGCATGAGCTGCACGCACCCAGGTTTCCAGCACCTCAAACTGTGTAGGCCTAGGTAAAGAATTCAACACTTCTAGTCTGAATATACAATGACAATGTGCCCTCGTTCTTAGTAAACTTGTACCAATTTTGGAGCCAAATTATAGTATGGAGGCCAAACTTTGTTGCCATATAAGGAGCTGGAGTATCTTTGGCGGTGCCTCTTCGCCCATTCCAGTAACCACATCTTCAAAACCTCTAAACATATCTTGAAGGACCCTAAAGCATTGCATGATTTTGCACCTTTCTTAGACTTTTCCCACCAGATCCAAATTTCAATGCCTCTTAATTGTACGGCAAAATTATCTTAGTCAGCCACAGAATACACCAGACGAGCACCAACCAATCCCAGTGTGGCGTTACACCAACTGACCTATCTCAGCGCAGCACACTCTGACGTCACTCCTGCTCCTTGCAGCCGTTCACCCTCCTTCCCAATTTCCCCACACTCATTCACTCAAACAATCATCTGTCTGCCTTTCTAAAAGATTAATAGACTCCTAATCAACCAAGAGCATTCGTTCATGATGACCCTCGACCAGCCGGAATTCACCCAAATCGGTATAGTTAATCCCTGTACACAGGATCCACTATCCAATTCACATGCGTCCTATACATACACAGATCCCTATCTTAGGTGGAACTGCCGAAGACGTCCACTGACAACTCCTCAGTCTTTCAGTCAGACAATCGCAATCTCATTGTCTTCTACACCCTTCAAATATATCCTGGGATCTTGAGCTGCTTTGGAACCCGCAACTCAAATCTCAATCTTTGGATCGCGTCGGGCCCGAAACCACATTTACTTAACTTTCACACAAAACTCTGCAAGACATCACACCATTAAGGATTCCAACAGTCTAACGTACCACACACATACCCTGTTAATACTCATTCCTCCGATCACCCCTGTTGTTGTCGCACCTTTAAACCAAGTACCTGAACAGCCGCCTCACGTTCTACACGCCCACCCGCCAGCTGCGATCGACCAGCCTCTCCCTCGCCACCGTCACACGCATTCGCAGAGCCACCGCCGGAGTAAGATCCTTCTCCTACTTGGCGGCCAAGACATGGAACTCCCTCCCCATCCAGCTGCGGCTGACCCAGGACCTTCTCTCCTTCAGGAAGCAACTCAAGGCCTGGCTCTTCGAGCAGTAACGGACCCCTCCCCCCCCCAGCGCCTTGAGACCCTAGCGGGTGAGTAGCGCGCTTTATAAATTTGCTGATTTGATTTGATTTGATTTGAAACTGTCGGTCTCCGCCGGACTTCATCAACTTCCATCCTCGCTCATCGGGCTCTAACTTGGGGCTTCTAGGGTTCTTAGCTCCAAACTTTTATAGAATTTTCTACATTCTCCCCTCACTTCATGTGCTAACCATCATACTCTTCTACTAACTGAAAGGGCCAGGCCATATGTTCTAGACTACCCACGTACTGACAATCCAATAGTTCTTTTTAGCATCAGTGAAGTCTGGAGGGGAGAAAATTATTATTCAATCTCAATGTTTCCAATTAAATCACTAATAATTCTGGGACAAACAATAAAGGTTAGTTGAATGTATTAGAAAGCCAAAAATAACTGCACTTAAACACATCTCAACATGAGAGTATAAAAGTACAAAGGAAACAAATCAAAGCCAAATGAACTCATTAGATGAGCACGATGCAGCAGAAATAAAACAATCAATTTGATAACGATGATGCATGTGATCAGAAAGCAAGAGTCCAAATTTCCCTGCATCGAGAGTTTCTGAGTAAAGAGCATTTAGGGGCAGATTTACAAGCCCCTTGCGCCACGTTTACGCCGCTGTTGCGTCACGCAAGGCGGCGTAAACGTGGCGCATCCCTACGAGGCATTTACAACGTGACGCATCTATGGAGATATGTTACGGTGTAAGGCCCTGCGCCACATGAAACCTGCGTCAGGTTTCATGTAGGTGTTCCGGTGCAGGGGGCGTCGTTCCGTCGCAGGAACGCCCCTGAAAAGTGACTCAGTGAAATCTACAAGATTTCACTGAGTCACTTTCCCAACGCTGATGCGTCAAAACCCTGCGCCTGCTTGAAGCAGGCGTAAGGCTTGACGCACCACGTAAAAGATAGGGCAAGTTGGAAAAGTGCTGGAGTTGCGTGCCGCACGCAACACAACTTCAGCACTGCGCCAACTTTATGCCCAAGATGCGACACGCATCTGTTCATTCCTGCGCCATGGTGCGCCGCATTGTAAATGCGGCGCATCATGGGTGGCGCAAGAATGAACTTGCGTGCCGTATCTTTCCTGGCGCATCTCTGCCGATTTGCAGAGATGCGTCAGGCAATGTAAATCTGTCTCTCTATGTCTATCCCTACACTATCGCTTTGGTGAACCCTGTGCTAAGAAGATTGCAACTTGGGTGGAAAAGAAAATGTGTCAGTCGTGGAGTCTTCCTAAGAAGTCTCTCTACTCTTCAGATGGGTCTAGCAGCATAAAGCCACTATCGAGGCTCTGTCTCTCCAAAGGCAAAGAAAGTCTGGGGGCACTATCTCTAATCACAATGCTTAGTTATCCTAAGTAAAAAGTTCAAGCATGCACCTCGATAGGCGCTGTCACGACTTGTACTTTTTCCACAGTGTTGTTTCTTGCAACAATTTGTCCTTGGCCCTCTTGCCTTCTCCCGTATGAAACCAAAGCTCCCTTCTTATCACCTTTATACGATTACTATAACTTCATTTCTCCTTCGAGGGATGCAGAAACAAAGACCCTACTCTCCTAAAGAATGCTTCACCACATGTAATGTAAAACGTGAGAAAGAGCAGATTCACAGTGCATGAAATTTAGAACATTTATTCTAATAGCGAATATCAATGAAAAGGGTGCTGCAGTTCAGGCCTATATACTTCTGCTAACATAATAATTGTTATAATTGCAAACGTGCAAACCCAATTATATTCAATTAGTACATTATCTACATAGCATGTCAAGTCACCTAAGAAACGTGCTTGAATAAACACTAGTATGTAAATGTAGTCAGTAAGTCACATCACGATTTTACTAAGTAAATACTCATGGAAGTTGCCTGTGTTAATAATAATACAAATTATTTTGCATCCAATGTAATTAGACAGCACAATATATATCAGCATTATTCACGTTTCCACTTCAATCTAACACAAAAGCAAATATGCATCTGTGGGTACGCTCTACATATGATTAGAGTGTACCCCTACAATCAAATCAGTGAGATATGAATTCTTCGGCTCTATCACTTCCACTTATCCAGAACTGGAATATGTAGATGGAGGGAGCAACAAAGCATTGTGTAGGGAAATTTGTGGTAGGGATGATGAGTTATATTTACAAGCCCCTTGGAACACTTTTGTGACACATGTGGCACAGCAGCAATGAAAAAAAAGTGGGCATTTGCAACGTGACACATCTAGGGAGATGCGTCATGTTGTAAAGCCCTGCGTCACATTATACCTGGGTCAGGTATAATGTATGTAGGGTGGGCGTTCACACGCAGGAAAGCCTCGTAAAAGTGATGCAGTGATATCTACAAGATTTCACTGCCACACTTCTAGGACGCCACTGCGTCCAAACCTCACGCCTGCTTGAAGCAGGCATATGGAGTGACACAGTGTAAAGGGGATAGGCCTCAAAATCCATTGCTAGAGTTGCATCGTGCTTGCAATATGACTCCAGCAAAGCGTGAATTTTGCCCCAACAGATGCGTCAGAATTTCTGACGTATCTGTCAATCCTTGCGCCATGGTGCGCCGTATTGTAAATACGGTGCATCTATGGTGGCGCAAGGGTTTCTCAGGATGGCGCAGGGAAAGGGACGCATCTCTACAGATGTGTCACTTTCTTGTAAATCTGCCCCAATGTCATTTGGAGCTCTGCCCACATTAGTCTGTCCACACAAACTCCCGTTCCCACCCACATAAATCTGTCCAGGATATATGTACAGTCTTACATTTAAACCCACTCGCTTTCTTACATCACAACAATCAGAGATCGAATCGAAAATCGAGACCAGGTTTTCACTCTGTGCCAGAAATAACATACATCGATTTTACTGGTGTTTACCCAATACGTCATCATTTTACCCATTGAATAGATCTTGCTTGCTAAGAATATTTTGTGCAACCTTCTGCTCTCGACTAATTCATACCACAACGTAGAACAGGTAAACCCCGTCACAAATAATGACCACGAGAGCAGTCACACCTGTCACCGGTTATAAAAGATAAATGTAAGTCCTACATTGCGTGTAGACTACTTATCAAGAACCTGGTTCAGCTTCACGTTATGGGCATAGATGTCAACCCAATGACAAGTGAACAAATACGAGTGGCCACAGAACACAGAAGCAGCTCGGGAAGCAAATGCATGTCTCTCATCCTCATCCAACTGGCTCCTTCCAGAGAGAACCACTGTAGAGCCAAGGCAACTCACAGGGAACACAAGCATTGGCAACGCCAAAGGATCTGGCCTTTGCGCGCAAGCGTCTGGCCAATGCCGTTTGCTGGGCTATACTTAATTCCTAGTTTACCATTCCAAAGTAACACCTCAGCAAACTTTGCGTGGTAAACTAATGCTAACCAAAAAACATTTTAGGGTGGAATCTGTGTGTGCGCATGCGTGGACGGTCATCTTGAAATTTCAAGAAGCATGATGACGCGTGCACATACAAGTATTTTTCTTAGGACGGCCTTTCATGCACATGCAAGCTCAGATATGAGCAGCCACCACCAGTGGCATAACAAAACAGTAGCCCCCACCCTCCCACAAGGTACTGTGAGGGGACCCCATATACAATCCCCACACCGCCTGCCATATTCAGCATTTGACCTCTGCAATCTACTCCCAAGAATTTGCAGGACTTTTATTGATCTAAATAGCTTCACGGAGATTAACATGCTCTGCAGCCAGGAAGTGATATCATGGCATATAAAAAAAACACAGTTTTGGTGCTACTGACATACAAAATGGAGGTTTGGGTACTGACCATTATACAATCCTATATAAAGGCATCCTTCAAGAAAACTTTGTGAGAATACCTTCTTGAAGACAGACGATCGTGCAGAGACGGGTGCATTTATTTACCGACACACGTTTATCAAAACTACTGGTCCAATGTATTGGCAATGGTCATGTGAAAACGCATAAAGCATATATTGTGAGTCCAGATGAAGTTTGGTTGTGGACGAAACACGTTGGCGTTTGAAAAAAAACACTTGTAAAAGAAAAATGAATAAAGGATGAAGTACAATATTACAAGATCACATCCACTCTTTTTTCATGCGGGGTGGGGGGGAGGTCAGGCTTGGTAGTGAAGCACGTGCCTGATAAGGAGGAAGACCTGGGGACACCGAACGATCCCACGTCACAGGCCCAGGCTCAGGGCTGTAAGCACACCAAAGATAACAGAGTCCAAACACTACTGACGTGTGTTGTAAAGTACCTGTGCAGTGCAGCAGTGCACTGTGGGACCAGTTCTTTCCCGCCTTTCTGAATCTACTGCTCATCTTTACCTCTGCCTCCCTTGCTCTCATTTCTCCATCCCCTCTTCTCCTCATATGATTCGTTTGCGCATTCTTTCTCACTCTCACCAGCACATTGAAACCCCCACACATTCGCTGCTGTTGTTTCCTCTATCCAGGGCTTTAAGTGGGGGGGTTGTGGGGGGCTGAGCCCCGCCAGTTTTTTTGGGGGGGCCTCGAAAGGGGGCTCTTCGGGGCTCTATTTTCGGGCCTCAAAGGTCCAAGGTAGGGTGAGCAGATGTCTGTTTTTTTGTTTGGTGATACTAGTGTGGGTAACATGTCTTGATAGTGAAATACTGCCTATTTTGTTTTTCACTATTGAAAGGCTATCTTGCCCATAAGATAACATGGGGAATGCTGTGTGACATGTTTACCTGCATATCTTCCTATAACGCCAAGATAGACATATGGAATCTAGTATACCAGAACTCAGATTTTAATAACACATCCTTTAGTGAAGATGGATTTTAAATTCTAAGTTTGGAAATAGCACTTTGAGAATGGGGCTATTTTCATGTTCAACCTTTCTCTGTGCCTCTGCCTGGTTGTGTATTGACTGTCTGGTTTGTGAGTGACAGGGGCTGTGCGGCTCCAGGAGGCTGGCTGAGTCAGCACAAGGCTGAATAGACACATCTGCATGTAGAGTGGTGGGAGGAGTAGCACCTGGGTCTCAATAGGGCTGTGCCTGCCTGCCACAATGCTGGCTCCACCTCCTGCGGTGCATCTGATGGCCCTGTCCCACACTCACAAAGGAAGAAGAGGTGCACTGGCAGAGTGCACCCAGAACTGGTTTAGATTGGGTCCAGTACCCCTCACACAAGAAGAACAAAGACTTTTGCGGTATAAAAGTAGGACTGGAGCCCAAGTAAAAATAGATTAGGAACCTCTGTGATCAAGAAGGTATCCGTGCTGAGTGTCTGGGAGCTGACCTACAGTTGCTGTGATTGTTGAGGAAGGGACTGCTGTGTGCTGTGTCCCCCTAACTTGAAGAGGAGCTGTGCTGTGTACTTTGCCCCTCTGAAGCCTGCCTGTGTCCAAGGGTCTAAGAAGAGCTGGAAACTCAGGGATACAAATGTTCTCCAGCACCCACCCTTCCAGCTGCTGTGTTGGTCTCTGCGCTGTGCCTTCGTGAAGCTGCCCCCCTGTGAAATCTGTCTCGGTGTGCTCATCGGCACACAGCTGGCGCGTAAGGTTTTGAGGCCTGCTCTGCCTCAAACGTGATCTGCCCCAGGATCGAGTCCCTCGCGCTCTGTGTGTGCGGATTAACGCACCGCTGAGGAACTTTGGAGTGCCTGCTTTGCCCCAGAGTGCTGCGTGCTCATTGACTCCACTGCCGCACCCTGTGTTGTGTGCACTTTTTTGCCTATTTTATTATCCTTTGCTGGATGCGACTTCATGATTTTCTTAAGCACACAATGCTAGTTATCTTGATTTAGACCACACCCCTACTCGGTTAGGCCACACCCCTTTAAGAAATTTGCCACGCCCCTTTTAGAGCACCCCCAGTTTTTTTTACCACTTAAAGCCCTGCCTCTATCATTCTAATTCCTCTCATTCCTAGTTTCCTTCTTCCCCCTGATCCTCTTTTCCTCACTCTTTCAGTTAGCTTCTTAACTCCATCTATGTTCTCTAGTTACAACCATCACTTCCAATTGCTCTTCGCACTGACATGTTACCTCTCCTTCTCAAAAGTCTCCGGTGAACAGACAGAATATCGGGTACTACTACTGTTGTACTTTGTGGAGTGGGAATAGTAATTTTTACCCCTCCGCTATCCAATACTTTCCCTACTGTTGAACTCAGTGGAGTGGAAATAGTAAGTTATTCCCCTCCGCTATCCAAAACTTTTGCTACTGTTGCACTCCCTTTAGTGGGAATAGTAATTTTATCCCCTCTGCTATCCAATATTTTTCCTACTATTTATGTTAATGTGGTAAAATGTAATTGTAAAAGAATAAAAATATTGTAATATTTGAATTTATTATATATATATTTTGTTTTTATTTATATTTTAATGGTATATGTATATTTATATATGTAATTATAATTTTTAATATGTTTCTAACATTTTATAATATATTATAATACATTTTTTATTAATATTAAGTACATATATATAATATTTTATATATATATATATTTTTAATTCTTTTACATTATAGTTATTATTTCTACATTTAAACATGTTATAATAATTATAACTATCTTTTTTTTAATTGTATGTATTATTTACTTTATTTTATATTATTTTTTATACATTTAAAAAAACGATATTTTTAACAATATATTTTACAACGATAATTTTTTTTCAATATTTTTGTACTTACCATGATGTAGATAGGATGTCGATATTCTTGACTTCGCTATTTCGGTGTCGATATTTTGGGACCTCGATATTGTGGTAGTTGATATACTGTCAGTGATCCAACGTCTCCCACACTCCCTCAATCGTCTTGTGTGTTCACAGCTATAACTAACCAGTCTTGCTCTTGCCTCTACATCATTTAACCGCTTCCGCGCTGATGACGAGCTCAGCTCGTCATGAGCGTAACCTGCCGTGTGCTCATGACGAGCTGAGCTCGTCATGTAACGCGGTAATTTTTAAATTGCCGCGCACAGCGGGAAAAGCCGTCACAGCGATGCGGTTAAGCTGCTTTGTACCTGTGTCTCCATTCTTAGTTTACCCATCTCTGCAGCTTTGCTGCTTATCCCTAACTATTACTTAAGTTGTAAAAAAGTAAGCGCCAGTCCCTAAAATACAAGGGAGGCATGCCATACCTTCCTCACTTTGTAATCAGAAGGCTGGAGAGCCCCTGAGCACCACTGATCGATAACACCCACCGTCTTGGCAAGGGCACAGTAGGCAAGCATGAAAAACAGTCCATTTACTTCCACTTTGGTTTGGCGAAAAAGAAGTGTCGCCGATACAGTGAATGGGGAATGTTGAGTGCATTGGTGGCCCTTCTCCTATGTCAATGATTTCAGTGAAAAAAAGGTGGTTCCGACTGTTTACTGACTCCTGCTGCTCTGGGAATTGGGAGTGGTACATTGTAGAAGGTGCCCAAAAGTGTTTCGGTCCCCTGAAATAGGTGCTAGCAATGCCCACCGTCAATCATCCGTACAAATTACATACTTCCTCCAACTCTGTCTCATTCTTTCAACTCCATCTCTACCTACTCCTTCCTAACCTGTGTCTCTTCCAGATTAACTTCCACCTCTCATTCTTCTCTCTGTCGTCCTTCAACCTACACAATTTACATTCTCTGTTTTCTGTTCTATCCACACTGCACAGTGTGGAACAAGGAATCTTGGGATCAATCCTGACTTTATCGCTTCACCATATTGTGTGATTCTTTGCAAACATTTTATTTCACAGAGTCTCCTTTTTTTCATTATCAAATATGAGAGGGCATTTAGGTACACAAGTGTTTGATGTATAAAAATATTTTGTGTTTCATTTAATAAACTATAAGTTGTTCCATGTGTCATATGAATCAGGGACACATATTAGGTGCACAGAGCAACTAATTTGTCTCTTAGTTCATTAATGTCTTTGTAGGCAGTGCGGGGACAGGGGTGGGACAATTCATGTTTCTAAGTTCACGTTTAAAGAAATATATTTTTTTTAAATGGCTCTCAATGCATGCTAAAGTGCTGCTTTAGATTTCGAAAAAATGACACTGTTGCATGATTTACATTGCAGGTTTTTTTATGGCTTGGCTTGTGTATGAGCTCTTCTATGTTAATTTTTTGGCTCACTCAGTTCTTAATGACGCTAACTATCTGCTACACATCACACTCTGTGCAGAAGGGCTGCCTGCCCTACAGAGGCTCTCATGTTGCACTGAGAAGCTACAAGAGACAGCTTCTCTAGTTCCATGTCTTTACCTGTGGGAGCTGAGAAGTGCAGTCTAGGCCTATTTTGGGAGACTTAAATCTAGACTGCACTCAACAGCACTTGCGCTGTCTCTTCAAGACCTACTGTATACACTTTGTGTGCTTCCATCCTGCGCATTGCTTTTTATTTGTTATTATTATTATTATTAATTGCCATTTGTAGAGTGCAAGGCTACCCATCGGGTTTCCCGGCGCTACGAATAAGCAAGAAAGATCCTGAAGCCATGTTTTTAAAAGTTTGCGAAATTGTATTAAAGAGATGCAGTTTCTTATGAAGTGAGGTAGGTCATACCAAAGCTTTGGGCCTGTATATGAAAAAGAACGTTCACCGGACAGAGACCAGTGGTTTCTGGGCACACAGTAGAGATCCTGACTGGAAGATCTCAGTTCTCGGGAGGGTACAGAAGGGGAAAACAGATCTTGTACATGTCTCAGGCCAAGTCCTGATTTAGCTTTAAGCATGAAGCAGAGAGCTTTAAATTGTACTCTTTTTTCAATTGGCAGCCATTGCAGCGCATGGAAAATGGGGGAGGCTGGGATATAGCATGGAAGTCGAGCAAGAAGTCTAGCAGCAGAATTCTGCATGACCTGAAGATGGCGGATAACAGCCTTGTCAGCACCCAGATAGAGAACATTCCTTTATTCCATTCTTGAAAGGATGAGGGCCTGAATTGGCGTTCTCTGTGCCGAGTAGGGAATAGTCCAGATAATTTTCCTCACCCATTTCATTACTGCATAGCAGGTGGCTGCAACTGTTTCAGCTTGTGGATGCATGGACAGAGCATCGTCTAGCCAAAAGCCCAAGCTTTTAACTTTGGGAGAAGGAGTACAAACATTCCCTAAGGATGCAGGCCAATACTCAGGGCCCCAAGACTGAAGGTTCCTACTCACAATCAAAACCTCAGTTTTATTACCATTCAGTTTGAGCAAGTTACCTTCGATCCAAGAGGCAATCGGTCTAAGACTGAGGTTAATGAACGCAGAGTGGGGCTGATGAGGGGACAACAGTGAAAATATAATTTAAGTGTTGTCTGCATACAAGAAAAGCATCAGCTCGCAGCTCTCCAGCACATCTGCTAGAGGGCACAAGTAGAGATTAAATAGCAGAGAACCCTGTGCGGAACCCTAAGGTACACCTGAGGACCAGGTACAGGTCTCAGTCCTAGAATGTGAGAATGTGAGAAGAAGACTTGGAATGATCTATCTTGCAGACAGGGTCCCCTCCAGGCCAATCGTTCTTAGTCTGTCCACCAGGTTAGAATGGGACACCGTGTCGAAGGCCGCACTAAGATCTAGCAAAATCAAAGCAGCTGTACTGCCCCCCCCAAAAATCTAGATACTCCATGGCCCCTACAAGGGCATTCTCCAAACTATGACCCCTTCTGAACCCGGATGTATAAGGGTGAAAAAGTTGCTGGGCTTCTGCAAAGGTAATGAAGCATGCATTTATATGTTTTTCTAGCATTTTGCCAAAAAGGGGCAACAGAGAGATGGGCCTATAATTTGCCCACTTAGTAGGATCAAGATTGGGTTTCTTTAAAATAGGGAGGATCAAAGCACGTTTCCATGCCTGTGGAATATAGCCTTCATGGGTCGAGCAATTAAGTAGATCTCCTACAGCTTGTAGCAGGACCGTATCAAAGATCTCCAGCTTAGCTGGGTGGGTGGATCTAAGGGAGAGTCTAATTTGATAGAATGTAAAATGGACAGAAATCCATCGCTATCCAGAAATGGCTAAGTCTCGATTTTTTTAAGCCCCACTTGGCATATGATGGGAGGAGAGAGGGTTCGGCAGAGGAGACAGCTGGAAAGCACCATCCACTTCCTTCATATGTAAGCCTGACCTCAGATTGGCCTTTAATTGTGCTTGAATGTAGGTTACCTTATTTACAAAAAATGTGCTTGTTCTGTGCATTGAGAATGAGACAAAAGAAAAGTGGGAGACCGTTTACTAGGGTCAGACAGTTCTTTGACTACATCGTAAAGAGTCTTGGAACAGTTCTGCGCCTTTGTGATTTTGTCAGATTAGAAGATGCTCTTGCTTCTCTACAAAGGGCATGGTATTTCTTAGTGGGAGTTTTATAATTAATGTTAGCTTCCAACTCATCAGTCTTTCAAGGCCTTTGCATTTTTTTTCTCTAGATGAAGCATGTTATTAAACCAGGGAGCCGGCAGTCGCAGCCTGATTGTGGCCTTATCTGTTAAATGGAAAATCGACTCCAGCGTCTCCCCAATCCAACGGGACTTGGATTGTCCTTACAAAGTTCTTGCTTGCTATTTGCTGAATCCTTCCTCAATGGCCATCTTTTTTGTCTTCCTCCACCGGGCACGGACCAAGTACTGTATCTTTAGGCTTTGATTGTTTATTTGTTTGTTTTGTGGGATAATTTTTTTTGTTTCCTGCTCATATTACTGTTTGCCTGTGTTTAGCTTTGGTACCTGTAGCTTTTTGCATTTTTTTGCAGTTTTGCAGCATTTGTGTCTCCCACCTCCTCCCATGTCCTGCATGCCCGCAACCACCTACTCTGTGTTACTGTTTTTTTTTTAAATTTTCTTTGGAAAGCTGTTATGCCAGGTTTCTGTGGAGTTCATGAGGCTTTGAAGCCCCTTCCTCTCACCCTTGTGCCTGGTGCTCTTTCCCCTCTAGCGCAAACTAGGCTAGAAGATTTGGGAGCACTTAACATGATTCATGTAGGTGATTTAGTCAGATTCATTGCTTTTGAGCTGATGCTGAGACTGAAAACTGGTTGCTGATGCAATTTTACAACTCTTGGTGCTTTCAACGGAATTAGGCCACCCTGCCTGTACCCTGTTATGGTATATGTCACTGCTTCCCATTCTCCAATGGTGCCAGAAAAAGAGCATTTCTGTTTGCTTTTCAATCCGTGTCCCCTGAAGCGTGGCCGGCTGCTGTGGCCATGACTTTTGAGAGCCTGTTCTCCAACTTCCTCCTCCAAACCCTGTGCTCGACAAATGCATGCCCAACTCTGAGTGCGATGCAGGGGCGGACGAAAGGTCGAGTAACATTCTTGCATCTGCTTGTTTTAATATTTCAATGAAACTAGTTAATAAAGAATACTTATAGCAGATGTCCCAAGGTCAGTGTTAATCTTGCACAAGAGCAAAAGGGTCTTCGGTAAAGATGGTGTAGGGCTGAACTAGGCTAGAATAGAATCATTTCAAATGAAACGACTCCGGTAACACAACTCCTTGCAATCAATAAACCAAGGGCCTCATTTACGAGAAGTGGCGCATCGCTGCGTGAAAGCAGCGATGCGTCACTACTCATTGCACCCTCCTTGCGACACCAAGGATGCGTCATATTTACAATATAACGCATCATGTCGCAAAGAAGGACAGATACATCAGTATAACTGACGTGTCTGTCAGTGCAAAAAGTGGCGCATTGTTAGAATTGTGTTGGAAGCCTGACGCAACTCCAGCAATGTTCCTTTCATGCGGCAAGCCCCATGTGAAAGGGCCTGCATCACCCTTACGCCTGCCATGAGGCAGGCATAAGGTTTTGATGCATTGGCGTTCTAGAAGTGGCGCAACAAAATCTCATAGATTTCGCTACGCCACTCCTACGACCCTTTCTTGCAGGGGTACGCCCCCCCTGCATACATTATATCTGGCGCAGGTATAATGTAGCTCAGGGGTTTACGAAGTGATGCATCTACCTAGATGCATCACTACGTAAATATGGCGCAACATGGTGCATATTGTACGCCACTGGTACGTCTCAAAAAGTGACGCACCTGTAGCGCAAAGTGATGCATGGGCTCATAAATGAGCCTTTATCAAAACAATAATGATCCAGACCAAGGGCACTCAATATATTTCCTAAGACTTGGCTCCCTATTGTCATATTCTTTTAACAATGACCACCCATTTCATACTGTGTAGGGTTGGGGGTATACCAGTCAATGGCCCATCTTAAAAAAGCCTGTCTCATTCTCTACAACAGTTCTAGTACCCACACCATAATGTGTAAAAAAATGTGTGAAAAACGTGATAACACCTCACGGGCGCACCACCAATGGGACCCCTGGCTGGTACTCACCAGGATGGCCCTGTTATCATCATCGGTGTTATCACGCTGAACGGAAACGTGTCCAACCAAACCCGTGTTAGTAGTGATGTGTGCAGTGGAACAAACAATGGACAGAATGAGACAGGCTTTTTTAAGATGGGCCATTGACTGGTATACCCCCAACCCTACACAGTATGAAATGGGTGGTCATTGTTAAAAGAATATGACAATAGGGAGCCAAGTCTTAGGAAATATATTGAGTGCCCTTGGTCTGGATCATTATTGTTTTGATAACGTATTGAGTGGGGGGCGGTCCAGACCTATTTTTCCCTCTAAGCTCCAATTCTGTGCTCATAAATGAGCCCCCAAGACTTGAAACGAGCATCACTTAACTTGTAAAAAAAAGAGCTGGGTGATGAAGTTTTTAAAGCAACACAACAATGTAACAGCCAATTCTATCAATAGCCAAGTTATAATTTGCATTTGTAATTTTGCACAAAAAATAAATGCATTTCCCTTGCAAGAGAACCACGGCGCGTAATCACTTTGCTACAGAACCTCATTATATTGTACGCTCAAAGTCAGTGTGACACATGACTCCAATTTGGCAAGGGTGGTATGATGACATATTGCATTTTGTGTAACCGTCGGAAGGTTTCCCCTCACCTCACTCTCCCCTCGCATGTGAACCCTACCCTCCACGCACCCTATGCGTAAACTGCTCGCATAGAGGGGACTCATAAAGCGTGCTGCAGTTCCTGGAGCAGCCGATCTGACCTGTGCCTCACCTCCGCCATAGCTGTAGAAGAACTCAGATGGGACTCTCAGAGAGGAGGCACTGACAGGCCCAGTGCCACAGCTCAGCTCCGCCCCTGACTCCCATTGGAGGACGACGTCTCCCACAGGCTATTTTGTATATTAAAACATCCAGGGGCTTATTTATGAGCCCTTGTGTCACTTTTGCCCTGCAGGTGCATCACTTTTTGTGACGCACCAGCAGGATAAAAAATGCGCCATGTTGCGTCATATTTACAAAGTGAAGCATCTAAGTAGATGCGTCACTTTGTAAACCCCTGCGCCACATTATACCTTCTCCAGGTATAATGTATGCAGAGTGGGCGTTCTGATGCAAGTAATCCTCGTAGAAGTGACGCCGTGAAATCTATAAGATTGCACTGCGTCACATCTAGGATGCAAATGCGTCAATGTCTTACGCCTGCGTAAGACTGACGCAATCACATTTCACAATGGACTTGCCCATGTGTAATGACCCAGTGCTGGATTTGCGTCACTTTTGTGACACACTCCAGCAATGCGTCATTTTTGTACCTACAGATCCGTCAGAAATACTGACTTATCTGTAACTCCTTGCCATATGATGCATCATACTGTAAATATGACGCATCATTGGTGTCGCAAGGAAGGCGCAATGAATTTTAACATTTTCATGCATCATAATGGCTATTATTTTACTATACTTTCTGACTTGGTTGACAGTTCTCCTCACTCATGTGGAAGCCTTCCTAATAGATCATCATTATTTGTGTTCCATTGTTTTCGTCCTTGTGAATGTATTGCAAACGCAGGTGTTTCACAGTCAAACAGTGTCCCAGTGATGTTTGCAGGGTTTGAATCAAAGTTTTGTTATAAAACATTGATGCTTTCCCTCCTTATATAAAAGCCGGTTACCAACTTTCTTATTACAGAGGACCTGTGACTTCTGTAGTCACCTGTAACTAAGACAAGATCATGCAGCTGATCATTTGTGATATATTGGATAAAGTACTCCTTGCCACACATTATAGGGATATTGCATGTCACAGAGGAGTTTATTGACCTGATGACGAAACTCTGCCTATGGCCTTGTATCAACAAACTGTTTTTTGATATGTTTAATTTTGCAATAACCCTACTTTTATTTTTCCATTCTGCAAACACCCTATCTTTTCATATGGAAGAAGAAGACACCGAAGATTTATGCAATTTGTTGGAATGGTGATGATGTGACCGTGTATTATAAGGAATAAAGTATTCCTGGGCATTCATTGTAAGAAAAATTAAAGTCAACTTGGAGTTCCATGACCTTTAATCCCTGTCATGCGTTGGACACACGGCCGTCTGATGCAATTGTGCTTGAGTGAGTCGGATGGCACCCGCTTGTACGTGCATATGGCTCTGTAAATCCCTCTGGTATGAGCACCAGAGAATTACTTTTATTCCAAAACACCCTCGGGAGCTGGGAAATAGCTTCCCCAGCTCCAGAGGCTAACCTGGGTTGTCAGTGAAATGACGATCAGCTAGCACACTGCGATAACATCATTTCACTGAAAACAAAATTGAAATGAGCCAATTGGCTCATTTCACTTTAACTGCCTGCTTGCTCGAAGGGCTATCTCAGCCTCCTCACACACAGAGGCAGATGAGAGAGGTATCATTAGAAAGTAAAGAATCTCCCCTTTCTAATAATACCCCTCTTTAGTGGATCCTTGCTTGGTAATTGCAGAGGGAGGGCGATCCACAAGAAGAGATCCACCCTACCAGGCAACCGGGATTATATATTTGTTTATACATAGGGGTGCGGGCTGTCCAACATGGTCATGCCAGTGCCACCACCTACCAAACACAAATTAGTCTTTCTGCCCACACTGGAGGAGGGAAAAACCCACAAGGCACCTGGGATTATGGTTTTTTTGGGATACACAGGGGTGGGGGCTGTCTAAAATTGGCATGGCAATTCGCCACACCCTCCTCAAACAATAATGAGATGGTCTTTCTACACTTCCGGGGGCAGATGCAGTTTATTACCCCCAATCTGCCTCACAGGGAAGGGAAGCCACTACACACAAGGGATTTTTTTTATTTCATAAAAGAGGGATAGGACCTCCCACAATGGGCATAGCGCTGCCTCAACCCCACATAAATGGGGACCGGTGTCTTACTGCCTTCCATGGGGGCAGGTGATGCAATACCCCTGATCTGCCACTCTCGGGGTCAGAAAGCCCACTGGGCACAAGGTAAAGTTTGTATGTGTGTGAACTGGAGTTTGGCTGAAGGTCTGTGTGTACTGGCCTTTGGCTGGCAGTGTGTGTGGACTTGCACTTGCCTGAGGGTGTGTGTTGACTCATGCTTGATAATGCTGTGTGTAAACTAGAGCTTGCCTGATGGTGTGCATGAAGTAGCACTTGGCTGGTGGTGTACATGGACTGGTGCTAGGCTGGTGGTGTGCAATGATGGCGCTTGACTGGTGGTGTGCGTGGGTGGCGTTTGGCTGGCAGTGTGCTTGTATGGCACTCAGCTGGTGGTGTGTATGGTTGTCGCTTGGCTGGCAGTGAGCATGGATGGTGGTGTGCATGGACTGGCTCTTGGCTTACACTGTGTGTGGACTGTCACTTGGCTGATGTTGTGGCTTGTATGAATTCCCTAGTATTTCCTTACCCAGAATCCCCTGCAAACTTTAAATTTACCTAAAAAGTAATATTGTCCTCAAATATCTCTGTGGAAAAGTTGTAGGATCAGTGCGCCAGTACAAATTTCCTACCAACCATTATTCCTTTCGGTCTCCCAATTAAAATGATACCTCAATTTTGTGGTCCCAAAGCAGCATCAGTCGAGAAACATATAAACAAACTGCCCGTTTGGACACACTTTGGTTCCACCACAATCTCTACACGGTTTTGGCCCTTCCCTGGCAGAGGCACCTGGCCCACTTACACAAATGTATATAATTTGTATCAGGAGACTGAGGGGAATGCTGGGTGGTAGGAAATGTGTACCTGTGCGGTGATTCCAAAACATTCTCACACAGAACTTTGAGGAAAATTTTACTTTTTAGCTTAATTTGAGGTAAGCAGCAGATTCTTGGTAAGAAAACGTTAGAGGATCCATGCAAACCACACCGCTTTGGGCTCCCCTGAGTGTCAAGTTTTCAGAAATGTCTGGGTTTGGTAGGTTTCCCTAGATGTCTCCAATCCTGTGAACAAAAACACAGGTGGCCACATATCTATCACAAAATGACCTTGTTTTGCAAGGGTGTCACCTGCTTCTTTGGGTTGTCTTACCCAGACTCCCCTGCAAATGTCAAATTTAGCTAAAAAAAAATCTAATTTTCCTTACATTTCTGTGTGGGACAGGTATGGGATCACTGGGTCCCCACAAATGTCCTACCATCCAGCGTTTCCCCAGGTCTCCTGACAAAAATACTACCTCACTTGCATGGGTGGGCAAAGTGCACGCGACAAGAAAGGTCCAAATCGGTTGAAAGGACATAACAAGAAAAAATGGACTATGTCCCAGTAAATTGCCAAAACTGTGTAGAAAATGTTGGTTCTCTGAAAAATGTCTGCCTGTTCCTGAAAGCTGGGAAGGTGGTGATTTCAGCACTGCAAACCCTCTGTTAAAACTGTGTACATGGAGGTAAAAAAGATGCTTTCGTCTGTAGCACTTTTTCCCGGTTTTTCTTCCCAAAAACAAAGTTTTGCTGTTCGTTTACAGATTTTTCGGTCCCCTCCTGGCGAATCCACAAATCATGAGTACCTTTAGAGTCCTCAAGATGTTGGAAGAAAAGGACACAGATTTGGTATAGATACTTTATATGGACAATATGTTATGGGGGCCTAAGCGCAAACTACCCCAAATAAACAAAAAAAGGCTTAGCATACGGGGTCAAAGGCCAAGCAGCAAAGGGGTTAATGCCTTTGACATAATTCAATGTTTCAAAACAAAAAAGAAACGTTTTCTTTCAATTTTTGTAAGAGTAAACTGTGGGGACCACTGCCTGCCCCTTAAAAACTTTTTTTGCATATTTTCCCAAAGGGGAAGGGGTTCCTTGGAGACCCCTTCCGGTTGGCTAATTGGTTACCACCAAATTGAATTTGGCAATAACAAGGAAATGTTTTAGTAATGCATTCCGGTTGCAAAAAGTTCATATATGCCACTGCGAGATGCTATTAGGAAGGGACACCCTTAACATGCCCCTTCCTAATATCGAATTGCTAACCCATTTTCTGATTCAGTAATGGGATACTGAATGGTAAAATAGGGTTTGGTGCATGTCAAATGGGTTTTTCAGGATGCAAACAGCCCAAATTGGGCCGTTTGCGACCTAAACAAAGCTTCATAAATGTGGCCCTATTATCTTTATGGCCCTTCTCAGTTTCCTTTTGTATTTATTCAGAGCTGGTAAGTGGGGGCTGTGAGGACCCCTTGTGACATGAATGGTGTGCCCCCCCCCTCTATGCACTGGCGTAACGAAAAGTGAGGGGGCCTCCCTGCACGGTACTTTGGGGCCCCCCTCCGGGGTCAATCAGGAGCTCTCCTGGCCAGAGTTCAGTGTCGAGGGGGCCCCCTGGAGCTCGGGCCCCCCCGCACCGCGTGGGCTGCGGGGGCCTGTGTTACGCCCCTGCCTCTATGTTGTGTCGTGCGTTAAAGAAGTGCAGCCCTGCGAGGGCGCAAGTGAGGTAAACAAATTAAAGGCCTAATGCTAAGAAGGGGCTAACAACGGCAATCTGAGCCACTGTAACATAAGTACTAACCATTTTATGGACTCACTATGGTTATCTCAAATGATGGTTAAGCATGTATACATGGACCAATGGTGAAAAATGAAAATGCCAATAAAATCTGTTTAAGAAGAAAAAAGTGAGGCAAACAAATGGCTGTGGCTCCCATGCCTAAAACTGTTAAGATGCAGAATCCATCTAATTTCTTAACTCTTTATTCATAAATACTGAGACAAACCCAATGATGCTACATGAAACACTCCATGCATGGAAACTGCGAGCATTCCTGGCATGAGCTGCACGCATGCGCTTAAAGGGGCTAGGCAGCAATTAGCCACAGCACATCCCCCTTAGAAAAAGGCAAAGAATAACGTGAGTACAAAGTTCAGCTCACCATGTATACAAGTGAACAATCAAGGAAGGTAAAAAGAAGGGTTAAAGAACACAAATATGCTGAACACTAAATCATTTCATAACAACAACTCTGACGCGAATCAGAGCCCTTCTATGGGGCTGATTTACAAGCCCCTTGCGCCACTTTTGCATAATTTTTAACATGGGAAAAATTACGCAAAAGTGGCACAAGGGGCTTGTAAATAGGCCCCTATGTCTTGTAGCAGGACGTACAGAAAGATCACTTCCCACAGCACTCTCACTAGAAGTGTTGTCAGAATAGTTTGTCTCCTCTTCAACTGGCAATTTGTTGCCAGGGTTCCTCCAAGCCTAAACATGCTCCACCTGCAACTGTTACCACATTCCTATGGAGATAATGACAGAGGGGCCCATGTGCTTAGTTACACACTTCCTGTCCCATCTTGGTTTCTATATCAGAACCTGACCCCCCACATTCCACTTCCTGCTCTCTACTGAGTTTTACTTATCATTCCTGTGTTTGTGCCTGCGCTGGTTGGATCTGATTCTGGCACCAATCTCCTCCCTGTCCAGAATAGCAGAACCATTCACAGGCAACCACTTAGGACTGAGCTTGGAAGTGGCTGCTCTGCCCCTTAGAAACTCAAAAGGTGACCTTTGTGTTACGCCATTGGGAGTGATGCGATGCGCCCACCACTTGTCCGTAAGGCTAGCGCTCCTTTGAGTGGTACCCTAGTTTCAACAACTCTCGGCACACAGGCCTCCACCATCCTGTCATGCGTTCCACAAGACCATTGGCCTGCAGGGCATAGAGAGCTGTCCTCTGGTGTGCTATTCTGAAAATATTCAAGAATTCCTGCATCCCTTTCAAGGTGAACTGCACCCCATTATCCATCACCATATATTTGGGTACCCCATCACCTGTAAAGTGATCTTTGAGGAATTCTAAGACTGTCTATGTGCATACAGTACTCACACACCTGGTTGATACTCAGTCTAAAAATAATAACACAAACCTTTGAGTTGGCTGTAACAACTTGAAAGGTTCCAAGATGTCCAGTCCCAGTTTCGCAATGGCTGCTCCAGCACAACTGGTGATAAGGGAGCCGCATTAGCATGTGGGTCTTACCATTGGACGCACACAAAGAGCATTCCACCTGGCGATCCATGCTTGCCCACCAGTACCACTCTTGCAACCAAGATGGCATGAGGCTTCTGCCGAGATGTCCGTAGTGACCCACCTTGGATCTCATACTCCGTGGGTAGAACAACTCTCTCACCTCTCACGAGCTCACTTTGGAAGAACATGAGTTCATCCCTCACCGACCAGAAAGCTCTTAATTCTGGATCTGGCCTCTTGTAGTCAGGCCCGCCCTTCGCGAAACATGTCTTGATTGTCAGAAACTATTTTCCCTTTTCTCCACTCTTTCCCCATTCATCCCTCATGATCGTGGGTTCCCTTACCCTTCACACCCCATCCAAGTCATCCATCGCCACCTCGGTTTTGCCTTCCACTGGTACTCGTGACAAACAGGCAGCAGTTAATGTGTCAGCCCAGGAAGAGATTGAACCTGAAATTTGAATTCTTCCAATCCTTCGCTCCGCTGCTTAGGTCTAGGAGTCACCCTCAAGTGTAGGAGCGCCCCTCAAATCTAGGAGCGCCCCTCAAGTCTAGGATTCACCCTCACGTCTAGTAGTCACCCTCAAGTCTAGGAGTCACCCTCAGCGCCCCTCAAATCTAGGAGTCACCCTCATGTCTAGGAGTCACCCTCACGTCTAGGAGTCACCCTCAAGTCTAAGAGTCACCCTCAAGTCTAGGAGTCACCCTTACGTCTAGGAGTCACCCTCAAGCCTAGGAGTCACCCTCACGTCTAGGAGTCACCCTCAAGTCTAGGAGTCACCCTCACGTCTAGGAGTCACCCTCACGTCTAGGAGTCACCCTCAAGTCTAGGAGTCACCCTCACGTCTAGGAATCACCCTAACATCTAGGAGTCACCCTCACGTCTAGGAGTCACCCTCAGGTCTAGAAGTCAGCCTCACGTCTAGGAGTCACCCTCAAGTCTAGGAGTCACCCTCAAGTCTAGGAGTCACCCTCACGTCTAGGAGTCACCCTCAAGTCTAGGAGTCCCCCTCAAGTCTTGGAGTCACCCTCAAGTCTAATAGTCACCCTCAAGTCTAGGAGTCCCCCTCAAGTCTAGGAGCCCCCCTCAACTCTAGGAGTCACCCTCACGTCCAGGAGTCACCCTCATGTCTAGGAGTCAGCCTCAAGTCTAGGAGCCACCCTCAAGTCAAGGAGTCACCCTCACGTCTAGGAGTCAGCCTCACATCTAAGAGTCACCCCCAAGTCTAGGAGTCACCCTCACGTCTGGGAGTCAGCCTCACGTCTAGGAGTCATCCTCACGTCTAGGAGTCAGCCTCATGTCTAGGAGTCACCCTCACGTCTAGGAGTCACCCTCACGTCTGGGAGTCAGCCTCATGTCTAGGAGTCACCCTCAAGTCTAGGAGTCACCCTCACGTCTGGGAGTTAGCCTCACGTCTAGGAGTCACCCTCAAGTCTAGGAGTCACCCTCAAGTCTAGGAGTCACCCTCAAGTCTGGGAGTCACCCTCAAGTCTAGGAGGCACCCTCACGTCTAGGAGTCAGCCTCAAGTCTAGGAGTCACCCTCACGTCTAGGAGTCACCCTCACATCTAGGAGTAAGCCTCAAGTCTAGGAGTCACCCTCAAGTCTAAGAGTCACCCTCACGTCTAGGAGTCAGCCTCACGTCTAGGAGTCACCCTCAAGTCTAGGAGTCACCCTCACAAATAGGAGTCACACTCAAGTCTAGGAGTCACCCTCACGTCTAGGAGTCAGCCTCACGTCTAGGAGTAACCCTCAAGTCTAGGAGTCACCCTCACGTCTGGGAGTCAGCCTCACGTCTAGGAGTCACCCTCAAGTCTAGGAGTCATCCTCATGTCTAGGAGTCACCCTCAAGTCTGCGAGTCACCCTCAAGTCTAGGAGTCACCCTCACGTCTAGGAGTCAGCCTCAAGTCTAGGAGTCACCCTCACGTCTAGGAGTCACCCTCACATCTAGGAGTCAGCCTCAAGTGTAGGAGTCACCCTCAAGTCTAAGAGTCACCCTCACGTCTAGGAGTCAGCCTCACGTCTAGGAGTCACCCTCAAGTCTAGGAGTCACCCTCAAGTCTAGGAGTCACCCTCAAGTCTAGGAGTCAACCTCACGTCTAGGAGTCACCCTCACGTCTAGGAGTCACCCTCAAGTCTAGGAGTCCCCCTCAAGTCTAGGAGTCACCGTCACGTCTAGGAGTCACCCTCAAGTCTAGGAGTCACCCTCACGTCTAGGAGTCACCCTCACGTCTAGGAGTCACCCTCACGTCTAGGAGTCACCCTCAAGTCTAGGAGTCACCCTCACGTCTAGGAGTCAGCCTCAAGTCTAAGAGTCACCCTCAAGTCTAGGAGTCACCCTCTTACTACCGCTGCAGGAGAAACCCTGGACCAGAGGTCAGTGGTCTGTCCTCACCAGGAAGGGATTGCCCCCCAAATAAAACTCGAAATGATTCCGTGTCCAGACTGTCGCTAAGGCCTTCCCTCCCTGCCTCCATCTGACATTACATGGAACACCCCATGCATGGAAACTGCAAACATTCCTAGCATGAGCTGTACGCATGCGCTTAAAGGGGCTACGCAGCCACTAGCCACAACAGTCTCCCTCCTTGTTTACCCTGTAAAGCTCCCTTTGAAGTCACTGGACAAAGGGGCACCATAGTAAATAAAAGGATATTACTGCCTCTGTCGCCATAACCCAGTGGACCAGGGACTGCAGGGGCTATACAAGGGTGGTAACCATCCATTAATGGCCCAGGGAGTACTGGCCGCTTTGAAGTGCAACTCTCGTCCTAAACCCTGTTAATAGGATCCCAGGCAGATCCTGAGATCATTTTTCGTGATCACATTACATGAGTTAATGTGAAACAATGACTCTGTGCACGAGACTCGACAGAGGGTTACTAGAGGCTGCATTCAAAGAAGCATGTACTCACACGAGCATATACCGCAGAAGCTGTACTCACAGGACTGAAAGTTTCTTTTTATCTTCTATTTTTGTATGAATTGCAATGATTTTAATTAATTGTGCAAATAAATATATCTATCTATCTATCACAGGACCACAAACTCACAGGAGTGTTTACTCACAAGTTCAAGCACCCACAGAGGCGTGTATTCACAAGATCCTGTATTCACAGGATCATACACCCACAGGAGTGTCTACTCACAGGATCGTGCACTCATAGGAGAGTGCATGCACAGGGGTGTGCACTCAAAAGATCATGTATTCACAGGACTATACACCCACAGGAGTGTCTACTTAAAGTATCACCTACTCACACTAGCGTATACTCACAGGATCAAGCACTCACAGGAGCGTGTAATCACAAGATCCTGTATTCACAGGATCATACACCCACATGAGTGTCTACTCACAGAATCACGTACTCACAGTAGCGTATACTCACAGGAGCATGTAGTAACGTAAGCGTTTACTCATAGAAGCATGTACTCACACACGGGTGTACTCAGAAGATCATGTACTCACTAGAGCGTGTACTCACAAATGTGAAATCACAGAAGAGTGCACTCACAGGATCATGCACTCGTGTGAGCGTACACTCACACTATCATGCACATGGAGGAAATAAAAAGGGCTTCAGGTGGATATTGTGACCCTCAGAATGAGTGAGAGGATCAAAAGCCCCCCTCGGGGAAGGGGGCTTGGGCACGAGATGTGGCGTATTGGCGCAGCAGACATACGTGCACAACCCCGGGTGAAGCTGGGAACCGTGTGGAGTCGGCGTGCCACATGCGGGCAGGGACTGGGCATACTGGCACAGAGTGAGGGGTTCAGCCGGGCCTGGACTTACCTCGGTAAAGAAGCAACCAGCAATCACCAGGGCAGCCAGCAGAGACAGCTTCTTCATGATGGTGAGCGCCATGAGTCGGCCTTAAGGCGCACCCCTTGTATCTTATAGGAACAGTCGCTATCTCGGGGGGAGGGGTAGTGCCAGGCACGGGCGTGGCCCCATTGTCTCGCGGGGTCCGAGCGGGGGCTGTGCGGGGCGAGAGTTTCAACCGTCCCTGACCTGATCTCTACCGGGACGGAGTCCAAGCGCTCAGAGGCAGCGCTCGGCATCCAGGCGCCTGAGGCTGTCCCTGGGAATGCACTTGTCAGGTTACCTGTCGAAGGTGACCGGGCCGCCCCAGCCAGCAGAAGCTCCTCAGACTCGTCTCATGTCTCGGATTGTAGGGAGAGTCGACCGAAAAACAGGAGCAGGCACTTTTTAAGTTTCCACAAAAGGACTAAATAGGAACTGTTCGTATCAAAGATGTTAAACTTCTTTCTAAGTGTTGCAATTTATTTATGTGCCTGCTCGGTGTTTCTAAGGCGCATAATAAATTGCGCCATCAACCGAGGAGCGCAGAATGAAGGCACAAGGGGCAGATTTACAAGCCCCTTGCGCCACTTTTGCGTAATTTTTCCCATGTTAAAAATGACGCAATAGTGGAGGAAGGGGCTTGTGAATCTGCCTTCCTTCTGCGCCCCTCGCTCGATGGCGGGGCCTGGGCGGGGTGGGGGGGGGAGTCACTCTTTCCCCACATTGGGAGCACCGAGTCTGCACTCACAGGATTCAGCCGCAGTCAGTCCACTTTTATTTCAACCACCTCGGTGCTCAGGAGATCGTGGCCCGGGGGCAGCTTTTTAGGGGTTTCCTCCGCATGTGGCCCCCCGGTGCTGCCGCAGGACGACGACGGACCCACAGTTTGACTCTCAGGACAAGCTGGTCAAAAGGCGGCCTGTGCGGTCTGAGCAGTGGGGAGGCTGGCAGCGGCTGGCAGGGTGTCGGCTGTCTCTCTCCTTTCTCCCCGCATGAGCCGTTCAGAGGTGTCTGTCTGTCAGGACTGGGGGAGATCGGGGGCCGCAAAGGTGGAGTCCGGAACACGCAGCCCCACGACAGAAAGAGGGGAAGAAACAGGAAGGGAACGAGGGAAATGTTGTAAGTTAATACACAATAAATTAAGTTAAGAAAATGAATTATTTATTATTAAGTTTAGCAGAGTAAATAACGTGGCGGAATGTGGAATGCATTGTGTTCAGCACTCCACACTCTATAACCAACATAGAAGATTACTACAGAAACACAGTGACAAAAGGAGAAAGCAGGAATGAAAAATAACCTGCAAGAGGGAGATAAAGGAACAGGGAGTGTCTGGTGCTGGATAAAAGAGGCACGAGGCAGTATCAAGAGGCAGGGAGTGTCCGGTAGTGCATGAAAGTAGAGGCATGAGGTAATATCAAGAAACAGAGAGTGTCTGGTGGTGGATGAAAGAAGAGGCATGAGGTGGAATCAAGAGACTGGGGGTGTTCAGTGGTGCATAAAAGAGGAGGCATGAGGTAGCATCAAGAGGCAGGGAGGGATGTATGACATTACAACGCATGCTTTTACCACGCATGCTTTTACATCGCAGTTTTTACAACGCATACCATTACAACGCATAGCGCTTTGGGGTGCTGGATAGTGAATAGTTTAATTTACTATTCCAACTCCAGTCCCCGTGGATAGTAGGGAAGGTGTTGGATAGTACATTAAATCTATTCCCTATCCTAGAGCGCCCCCCAGCGCAATGCGTTGTAATGGTTTGCATTGTAAAAGTTGCGATGTAAAAGCACTGCGTGGTAAAAGTTGCGTTGTAAAGGATGAGGTAGTATTGAGAGGCAATGAGCATCTGGTGGTGGATGAAAAAAGCATGAGGTGGAATTAAGAGGCAGCGAGCATCTGGTGGTGGATGAAACAGGCATGAGGTAGTATTGAGAGGCAGGGAGCATCCAGTGGTGGATGAAAGAAGAGGCATGAAGTGGAATCAAGAGGCAAGGATTTCCATGGTGGATGAAAGAGGCATGAGGTGGATTTAGGATGAAGGGAGCTTCTGATGGTGGATGAAAGAAGAGGCATGAGGTAGCATCAAGAGGCAGGGAGTGTCTGGTGGTGGATGAAAGAAGAGGCATGAGGTGGATTCAAGAGGCAGGGAGCATCCAATGTTGGATGAAAGAAGAGGCACTAGGAAGCATCAAGATGCAGGAAGTGTACGGTGGTGGATGAAAGAAGAGGCATGAGGTAGTATCGAGAGGCAATGAGCATCTGGTGGTGGATGAAAGAGGAGGCATAAGGTGCAATCAAGGAGCTGGGGGCATCCAGGGGTGGATGAAAGAGGCATGAGGTGGACTCAAGAGGCAGGGAGCATCAGATTGTGGATGAAAGAAGAGGCATGAGATGGAATCAAGAGACTGGGGGTGTTCAGTGGTGCATGAAAGAAGAGGCATGAGGTAGTATCAAAAAGCAGGGAGTGCCCGGTGGTGGATGAAAGAAGAGGCATGAGGTAGTATCGAGAGGCAGGGAGTGTACGGTGCTGGACAAAAGAGGCATGCTGTGGCATCAATAGGCAGGGAGAGCCCGGAGGGGATGAAAGAGGCATGAGGTAGTATCAAGATGCAGGGAGTGCCCGGTGGTGGATGAAAGAAGAGGCATGAGGTAGTATCGAGAGGCAATGAGCATCTGGTGGTGGATGAAAGAAGAGGCATAAGGTGGAATCAATGGGCTGGGGGCATCCAGGGGTGGATGAAAGAGGCATGAGGTGGACTCAAGAGGCAGGGAGCATCAGATTGTGGATGAAAGAAGAGGCGTGAGGTGGAATCAAGAGACTGGGGGTGTTCAGTGGTGCATGAAAGAAGAGGCATGAGGTAGCATCAAGAGGGAGGGAGCATCTGTTGGTGGTGAAAGAAGAGGCATGAGGTAGTATCGAGAGGCAATGAGCATCCGGTGGTGGATGAAAGAAGAGGCATGAGGTGGAATCAAGGGGCTGGGGGCATCTGGGGGTGGATGAAAAAGGCATTAGATGGACTCACGAGGATGGGAGTGTCCGTTGGTGGATGAAAGAAGAGGCATTAGGTGAAATCAAGAGGCAGGGAGCATTCAATGGTGGATGAAAATGGCATGATTTGGAATCAAGAGGCAGGGAGAATCTTGTGGTGGATGAAAGAGGAGGCATGAGGTAGTATCAAGAGGCAGGGAGCATCTGGTGGTGGATGAAAGAAGCATGAGGTGGAATTAAGAAGCAGCAAGCATCTGGTGGTGGATGAAACAGGCATGAGGTAGTATTGAGAGGCAGGGAGCATCCAGTGGTGGATGAAAGAAGAGGCATGAAGTGGAATCAAGAGGCAAGGATTTCCATGGTGGATGAAAGAGGCATGAGGTGGATTTATGATGAAGGGAGCTTCTGATGGTGGATGAAAGAAGAGGCATGAGGTAGCATCAAGAGGCAGGGAGTGTCTGGTGGTGGATGAAAGAGGAGGCATAAGGTGGATTCAAGAGGCAGGGAGCGTCCAATGTTGGATGAAAGAAGAGGCACTAGGAAGCATCAAGATGCAGGAAGTGTACGGTGGTGGATGAAAGAAGAGGCATGAGGTAGTATCGAGAGGCAATGAGCATCTGGTGGTGGATGAAAGAGGAGGCATAAGGTGCAATCAAGGAGCTGGGGGCATCCAGGGGTGGATGAAAGAGGCATGAGGTGGACTCAAGAGGCAGGGAGCATCAGATTGTGGATGAAAGAAGAGGCATGAGATGGAATCAAGAGACTGGGGGTGTTCAGTGGTGCATGAAAGAAGAGCCATGAGGTAGTATCAAAAAGCAGGGAGTGCCCGGTGGTGGATGAAAGAAGAGGCATGAGGTAGTATCGAGAGGCAGGGAGTGTACGGTGCTGGACAAAAGAGGCATGCTGTGGCATCAATAGGCAGGGAGAGCCCGGAGGGGATGAAAGAGGCATGAGGTAGTATCAAGAAGCAGGGAGTGCCCGGTGGTGGATGAAAGAAGAGGCACTAGGAAGCATCAAGATGCAGGAAGTGTACAGTAGTGGATGTAAGAGGAGGCATGAGGTAGTATCGAGAGGCAATGAGCATCTGGTGGTGGATGAAAGAAGAGGCATAAGGTGGAATCAATGGGCTGAGGGCATCCAGGGGTGGATGAAAGAGGCATGAGGTGGACTCAAGAGGCAGGGAGCATCAGATTGTGGATGAAAGAAGAGGCGTGAGGTGGAATCAAGAGACTGGGGGTGTTCAGTGGTGCATGAAAGAAGAGGCATGAGGTAGCATCAAGAGGGAGGGAGCATCTGTTGGTGGGTGAAAGAAGAGGCATGAGGTAGTATCGAGAGGCAATGAGCATCCGGTGGTGGATGAAAGAAGAGGCATGAGGTGGAATCAAGGGGCTGGGGGCATCTGGGGGTGGATGAAAAAGGCATTAGATGGACACACGAGGATGGGAGTGTCAGTTGGTGGATGAAAGAAGAGGCATTAGGTGAAATCAAGAGGCAGGGAGCATTCAATGGTGGATGAAAATGGCATGATTTGGAATCAAGAGGCAGGGAGAATCTTGTGGTGGATGAAAGAGGAGGCATGAGGTAGTACCAAGAGGCAGGGAGCATCTGGTGGTGGATGAAAGAAGCATGAGGTGGAATTAAGAAGCAGCGAGCATCTGGTGGTGGATGAAACAGGCATGAGGTAGTATTGAGAGGCAGGGAGCATCCAGTGGTGGATGAAAGAAGAGGCATGAATTGGAATCAAGAGGCAGGAATTTCTGTGGTGGATGATAGAGGCATAAGGTGGATTCAAGATGAAGGGAGCGTCTGATGGTGGATGAAAGAAGAGGCATGAGGTAGTATCAAGAAGCAGGGAGTGTCCGGTGGTGGATGAAAGAAGAGGCATGAGGTGGATTCAAGATGCAGGGAGCGTCCAATGTTGGATGAAAGAAGAGGCACTAGGAAGCATAAAGAGGCAGGAAGTGTACGGTGGTGGGTGAAAGAAGAGGCATGAGGTAGTATCGAGAGGCAATGAGCATCTGGTGGTGGATGAAAGAAGAGGCATGAGGTGTTATTGAGAGACAATGAGCGTCTAGTGGTGGATGAAAGAAGAGGCATGAGGTGGAATCAAGAGACTGGGGGTGTCCAGTGGTGGATGAAAGAAGAGGCATGAGGTAGTATCAAGAAGCAGGGAGTGTCTGGTGGTGGATGAAGAAGAGGCTTTAGGTGGATTCAAGAGGAAGGGAGCGTCCGATGGTGGATGAAAGAAGACGCATGAGGTAGCATTGAGAGACAATGAGTGTCCGGTGGAGGATGAAAGAAGAAGCATGAGGTGCAATCAAGGGGCTGGGGGCATCCAGGGGTGGACGAAGGAGGCATGAGGTGGACTCAAGAGGGCTGCAGCATCCGTTGGTGGATGAAAGAAGAGGCAGTAGGTGAAATCAAGAGGCAGGGAGCATTCGATGGTGGATGAAAGAGGAGGCATGAGGTGGAATTAAGAGGCAGTGAGCATCTGGTGGTTGATGAAACAGGCATGAGGTAGTATTGAGAGGCAGAGAGCATCCAGTGGTGGATGAAAGAAGAGGCATGAAGTGGAATTAAGAGGCAGGGATTTCCATGGTGGATGAAAGAGGCATGAGGTGGATTTAAGATGAAGGGAGCTTCTGATGGTGGATGAAAGAAGAGGCATGAGGTAGCATCAAGAGGCAGGGAGTGTCTGGTGGTGGATGAAAGAAGAGGCATGAGGTGGATTCAAGAGGCAGGGAGCATCCAATGTTGGATGAAAGAAGAGGCACTAGGAAGCATCAAGAGGCAGGAAGTGTACGGTGGTGGATGAAAGAAGAGGCATGAGGTAGTATCGAGAAGCAATGAGCATCTTGTGGTGGATGAAAGAAGAGGCATAAGGTGGAATCAAGGGGCTGGGGGCATCCAGGGGTGGATGAAAGAGGCATAAGGTAGACTCAAGAGGCAGGGAGCATCAGATTGTGGATCAAAGAAGAGGCATTAGAGGGAATCAAGAGACTGGGTGTTCAGTGGTGCATGAAAGAAGAGGCATGAGGTAGCATCAAGAGGGAGGGTGCATCTGTTGGTGGGTGAAAGAAGAGGCATGAGGTAGTATCGAGAGGCAGGGAGTGTACGGTGCTGGACAAAAGAGGCATGCTGTGGCATCAATAGGCAGGGAGAGCCCGGAGGGGATGAAAGAGGCATGAGGTAGTATCAAGAAGCAGGGAGTGCCCGGTGGTGGATGAAAGAAGAGGCATGAGGTAGAATCAAGAAGCAGGGAGCGTCCAATGTTGGATGAAAGAAGAGGCACTAGGGAGCATCAAGATGCAGGAAGTGTACGGTGGTGGATGAAAGAAGAGGCATGAGGTAGTATCGAGAGGCAATGAGCATCTGGTGGTGGATGAAAGAGGAGGCATAAGGTGGAATCAAGGGGCTGGGGGCATCCAGGGGTGGATGAAAGAGGCATGAGGTGGACTCAAGAGGCAGGGAGCATCAGATTGTGGATGAAAGAAGAGGCATGAGATGGAATCAAGAGACTGGGGGTGTTCAGTGGTGCATGATAGAAGAGGCATGAGATAGCATCAAGAGGGAGGGAGCATCTGTTGGTGGTGAAAGAAGAGGCATGAGGTAGTATCGAGAGGCAATGAGCATCCGGTGGTGGATGAAAGAAGAGGCATGAGGTGGAATCAAGGGGCTGGGGGCATCTGGGGGTGGATGAAAAAGGCATTAGATGGACTCACGAGGATGGGAGTGTCCGTTGGTGGATGGAAGAAGAGGCATTAGGTGAGATCAAGAGGCAGGGAGCATTCAATGGTGGATGAAAATGGCATGATTTGGAATCAAGAGGCAGGGAGCATCTGGTGGTGGATTAAAGAGGAGGCATGAGGTAGTATCAAGAGGCAGGGAGCATCCAGTGGTGGATGAAAGAAGCATGAGGTGGAATTAAGAAGCAGCGAGCATCTGGTGGTGGATGAAACAGGCATGAGGTAGTATTGAGAGGCAGGGAGCATCCGGTGGTGGAGGAAAGAAGAGGCATGAAGTGGAATCAAGAGGCAGGGATTTCCGTGGTGGATGAAAGAGGCATGAGGTGGAGTGGAATCAAGAGGCACGAAGTGTCCGGTGGTGGATGAACGAAGATGCATGAAGTAGTATCAAGAGGCTGGGAGTGTTAATTGATGGACGAAAGAAGAGGCATGAGGGAGTATCAAAAGGCAGGGAGTGTCCAGTGCTGGATAAAAGAGGCACAAGCTAGTATCAAGAAGCAGGGTGTGTCCAGGGATGAATGAAAGAAGAAGCATGGGGTAATATCAAGAAACAGGGAGTGTCTGGTGGTGGATGAAAGTAGAGGCATGAGGTGGATTCAAGAGTCAGGGAGCGTCCAATGGTGGAGAAAGAAGAGGCATGAGGTAGTATTGAGAGACAATGAGCGTCCGGTGGTGGATGAAAGAAGAGGTATGAGGTGGAATCAAGAGACTGGGGGTGTCCAGTGATGGACGAAAGTAGAGGCATGAGAAAGTATCAAGAGGCAGAGAGTGTCCGGTGCTGGATAAAAGAGGCACAAGGTAGTATCAAGTAGCAGGGGGTGACCAGGGATGGATGAATGAAGAAGCATGAGGTAATATCAAGAAACAGGGAGTGTCTGGTGGTAGATGAAAGTAGAGGCATGAGGTGGATTCAAGAGGTAGAGAGCCTCCGATGTTGGATGAAAGAAGAGGTACTAGGAAGCATCAAGAGGCAGGAAGTGTACGGTGATGGATGAAAGAAGAGGCATGAGGTATTATCGAGAGACAATAAGCGTTCGGTGGTGGATGAAAGAAGAGGCATGAGGTGTTATCGGGAGACAATGAGCGTCTGGTGGTGGATGAAAGAAGAGGCAAGAGGTAGTATCAAGAAGCAGGGAGTGTCCGGTGGTGGATGAAGAAGAGGCATGAGGTGGATTCAAGAGGAAGGGAGCATCCAATGGTGGATGAAAGAAGACGCATGAGGTAGCATTGAGAGGCAATGAGTGTCCGGTGGAGGATGAAAGAAGAAGCATGAGGTGCAATCAAGGGGCTGAGGGCATCCAGGGGTGGACGAAAGAGGCATGAGGTGGACTCAAGAGGGCGGCAGCATCCGTTGGTGGATGAAAGAGGCACAAGGTAGTATTGAGAGGCAGGGAACGTCCAGTGGTGGATGAAAGAAGAGGCATGAGGTGGAATCAAGAGGCAGGGATTTCTGTGGTGGATGAAATAGACATGAGGTGGAGTGGAATCAAGAGGCAGGAAGTGTCCGGTGGTGGATGAAAGAAGATGCATGAGGTGGAATCAAGAGGCAGGGAGTTTCCGGTGGTTGATGAAAGAAGAGAAATGAGGTAGTATCAAGAGGCTGGGAGTGTCCAGTGATGGATGAAAGAAGAGGCATCAGGTAGTAACAAGAGGCAGTGAGTGTCAGGCGCTGGATAAAATAGGCATGAGGTGCAATCAATAGGTAGGGAGTGTCCAGTGGTGGATGAAAGAAGAGGTATGAGATGGATTCAAGAGGCAGGGAGAATCCGATGGTGGATGAAAGAAGAGGCATGAGGTAGTATTGAGAGGCAAGGAGCGTCTGGTGGTGGATGAAAGAAGAGGCATGAGGTGGATTCAACGGGCTGGGGGCACCTGGGGGTAGATAAAACAGGAATGAGGTGAACTCAAGAGGGCGGGAGCGTCCGTTGGCGGATGAAAGAAGAGGCATTAGGTGAAATCAAGAGGCAGGGAGCATTCGATGATGGATGAAAAAGGCATGAGGTGGAATCAAGAGGGAGGGAGCATCTGGTGGTGGATGAAAGAGGAGGCATGAGGTAGTATCAAGAGCTAGAGAAAATCCGGTGGTGGATGAAAGAAGCAGGAAGTGGAATTAAGAGGCAGCGAGCATCAGGTGCTGGATGAAAGAGGCATAAGGTAGTATTGAGAGGCAGGGAGCATCCAGTGGTGGATGAAAGAAGAGGCATGAGGTGGAGTCAAGAGGCAGGGATTTCCGTGGTGGATAAAAGATGCATGAGGTGGAGTGGAATCAAGAGGTAGGAAGTATCTGGTGGTTAATGAAAGAAGATGCATGAGGTGTAATTAGGAGGCAGGAAGTGTCTGGTGGTGGATGAAAGAAAATACATGAGGTAGTATCAAGAGGCTGGGAGTGTCTGGTGGTGGATGAAAGAGGCATGAGGTGGAATCAAGAGGCAAGGACTGTCAGGTGGTGGATGAAAGAAGATGCATGAGGTAGAATAAAGAGGAAGAGAGTGCCCAGTGCTGGATGAAAGAAGAGGCATTATGTAGTATCAAGAGGCAGCGAGTGCCCGATGGTGGATGAAAGAAGAGGCATGAGGTGGATTCAAGAGGCAGAGAGCGTCCAATGTTGGATGAAAGAGGCATGAGGTATATCCCTCAGATACAGTGTAGTGGGATGCTCTGCTGTCCCTTGGATGTAGTGCAGTGTTGAAATGAAATGAAATTCGTACTTGTATAGCGCAATTATACCCTGAGGCGTCTTGGCGGTCTACGCATACCGCTGTGGAACCCTTCCTGGCTTTTCCCTGTGAAATGCCCACTCCTGGGCACCCCCAAGGTGAAGCCAGGCATCCCATCCCTGTTGGGGCCGTTGTGTTGTGAGTTATTGTTTCTTAAGTGCAGTGTGGTTGATTAGTGTCCCTATTATGCTGTGCAGTGTTGTGAATTATTGTTTCTTCAGTGCAGTTTCCTTGGTTCAGGCTTCCTAAATAATTTGCTGATTGCTTTATTAAACTACTGGTACAACAGCAAAAATCATATCTCAAAGACTCGGCTCACACAATCTAAATCTCCATGGTGGCAGTATGGAATTTATTTTACACTGTATCACTACGGTGTTGAAAAATATAATTTTTCTGTTTGAGGAAGATCTATTCCAGCAGATAAAGGGGACCAGTATGGGAGCCACTTGTGCTCCCAGTCTGGCCTGCCTCTATGTAAGTGAGTTTGAGGACAAGCATGTCTTCAATGAAGTGGCACCATATTTTGAAAATGTGAGTTCGCCGTGCCGCTTCATTGACAACATTATTTTTATTTGGGAAGGAAACCAGGAGGATATTGAGGATTTTATTGGTTGGTTAAATCCGGGGGACCCTAATTTGAAATTCACATCAGAATTCAGTAAAGATAGGGTCAACTTCTTAGACATCTGTATTAAGGAAAGCGGAGGTCAGCTGGAGGTGGAACTTTATAGTAAGCCCACCTATAAGAATACCCTATTACACTATGGGAGCTTCCATCCCAAAGCCCAAAGGGATAACATTCCCTTTGGGCAATTCTTGCGATTACGCAGAAATTGTTCCTCCATATGTGAACTTAATAGGCATTCTTAGATTCTAAAACAAAAACTGAAAGATCGGGGCTATCCCAGGAATTAATCAACTAATCATATAAACGAGCAAAATATTATGATTGCAAATATATGCAGGACCAAAATATAATCGGTAGTCGAGACCATACAAATGAAAAGATTGTATTCGTGAGCCAGTTCTGTGAGAGTAGTAATCAAATTAAGAATATTCTTAACAGAAACTGGAAAATCCTTAATGATGGTCAAGAACTAAAACTAGAGAAGCCAGTCTTTGCTTTTAGGAAGAATAGAAATATCAGAAATAGCCTCGTAAATACCTATTGAGACTGCAAAAAGGAAGTGCAAGGTACATTACAGGGTACTAAGTCGGTTGGCAACCACAAATGTGGCACGTGTTCAATCTGGGAAAACTGTGTGGTTGCTAAAAGCATTAAGTTTAATGGCTAAGAGATTATGGCCTAGATGTAGGTAATAGCAAATTACCGAATGGTAAATACCGAATTTTACCGATTCGGTATTTACTATTCGGTAATTGCTACGTAGGTAAAAAATTTGGTAAAAATACCGAATCGGTAAGATTCAGTAATTACCGATTCGGTAATTACCGAATCAGTATTTGCCATTGATTCCTATGGGCCTTGAAGCCCATAGGATTCAATAGCAAATACCGATTCGGTAATTACCGAATCGGTAAAATTACCGATTTTACAAGGGGGACAGGGTGTCACTTTGACACCCTGTTGCACCCCTGTTTCTGGCTTGTGTGCCATGTGACACACAGACATGCCCTTAGGGCATGTCTGTGTGTCACATGGCACAGGTGTACATGCACAGATGTGCATGTACACTGGAATTCGTTATTTACCATGGAATAGTATTCCATGGTAAATAACGATTTGGTAAGGGCCTGTGGCACTGATTACAGTGCCACCTACATATTGATTTACAGAATTGGTAACTTTACCAATTCGGTATTTTACCGATTCTGTAAATTTACCGAATCGGTAAATATACCGATTCTGTAACATTAAGGCCACCTACATGTCAAATCCGAAATACCGATCGGTAACGGACGAAATCGGCCGTTACCGACCGGTATTTGGCGACCTACATCTGGGCCCAAGTGCAGTAGTCTCAATTATTGCCATAATAAAAACTTAGGGGCAGATTTACCAGCCCCATGCGCCACTTTTGCCTCATTTTTCCCATGTTAAAAATGACGCAAAAGTGGCGCAAGGGGCTTGTAAATCTGCCCCTTCGTTTATTTGCTGATTTGCCTATGCAGCCTGGGTTACGTAGGAGAAACTAGCAGAGAACTTAGATTCAAGGAACAAGAACATAAATCGGCACTGAGAACAGGGAAAAAGAATGCACCTCTGACTGAACATTTCTCGAGTCTAAACCATGGCTGCATAATTTGCGGTGGTTTATACTGGAGAAAATATCCAGCAACATGAGGGGTGGAGACCTGGACAAAAAGAGAAAACCTAGAGAACAATGGTTTATTTGCAAACTAAATACTGTACAGAATGGTCTAAATTCTCGTGAAGACTGGATGTCAATAATTTCTTAAAAATACTGCCACACACCAAAATGTAAGCCGGTACATTGACGTAGGTATTCATAGGCATAGATAGCACTAATAGGTGGGGCGTTCTTTTCCCAGTGAATGTTGTACGCTATTAATATCTGTTATCTTTTGGACAGAATTCCTATTTTTTCAATAGGACTGATTGCAGCCAAGGAAGGACGGGTCTACTTCGATTTTTAGGTAAAATTCACTTTTCTGGCTGGCACTGATACACCTTTGGTCATATTAGGGTGAATAATTGTGCTCTAAACCTAACTATAACCTAATTTCAGATTAATGTGGGGTAAGGCAGGTCTAGATATATAAACAGTGGATTGTGATCTCGGCGATATGGTAAATAAAGGGGCATATTACCAAGACAGGAGATAAAATTATCGCAGTTTTAGTGGCAGAAAACTGCCGCTAAAACAGCGATAATGGGCTTGATAATATGCTCTATGGAATTTCAATTGAAGCCCATGTTAGATGTCCTTCACATTTAACATGGGCCTCAATTGGAATTCCATAGAGCATATTATCAAGCCCATTATCGCCGTTTTAGCGGCAGTTTTGTGCTGCTGCGTCACAAAAGTGATACAACGGCGGCATAAAAGTGGCGCAAGGGGCTTGTAAATCTGCCCCAATGTATCTAGATTAAGGTGCTCGTAGATACAAATGCGAGTGCTGCACACGGGTACAAGATTAAGTTATAACAATAGGCCATAAACAACAAGAGGGTTAAACAACAGGATGTTTTCCTGTTCCCGTGTTAATCTAGTTACTAATAGAAGTACAATAAGGTTTTATAACAGCAGAACTTGTTTTTAAATTACCGCTAGATATTCTGGCTGTAGCTAAGAATGATAATACAAACAAGATTTAACCAAGTACTGAGTGAGGCCTCTTTTTCACTCTAGAGCTAGATTGAAAAAGCTCTATTTTCGAAGGGATTGAAGGTACCCCATTGAGGAACGCATTTAAAAAGGAAACATTTTTAATCAACAACAGCCAACAAAAGTAGAGGAAGCTGACTACACAGGCCTAGAAATATTTTTTTTAAATAAAGGTAGGCATGAGTGTTCAAAACAGGACAACCTGGACATAAGTTAGGTGAATGCTGGACATCTGAGACCTGGACCTGTTAATAATTTTATCATTAATATAGTTTTAATCAGGTATGATGCGGCTGGTGAGATCCTAAAGTCGGGACCGGTTCGCCGCACTGCATCTGATGCCCTATCCTTGTAAGGATATTAAAACGAGTAAATTATGAAAATCTAAACTGGGATACAAATGAGATAGGGGGAAGAACCATAGCGATCCCCAAGATAAAAATTAGATACCTCACGGATTTCTTTACGTGTGTTCCCAGATAAAGAACAGATCAAGCTGGATTAGTGGACCGGAGTGCACTTTGATTAATATTGTCTGCATAACATTGTGGCACACCCTTCATCAGCCTATATGTAAGTTAAAATACACTATTTTGTATAGGCTTTAGATGGAGGTAGAGTGTGGAAAACAGATGAATCAATTAGAATGTAACAGTGGTTTAAGTGGGCTTGTGCTATGATATGATTTAACAGATTGGTGAGTGGGAGAGGTAGTTTGGATGGTTTTACTATGGTCAAGAGGAGCTGGTGGGGCTTGGAGGTTTACGGTACTGGCATAAAATATCCCTCTTTTTAAATTAGTGGTTTTTGACAATTGATTTTATCCTAAATATGTTTTTATGCTAAATTTAGATATTTTCTTTTAAATATATGTGTTTATATTTATAGATTCTTAAAGAACGGATTTCATAACACTACTGTCTTGATAAAGGAGGTGTAACGTGGAAAAGCCTTCGAAACGCATCAACGCTCTTTTTGTTGCCACAAATCCATCTGTGCGAACATTGCCCTAAATGTTTATGATCTACAAGGCATCAGGATATATGTGCATAAGTTTTACTATAGGTTATGGCGATTTATGACAAAGATTACTGTCTATTTTAGCTCACATGTTATGGTTTTTGAATTATGTTTAACTGTGATTATTTGCTTTTAATATTGTAATGTAAAGCAATTCTCCCAATATGACTTTTGGATGTAAATGTTTGTAACTGTGTATTTTTTTTAAAATAAACTGTCTTTATAAATTACAATTATTACTTCACCAGCTACAAGTTTTTGTGCCAATACGCTGTAACCACCAGTTTCAGTGGTGACCTTTATGACTGGGTGTTGCATGCATGTTGTGTGGTTTGTTAGTATGAGACAAGGAGTGAATATAAAACAATCCCAGAGGACGTCATTGTGAAATTCCTAATTAATAAATCAGTTAATAAATGAATGCAAAGTACATGAATAGTTCTGTTGTTGTAAAGTGGAGTTATCCCTGTGCGGAAGATCTGTATTTTATCTGTTTATGATGCTGTCTCTGTCTATATGTCTATTAGAGTGCCTTTGTTGTAGTGTGGTGCCTGCAGAGGCAGAGAGAAAAGATTAGGAAACTTATCGCATGATTTGTTGTTTTTATGTCAATTACAATATATATTGCTACTGTTTGATGTTGCAAGTATGATGCAGTCAGATGTTGGTGGCTGATAATCCCATTAAAGTCAGGGAAGTATTTTGCTACTAAGGAAAGTCAAGATTGTTCCAAGGTGGGTGACACCATCTAAAGGGCCCGATTCAATTCTTGCTGTTAACAATACTAGTAAAAGAGTATCCTCACCATCAAGAATGTGGTCCACCCTCCAAATTTAGATGCATGTGGACCTTCAGGTTATTCACATTGGAGACTTCTCTGTCTCCTCTTTGATTAATCCCATCCGACAGCCCTGAGAAATGGCTACTTGTCCGCCCACCCAATTCAGATGGGCAGACATGTTGTCATTTTTTACTGTTCCTTACTGTCAGGTAAAACCTTGCGGTAAAGAACAGTAAAAACATGTCAATGCTCCCCTGTCATGGGAGAAGCCTCCCATAGTGAGTGAAGCATTCATTTATTTCCTTAGAAAGAGAAAATCTCATTTTGGGGTTTTCGTTTTGTAAATGAAAAGTAGATTAATGTCCTTCAGACGCAGCCCTGGAACAACAGTAAAATGCATTGACAGGATACCCCTGTGATGGCGGTCCATCATAAAGGCCTTTATAAATGACCACCTGCTAGGCGGTCATTTATAAATTTGGCGGATGGAGTCATCACTGCCTGGTGGATGTCAAGTCCTCCACCAGGCAAATGGTGACTACTGGGTCTGAGTAAATATAATTCAGGCCATAATTAATGATACATGGATAGCTATACATTAAGGATACTGCTACCTGCAGCACTAATGTATTCTCAGTTCATGCAGGTGATGACGGCAACTCTGGCATCATGAAACTGGCATGCAAATGTATACCTAAGTGTTGCAAATATGAATAAGGCATGGCAATGTAAGCCCACATGTAGCAACTGCAAACCGTACATCAATATATGGGCCTAATTGGCATAATCATTTGCATGGATGTGTACAAAATGTTCCTTTACACTGCAGCTTGTGCTGCAGCCCTTTTCCTGGGCTACAGCAGAAGCTGCCACGTAAAAGAGTTATTTCCGACAACCAGCACGGTCTGCTGCTGCTTGTTGGGTGGTCTCCTGACCACCATGATAGAAGGCGGCGGTCTGACTGCCTGCTATCAAAATCAGGCCCTAAGTTAGTGTTAGAAATGGGATCTCTGGTTGGCTGAGGCTTGCGCCAAAGCCAGGCAGAGGCCACCACCCTAGTCAGGGCAAGGGAGTTACACGCCAAGATAACCCTGCTCACCCCCTTGGTAGCTTGGCACGAGCAGTAAGGCTTATCTCGGAGGCAATGTGTAAAGCGTTTGCACACCACACACACACAGCAGCGACACACTAGGCACAACTCAAAAAGGAACGCCACACAAGGTTATATATAAAAATAGCCTTTGTATTACCATAAACACATTAGATCATATCACACAGATACACTATGCCAACCGGCACTATGCAGTATTTACAGGGGAATATTTACACATGACAGGGCCACGTGGGCCACCGTCAAAATCAGCACTTAGTAGAAATAGTAGATGTAGCACATAGAATAACTGTAGCACAAAATAACAATTATAGACCACAACCAGTAACCACTGGTAAAAGGTAGGTACACACTACCCAATGCTAATCACCATAGGCATGGATCACGCAGGGAAACATAAACTGACTAGCATAAATTAAACTAGGCAAAACAACCTCCTAATCATGAAAACACATTTAGAGGTATCACAGGCATAACGGCATTGCACATTACGCATAACTCACATTAGACAATTATCATCATAAACACAAATCACCAATCACCTTGCACAAGAAACACAGTAGGTACTGGCCCCAGGCCAACTGGCCTTCCATGGGGCTCAAACGCCCTTTTCCCCAAAAGTCAGGGCTGGCTGCGCTCGCAGCCAAAAGCAGCAACGCAAGAGAACAAGCCTAAACGTAGCAGCTGTCCACTACTTGCTGGGCAGCTAGGAAATGAATGAGGCGAAGGAATGCGTCTCACTCCTGAGTTCAAAGAACATGTCCCCTCAAAATGAAGAACCTAAACGGTGCAGCTGCCCACTACTTGCCGGGCAGCTGTGAGGTAGGGAAAATGTGGCAAGAGCTCTCAGTGTGCACTAAGGACAAATTGCGCCCAAGGTTGGAGCCACACGGGCTCTACAAATCACTCCGAAAACCGTTGGAGCCATCTAGGCTCTAAAAATATTGGGGCCAGAAGCATGGAAGCCACACGGGGCTTTGAAAAGCATTACACAACGATGAACCCCAAATGTTGGAAATGGCCCTGCAACTCATGGTTTTATTGCTGTATACCAAACGAATGCGCTGTTGTGACAGCTAGGGCTGGCTATGTGCTGTCCCAAATTGTGCATTAAATTTATCACTGTCTTCTAAGAGTTTGTGCACAGCCAAGCCTTTATATCAATTTTTGCATTGTTTGGTCTTAGACCCCCTAGGTGGTCTAAACTTTTTAAATTTCTCTTTTGTCTGTCTATGGGGTTATGAGTATGTGTATGAATGTTGAATAGGGTGAATGAGAAAATTTGGTCTAAATAATGGAAGGTTTGGATGAGTGAATGGAATATTCATTCTTCATATATTCTTCTCTGTTGTATATAGATTAACTTTGCTCAAACACCAAGTGTGGTGTCTATGTTTTGTCAACACTTTTATACATTTTTTGTAAAAGCTTGTCGCGTTATCAAGCAATGAACTGCTCTTTCCAATGAAATAAAGATTATTGATGAATCTGGACACAGAATGACCAGTGGCTTTTTTGTCCGTTAAAGGTGTTTTGAATAGTTATCAGTACTGGCATCTCTGGTTGTTTTGATGTTTACAGGCTCAGCCGTACTGATTAGAGACATACCCATTGTTGTTTTTTGCCTGCAACTGGAAGGGCACTGCTCTGGATCACAGAACACGGGACTTGTAAATATCTTTGTTCCTAACGTTGGAGCCACGGGCGCTCTAAAGTGAAATATGCCCCGAAGTTGGAGCGAGCATTGATATTATGTCCCGATGTGCCCCCATAGAAAATGTGCCGCCGGAGCCGCTGGCTGGGACTCTAAGCTAAGGAATTGGCCCTCAATGCTGGAGCGGCCCGCAATGGCGGGCCCGCTCTGGACAGAAGTCGGGTTTGGACCGGATCAGCAGTTTTCCACATGCGGAGCCCCCCAGCCCCTCTTCACTCACCGGGCGGCTCTCGGGGGATTCCGATCCCTTCTCACCTGGTCAGGCAGTCTCCTTGTCACGGAAGCATGGGGTAGGCTCCCGGCTGCTTCCTTGGTCGGCTCTCCTCCTATCTGCAGACGCAGGGCTCTCCTCTCCACATGGGAGCTGCGTCACCTTACCGACGGCCACTGCCTCTTCTACCGGTTTCGCGGTGGATGCTTGCAGGACTCCCTCTTCCCTACGGGGTCCCGCAGGCAAGATCTCGTGGTTGGGTTGCGGCCTCCCTCCTCTCGCCGGGCTCAGCTTCCCGCTTCCAGCTTGCCGACCGGAACTTCCTTGTCCCTCGGCCAGGCCCCGCCTATGTCTCGGCGTGGGTTTCCTGGCTTCCTGCTGAGTCCGGGCTGTGGTGGCGGTGCGGGGTAGGCACCCGTTTAGGTACAACGTCCCTGGCGGGGTGGGCATCCGCTAGGGGTATATAAAAAAAAAATGCAGGCAAAGTCGCGGGGTGGGCAGCCGCGCACCAAAACAGATAAATAAGCGGGGTGGCACCCGTAATTAAGTAGGAAAAATAAACAGCCAGAATGCAGGTTGGGCACCTGCTTAACCCCTTTGGTGCTAAGGCAATTCCCACTGTTACTCTAATTTCCATTGAAATTACATGGTCAGCTTTGCTGAGGTGCATGACGAGCTGACCTTGTCATGAGCATGTAAGGGGTTAAAGAAAGCCAAAGTAGGCGGACAAAATGCAGGGTGGGCACCTGCACAAGGAGGGGGGGAATCCCCAGGCAGGGGGAATCCCTCTCAAAAGGGCTGCAGCATCAGCGCTGTGCAGCCCACATGCTTTCCTGGGGGAAAAACAGAAGAAAGGCAGTCCAGCGCTTCCAGGCACTGGAAGTCTAAATTCCAGGGAAAGTCTCTGTAAGAATGCAGGGGGGGCAAAGGCTGTGCCCAGGGGCCAGCTATCAGGGCCCTCCAGCAGGGAGGCAGTTCCCAGTGGTGGTTCCTCCTGGCACCCAGCAGCAGCAGGCCCCCCTCAAGTCAGGAACAGAGAGAACAACCTTTTACATGGGGTCACAGCCCCTTTTTATACACACATTTCCTTTGTCTCAACAGTAGGGAAAGGGGAGAACCAGTTACAACTGGTTCTGGAGCACTTTGTTGCGCTCAGCCCCTCTCCCTATTTACAGGACAGACTAGGTAAATCAGCCGCACCACAGGGGGCGGTGCAAGCATTGTGTAGGGGAGACACAGCCCTATTCAGGTCCCAGGTGCCCCTCCTCCCTCCCATCTACATGCAGATCTCCTTATTCACCACCGTGCAGACCCATCCTGGCTCCTGGAGCGAAGCACACCAGCCAGCTCCAGCCAATCACAAGCCAGACAGTCAATTCACATTCACTGTACAGACATGCCAACTTCTAAAAGTGGCACTTCTCCACTAGAAACAATAAATCTGCGCACACCATCACGCAGCATTTAATCTCACGAGTTTGCACATAACAAACTAGCCCTTGCACTCCTCTCACACCAGGAATTACCATGAACTCACATATCCCCATTCCTATGGGAGGGCAGGCCACTCTCACCTCACGCACTCAGAGTGCGCACGCACTTTACACTGGGACACAGTGTTAAAGTGCGCAGAAGCCAAAAACTACTAGTATCAGGTCACATTTAAAAGCAAAAAGTTTAGGGGTGAACCTGTCAAAAGGGCCAAGTCAAACAGTTAGGAACACACAGCCATGTAGAACACAGCATGCACATTACAAGCAGTGATCACTCACTTCCCATGCTGGACATCTGAACACATACCCATTGACCTCACATTGTGTCCATGTCGATGCCCACCTGCGCTTCTTATCAAAAGACCAGATTTATGGCCCTGTGACCAGGCTCGGATTTCTGTCTCCAAAAGAATGAACAACTATTTTATGGTACCTCTTGTAATGTATAAATTGGCAGCCTAAACCCATGTGAATCGAGACAGTCTTAAGACCCCGACTCTGTTACCTGTTCTTTCAGCCTCTGCTTTTAATTAAACCAATAGCTCCTTGCTGGACTTAGCCCTTTTTTCAGGATCATCCCTAAACTTTTTGCCTTCCTCCTAGTTTTTTTTTCTAACATGGTGTTGGTCGTTTTAGGACTCTGGGCACTTTAGCACTGTAGTTCAGTGTAAAGTGAACGTGCTCTCTGCCCTCCATAGGCTAACATTGGGAACTCCCCCCCTTATGGGATAGCTCCTAAATGGAATAACATAAGTATGTCATGGTTGGTATGCTTCAACTGTAAATAATAAATGCTGTGCAATGGGGTGCTCTGATTTACTTTTACTATTTTCGATATGCCACTTCTTAAAGTTGCTATTTCTGTACGCTTTGTGCCTGCCTGTCTGATGTGGATTGCATGGCTGGTTCTAGAAGTGACCAGGCTGGGGAGGTGTTTGTGGCTTCAGGGAGGGCAGGATCAGGCTGAATGGGAGATCTGCAATTGGAGTAGAGGGAGGAGAATTCCCCAACACTGATTAGGTCTGTGCCTGCCCTGTACAATGCTAGTTCCGCCACCTACTAACACCCCTCCCAGTGCCAGTTGGGACTGGAACTTCCAGGACCCTACCAGAAGCTTCTGCCGCCTTCTAGACACAGGGCCGAAAGGTGTATAAATAAAGGAGCTGTAACATGTTTGTGCTGACTTGGAGGGGACACTCTGCCGGGATACTGCGTGCTGGCCCCTGTGCCCAGCTTTGCCCCTCTGTCTTCTCCAGGACCAGGAAGAGACTTTTGTTGGAGTGGAGACTGCTGCACCAGGAGCATTGCCACACCGCTGGATTTAACTGTTCCCAGGAAATGCTGTCCTGTGTTACTGAGCTGCCCTACTGCCTGCTGATCTTGCCCAGCACTGCCTCCAAAATTCCTGACTTCTAGTGCCTCATGAGCTTTACAGTTTTTCCCAGCCTTGCCTCAACATCTTTGGATCCTTGCACCTCGTGAGTGCTATATTCTAATTACCCAAGGGAATCCTGGCGTATGGGATTCCCCATGGGCTGCCTGCAGAAGAACGGGAGCCCACCCTGCATGGAGACACTTTTTTAACCACGGCGGGGGCCTACCGCCTATTTTGGAGCCTTTCATGGGTGCCCACCCCGCATTCATGCTGGCTTGGCGAGTGGGTGCCCACCCCATTTAATACTTTATATTAAGTGGGTGCCCACCCCGCATTTTGCTCCTTATCGGTAGGAGCCCATCCGGCAGTGCCACCGCGCTTTGAGTGCCAAGGAATCACCCAAGATCACCGCCACGACCCAGGACAGTGAAGGAATAGGGCCGCCGTGATCGCACGGCAACCAGGAAGTCAGGCAGGGCGCTGCCTGACTGTGGGAGGGGCCTGCCCCGGAAGTCCAAGTCCAGAGCAGAGGCTCCTGTGAGTGGGTGGGAGCCCCGCGCACACCAGCCAAGTAGAGTGGAGACCCGAGAAAGCCCCAAGTGAGTGAGGGCTCCAGGAGGGCGCAGTGTTGGTGCTCCAGAGCAGTCAGGCTGGCAGGTCCTGAGCGGCCCGCAGGACAGCGGGCTGCTCCAACGTAGGCAGAGATCGCTGGACAGAGGCTGCAGCAGACAACTGCCATCTACCTTGCTCAGCCCCCAAGGAGTGCTGAGTAGGGCTGACCCTCCCCTTTTTATTTATCTCCCTTGGGTTTTGCTCTCCCGGGCCGCATTGGTGAAAAACCAGTATCCCTCTTGACTAAACAGTGGTGTCGCAGTTGCGTGCCACTGCAATGTTGTGGCCAACATCATTTTTAATTTTAGAGTCCCAGAGAGGGGCTCCAACTTGTTCAGTGACTTGTGTGCCTCATTTACACATCTGCGCCGTCGTAGCAGGCAGCTGCAAATTTTGGGCAATTTTACTTTAGAGTCCCAGAGAGTAGGGCCTCCACAGGCGCAGTGGTGCCCAAGGAAAATGTGCACAACTGCCCTGCGAGAGCGCAGGCAGCTGCCACGTGTTGAGGACCATGACGGTGCAGGACAGAGAGCATTTTGGGCTCCAGGTAAGGCCATTTGGCTTGGGATCATTATTTGGTGCCCTATCAGGGCGCAAGGCCCTAAAGGTGGTATGCACCCAGTTAGCACTACTGGGGGTGACCTGCTGATGCTAGGTACGATGCAGTGTTGCCTAAGTATGATTTATGTACAATGCATCGATGCTAATTATGAAGCCTAATGGTTTTCCCTTAATGCTTACACTGCTGGTTTTCTGCTTAATGCGCCTGATCTAATGTGTATTAGGACTAATGAGAATACATAATGTATGTTTTTATGTCTAATGAGATGCTAAGATGTTTTAGGTTATGCCTGATCTAAATGTGATCTGCGCCTATCATGGTATAGTGCTAGTTTCATTCTTCTACCAGTAGCTACTGGCTGTTATACTGGTGGTTTTACATTTACTGTTTGTGCTTTGTGATGGTTCTTGCAGCGACCCGATTGGTGCTGCCTTGTACATAATCCCCTGTAAATTGTGACCTGGGGACAGTTGGCACAGTGTATATAGATCTGTGATTGGGATTCTAATGTGTTTTGCATCATACAAAGGCTATTTTTATATACTTTTGTGTGGAGTCTCTTTTGTGTGTGCCTAGTGTGTCGCCGCTGTGTATGTGTTGCGCAAACGCTTTACACATTGCCTCTGGGATAAGCCTGACTGCTCGTGCCAAGCTACCAAGGGGGTGAGCAGGGGTTATCCTCAGGGTGGAGCTCCCTTACCCTAACTAGAACGGGGGTTTCTGCCCTGCTCTGGCGCTTGCCCTAGCCTACCGGGAACCCTTGTTTCTAACACTCCTGTTTCACACAATGCCTCTTGTCTTTAATTTTTTTTCCAAGATAAATTCATATTCGAGCAACATTTTGGTGAGCCAGATAGGAGAGATTGGATCTTCGAGCCCGACTGTAGTCAAAGGAAAAGGACCCAACCCGTACGATTCATATCTGTGAATATGAACGGTGAGTTGCCAGTGCCATTGATTGGAAGTTCTGCTGAATCCGTGGTGTGGAGGTCTGTCCTGAAGCTGCTGTCAGAGGGTAAGAACACTTCATCTGATCCTTATGTCAAGCATTTGACATATGGCAAACTAGGAAAGGTGATGGTTGGTTATTGCTTGGACCACTGGGCGTGACACGGAGGGTACACTTGTCTCTGGGTGTGATACAGGCTCCACTTGGACTGCTTGGCGAGACACAGAGGGTACGCTTTTCTCTGGGTGTGATAAAGCTGCTTGGACCATTGGAAGAAACTCCAAGGGTACACTTGATCCCTGGATGTGATATAGGCTGTAATTCAGATGTTAAGAAACATCTGGACCTTGGAGAGCAAGTACAGCTTGTGCTTGGCCAAGTAGGGCCTGTAGTTGTCGAGTTGCTCGTTCTTCTACACTTAAATTGTTGCTATCTTTGTCCCCAAGCTGATACTGACAGACTACAAGACTCACTTAGTTCTGTGTACTGAGCGGAGCTCCCCGTCGTCATTGAGCAACATGCACAATGAGCAGGCTAATTTATTTTCTGTCACTTTTTTATTTCTATTTCCATTGTGGTTTCCAATTGATGCAGTATTAGCTGTTGCGGTGCTGGTAGTTTAATGCAAACTGTCTTTTATGCTAAATGTTATGTCCTGTTAATGATTCCATATGCATATGAAAACGTTGACATTTGTTTACATTTTGCAATTCTGCTCCTAAGTTTACAATTCATAATGTTTCTGAGTTTACCAATGCAATTTCTTACTGGTTGTTATTTTGCATATGATTTGTTTTATGTACTAAGTATGTCTGTATCTTTTTATTAAGCTGAACTCATAATAAAAGTAGTTATTGCAGGCATAATCCCTTGTACATATTTCCCCCATGATAAGAGCAGTATTTAAGTTTGTTTAAAAGACTTGCTAAGTTATAAGTGTCTTGTTCCTTACAAAGCTTCCAAGTCACTATGGAGTTGACATTAAACCACAGGCAAGCTAGGTTTGCCACGCTGACTAAATAGTTACTAAGACTAAGACGCATGCGTTTCCCCGGCCGGAGGAGGGAAACTTCAACAGCAACATAATACACACGAGGGCACACATTTTGACCAAATAAGTAGGACAGGAAAAGACTAAGAGAGACTGAGAGGTACTGTTAGAACTATGGCCACCTTTACGGTATAGTACCTACATTCCTGTCCCAAAATCTGCAAGCTAGGCATCCACACTCCACCACAATGCACCAGCATGGAGGTGCTCTCTCTGATCCTGGCCATCCCAGCTATTGCTGCACTAGATTAAACGAACCAGACCATCAAGGGGGCCACTGGAAATAGGGTTGGGAAGTTGCCCAACTGGCTAACCAAAGAAACTTCTGCCTCACCTCAGTTCACTTGTAGAATCCCCGAAGCTCCACTGCATGTCTGCCATGTGGGGCGCACATAACCTACATTCCAAGAACGGCCAGGAACCTCATTGCGGGTCTAAACAGCACCTCGACTAGTGCTAGTGAGGAAGAGGTCACCAGTCCCCTAGGATCCAATAGTAAGGGTGAGGATGCATGGATAGTTACACCAAAGACTGACAAGGCAGCCAAAGACGCCCACCCATTACTGCTTGCACCAGGCTGCTCTGAGGAGATCCCTAATGTCACGATGCTTATAAACAGGACACCCTACTATTTAATACTAGACACAGGGGCGAGGAGGTCATGCCTACGGGAGGGGACAGTACCCCTATCAAAAAGCACTGCAACTGTACAAGAGGTCTTGGGCACGGTGGCATGTATCCCCTTCACAGAACTCTTCGAGCTGGACACAGAGGGGAAGGGGTGAAGGAACAGTTGTGGTACTTTCCCTCCTCCCTGGCTACTCTCTTGGGATGGTACCTAATGAGCAAACTGAAAATGTTGATCCAATTTGCTGAGGACGGGGCTATAGCCTGCTCCTCCCTTGTAGTAGTCCCCCCTCGGGCACCGATCAGCATTACACTGCCATGCCACATGAACGCCAGACAGGGTGGCCTTGCCAGTCAGACCCCCTTCTTGGGGGCAGTCTTTGAGTTTACATGGAATGTTGTTGAGCTATGTGAATTAGCATGGCTGTGGGCATGCCGCACACACCACCTCTTAGTGGAGACCGCCAAAAAAATGAAGATGTTGTTAGTCAGTAAAGTACACAAGGGGCCAGAGATCCGAGACCTTGACTTGTGCATGCCTGCTGAGTCCCCCGAGGCTAGGTGGGGAGACGGCCAAGGAGCATCAATCAATCAGTCATGGTTTATATAGTTTGACTACTCACCCCTGAGCATCTCAAGGTGCTGGGAGGGGTGGGCTGCTAATCTATCTTGGCGCTGGGCGTTCATTCGAAGGGCCAGGTCTTGAGATCCTTCTAGAATTGGGTCAGTGACAGGACTTGCCTGAGGTGGAGAGGCAGGGTGTTCCAGGTCTTGGCAGCGAAGTAGGAAAAGGATATTTCCCCGCTTCTGGTCTTGCTGATACGTGGGTCAGTTGGCAGTGCCAGTTGGATGAAGCGGAGGTACCCGGTAAGTATGAAATTAAATGAATTAAATTAAAACAGCATTTATTGAGCGCGTAGCTACCCAGGGGCATCCCAGGACAATGGCAGTAGCACAGAAGGACAGCACAGCACACTTAAAGAGCCAGGTCTTCAATGATTTCCGGAAGGCTAGATGGCTGGATTCCCTCTGTAGGCAGAAGGGAAGGGTGTTCCAAAGCTTAGCAGCATTGTAGGTGGATGGGCAGCCGCAACTTCTGGCCCTCGTAATCCTGGGAACAGCGGGCAGATGTAAATTGTCACTGCGCAGCCTTCTGTTCGCCACATAAGGCTGGACCATGAAGTGGTTGATCGTGGAACCATTCCCAGTTAGCATCTTGTGGGCAATGCACATGGCCTTAAAGTTAACTCTCTACCGAATAGTGAGCAAGTGGAGTGCCGATTCGAGATCCTCACAAGCATTCTTGCATCTCAGTTTTGCACTGTTTGGAGCTTTGTGTGGGTCGAGACCGGAGCTCCGAGGTAAAGGGCGTTCCTGTAGTCCTGGTGGGAAAGAATAAGTGCCTGTACCATAAGCTTTCTCGCGTGGAAGGGGAGAAGTGGAAGCACTTTACGGAGAATCCTGAGGATGCCGTAACAGGAAGCCGCAACCTTCTGTGATTGGACCATAAAGCAGACATCCTGATCCAGTCAGATACCTAGACTCTTCATCTGGGTCTTAGGGACAGGGACGGGGCCCATACAGGCTGGACAAAGAGCATCTGCCTTGAAGAGGTATGGATTGCCAAGGAGCATCAACTCGGCCTTATCACCATTTAGCTTTAAGTACGATTGATTCATCCATTTGACTACCTCTTCTAGGCAGGGAAAAAGACCGATAAAGGCATTATCAGAGTGGTTTAGTGGTACGACCAGTTGGGTGTCATCAGCGTAAGTCACTATATGAACCCCAAATGGAAGCACGTTCTCGGCAAGTGGAGTCAGATAGACATTAAAACAGGATGGACTAAGTGATGACCCCTGGGGGACTCCGCACTGGAGAGGCAGAAGATTTGAGGAGACATCACCCTCAAAGATTTGGAAGGATCTCTCTTCGAAGAATAATTGAAGCCATGTTAGAGCTACCCCAGTCACCCCCAAACCTCTGAGTCGATGAATCAGAATTTGGTGGTTGACCGCGTCAAAGGCAGCACTAAGGTCCAAGAGGATAACCGCTGTTGAGCCTCCTGCATCGAGTATCTTTTTAGATTCTTTGACAACTGCCAACAGCACAGTCTCAGTTCCTTGATGCGGGTGGAAGCCCATTTGGGAGGGATGGAGGAGGTGTGGGATTCCAGATATGTCGAAAGTTCTGTGTTGACATGTTTCTCAGCTATTTTCTAATCCCTGGGAGGAGCAAGATAGAGCGGAAATTACCCAGTAGATCCGGATCAAGACTAGGTTTTTTCAAGAGAGGCTTTACCATCGCTCTTTTCCATAGGGGTGGGACCACTCCAGTGGAGAGAGAGGCATTGATTAGGTCAAGAATGACCAGGGAAATTATTTCGGACACTTGTTTCAAAATATTAGGTGGAGCTGGGTCTATAGGCGACCTGCTCTTTACGAGTGCAGAGATCGTTTGGAAAGATTCACAATCCATCAGGGAAAAAAGCCTCAAGGCAGTGGTCTATACTGCGTAGATCCATATCCTCTGAGTGGAAATTGTTTAGACTGTCCACCGGGGAGAATGATGAGTTAATAGTTTGGATTTTATTATGAAAATAGTTTGCGAGTTCATTACAACGTTGGCTAGTGGCATCAGGTCTATCCGGGGGTGAGGAGGCTTCGAGTAATGTTTTTGCTATGCGAAAAATTTAGCTGGGAGTATTGACTGCCAGGGAAATTCATTCATCATAATATGAGGCCTGGCCAATTTGATTTCAGTTTTGTATGCTCTTATGGCTTCCCTGTATTCCGTTTTCTTGATTGGCGAGAAATCCTTTCTCCAGGCTCTTTCACATTTCTTACAAATCTGTTTTAGTGCCCGGAGCTTGGGGGAATACCATGGTGTTCTGTTGGGTCCCACTTTCAGTTGGGTGAGTTTTTTCGGGAGAACCTGGTCTAAAGTACTCTTGATCCAATTATTGAATCTTTCATTGGCAACAATTGGATCACTATAGGTGCACCTTCTTAGTGTTTTCTAGCTCCCGTCCCCACTGTTCTGAGGGGAGTTTGGGCCAAGGACGTGATCGAATTCTTATTTGCCTGGGAGTGGGGGTGACGCAGGTGGGGGTCCAAGAAAAAGGGATACAAAAATTATCTGAGCAGGGTATAGGGATAGGAGGCATTTCAATTAATTCCTCTAAGTTGAAGAAAATTAGGTCTAAAAGGTGACCTTTCGTGTGGGTCACATTGGTGACCTTTTGTTTAAGTTGATAGGAGATCTTTGGTAGTCTCTACTGCGGCCACATGTAATGGGTCATCAAAATACAGATTGAAGTCGCCTAGCAAGGTGAAATTAGCAGGGGTACTGGCGAGGCTTGCGGCCATCTCTGATAACGTTTTACAGAATTGACAAAATGCACCAGAGGGGCGGTAAATTAGAATGCCTGACAAAGAAAGAGTGTGGGTAAAGCCTATTGTAAATAAGAAGTTCTCACAGTATGGTAAAAGACCCTTAGCGATACGGCAGCTTAGGTGGTTTGTGTAAATGATGGCAATCCCGCCACCCTTACCAGAGCTTCGATCTATCTTCTGAATTAAGTAGCCGGGGGAGAGAGTTTGGACAATGTCAGGATCCGATCCTGGATTAAGCCAGGTTTCAGTCAGAAACACGATTTCTGGGCGTTCTTCCCTTAGCAGACTAGAGCACTCCACCGAATGCATGGGCAGTGATCTAGTGTTCAACAGGAACATTTTGTATGATTTTGGAAGGGGCCATGAGGTTTGAATAAGGGGTGATAATCTGAGGGAACAGTGCAAGAGACCAGACTGCCTGGGACAATGGAATGGGCACAGTGTGACAGAGGTGCTGTGTTTAAAAGTCTCAGCAGTTCAGCATTATAGTGAAAGACATTTTTAGAAAAAGGGGCAGGGTTTGTGGCCCCTGCTGCGGGCGGACACGGACAGGCACAGACGGGCTTGCCTTTGGCACGTCAGCGGTGCCCCTGCTGTGTGTGTCCGCTGCTTGCCCGGCCCAGCATGTGTCTTAATAGCCGGCTGGTGCAAGGTCACCTGTGACCCGCTTCTGCCAGAAGTCAAGCGAGTCAGGTGTATCCGCTTACCTCTGCTCAATCGGCTGTACCGTGGCAGACCGGGGGAGCTGAGACAACGCCTTTATCACCACAGCAAGGTAAACAGAAAAGTTTGAGGCAATAGTATTAAAATGTAGAGATTAAAAGCAGCAAGAGCTGCGAGAGCCGGGATGTTTAAAACAAGCTACACCCAAGTGCGGAATGCAGCATAAAATTAAATAAAATGAGGCACCATGCGCTTCCTGGAGAGCGATCAAAGTGAAGGTTGCAGGTCCCCTGCTTAACTGTCAGCTGCGCGCCCGGCCCGGCATGTGTTTTAATAGCCGGCCGGTGTGAGGTGACTCGTGACCTGCTTCCGCCAGAAGTCAGGTGAGTCAGGCATATCTGCTTCCCTCCGCTCAATCGGCAGTGCCGTGGTAGACCAGTGGAGCAGAGACTGCACCTGGATCACCTCAGCAAGGTACAAGGAAAAGTATGAGCCAATAGTATTAAAATGTAGGGATCAAAAGTTAGAGATTAAAAGCAGTGTATGTGGAATGAGCGGCGGTGGTTCAGATATGCTGGTCCTGCATCATTGACGGCTTTGTTGGTGTGTGTGAGGAGCTCAAAATTTACTCTCTCTGTCTCCCTCCCTTTGTCTCCCTCCCTCTGTCTCCCCCTGACTTGCTCTCTCTGTCTCCCTCCCTCTGTCGAACGAACGGTCTCCGTTGCCTACTTGGACTACACTCTTTAAATAGTGTCTGCTAAACAAAATGCGTCATGGACATCCATATTTTCCTACCAAAATAATCTCTCCAGGCCGCCAAACTCCATGTTCTCTTTTATTCTGTATGTATTGTTTATTATTCCCTTCTCATTTGCGTGCCGCCATATTTAATCTTTCTGCTAGATGTGAATCAGTCACTGTGATCAGAAAATGTTGTTGATGATCCTTTTGTGGCAGCCCCCTGCTGAAGAAATGAGCATCAACATCACTAAGGCTCCATCGTGTGTCCTGTGGAATTCCAGATTCTGTTTCTAGAGAATTGGCAATTGTTATTAATAGGGGAATACTGCATCTGCGATAATCCCCTCTGAAAGCCTGTGAAGTTGCGGGGTGTGACTAGGCTGAAGAATGGAGGATTTCTGTGGAAATGTTGTATTCCCGGTTCCAGCAAGGTAATTCACTAGTATCCAAAACATTGGTAATTGAATGTGTGATGCAAGAACACTGATGCAGAATTCCAGAGACACTAGTAATTTCTGATGAATACATTTTCGAGGAATTAATCCCATCTGATGATTTATTCAGCCTTTGCGAATGCCTTTCCACTGCACGGGAAAACGTGTTGCCAACTTCTTTTGGATAACATTTGAACCATTTTAAGCCCTCTCCTTCCCTCTGTCTCCCTCCCTCCCTCTGTCATCTCACCCCATGTGTGTGTTTCAGTCCTCGGCCTGGGCTGAGGCAGCGTCCCTGGCACACACACACACAGCCGCACCTCAGTACTTCACAGGTCTTTAAAAGACCATTAACATGTTAATGAGGCTTTGTTCACCTACTAGGCCCCAGCAGCTCCACTCTATCACTGGAATCGCCCGGCCCCCACAGAGCAGAGTCTCTCAGAGTCCGGGCTGCTGCAAACTGCGTGTTTCCTGACCTAATATACATTTTTTTTTAAACACAGGTACGTCCTCTGCAAGCACCGCGGGGTGCCAAGGAAGGCTTGCCGGGCCGCTGACGGCCCGCGGGCCGTACTATGAGTACCCATGCCTTAGAGCCTATATGGTAGGTTTACATCATAGAAACAGCATAGCTCTTCTCCAACGCAAGGTCTCTCTCCAAGTGTGTGTTTGAACAACATGCATCCCCGTAATATGCTGGTCCTGCGTCATGGATGGCTTTGTTGGTGTGTTTGAGGAGCTCAAAATTTACTCTTGTGTTGACGGGGAGTTCTCGCAGGTGTTCGATGATATAGCGCAAAGGGTAATAGTGGTGACAAACAGGCCGTGCCCATCTCCCGGGATTGCCCGGCTAAGTCTCTGTTGCCACTCTGGCACCTCGCGGAGTGAGGAATTGGTGCAGACAATGTTGCCCAGCACTATGCGGTATGCCCCCATGCCCAACACCCTCTTCCTGCTGCTGAATACAGTGCCCAAGCGATAGATCATTGGAGGGAACGCAGCACACCCAGCAAATGATACACCGCCCCAAGGAAGTGCCCACATCAGCCATGTGGGGAATATCCAAGTACTGGAGGGGGACTGGGCAGTACACACACACCATAGAATGGTCCACTAGGAAGGGCAAGAACCAAGAGCAAGCCTGGAAAAACTCTACTAAGCTCGGCCCCCACAAACTGAATAAAACCACCTCCAAGTGAGCCGCACTGACCACAGGCATGAAAATGGTATCACTCTTGAGAGGGACTACACTATGGAACCCCTGATGGTTTCAGTCCAGTTAAAACAGCAGGGTCAGGAAGGCTGGCCGCAGCCAAACCCTAGAGAGGGATTCTAATGCCTGCAGATGCCCCCCTGAGCAGCCATTGCCACCTGAAAGCTTATTATGAGCAAAGTTCGATAAGCCTGGCCAATTCCTGCAAAATCAATAAATCAATCAATCGAGGGTTTTAAAGTGCTACTTACCCATGAGGATCTGAATCTCCATCCCCAAAACTAAACCCAGATCAACCCGAGCTCACAATACTTTCAGTCATGAGTAAATCAGTCAGCAAATACACTACTGCAACAAGGACCAGGTGGTTGGCCAAACACATGGCAAACGCAGAAGGCAGCGAACCCAACTCAACAAGCACTGGGGCCACAGCCATGTTGGGTAGTGGTAACTGTCTGGGAAAGCAATTCCTTCACCAATCCCTCAATCCAAATGGGCAGTAATTCTAACCGCTGATATGACACATCCACTTCATAACCACACCAGAAAACTCACCACAACAATAAAGACTAGAGACACAGGATTAGGAAACAATTCAAGCCTTGACTTGCGTTCAGTAAAATCTCAGGGCTGGTGTATGTTTGGTCGATCGGAAATCCATTCTAAAATCTGCCATTTCGGGTGCGTGCAGGGGCCTAGACCCCACTCTGCTGCAAGTCCCCAGGGTGTGGGTTGGTTGGCACAGACCCAGGAGAGGACAGTCTGATGAGGGGTCAGGGCGGCCCCCCGACCAGTGCATAAAAACAGGAGCCCATGTTCCTTCGTCCAAGTCCAATGGGACAGGAGCTTATTACTTGATCAAAAGAACCCCATTCCTCAACATTTAGGCCTCCAGCCAATTGATTCCCTCTTCTAGTTCTAGAACGCAGTAACGGTCCTGTACCAGAAGCCAGGTTTTCTGTACACATGGAATAATGGAGTCCCCCATAGAACTCTGTAGTTCCTGCACAATTTTGGCACAATATCCATAGGGAAATTCACCAGGGCAATCAGCCATCTCAGTTCATTACTCACAATAAGACAGGTCTCAGACACGAATCTGACTCCTGTCATAAGCAGGAAATTCTGCCTCCTCCTCCTCTCCACTAAAGCTTCCAAACAACCAAAGCCTGCTCATCAGATCATGTTCCTCCAAAACAGCGGGAGTAGCATGTCACCTGACACGAAGTCCCTGATTTCAGCCAAGGACAGCAGTCCAAAAAATCCTGGATCCGAGGGAGTCGGGGGCAACTGGAGGGAAAGGGGTTCTGTAGATGACCAATGCAGCCCTCGCACATGGTGCAAGGATATACCCCCACACCACACCCAGCTTGCCGAATAGGATACACAGGGCCTCACGAACACCGTCCAAGGGAGCTATAGACCCGATCCCAGTCATTGCCACATTCGTACCACACAGGGCAACAAAGTAGCATCTTAACCTCCACCGGTATGCCACAATAAAAACCACACTACATGAGAACTTAGGAAGCTCAATGGCCTGCAAGAAGCAGCTCAAAAGTATCCCCAAAATGAACTATCAGGAAAAGGGTGTAGTCAAAACACCCAACTATATTAGAGAAAACCTCATTGCACACCACAATCAGGAACCAGAGGGGCATACGTGTGTCCTCAGGACACATTGTAATTACCCACAACCTCCAAATTGCTACACCCCCCCTTCTTTTCACAGTACTTCATGCAACTGGAGGTCAAACGGTACCATCCCCATTGGTTAAATTACACACACACATTAGGAAAAGTTGAGTATTAGAGGGCCAGCAATGCCTGTAAAATTCTAGTTAGGTAAAAGAGGAAGCCATGCACCCACGAACATCACCCCACTAAAATACTAACCTCTTTCAGAAGGAGTGGGTGGACCAAAATTGCCCACAAAAATAAAACTCAGGTGCTTGATGACTAAATGTTTACCATCTCCTAAAATGACTCCCCAACAAGGGCCACCTTCCAGTACGCCACTAAAACGTTGTGCAAAATTCAGGTTTCGCATATTCCCCAAAAAGGACAGGCACAGGAATGTCTGAGCCTGAATAATGATGCATATTTTTCTAAAGGCTAACCTACACCCACAGCTCTTATCCAACAAGTCTGCGATCAAGCCATATGTGCACCACCTTTACTGTTGTAGGGATTCTGCACATACACAGAACTATGCACAGGAAAACAGGATCTCGGTGTATAAGGGTTGTACCTTCCTACCACCTTAGTACCCAAAATCCCCAAACTGACTAGCTATAGTGCCCCATTCGTGCTCCTACATAATCACGATGCTACGAATGATAAGTCAACCCAGAACACAACATTCCCTGCTCTCTCTGGAATCGCTGTAGCAAGACATACCCTTTCAGTCACTCACTCATACTTTTCCACAATAAGGATTGTCAGAGTTACTGTATAGTTCAAATTTTTTATCTTAACTATCATGCTCTATAATGTAGTATACGAGCCACTACCAGCAGCAAAATGCATAAATCTAAAGCAGTTAGCATTGTTACAACACCATAGAATAGAAAGGGGGATGTCATCATATACAGACAGTAGAAAAAGGGCTACAAGGCCTAACCACTGTCCCCTTGGTAAGCTGAAGTTTATTATATAAAGCAAGATCAATGGGCTTTGTCAGCGGACCCCATACCTAAGAGCCTATATGGTAGGTTTACATAAAAAAAACAGCATAGCTTTTCTCCAACGCAAGGTCTCTCTCCAAGTGTGTGTTTGAACAACATGCATCCCCGTAATATCAAAGCACGAGTGCCCAAAACCAGCATCATGGCAGCAGAGTTCATGCTAACTTAGCAATGTCGAGAATGACTCTAACGGCCATATAACATTACGGCGGCACACCACCTCTTCAGGAACAGCCTCTGAAGCTCAAACAAGACCCAAGGGCCCAAGACAAAAAGACTAAGAACTATTTTTATGGACAATTGTTTGATATCAGACTCTTTATATTGTGCCAAGCAAAGACACCTCCGGACGCCAGAAAGATGCAGACAACCCCTCTAGGCACCATACCAAGACCTGCAATGTTTTAAAAGTTATCTGTTATTGCACCTTTGTCTTTCATCTGCTAGCATGAGGGTGTCCACATCTATCTGCAGCGAGAAATTGGTTAAGTCACATGGAGCCTACCTCAACATTTCTACAGCGCTTGGGTAGGAATCTCTCCCATCTCACTTAAACTTTTTTTTTTCAAAAACCTTTATTGAAGATTTATGGATCACTGACTAAATAAGGGACAAAATAAAGACTACCCAAAATATAGATTCCAAAATATCAACAGACAAAATATCGAATTCCTATCTACAAACAGGTAAGTACCAAAATATCGACCCCAAAATATCGTTTATATATATATACATTATAAAAAAATCGAATTTCTAAAAATTAATGTAAAATTTAAAAAATCTTAAAAATAAATAGCTAAAATATACTTAAAAATACTTAAATAACCTTAAAATTATTAAATACCTAATTCAACTTAAAAAAAAAAATACAATCATATCTGTTAAAACATATATAAATATATTAACATAATATTAATAAAAAATACACAATATTATTACTGTAGGATAGCGGAGGTGTAAAAATTACTATTCCTACTCCTGGAAGTGCAACAGTAGGGAAAGCGTTGGATAGCGTAGGGGTAAAAATTACTATTCCCACTCCAAAGAGTGCAACAGTAGGGAAAGCGTTGGATAGCGTAGGGGTAAAAATTACTATTCCCACTCCAGAGAGTGCAACAGTATGAAAAGCGTTGGATAGCATAGGGGTAAACATTACTATTCCCACTCCAGAGAGTGCAACAGTAGGGAAAGCGTTGGATAGCATAGGAGTAAAAATTACTATTCCCACTCCAGAGAGTGCAACAGTAGGGAAAGCGTTGGATAGCGTAGGGGTAAAAATTACTATTCCCACTCCAGAGAGTGCTACAGTAGGGACAGCGTTGGATAGCGCAGGGGTAAAAATTACTTTTCCCACTCCAGAGAGTGCAACAGTAGGGAAAACGTTGGATAGCGTAGGGGTAAAAATTACTATTCCCACTCCAGAGAGTGCAACAGTAGGGAAAGCGTTGGATAGCGCAGGGGTAAAAATTACTATTACCACTCCAGAGAGTGCAACAGTAGGGAAAACGTTGGATAGCGTAGGGGTAAAATTACTATTCCCACTCCAAAGAGTGCAACAGTAGGGAAAGCGTTGGATAGCGTAGGGGTAAAAATTACTATTCCCACTCCAGAGAGTGCAACAGTAGGGAAAGCGTTGGATAGCGCTGGGGTAAAAATTACTATTCCCACTCCAGAGAGTGCAACAGTAGGGAAAGCGTTGGATAGCGTAGGAGTAAAAATTACTATTCCTACTCCAGAGAGTGCAACAGTAGGGAAAGCGTTAGATAGCATAGGGGTACATTTTACTATTCCCGCTCTAGTGAAAATAAATTGATATAATTCACATAATTATTAATTAATCAATTAATAAAAATGTATTATCAATTAAGAACTAATTAATTATCAATTAAAAATTAATTAACAATTTAATCAAAATAAATACCAATTAATTACTTAACATATTTAATTAATTATAATTAAATTACTTCCCACCCTATTCCCCTATAAACCCACAACTCGCTACAAAAAAAATTTAATTTCATTCACATAATTATCAATTAATCAATTAATAAAAAATTATTATCTTTTTTTATATATTTTTTATTAATTTTTAGTGGCAGTGGAAGCTGTATGGCACAGTTCCAAAAAATAATTACAATCAGAAGCAAACGAGAAAAACAAAAATTACATAAATTATCGTATAGCAGAGAAAGGAAAAAAGAAAAGAAAAGGCAGTAAAAATTAATTACATTCTGACACATTAACAAACAATTAAATCCATTTATGAATTGGTAGCCATAACTTTTCACCAAACATCTACTTCCGACGGCCCTTAAGTCTATATACTGCACTTTCAAGCCGGTAGACACCAAGTAATTTTGACTGCCACATATGGAAAGCAGGCGGGTCTATATCAAGCCAGTGAGACGTTATACAATATCTATATATTGACATAGCAATAAATAAAAAACCTTCTTCTTCTACCCTTCTAATGCCGATTTGGTCAGCTTGAATTCCCAGTATCATTAGTTCTAGTGATAATACAGGTGATGACTCTATAATACTATCTAAAAATCTCTGTATTTCCTGTTTAAGTTGATTCAATTTTGGGCATTGAACAAACATGTGGGATGAATTGGCAGCTGCCAGCCCACAACGGCTACAACTTGTGCCCCCCTTTGCTTTCCATAGAGCCAGTTTTGCCGGCGTGTAATATAAATCATACACTGCCATAAAATGTTGGCTTTTAAACGACCCATTAAATAGTACCATATTTGCCATTTCTAAAGCTCTAGAGATATCAACCTTTTCAATTCCTAAATTTAATTGCCATTTATTAGTATAAATCTCGAGATCATCCTTTAATCGATTTAGCATCAGTTGATATATCGTGCCGATTCTATGTCTCCTAATACAGCTATCCAGCACATCATTTTTGTTCATAGAGCTAGTATTAATTACATTTTTAGACTCTACAAAGCTTCGGATTTGAAGATATTTAAAGAAATCTCCCCTTATTAGAGTATAATTGTCCTGTAGATATGAATAGGATACCATTTGTCCATTTTGAAACAGATCTCGAAATGAGCTAATCCTAAAATCAATCCATCTCTGCATCACCGAATCCCTGAAGATTTCAGGGAGCGAAGAATTTTTAGAAAATGGTGTGTAATAATTTAGCCTCATATTGAAAAAAAATGTTTTGCTAAATTGTTTCTAGATTTGATATGCAGCGATCAGAACCTTGAACTTTGTTTTCTTGTAATAGCTAGGTTCTACAAGCCTGAGTAAGCATTGTCTAACTTCTACTCCTAGCAGCATCTCATAGATAGAAGGGGACAACGCTTCATCCATACAGAAATCTGAAGAGATCATTATGCCCATTGCTTTTAAAAAAATTGCCCAGTAATATAGTTTGAAATTCGGGACTCCCAGTCCTACTCTTAATTTAGGCAAGGTACACCATTTCAAAGATCTTCTGACTCTTTTTTTTTTTTTATTTTTTTTTTTTTATTGAGAAAGTGGTACATGGAAGGACATAGAAACATTCATCAAATAGTTACAAAAACATTCAATTCTAAAATTTCAATTGATATATTTACACTGATTTACAATGTCTACTTTCGCGAGAGGGATAATAAATAGCAAGACCTCTGAGGCGGAAGCCGGAGGTGTCCACGCTCGTTTTTTAAAAAATTTGTATGAAATTGTGTAAAGCTGTATTTTACTTTGGGCACCAACACAGAGCTACTCTCTGACACTTACGCTAAGCAAGCACCCAACAATCAGCGGATATTAGCGCTGTTTGGAGGAAATATTTCACGGCCGCCATCGCTGTGTAAACGCGAGGCCACGCCCACCCTCAGGCCACGCCCACCCCCCAAGCCTATGTAAGCGCTGAATGATAGCGCGTCACTCGGAAACTCCAAGACCTCTGAGGCGGAAGCCGGAGGTGTCCACGCTCGTTTTTTTAAAAATTTGTATGAAATTGTGTAAAGCTGTATTTTACTTTGGGCACCAACACAGAGCTACTCTCTGACACTTACGCTAAGCAAGCACCCAACAATCAGCGGATATTAGCGCTGTTTGGAGGAAATATTTCACGGCCGCCATCGCTGTGTAAACGCGAGGCCACGCCCACCCTCAGGCCACGCCCACCACCTCTCTCTCTATAAATGTGCCTCCCACGCAAGCGCAGCGGACGAGCGCAGCGGGAGCGTCGTTTGCGCGCCAAAGGCACGCCGTTTGCGCGCCGAAGGCGCGCCTAAGGCAAGCCCGTCTGCGCCCGTCCGCGCCAGACCGCGCCCAGAGCCCGGAACCCTGGTTCAGCCTTCCCAGGCCACCACTTACTCCCGGGACATCCTGCTGGAACTCCGATTCCCCCCAGCCCCCCCCTGCAGCAACTCGATCTCAATCGCCGATGGGAATTCTTGCTGTCGCTCATGCTCGTACAGTTTCCACCCAGAGCCTACGTTGAAACCCATCACCCTCAATATGACCCTGCTTAACTGCAGATCCCTCCCAAAGCATCAAACGGAAATTAATCTGCTCCTGAAAGACTCCGACATCGAAATCCTATTCCTGACGGAAACATGGCTCACAACAGGATCAGAGCCAGATATCGTTCAGTCACTCCCACCGGAATACCTGATCAAATTCCACAACAGACCCATAGGCATTGGCGGTGGAATCGCCGTTGTTTATAGACACTACCTCTCATGTCAACTTAGAGATAGTCCCATACGGGACTGTGAAAACATTTTCTTCTCAGTGAGCCGCCCACCATCGCTCACACTTTCGGGACTATTAGTTTATCGTCCCCCCGGACCAATTCGTCACTTTTGCGAGTCACTCATTGACTCTGTCTCTTCCCTGGCCTGTACTACGCCGAATTTTACGATATTGGGAGACTTAAATCTCCATCTCGACGATCCCTCCAACAAACCGGCGATGGACCTCAAAGCCGACCTAGGTTCACTCAGCCTCGAATTACTTAACAACCTCCCAACTCACATCAAAGGTCATCTGTTGGATCCCGTGTTCTCCAATCTCCCCCGTCTCACAGCTAGGCCCCCTATCCCTATTCCCTGGTCAGACCACTTCTTGGTCCCATTCGAGCTACGGCTATCCACCGAACCTTTGGGTAAACCCCCTCCCCAACCCTCGGATCGTCCGTGGAAAAAACTGGACAAAATCGCCTGGGCTCAGGCTCTATCCTCCACCTACCCCCCCCTGGACGAAGATCCTTCCATAGCAGAAACTCAGCTACAGGATTGGATCCATCAATCCTTAGATACTATCCTGCCACTCAAACCAATGCCTAGCAGGAACAAATCGACCAACTCTCCCTGGTACACCCAGGAACTCCGTTCCTTAAAAAAGAATTGCAAAAAACTAGAACACACCCGGAGGAAAACCTGGTCCACAGACTCCAAAAATGAATATAGAAGCGCTATCAAGCTCTATAAAACCGCAATTAAATCTACCCAGGCCACCTTCTTTGAAGGCAAGATTGCGGCAGCAGCCAACTCAGCGAAGGAAACATACCGCATAGTTCGGCTCCTCACCAAAATCCAGGACCCTCCTCCCCCCCTTGACCCTGAAGGCGTGAGATGCAATCAAATGGCCAACTTCTTCTCCGCAAAAATTGAGAAAATACTCACCTCACTCCCCGCACCCTCCGCTTCCCTCCATCCTATTGCACCCCCCCCTCAGCCAGAGGCTCCTTGCCTGCGAACTTTTGATCAGATCTCCACGGAAACCTTTTTAGAAACCCTGAAAGCTGTAAAAAGTGGCTCACCAGCGGACCCTGCTCCCATCAGTAAGATGAAACTGGTCGCCCAACCCTTCACTAATCTAATAAACGCCTCCTTTAGGAGTGGCGCCATACCAGCTAACTGGAAAAAGGCTACGGTTAAAGCCCTCCTAAAGAAACCCCACCTGGACCCTCTAGACCCTTCCAACTTCAGGCCGATTTCACTTCTTCCAGGGATTAGTAAAGTGGCTGAACGAATAGCTAACAAACAGCTATCCTCCTTCTTGGAGTCCAATCACTTACTACGCGACTCCCAGACTGGCTTCAGACCAGGCCAAGGCACAGACACCGCCTTGCTCGCAGTTGTCGAAGAGGCGAGAGCCATCATAGACGCAGGAGGATCAGTGGCAGTGATCCTCCTCGATCTAAGTGCCGCCTTCGACACGGTGGACCACTCCATCTTGGTCCACCGGCTGAGCCAGCTGGGAATCACCGACTCGCATGGATTAAATCCTTCCTCGAGGGAAGATCATTTCAGGTATCAGACGGCTTTTCCACGTCTAAACCCCTGCCTATGTGGTGTGGGGTCCCTCTGGGCTCCTCCCTCAGCCCCACACTTTTTAATGTCTATATGGCCCCCCTTGAAGACATCATCACTCCCTTCGGTGTCAAGTCAGTGATGTACGCTGACGACACCCAGCTGGTGGTGGCCATTAACCACTCTGACTCTAGCCTAGGAAACCTCGCCAGTTGCCTAGAAGGGATCTCACAATGGATGTCGGACTCTAGACTCAAGCTCAACGGCGACAAATCCGAAATCCTCCTACTGGGCAACCGACACAAACTACCCGTAAACCTTTCTTGGCCAGCCTGTATGGGCACCTACCCTACTCCCAAAACAGAAGTCAAAAGTCTAGGTATCTGGCTCGACCAGGACCTTAATTTCAAAACTCAGGCCAGGAAAACATCAGGGACTTGCTTCGGACTAATCCGTATGGCCCGTAAGATTCTCCACCTGATCCCTTTCCAATCCAGGAAGTTACTGATGCAGGGACTGATTAACTCAAGACTTGATTATGGCAACATCCTATACTTGGGAGCCCCTGCATCAGTCATTCAAAAACTCCAGGTGGCCCAAAATGCCGCAGCTAGAGTCATCACGGGAACCAAAGCACGGAACTCCGCGAAACCTGCCCTCAAGAGCCTCCACTGGCTCCCAGTCAAAGAGCGCATCACGTTCAAAACGCTCTGCATAGCGCACAAAATCCTACGGGATAAAGGCCCCCCTATACTCAGATCCCTGATGAAACCTCACAAAGCTAGCCGTCACTTAAGATCTGATTCACTGGCACTGGCCTCTATCCCGAGAATAAAAAAGGCAAGATCGGGCGGCCGCAGGTTCGCCTATAACGCGCCTAAACTGTGGAACTCCCTTCCACTACCCATGAGGAGTGAACAGAACTTACTATCATTCCGAAAAAAATTAAAAACCTGGCTCTTTCCCTAAACATTTCCCTGCACCGACCCCACTTGGAATAAACTTGGTTTTCTCAGCGCTGGGATGCCCAAGGGTAGCTATGCGCTCTATAAATCCTCATCCAAATCCAAATCCAAGCAAGTAAAAGACAGCTCAATACAATGCAGATCAAATTCCAATCAACAAATTCTTGTAGCCCTCCAATTTGTTATGGGTGCCCAGAGCCGCTCCCCCTTCTCACGTTTTTTAATACCTTTAAGTTTGTACAAATTAGACTCGATGTTATGAATACCCAACAATCTGGACAGCCACATCTGGAAGGACGGGGCTATCGCATCCTTCCAGGCTGCAGAAATTAAAATTCGGAGTACTGCGACAGATATAAATATTAGGGCCCTCTCATCATCTCCCAGGCCCAGCTTAGAGTCATTACCAAGAATCATTAAAGTAGGGGATAGATCAATAGTATGACCTAGCAGCCCCTGCCAAAATGTCATAATCTCACTTTTAACATCATCCAGCCGATTAAAAAAAAAAACATATGTGTTAAGTCAGCGGGGCTTTCATTACATCTAGGACCGTTGTCATTTTCCCTTATTCTCCAAGCATATAATTTAGCCGGTGTGTGATACAAATTAAAAATAGTTTTATAATGTTGTGCTCGAAGATTAGATGCCCGAAATATCTTTCTATTTAATAGAATGGAAAGATCCACATCTACATCTGGGTCATCGAGTTTTAAAGCCCAATTTGACTCTACCTTTTCTAAGTCATCTTGAATTTGTTCAATTAGTGAGTCATAAATAATCTTAATCTTTTTACATCCTCTGCATATTATCTCCAATACAGGAAAGTCGGCATTCGGTAAGATCTTAGGCCTTGCCGCAGCGACCGTACGCGCAACTTGACCATACAGCAGCCAGTGGCTGCTAGGAATGCCAAATTTTTCCTGCAATGCCTCAAATCCAAGGATTTTATCCCCATCCAATATGTCTCCAAGATATCTAACCCCCAATCTCTTCCATTCCTGTAAATTTCTATCATTTTTCAATTGAGGGATGAAGGACGAGTTAGACAATTGTACATATATATTGAATTTAGGGACTTTAAAAAATTTCATAATTGCTTTCCACGCCTGCCAGGCACCATATAATGTCTTTAGCCGAGTCTTTTTATAATAGCCACGTTCCAACTCACGATGCAGTAGCCCAACTGCCTTATCCTTCAGAAGCATCTCAAAAATCTGAGGTGGTTCTTGTTCTACAACCTGTTCTGGATCAATAGCACCAGGTTCGGGCTGGACTAATATTGTCATTTGAAGCAGGAGACATGCCCAGTGATAAAATCTTAAATTAGGAAGGGCCAACCCGCCCCTCTCTCTAGGAAGAGACAATAGATTAGTAGAGCGCCTCACCCTTCCATATTGCCATACAAATCTAATAAAGGTGGCTTCCAGATGTTTCATAATTTTATCCTCTACTAGTAATGGAATAGCACGGAACAGGTAGAGCACTCTAGGAAACATAGACATCTTCAAAGCATTCACCCTTCCTATCAGAGACAGATGGAGCACGTCTATTCTCTTTAATTCGGATTCTAAATTTTTAATTAATGGTAAATAGTTTTCAGCAACAATTTTTTCCACACTGGCATTAATTTTAACACCCAGGTAAGTTGCAGAATCAACATATCTATGATCAGTTTTGCTTATATTCTTAGAGCAAATAATCTGTGTCTTTGCTTCATTTAGCAGATACCCCGACTCACTGCCGAAAACTTTAGCCATTTCCCCCAAGATTGGGAGAGATTGATGCGGATCAGTTGTTAACACAGCTAGATTATCGGCATATGCCAAAATGTTATTAGGAAATCCATTACAGTACACTGGAGGTATTCCGGGACAGGCGAGGATGTTCTGAATAAGAGGATCGATATATAAAGCAAACAGGATGGGGGAACAGGGACACCCCTGACGGGTCCCTCTCTTGATGTTAATCACCCCAGATCTTTGGCCCATAGCCGTCACCCTTGCTGTAGGTTTTGAGTACATTGCCTTAAGGGCTCCAATAATGTTAGGCCCGAATCCTCTCACCTCCAAAACACCCCAAAGAAAGCTCCAGTCGACCCGGTCGAACGCCTTCTCTGCATCGAGCAGGATCATGGCCATCTCCCCCCCCGTGGCAGCCTGGGCGTCAAATAATGTAATTGCCCTGCCTATATGATCAGTTGTACCCCGGCCGGGGACAAACCCATGCTGCCACGGGGAAACGAGACCGCCTATGACCCTGCTCAGCATTTTTTCCAGTATCTTTGAGTATAGTTTGGTGTCTGAATTAATCAGAGATATAGGGCGGTATGATCCTGCCTTTTCCGCTGGCTTGCCCTTTTTATGGAAAATTACAATATTTGTCTCTTTCCAAGACTCAGGTATCAAGCCAGAATATATAACCCCATTAAATAGATCGAATAAAAGTGGTGCAATTTCTACTTCAATGGCTTTGTATACTTCAAGGGGAATCCCATCAGGTCCTGAGGCTTTCCCTGAGGCTAATTCATGAAGAGCAATACTAATTTCCCCTGAAGTAATATCCTCATCAAGTTTATTTTTAATTGACTCATCAAGTTGTGGGCCAGAATCTTGAATTCCCTCACCAGGTTTCTTACTAGGCATTTCGTACTCATAAAGCCGCTGATAGTAGTTCTCAAATACTTTAAGGATATCCTTGGTTTCTGTATACTCTGCACCATCCTCTTCAATACGATCAATATTATTCCTTACCTTTTCCTGCCTTAACTGAAGAGCGAGCACTCTCCCTGCTTGTTCCCCCGTCTCATATCTTTTAGTCCTACTAGTCTGGTATTCGCCAGTAGCCTTCACATTTATTTCATTCAGGAGAGCAGCTTTAACTACTAAAAGTGCATTCTGGCTTTCAGAACTATCTGAACCGGCTATTATATCCTTAATATGTTGCTCTTCAGCTTTCAGTAATTTCAACATTAAAACCTCAACCTTTTCCCTATCTTCCCTTTTCAACCTAGCGGAACAGCTGATAGTTTCACCCCTCAGGGCCGCCTTGAACGTTTCCCAGACCATATTCCTAGAAGTACTGTACCTGTTTTCATCAAAAAACTGTGTTACCCATTTTTTCAAATGATCCACAAATCTCTCATCAGCAAGCAATTTTTTCTCAAAGGACCAGGAGTTTCTTTTCCTTTCGATATGTCCTAAGTCATATGATAGAATTAAAGGATTATGGTCTGATACCAGTCTAGGAAGTTTGCTAATATCCACTTTTGGTAGTTCAGATGAGGTAATAAGAAAATAATCCAATTTTGTATACCTCTGTGCAGGGTGAGAAAAATACGTAAACCCATGATCCTGAGGAGATTTAGCCCCCCATACATCCTGTAGCCCATGAGAGCCCATCAGGGATTGTATAGCTTGAAAAACTTTAGGCTTACGGCCTGCATATGGTGTATGGCCATTCCAATCAGCAGAGATATTGAAATCGCCAGTTACTATCACGGGGTGTACCACCCTACTAGTTCAGTTTCCAGGAAATCGAAAATATCAGGCTCATCAAAGTTTGAACCATATATTGAACATATCGTGAGGCCTAGTTCTAATTCAACTACTGCCCATCTCCCGTTACTATCTGCTTTTATTTTCTTTATTCTACCCAGAGATTTCCGAACTAAAATAGCGACGCCCCTAATTGTCGATGTCTGCGTCGAACAGACCGCTAGTTCAAAACCATTCAGAGAGAGTTGCTTACGTTTAGCCCAAGGTAGATGGGTCTCCTGAATGCAGAGTATATCTATTTTTTCATGTTTAACCATGTATGCCAATCTCTGTCTTTTTTTCCAGTCATTCAAACCTCCCGCATTTATAGTGCATATTCTAATGTTTATCATTGTATTTTATTGTAAATTCAGCTCTCAAGTCCTTCCACAAAATATTAATCAACGGTTCATTGTCTTGCTCTTCGCTATACCACCTCCCTTTTTTCCCCTTTTTCCACCCCACCACTCCCCCCACCCAGCCCCTACCCCACCCCCTCCCATTCTCCCCCCTCCTACCGCCACCACCCCACCCCTCCAACCCCCCCTTCTCTCCCCTAGCTGTGGGGCGCGCAGAACTAGTCTGTGCAATGATGGAGCGCAATGAGGGCAGTGAGGACAAATGTACACTAATTCACTAACCTATAACCACAGTGGAGCCCACACCCAAAATTTCCTCAAGATAATAACATTAAATCAAAAAGAAAAACACTTATCCGTATACGTTTTCACTCAATCATAAATGCATTTCCCCCCGGGCCTATACATCAGCCACTTGCCTCAATGAAACCCTGTTATTCAGCTTAAATACCAACTTTTCACATAGATAGAGAATCAAGGTATCCTTTCACCTTGATCTCAGAAGAGAAAAATAGAGTTTTTCCATTGTTAATGATCTTTACGGTCGCCGGATTTACCAGGAAGGCCTGCAAGTTCTTGTCCTGACAAGGTTTGATCATTTCCCTCAACCGCCAGCGCCTTTCCACTGTAGTGTGGCAAAAATCTGGTCTAACAAAGAATGAAACCCCTTCCACACTCCGCTTCGCTTTTGGCTTTGCTAGATCTGCAATGGCTTGTCTCAAAATAAAATTCCCAAAAAATATTAGAACTGCCCTTGGATAATCCCCCTCTTTAGCATTCTTTTTCAATTTGAAAGGTGTACGATGTACTCTTTGAATTTCGGAAAACCAATCCCACTCACTCAACTCGGGAAATGCCAGGGTAAATAGCTTAATTATATATCTCTTAATGTCAGGTCCTTCAATCCCCTCCGGAATCCCCAATACTCGCAAGTTGTTTCTGCGTAGTCTATTTTCCATTTCCTCAAGCTTCCAATGGACGTCTATCATTTGAGCGTCTATAGTGTTGACTTTAGAGACTGCCTCCGCAGCCTCAGTTTCAGTGGAGACAATCCTGTCCTCTAAGTTTGCTACTCTATGATTAGTAGTAGTACAGACCTTTGAGAGTTTCCTGACTACTCCCTGCATTTTTTTCATGGAGGAATGAACTTTCTGATTATCCTTACGAGTTTCTTCCCTGTGAGCAAGGATCTCTTGATGTATCCTCTCTAAAAGTGACATCTGAGCCAACTCCAAGCCAGGGCTATCCTGCATAGTCTTTTTTGTAGAGTGTTCCCAGCTTAACTCGTGTTGGGCCGTAGAAGGGGGCCCCTTACTCATAGCCCCTGAAGCTTTTAAAGCTGTGGCTGGCTGGTCTAGTTCAAGGTCACTATCAGAATCTAAGTCAGAAGATCCTGCTTCTCCGTCTTTGGACCATTCCTGGCCATCTGATGCTGAGAAGAAAGCTTCACTAGGGGCATTCTCCTTCCCTTCGCCACCCAGGGCTTCGCTGTTATTCACATCTGCACTCTGCATTACGTCTTGTATAAGATTTGATTGAATTGTTGCAGCGGAAGTAGTGCTTAACAATATATTAGAGACTAGGGGAGCGGGGTCCTGCAAAAGTTCCAGGTCATCTTGCTGTGTCTGACCCTCCTTTAACTTATTTGGCGTAGTTCCATTCAATCCTCCTATATCTGAAAGAACTCCATTCTCATTACTTTTAGCAGCACTGGGAGGCAAATTGGGGGTATTAAGCTCTTTGGTCGCTGAACAGTTTTTAAGGGGCCCACCATCAGCTCCACTCACAGCGTCTGTCATTTCAACATTGGACCCTGCAACCTTCAAGGACTCTTCAACCCTTTCTGCCTCTTCTGCCCCCTTCTCCTTACCAGCTTTGGCGAAAAGCTCTGCTATTGAAGCGATAGCCAACCTGGTTCTTGCTCCAGCTTGCTGCTGTTGTTGCTGCTTCTTCTTGCGTTCGTCAGGCGGAGGTGTATGCGCCGTTCCGAGCACCACTGATTCCTCCTCTTTACATATGTGGTGCTTCTTCTTACCCGGCGGTTTGCCAACAGGATTAATTTTGGGAGCCATAATTTTGCAGCTGTCGAGCTTTCTTTCTGATATACTGCACCCAAAACTCTCAGACGGAATCCGCTTGGTCGTTTCTCTGACTCCGCTCCTGCTCCTGCACGTCGGCCTCTGTGTAGCAGCCGCTACGGCGTTCCTCAGCTGCTGAATTTTCAGCGTTCGCTCCGCCTCCAGCTCCCAGCCGCGCTGAATCATCCTCCCTTCTGCAACAGCACGGTAAGAATGGACGCCAAAGCTTGACAGATCCGTTTGGTCGTTCTGCAGCATGATAGGGAGAACTGCATCATTTATTTCGCCGGGATTTGGAAGCGCATCGGCATTAATAAGTGTAAAGGGTCCCAGGCAGTATTAAATCATTAGAGCTCCGGTCCGCTATGTCCTCACTGCACTCCTGCCACGGCCGCTAGTGAGCAGCCGCCATCTTTCCCCTTTGGTTTGGTCGATCTTCTGACTCTATGATACCCCCAAATGAACCTAGAAACGCTCCTGTCTAATTTACCAAAAAAAGAAGAAGGGAACAGTAGTGGTATAGTGCGGAATGAGTAAAAAAATGTGGGAAATATAATCATTTTTATTGCGTTTGTACGGACAAATAATGATAGGTGTAGGTTATCCAGCCTCTCGAGGGTTCTATTTACGGAGGACAATAACACATCTGTATTCAGCGCTACAATATCTTCGATTTTAGCAGAGATTGTAACACCAAGATATAAGGCTGTTGAAGAAAATATTAATTCATCTGGTTGTCCTACCGTCGAGTGTATAAGTTGGGTTTTAGATATATTTAGTTTATATCCCGAGAATTCCCCATACTCTTGGGCAAGTTCTATTATTGTAGGTAACGCTAATGCTATATCAGATGTGACAATTGCCACATCGTCAGCGTATGCCAAGACTTTATGGGGAACAAAGTGTAGCGTGACCGGGGTAATCCTGTTTTCTGTTGATAATCTAATTAGATATGGTTCAATATAAAGCGCAAACAACAAGGGGGAACAAGGACATCCTTGCCTTGTTCCCCTTGTGATCGGGAAAGAATTGGACACACCATTAGCAATACGTATTACAGCTTTTGGATTGTTATATAGTGCCTGGACTGCCTGAATATATTCTTTTGGGAACCCTTTCCAAGCTAGGACAGACCACAGGAATCCCCAGTCGACTCTGTCGAATGCTTTTTCAGCATCCAACAGAATAACGCCGACTGGAGATCCCGTGGCCTGTGCCCAATCTAGTAAAGTAATTATATGTCTAACATGGTCAGTTGTGTCTCTCTTTTTTATAAAACCATGTTGAATTTTGGATACTATTGTTGGCATTATGTCGTTTAATCTATTTGCTAGTATTTTTGAAAAAATCTTACTATCCAATGCGATCAAAGAAATTGGCCTGTATGATCCCATTTCCGTACTATCTTTCCCTTTTTTTTTAAAAAATCACGATAGTGGCAAGAGACCAAGAGATGGGTGGATGTCCTTGAAAAGCTTGTTGAAATATTTCAAGCAAATGAGGCTTAAGGGTATTGCGAAAAGCTCGATAGAATTCAAGTGGGATCATATCCGGCCCCATTGCTTTACCTGGAGCTAAACTTAAAATAGCCGCTTCAATTTCATCCCACGATATCGGATCACTTAGGGATATCGTGTCTAGATCACTGATAGGGTGGTTGTCAATATTTCTCAAATAATCTAGTGGTACCCTGGCTTGGATATAATCATCACTAATTTTATTATTATGTAAGATCTTATAAAAATCACTAAACGCCGTTAATATCTCCGCTTGATTTTCTTGGATTAGTCCACCTTGGTCGACAATTTTTGTGATATCATTCATAACTGCTTTTTGTCTCAGCCTCTGTGCTAGGATTTTACCTGTCTGATCATTTAATTCCTAACACTCAGCCTTATGCTGCTTATATTTGATAGCAACCTCATCGGCTAAATAGGCATACAGGGCAGCACGCTCAATCATCAAAAGGCGCTGTGCCTCCTCAATTCCATGGCCCCTCCTGATAGTACTAACCAACTTAAACTCTGCCTCCTTAACACGGTCTGATTTATTCTTAAATTCTTCCTGAATTTTCCTGTGGAGAAAGTTAGAAAAATTAACAGTCTCCCCTCTGACGACGGATTTGAATGTATCCCATACTGTCTGGGTTGAGGCCGTCCCATCATTACAAAGAAAAAAATCTTTAATAGCTTTGGACATATGGGTCAAATATTGATCATTTAAAAGTAAATTCCTTTGAAAAGACCATTGACGATATGATTTAGAACTCTGGGAAGGAAATAGTAATTCTAATATAAGAGGATTATGATCCTAGACTATTTGCGGCATAATGTCGATACTGGATTTTCCCAGAAAAAAGGAGGAAATAAAACAATAATCTAATCGAAGAAATTTTTGATGCGGAGAAGAAAAGAAAGTATATCCGGGGTCAGTGGTAAAAAATGTATGCCAAGCATCATGCAACCCGTTACCTACCACTAGTGCTCTAAGAGCTTTATAAGTCCTAATCTTGCGACCGGTATACCTCTGATGAGCATAGATATCACAATCAGACTCAATATTAACATTCAAATCGCCACAAAGAATTAATGGCTGACACCATGTAGCGAGTTCCAAATTAATAGTATCAAATACTTCATTGTCATCGAGATTAGGACCATATAGGCAGCATAAAATAAATTTGTTATCATTGACAATCAATTCAACGAGCCCCCATCTCCCCCATTTGTCGGCTAGAGTTCTAACACACTTCCCTATTCCTTTTTTCGTGAGTATCGCGATCCCTCTTTTAATACCAGTTTGCTTTGAACAAACAAGAAGATCAAGACCCAGCTTATTCAGAATATTTCTTTTGTCCCAAGAGATGTGTGTCTCCTGCAAACACAGAATATCAATTTTCGTATGTTGGATTAGTCTAGACAGAATCCCTATCTTTTTAGGGTCATTGAGGCCGTTAATGATTAACGTACAAAGTTTGATCTTATCCATCATAAGACGGCAAAAATATAACCAGGCTTGACGATATTAAACTTCTTAGAGATTTTCTATCAATTATGTCAACTTTCTTAAAGTTTTGTACCTTTACAGCTGCCATTGCCTTACACCCCCACCACCCCCCGTGCCCGCCATCCCCACCACCCCACAACCAGCTCCCCTCCCCCCTCCCCAACATATGAGGATCAGGAACAACCAGTTCCTGCTAGGTATGGAGTACCGTGTCCCCCCGCCCACGAGTACCTCAATAGAGAAAAAAGCCCCAAAAAAAACATTTTACAATCAAAGGACATGCCAATATTTCTAATATGCATTATGATTCGTTTTAGCATAAATGATACCACATGAGACAGTTCAGCCAGAATTCATATCCAGGTAGTCGAGTAAAATCAATACTTAATGGCTGAGTTTCTAACTAATTATACCTCACAATGAATCTAAATACTCCTTTGCTTTGATTTTCAGAAAGAAAAAATTTAGTCTGGCTTTTGATTATTATCTTTAGTTTAGCTGGATTTTGTAAATATACCGTAGCCCCTTTCTTTTGAAATTCAGGAATTAACTGCCTTAGGTGCCAGCGCAGAGAAACAGTGACCTGACAGAAATCAGGTCTTACAAAAAAAACACAGCCCTTGGCCGAGACTTTTTTATCAGGACGGGCTAGGTTATATATTTCTTCCCTAGCTAGGAAATTATTGAAAGAGACTAATATAGCCCTAGGATATTCCTCTTCGCCCTGTCTCGGCTTCTTTATGTTAAACGGAAATCTGTGTGCTCTTTGCACTTCTTTCTGCCATTCCCAAGATGTGAGCTCGGGGAATGCTTCGGTCAGTAAATCAACAATAAATCCTCTTGTGTCCGCCCCTTCTTTTTTCTCTGGTATTCCAAGGAAGTGTAAGTTACACCTCCGCGCTTGATTCTCTAGTCCAGACAGTTTGAAGGAGACATCCTCTTTATGTGCTTTAATACTGTCAAGTTCCTGTTTTTGCGCCATGGTCTCTTCTTCTAATGCCGAAATTCTTGCCTCAGCCTCCGATACTCTACTGGCAGTCTCAATACAGAGTTTAACAGCTCGTCGCACTGCATTTTTTACTTTGGAGCATGTTGCCTGAGTACGCTGTTTTTCTAGCTTATTCTCAGCGCGCTGCATCATCATAGTATGATAAATAGTTGTGAGGGTTATCTCTTGTTGGCTCTCTGGCTGGTTCTCTAAAGTAGTCTCTGGCCCGGAGCCCTTTCCATTGATTGTTTCAGCTAGTTCAGTTGGGTTAGAAGACACCAGGGTATCAGCTTCAAGGCCTTGACATGCTGGGGTAGAATCGCCACTGACTATACCATTTATGCGTTGCGAGCCTTTCTTTTTCTTTCGCCTTCTGACAGTAGAAGCGTTTGAATGTGGTGAAACTGTGTTTGACATGGATTCCCCAGAATCGACTCCAGGAGAGCTGCTTTCGTTAGTGTACTCTGCCCAGTCCTTGCTGCAATCCATAGTGTCATCTGATGAGGCGTCTGACAGGGAATACAAATTTTCACCGGTTTCTGCCACTTCTACTGCGTCTTGTAATAGATGAGTACCTGGTTCCCCTTGTACTGACAATGTTAAAAAATAATTATCAATTAAGAATTAATTAATTACCAATAAAAAATTAATTAACAATTTATTCTAAATAAATACCAATTAATTAATTACCATATTTAATTAATTATAATTAAATTACTTCCCACCCTATTCCCCTATAAACCCACAACCCGCTACAGAATTAAATTACACAATAATTAAATAACATTAAATTAATTACTTAAAATAAATTACAAAAATATATACACTTTTCACACATATACTAACATAAAATAACACTTAAAATAATTCGATATTATTAAAAATTCGATATTTTTAATAAACTATATTATGTACTTCGATATTTTGACTGTCTATATTTTTAAAATCGATATTACATTACTTACCTTCAAAACAATATTTTTGATGTCTATATTCTGTCCATTCGATATTTTGTCCATTTTATATTTTGGACTCGATATTTTGGTTTGTCTATATTTTGGAATCGATATTTTGACCATTTACCAAGATGGATACACAACAGAAGTACAGGGTTGCACCATGACAAGATAATATGCATTGTGGTACGTTATACAAAATCAAGGACAACCGCATTACATGCACCACAATCAATGATATCAATGATATCAATGAAATAGATCTGAAGACCACCAAAAGCAATGTGGAGAAATTATCAGGGCGGGCACTACACTGGAAAATGGGGGGAGTGCGGGGTGGAGGGGAGAGGGAAGCTGAGAGTAGGAGACTCAGTGACCAGCACTGGCGGCCGCCATCGGCGGGGTGCTGGCTGGGAGTGCGGGTGAGGCCGCTGGGTGTTGGAAATTGTGAGTTAGAAGGTAGGAGACAAGCAGACCCCAGATGTCTAGCGGGCGGGATCTAGAAGGCATTAGGTCTCAGAATTCGGACAGGAGAGTCTGGCAACGGGACGCATCCTCCAACCAAAGGGCCACCTTTGTTGCGGGCCAGCGACTCCAGCACATGGAAAGCCTGCGCCACGCAAGGATGAGCAACATAGCAATCAGTCGGCGGGAGGCATCTGGGCAGAATTTGACAAAGCCTAAGAGGAAAAGCAGAGGGTCAGGTGGGAGTGAATATGAAGTGATGTCAGAAATGACAGCGCATACCTCACGCCAATAAGCGGCGACCTTGGGGCATAGCTAGGCACGGTGGGAGAAGTACCTCACTTACACTTACACTTACTAAATGCTAGTATTCCACATGCACTACATAACACACTCTTGCACAACACATTGAACCAACAAATGAGGGCGCCTAGACTCGGCTAGGTCATGCTATGTCTGCTCGCTGATACCCCATGCCAGGGGCGCAGACAGAATTTATGTATCACAGAATACAAAATATCTCATCAATCTGTACCTATGTAGGATTAGGGCCATGATACAGCCCAGCAGAGTAGAACCACATAGAGTAGTGGTAAAATTCAGCCAGAATGAAACCAACCTCACATCTTATACCTTTTCACTGAGCCTACCAACATTCAAACTGAGCTAGACAGGATACTCAGACGGGGTACCCTAGGGGAGGACACTGTTTGGCCCTGAGATTTTCCAGAGAAGAGGTTCTTGGAGGAAGTAAGACCACTGCACTAGTGCACAAACATGACCACTCCCACATCTGTCTTTGGTCCCAGGGTGGCCCTTAGCATACCTGGGTTAGTATTCTTTAATAACAAGTGGACCTCAGACATGGAGTTCCAATGCAGGTCATTCACTCAATGATAAAAGGAGAAAGGAATCTAGAAGAGTAGGGTTGAATGCCAGCATAGATAACCCATGTCAGGAATTCTGGCACACTTAGATAGATAGGTACACCTGGCTGAAAGGGAAGGTGCAATCCCTAATTGTAAAAAAGCTTACACTGCTCTCTTTCTGTTTCAGAGGCAAAGGAATGAGCCCGCTTGGTACAAGCGAGAATTGTGAATACTGCAGATCCCAGATATTCAATGGGGCACTTCGTGTTGATGGATACTTATTGGCAGTATGGCTTGTTTGCTTACACTCAGCTTGTCCCCAGATGACGGGGCCTTGCACTCTTGTAACCATATACACCCCAAATCTGGTCATCGCTGGAGTAGATATGTCTGAGTCACCCCAACATCCACTACAGAAGCAAACAACTCTATTGCATCAGGCTCGAGAAAAAATAACTTCTGTTTACTTTGGCTGGGCTCAATCCATGTACATTCCAGAAGAATTGACTGTTTTCTGAAACTCAAGTAAACCCAGGAGGGCACAATTCCTTCTCCACCTAGCAGACAAAGGTGAATGCCCGCCGGTTACAAATAACCAGGTGGGAAATGCTGAATATGATCAACGAAACTGAGATTGTTCTAAACGCCATCAAGGAATAACTAAGAACTATCCACCTTATAGTGCTGCAACATCAGTATGTGTTATTATTGTTATTATTATGTAGCTTATAGAGCGCAAAGCTACCCCCAATGGGAGTGTCCCGGCACTGGCAGCGGATAGAAAGAGGTGGGATGAGTATGTTGGATTCCTCAAAGTGCTAAGGAAGACTAAAGAGCCAGGTCTTTAAGGATTTCCGGAAGCTAGACTCTGAATTGGCCTTTCTGATGTGTTCAGGCAAGGAGTTCCACAGAGTAGTAGTTCTGATGGGGAAGGAACTCCCTCCTATTCTAGCTTTGGCAAAGCGAGGAGTAACAAGGAGTTCAAGCTGATTGGATCTTAGGTTTCTTGTTTGGTGGGATTTACAGATTATTTTCTAAGATAGTGGGGGCCAACTCCTTTTATTGTCTTGTGAGCAAGAGTGAGCACTTTGAATTTTGTTAGTTGTTTCACGGGCAGCCAGTGTAAACTACGTAGATTGGAGAGATGTGATGCCTTAGCGGGACATTTCTGATAAGCCTTGCGACTGCATTCTGTATTATCTGCAGTTTCCTGAACAGATAGGCTGGTAAGCCCAAATATAGACTATTAGCGTAGTCTAGTTGTGGTGTTATAAGTGCGTGGACAAGTGTTTTCCTACAGTCCATTGGTAGGAGGTGGAGAAATCTTCGTAATGCCTTCTTTTTCCAGATGCAGGATGATGACACATGTCCCATCTGGGTTTTGCATGAGAGTGTTGTAAACTTTTAACCCAGATTCCTGGCTGAGGACACAGGAAGTGGATCAGGATTGAGCTTTAAAGGCCACCAAAGATCGGAATGGGAAGGGGAAGGCTGATTAAAAAACAGTACCTCCATTTTATCGACATTCAGCCGTAGACAGTTCTTAGTCATCCAGGCTGATATATCTATCAGACACTGCTTAAAGTTTGTGAATGCGGCCTCCGAATGGTCTTTAGCGTATGAGGTGACACTTATGCCATGTTGCTCTACAAGTGGGGCTAGGGGGGCAAGATAAATGTTAAAAAGGGTTAGGCTAAGAGCTGAGCCCTGTGGTACTCCACAAATCACTGGGCGGGGTGATGAGACACGAGGATGCAGCCTTGTTCTCTGCGACCGCCCCTCAAGAAAGGAACTGAACCAGGCCAAGTGGTCCCATTTACTCCCAGTTGCCAGAGCATGTCAAGGAGGATCTTATGTGACACAGTATCAATCACTGCTGACAGGTCTAGCAGCACCAGCATTGCACAGCTACCCTTATTTAAGGTTTCCCGGATTGTTTCAGCTACCTCCAGCAGAGCTGTCTCAGTGCTGTAGCCAGCTCTAAATCCAGACTGAGATTCGTGTAGTAGTTTGTTAGTTTCTAGGTAGTTGGATAGCTGTTGCTGCACTTCTTTCTCAAGGATCTTGGCTGGTGCTGGCAAAAGGGAGATGGGTCTGATTTTTTTTTAGTACAGCTGGATCTGCATCCTCTTTCTTGAGGATAGGTTGGACAAGTGCAGTTTTCCAGATGGACGGGTAAGTACCTGAATTTAGGGATGCGTTCTAAAGCAGATTCGGTGCAGGGTTAATCAGTGGGGAAAGATGTTATTTTTTCCACTGCCACAGATACGTATCGGGGTTGAAAGGGCTGAATTCTGACCAGATGTGTGCGTGGGGGGGTGGGAGGAAGTATGTTAGGGGTATCCGTTTCAGTGAATGAGGCGTAAATGTCTTGAATTTTGTCTTGAAAAAAGATCGAAAGATTCTCACAGAGAGTATCGGACGGTGTTATATTGCTTTTCATTGTCACTGGTTTCAGGAAGTCTTGGACAATTTTGAAGACATCTTTAGTAGAATTGTCTGATCGTTCAATTTGGTTGTCAATATTTATCCTTTATGGAAGAGCGTTTTAGCCTATGAAATTGTTTTACTGCTTTCCTATAGGTGTTTTTCATCTCAATGCTGCAGGTTTTGCGCCGTTTCCGCTCAAGCTTTTAACCGCAACTTTTTTCTGCTTGTAGTTCTGGCATGAACCAAGGGGCTGAGGGTTTATTTCTGGCTAATTTCATAACTTTAATGGGGGCTATTTTGTCTATAGCAGAGGTGACCCAGTGATTTAAAGTTGCGTCATAACTATTAGGTTCTCCAGTAAGTAGTAAGGGGGTGTTAAGTAATGCCGGGCCCATGGATTCGAGGGTGACTTTCCTCCAATATCTTCGGCCTTCTTGTTTAATTTCCCTATGGCAATGGTTTGTGGGGGAGGTTAGGTTGAAAGGAATCAGACTGTGATCCGCCCATGCAAGAGGGATGGGGTTCTCTGTTGTTAAGGTTGAGATATTGGTAAAAATAAGATCAATATGTGTCCTGCCACATGTGTAGGCATAGAGACCAATTGGTTGAGGTTTAATCCTTTGAGTGTGCCATCTAATTGAGAGGCCAAAGGACATTGTGTGTTGTCTATATGGACGTTAAAATTGCCCAGGAATAAAAAATTTGCATATTTTAATGAGAGGTCAGCGATCAGGTCGCAGATATTCCATAGCACAGTGGGTTTGGGCCCCGGACATCTATAGACCAACATTCCTGCAATGGAAAGAGTGGGGGAAAATGTAACATGAAAGAACATTGCTTCCAGCAGGTCAGTGAATTTGATCCTTTTGTGTGATTTCTCCCATTCCTTTTTTATGATTATAGCTAGTCCACCACCTAGTCTGTTGCCAACTCGATTTTCTGTGACTATTTTATAGCCGTCAGGGATGGCTAGATTAATATACGGGGTGGTGCTTTATCTTAGCCATGTTTCTGTGAGCAATTTGATATCCCAAGCTCTTGCCTCTAATAATAGACAGATATCATCTGCATGCTTGAGAAGCGACCTGCAGTTTATCAAGCAGGCTTTAATATTGACGTTTGACCTTTTACTGGTGGTCATTGAGCCTGAAGCTGTGACCTTATCATAGGATTTACACCTCTTACCTATGTATTTTTCGTTGAATTCAAAGGTACAGTACTTGCAGTGGGGCCTCTGGCCAAGTACCTCATGATCCAGTGTGCAAGGGTTAATGCGTAATGGATTAGGATATCCTTTGGGCTTAAGCTCAAGGATTTGGTCCCTGGTCATTATTATTCTTGTAGCTGCCTGAAAATGGGCAGCATGGCAGGCGTTGGACACGGATGAGTGCAGACGGGCTTGCCTTTGGTGCGCCAACGGCACAGCCGCTGCGCGCGTCTGCTGCGCGCCTGGGCAATCATGTGTTTTATATACTGTGGCCCCACCCGGAATTACCAAGGGCAGGGGAAGGAGTTGCGTCTCTCCACACAAGCGGGACAAGTCCATTAAGTGTTAGACTTGATGACCGCAATGGAGGGTGGGGTGTTTGTCAAGATCTGCTGTACTTTTATCCCTGGAAATGACATGAATAATCGGACAGTGACCCTTGCCATCCAAGCATTGCATCCTCTACAAGCTGATGTGAAGAAGAAGGGATGTACCACTGAGCAGAACTGGTCTATAGACTTATTTTCCTGGTTTTTCCAATTGGGGACCCAACTGTGCATGTCATTGCTTCCCATTTTCTTGTGCTGTTTTTGTGTTTGTGTTTACTACAAGTGGGAGTTTCCTGCTGTAAAAACGCAGTGCTCAAGTTAGGTAGAAAGCAAGTAACTAGGGAATTATCAATTGACACAACAGATAAACAGGAAACCTTGAATAATGTGACTGTCATGAAGTATGGTGTAAATTATGTAGTTGAAAAATTAACTAGATATAAAATGTTAATATTGATAAATATGATGTTGATATACACCATGATAAATATCCTTATAATAGGAAACTTGTATCTCCATTGTTAAATTCACCTAATATGACTTCCCCCTCAACCCTGAGTCAGCAATGTGTGGTCAGGCAGCCAGGCACGGTGACCTAGGCCTGAAGCAACTATTGACAGATCACAAGTGGGGGGACACGTAACCCTTAGACAAATACGTGAACAGGAAAACCCAGATCTATCCCACAGATAGGCAGCAACACCACAATGATCTCAGGAGATTGGCCAAAATAAAACACGTTTGGCCAGAGTGGCATGCATTCCCAAAAACACCATAAAGTCAGATGCCACACTAAGGGGGTCATTAAGATGGCGGACGAACTTTGTCCGTCCGTCTGTCGTGGGCATTGACCGTCCGCCATAAGGGCGAAGATGCAGTGCCTCGAATCAGGATGCACCTGCCACAGTGGCGGGTGCATCCCGCATTTTGAACATTGCGGCGGGTGGTGCCAAAAGCACCATCCGCCGCAATGCCAAAAATGCATGTTGTGCGTTAAAAAGCAACGGGCCCCCAAAGCAAAGACTGTATGCCTTTCCGTGGCGCCATTGCTGCCACGAAAAGGCATTCCCCGAAGCACATCCTAATATGGCTGGCGGTGTCTGATGGACACCGCCACCATATTAGCCCTGTTCCGCCACGGTTCCAAGGCGACCGCGGCAAAAAAGCGGCAGACGGTCTTCCCGTCCGCCACGGACCCCCTAGCCATCCTATTGTGGTGGGGGGTCATTTCTGTCAGGATGGTGGACGCATTGCCCCCGCCGGGCCGGCGGTGGCTACCGCCAGCCTGGCGGGGGCAATCCGTCCTCCATCCTAATTGGCCCCTAAGTTAGGAACAGCTATTCAGAACACAGCATGCACATTACATGCAATGATCACGTGCCGTACATCTTGTCAAGAACCCACTGGCACTGCATTGTATCAACATCAAGGCCCAGATCTATGGCCCCATGGCTAGGCCCAGGTTTCTATCTCCAAAGTGATGTACAACTGTTTTATGACACCTCATGCAATGTGTAAATTGACTGCTGAAACCAATGTGCTTCAAGATAGTCTTCAGACCCTGACATTGTTGCCTGTTCTCCAGGCCACTGCATTTATTTAAACCAGTTGTTCCTGTTTTGCCAAATGCCTCTTGTCTTTCATTTCCTCAAGGTAAATACATATTTGAGCAACATCATTACAATGCTCTTTTTGCAGGAGCGAGCAGGGGTTGTTGCAGGGATTCTGCAAAAAAACAGAAATATGCACAGAAAATTGGACTTTGGTGTATATGGAATGAGTCTTTCCACCACCATAGTACCCATGAACCCAGGACCGACTAGCTATAGTGTCACACTTGCTCTCCTACTCAATCACAGAGAATAAAATGATTAGACACCCCAGAACACAACCCTACCAGTTCTCTCAGGAATCGTGGTAACAAGACGCACCTTTTCGCTCACTCTCTTGTACTCATCCATAATAAGATCTGACGAAGACACAAAATAGTTTAAAATATTTATTTTAACTAAGGTGCCCTAACATGCAGTATATGTGCCAAAACAAGCAGGAAAATGCAGAGCGCAAATATTGTCAGCATAGCAGTCAGTCCATAAATCATGAAGAGAGATGTCATTATGAAAGACAATGGAGAAAGGACTATGGTGCCTAATCTCCCTCCCTTTGCTAAGAAGAAGTGTTAATATATAATAGAAGATCTCTGATCTTTGTCAGCAGACCCCATACCTTAGCCTATAGATCGTAGGTCTACATCATGGGTGCCCTTCTCCCTGGAAAGGTCCCTCTCCAAGTGTGTGTTACCTTTTCGTGTAACCTACTAAAAACCCAAGTACGCTGTCCAAATAACAGCTGCATCTGTATGTTTTGTCTAAGGGCTAAGGACTGGCCAGAACAAAATGAAAAGGGGCATTGTTGTTTGACCTTGCACATAATGTTCAGTCAAAATCCCAGGAACATACAGAGAGCTAACACAGCGGGGTTCTCAGGTGAAAGCAGTCTGTGAAATTATTGCAAAGAATATAGAATTGTAATAACCTGTGCAAAGCAGCAGGCAAGCTTCTACATGCTCATGCTAAGTAAGTGAAAAACATCAATGTCCCTCTGGGCCACGTGACACCCTCCACTATGCCAGGGCGTTAGCCATATGCAAAAAACAAAAATCGGAGATAAGCAGAGGCAATGCGTCTTTGTTGTAGGCCCATTATTGTACTTTTGAAGCCAAACATTTGTTTTGTACTGCCAGGGTATAATGTTCCAAACTTTTGTCAATTGGGCGCTCAAAAGTTGCTAACAATTCATAGTTAGTCATCAACTTCAAAAATGCTATGGGAAAAGCAGAATGCTACAAACGCCAGGACGTTGTCCATTCTGTCCATCGAAAAAATGAATGCCATCCAGTTTAGTAGGTTAAACGAGCACACATGATCCACATATGCAGAAGTCATGGGGAGCATCTCAGGGCAACCTGCGTTAACTTGGATGAAACTGCGGTCAATGAGGTGCTGCGCAAGAGCACAGGTATTAAAGTCTGCTGTTGGTCCAAGTAGAGGATCGCATACCACCGCATCCCCCTGGCACATACCCGATCATGAGCCTTTAGTGGACCCATAACCGGAACTTAATCCAGGGCAACATGTATGGTATTGGACAAGCAGACATCCATAGCTCATTGGAAAGGGCATCGGAGGCAGTGAAACACAGGTTACACGGAGGTGAAGTAGGCATAGCGGAACGTTATCCTGTAATCAATCAATCAACCATATCATTTGTAAAGCGCACTACTTACCAGTGAGGGTCTCAAGGCGCGGGGGTAGGGGTATACTGCTACTGCTCGAAAAGCCAGGTCTTGAGGAGTCTACTGAAGGTCAGCAGATCTTGGGTCTGCCGTAGGTGAGTGGGGAGGGTGTTCCAGGTGTTGGTGGTGAGGTGGGAGAACAATCTGCAGCAGGAGGTCGCTCTTCGGATGTGGGGTACTGTGGCGAGGGCAAGGTAAGCGGAGCAGAGCTGATGGGTGGGGGTGTAGAAGCTGAGTCGTCTGTTGAGGTACGCTGGTCCGGTGTTGTGGAGTGCCTTGTTTGCGTGGGTGAGGAGCTTGAAGGTTATCCTCTTGTTGACGGGGAGCCAATGCAGGTCTCTCAGGTGGGGTGTGGTGTGGCTGCGGCGAAGGGTGTCAAGGATCAGCCGTACAGAGGCGTTCTGAATGCGTTGCAGCCGTCTCAGGAATTTGTTCGAGGCTCCTGCGTAGAGGGAGTTTCCGTAGTCCAACCTGCTGCTGACGAGGGCCTGGGTGACCGTTCTTCTTGTTTCAGTGGGGATCCACTTGTAGATCCTGCAGAGCATGTGGAGGGTGTTGAAGCAGGAGGAAGAGACGGCGTTGACCTGCTTCGTCATGGAGTGGGTGGAGTCGAGGATGACCCCTAGGTGTCAAAATATTCCGCTGACATAGAACCAAAGAGCTGCCACATACAATCATGGTACCGTTGCAACTGGACCGGGTTTGGCAGCTCCACAGATCAAGCATCCATTGAGAAGCAATACAAGGAGAACCAGCACGCCCCAAACCAACAGGCGCACCAGGGGAAACCCTCTGAAGGCTCTGGAAAAAAAAGAATGAATAATGGCCAGAATGACTCCAAAAACAGTCTGAAAGGAAGAAACAAGGCCGGATTCCACAAGTTAAAAAAAGTGGGCAGGGCATTCCGTATTAGACGCATTAAATATATGGTGTATTTATTCCCCAAAATGTAGTGGGAGATTCGTGTTTAGCAGCGAGTTATTTCGCTTGCGGTTCCTGCCACCTGCAATTTGAAGATCTCTCGAGCCGATGTGAGAACAACTTCTTGTTGAAACAGTAACGCTATGAGTCTGCTTAGTTCATTGAAATCCATTTTCGAATTCAGAATGGAAGGCCAAAGAGAACTATCTACAAACCCGTGCGGGGGTGGAAATAGGACATTGCTGCAACACGTTACTCTTTGAGAAACTGTTATTATGCACAGGATGCCAGCTCTAAAGACGCAGCAATCGTGGTTATTCAAAATAAGATAACTATTATTATTATTATTATTATTGAAGTTTGTAAAGCGCAAAGCTACCCCTAACAGAGGCGTCCTGCGCTGAGGCAGTCAACTTATTAGAAGGTAAAAGGAAGAAGCTAGATGTGGTTGAAAAGCCAGGTTTTGAGGGCATGACGGAAAGTGAGCTCCGTCTCTGATAAGTGGATGGATAGTGGCAGGGTGTTCCAGAGGTTAGCGGTCCTGACCGCGAAAGCTCTACCGCCAGTGCTTGCGAAAGCAGGGAGAGGCAAGGAGAAGTAGATAGTTGGATCTCAGGGTACGGGCGTGAGGGTAATGTTGGAGCCTGTTTGTCAGATAAACCGGGCCCAGTTGCCTGGTTGCTCTAAACGCCAGAGTCAGGGCCTTGAATTCAATGCGTCTGATCACAGGTAACCAGTGCAGGTTCTTCAGGTGGGGAGAGATTCAAGTGTCAAAAGATTATCTTGCAGATCATTCTGGCCGCAGCGTTCTGTACCATCTGCAGTCAGTGAGTCAGACATTAGAAGTAGTCGGCCATATTTACCATTCCAGGGGATCAATTTCGGAAGAGTTAAGTGTGCCATTTTGAAATAAGACCTCTTAGTCTTCAATTGTATAGTTGGTAAGTCTTTGCCAAGTGTCAGACACTGGTAATTATGGAATTGAGAGTATACTTAGATTTCTTTCTCATTGCTAAACACAAACAAGTAGTTTGTTGTACGGTGTCATTTAAAAACAAAATTTGAGACCGTATCAAACATGCACCGTACAAAGCTTCTGTGCCCTGCACTTGCCAATTTTTAGTACTTCAAATAGATTTTAAGTCAATTGTGTCCTTCCAATGCTCATAACCCTTCACAGACAAATCCTTCCGGAATCACATAGAGGAAACTAGTTTAGTTGAACATAAATTTAGATTAGGGCGGCATTTTCAATTTATAAAAATAGGACTGTGGGTCTGATAGATTGTAACCAGCGAAATATACAAATTTACTTTGTTGTGTTTTTTTAACTTCCCTGTTGGGCAAGGCTCCCATTGGGTATAATTAAAAAAGGGTATCTGTGTTTTAGTCTTGTGTAAAAAATGATGGCCATAATGTTGATAACAAAATAAACCTGCATAATTAGCTGAATTTGAATACAAATCTTCAATGTCAAATGCAGCATAATATTTCAAATCAGAGAATAACGATTGAACGGAATGAACATCACAGTCATCAGAATGGATGTCAGGTAAGACCACATTTGCCAAGGAAATGCAGAAGAAGTATGGAATGTTTAAAATTTCCATTGGGCCATGGATATCAAATGCAATTTTATCCCAGACAATGCAATCAACAACAGGGAATGCTGATATATTGACAAGGGCTTGGTCTCTTTTCATTATGTGGGATGATGTATGAGGAGCTAAAACCTCATCAACAAAGTTCACAGCAGAGTATTTGGGTAAATAATGGCCATTAATGAGTAGAAAAAACACAGTTACAAATCTGATCCACATGAAGAGGAATATCATCGTAAGCACTATCTAGATATATGTCCAGATTGGGACCAAGTAAGTCTTTTTGAACCAGGAGATGAAGACACTGGTACGGATAGGGATCTCCTGCACAGAAGATGACGAGGAAGATGTGCCAGAGGACAAGCTATTACGAACCATATAATAACCACTGGAGCCAGTTGAAACAATGGTGGATGTACTGCATCAGGAGTTTCAGGTTTGGTACTCTTAGGAATATCAATTATTACTACAACTGGAGGAGAAGCATACACAATATCCTCAAGAGTGGATGTAGAAGGAAAAACTGGTAATAATTCAATTGAAGTTTCCATCTCCACATGTAATTGCTGGGGAGTAGTCGAAGATACAGAAACCATCAGGTTCAGTGAAAGTTCTTGACATGGAAAACTTTCAGGCTTACTATTCTGTATCAGCTATATGGTGCAACTTGACATGTTAGATTGAAATGCAACGATTCACCTTACGACCTGGTAAAGGCGGCCGGTTCACAGTACGGGTGCCTTTCAAGCCAAGGATTCTGACCGTTGCATGGTAGGAGGGACCAAATTCTTTTTTGTTTTCCATCTTTTCACAGACCAGATCTCCAACTTTAGGAAGCCAGCCAGAAACAGGAATCAGCACCGCTGGAACTGCAGAAGAAGGCAACTGGCTTCTTGCTTGGGAATCATGAGCTTTTTGTAGATCCTGTAACATAGTACAATGATTATCGACGTCAAAGGTTGTGGCAGCCGCCACAACATCGAGACCATCAAGGTCTGCCACAAACATTTTAATGCCATAGAGCATTTCATATACGGTCCGCCCACCCAGAGATCTTCCAGATTATTTAGTGCATGTTGGACTCCATATAAATGAGTCAGTCAACCCCTGCCAGTACCTAAGACTCTAGCTGTTAAAGATTGCTTTAAAGCAACCAAGGAGATAATGGATGGAGGGCTGAAACTTCTCAGGCACTCACCCCCTGTCTCAGATCTGGGTTGAATCCACCATCGTTTTTTAGCTCACTTTGCCACCTTAGTTCAGACCCAGCTTTATGCAAATCAGTCCTAACCCTGTGCCTCATGGAAACAGTCCTGCCCGAACTGCCAAACCAGGTCTTCCCTGAAGCGGAAACAAGTATCCTGGGACCTGTATCAGGGTAACACCCCTCATCAGACAGGCTAGCTTGAATCCAGTGGCAAAGTGAGCAAGGGATCCACGTCTGGGCATACCCTACCAACTTGGTGGTTAACACCCCACCTTCATTGGTGAGTTTGTAACCCACAAAAAGATCTGCCAAACAGGCAAAGTTGAATTTGTATACCAAGTTAGCAAAAGACATTATGATGCGATCTACATGTACAAGATGTGGTATCAATTCATCATCCATCACAAACGAGTATACCTTTAGTGATTGCCAAGGGAGCTGAATGCGGTCCAGTCTTGGCTCTCGGAAGCCAAATTGTGACTGTAAAATCCATTGGAGATATCAAGAGCCATTTTATAGTTTTTTACAAACCATGGTATCGACTAACACAGAGCTATGGGTGTTCTGTACCGCAAAGGTATTAACATGACTGTTCAAATGACGGTAATCCAAAACTATATGATATGAACCGTCCTGTTTCGATATCGGGAAAAGAAGATTATTCATGGATGAAACACAGGGTTCATTTACACCCTGATATTCTAATTGGGTCAAGATTTCACTGACCGAAGCTCTTGCTTCACGTTTAATTGGATATTGTGGTTGGGTTTGTGGCATAGATCGCAAAGAAATTTCATGTGCTGGGGACTCCATATCCCAACCCAACTGATTACGATGCACAGCTAGGGCAAGTGCCAGTGCCCACTCTGCTGCTTATGCTTGTTTAGCCTCCTCCATATCATAGGAAGAAGTAAGGTTGTCCCAAAAGACTGCCTTAATTGTGCGTTTAATATCACCTTCAATTTGGAGGTGTATTTCATGAAGCCTGTCAGGGGGGGCAACTTGTGTGTCAACTGTTTCCACTGTAATGTACGTGTCAGTTGTTTTTGCCACCAGATGCTGGTGGAGTGCCTCCCACAGTATGGTAACTTCCGGTGCCCTGTCGAGGAGTGTTACTGCCCATCTCCAATCAAGGAGCAGGGTTCTCACCATCTGAGGCATACTTTGCAGTCAGTGCAGCAACTTTCTTCTTCTGCAAAGGGGCACGGTAATGAGGTGGTTCCTCCAGTTTCGGTTTTTACATCAAAGTGGTGCAGCTGGTCACGTGGTGTGTGCGTGGACTCGCCTTGTCTGCGATCATGAAGCTCTCCCCTTCCAAACTGGCTGTTGATCCTATTATTCCTCAAAGGATCCAGGAGAATGAGGATCAGGAACCTGAAACCTCTCGGGTGTTTTAATTTTAAAGGGGTCACTCAAATCATATCTACAGACAGTAGCGTTCGCTGTTGGTTGCCCAGCACGAGAACTAGGCTGGAACGTAGGGAATTCTAAGGCTTTACACCCGCCTTGAATTCAGTGGGCGAGTTCTTTGACATCGGCCAATATCATTTTTATCTTTGACCCATCCTTGCAGACACAGGAGTTTTCACAGTATGAGCAAGTTCATCCTGCGCCACAGTTTCTGCTTCCCCTTGACCAGTACAAGTGTATAGTTTATACCGACGGTTCTACTTAGCCGGCCGTTGGTTCCAACATGCTTACTCAGCAACCTGTGTTATTGTGGCAGTTTCTATGGTTGACGGTTAGTTTAAGTCTTCCTTAGTCCACACACAGTCTCTTGGAGACTGCATAGCTCTATTGGCTGAGCTGCGGTAATTAGTGTTGGCTCTCAAATTCACTGATCCAGATGTACCTACTCTTACAGTGTGCGATTCTTTCTACTGTGTGCCATGCTTCCATCACAATCTACACTTTTGGTCTCAAAAGAATTATAGAGACTCTAAAGGTAGCGCTATAAAGCATAAGACGCTTTCGGTTTGAGTGGCAGCTCTGAAAGAATGCTTGCCGCTCACGCATTTTATACATACTCTTGGCCATCAGCGTGTGGGAGCACATGCTGTTAGTAATTCTTTGGCTGATGAGGCAGCCAAATATCCAGGTGGTACGTGTTCAGTAGCAGCAGTTACAAGGTCCATGACTAAGATTTATAATGAAGGGGCATATTAGCAATCTCCTGCGATAATTATCGCTCAGCGCTTTTAGTGCGAGGATAATTATCGCAGGCTAACACTGGATTTTATGACGGAGCTAGCATGCTATTAGCAACGCTTATCTCCCAAGCGGTAGGAATCCATGCATTAGCTGGAAAACAGTGTGATTATTGCTGGAAGTCCAGCGATAATCACACTGCTACCAGCGAAACCTTGCTGATAGGGCAGGGTGATCTTAGCCATGTAATCCGCCTCCCATTGGATTACTTGGTTAAGTCAGGTCACAAGCAGGCATTAGGACTGTGGTTAGCGCTACTTTTCTTAACGCGCTTCTTGTTAGAGTGCAGCATGATAACTGGAGAAATGTCGGTTAGCGACATTTCTTCAGCTATTTTGGCACGGAACGCCCACTTTGCATCTCATTAGAGATGCAAAGCTGGGCGTTGTTGAAAGGGCACAAAATCAGCAAAACAGGTGATAAGGCGATGAAACTGTCGCCTCTTTTTGGATGAAAACGGCCGCAAAAAGTGGCAATAATTTCACATCGCCGCCTTGGTAATATGCCCCGAACTTCTTATGGCTGTATAGGCTATGAAGGATGGGATGGCGTTCCCACAAGGTTTCCCTTCAAGTATTCTTATCATTTATCACTAAAACAAGTTCCCTTTGCTTCCATTCTGTCCGTTAGGGATCAGCTGATTCCCAATGAGGACCGCAGGCTTCCTTTGATCATAGCAGCTCATGAGGGCATGGCATCTGCGCATGCTGGAGTATCAGAGACAGTGTCCCTCTTGCAGCATCATTGTTGGTGGTGTGGTCTGTATAGACAGACTCATAATTACATTCTTTCTTGTGACATTTGCCAACAGATTAAACCATCCACGATTCCACGTCCCCCTCACACGCAGCTATACATTTTGAATCAGCCGTTTGGTTGTATTTACCTAGATCACTGCAGTCCTTTGACATCAGACACTGCCTATAAACATATTTTGGTTGCAGGGGATTCGTGCACTAGATTCCTTTGGGTTTGGCCTCAACGTAATACTGATGCTTGAAATGTCATTAGCGATTTGAGTTTCTTTATCGGAACAATTGCTTGTGGTACCTTCCATTCTGACCAAGGTCCGGTATTCACCTCTAAGCGAGCAAGGATGCGATGAGGTCACTGGGAGTGCTACTGCAATTTTCATCTCCAAACAGGCCTGAAGGCAATTTGGTAAGGGAGCGAATGAACCGTGACTTAAAGCAATCTTTGACAGCTAGAGCCATAGGTGCTAGCAGGGGTTGGCTGACTCATTTGTATGGGGTTCAACGTGCACTAAATAATCTCCCAAGAATATCTCTGCGTGGGCGGACCCCATACAAAATGCTCTTCGGCATCAAAATGTTTGTGCCAGACCTTGATGGTCTAGAAGTGGCGGCAGCAACATTTGATGTAGATAACCATTGTGCTATGTTACAGGATCTACAAAAAACTCGAGACACTCTTGCAAAAGCTGAGTGGCACTCGTCCAAAGATGCAGCAGTGCTGATACCAGCCGCAGGGTGGCTTCTTAAAGTTGGAGATCTGGTCCCAAATAAGATAGAGAACAAAAAAGAGTTTGGTTCCTTCTACAGTGCTCCAGTCCCAGTTCTGGAATTAAATGGTACACATACTGTAATTTTTCCTCCACTGCCGGGACGCAAAGAGAATCTATACATTTCTGTTGAACATGTCAAGTTACATCATTTGGCCGATACTGAATATTGTGCCAAAAAACGTCCAGCGCAGGGATGTTTCACTTACTACGATATCATCCACGGCAACTCCTTTGCATCAGTAGCACGAAGTGGAGGCCTCACTGGATGTGCTACCAATTTTGGCTTCAACTTCAACTGCTACCCCTCATGAATATGCCTCGCCACCACTGGAGCTTGCTGTGGATGTTCCGGATACTGCTCTCGAGTCAACTTTTAATGCTGATCGGCCCGTTATTTCTACTAGGAACCAGTGGTTATTACATTGACAGATACAACTTTTCTTTAACTTCATTGCCTTCTTCATCTACATCTACTATTGAGGAGCCCCCAGTCATATTTGCATTTTCTTTTCCTGGTTCCGGAAAACGTATCTGGTTCCGCCTTGGACCTACATTTGGATGGTGCTTACTATGGTATTTCTCTTCATGTGGATTGGGTTTGTAACTGTTTTTTTTCCTTTTGATTAATGGTCATTATTTACCTGAACGCTCTGCTGTCCATTTGATTGATGGAGTTTTGGCCCCACTCAGGTCATCTAAAATAATGAAAAGAGATCAAACCCATGTTAACAGTGCAGCATTTTCAGTAGTTGATGACATTGTCTGGGATAAAGTTCTATACGAAATCTAAGGCCCAACAGAAACAAATTGAATGCCATACGTCTTTTGTGTCCCATTAGGTGATATCATAATACCCGGGATGCATTCTGACAACTGGGATCTTATTGTTAATGCTGTACATTTGTTGTTTTCAGATTTGAAACTGAGGATTTGTACTTAAATTCTGCCAATTATGGTGATTTATTCTGATTCCAACATTATGATCATCATTTTTTGCATAAGTCTGACACAGTTAGAAATCAGGTTAACTATACGCAATGGGAATATTGTCCTGTTCCATTTCAAGGTAGTTCCCAGACTAAGAAAAATATGTTTGTCTACTTTTCAGGCTGTAATCTGTCTGACCCCAGGTCCAATTATTATAAAATAAGTGTACAAACACACGCAAAATTCATGCTCACCCATACAAAATTGGTATATTCTTCAACTTTCATAACCGATGAATCCTTAAGAGGTAGTGATTATTGGGAAGACGCGATTGATTCAAAATCAATATGGGGTTCCAAAGATTGGCAAGTGCAGGGAACTGCATCATTGCATCGTGCATGTTTGATACCATCACAGCTAATATTCCTGAATCAGACAGTGCAACAAACTACGTGTTTTGGTTTAGCTACTGCTAAAAATGTAAATTCTCCCTCATTTCCATCATTAGCAGCTTATGACGAATGGCAGCAGTATACAAATTATTCTCTAGAGGACTTACACGGTATGGTCCATAATGGTACCCTTAATCCGTCCACTGTTAATCCCTAGGGCTGGTTAATATCGCTACTCAGTACTAGCGCTTGCCAGTTGCGTTTTTCAAATTCACCGATGGATTTACTCTTGGTAGACCAGATCCTCGTTTTCCACACTCACATTCGGTTACAACCTATTCTGTTGGTAAATTATGTCAGTAATGGTTGGGACAGTCAACTTTTTTGTCTGTAAAACAACATCTTTCACGTTTATCTGGCGACATTGATCTAGCAGATTTCCTTTTAGGACCAAGGTCCCCTTGCCCAAAACGTTTTGCATTTGCAGCATATAATGAAATCTGGAAACTGTCCCAAATATAGGCAGATTTCAGATTGCGACAACTGGATCAAGACAACTTGCGTACAGTTTTAGATGTGGTTGACAACAGCATTAATACGTTGTCTTCTCGTATTTACACTTTGGACAATATTGCCTCATCTGTTATTGACATTGTGCAAAATGATGTGTCTGTTTTGTATAAAGGTCAAAATAAATTCTGCTTTTTAATGCAATTTGGCTGGACTTTGCAAACATTGAAAAACAGGGTAAGTGCCGTGGCATTATTTGAACACAACTGCCCTGTTTTTGTCCTTTAATTTGACAGATAAACAAAAACGTAAGTCCATGAAAGATTCGACATACACACTGTTACATATTGAGAAGTTAAACCAGCTACCATTTTCAATAGCAGAGACTGATTCCTCAGTAGGCTTAATACACACAGTTATTTCTTTGCCAATTTCCCTCTTTCAATTTACTGCATGTATGAAACATTATCCAATCGGTAGTTTTGAACCATTAGGGAGTCCTTTCTTGCACAAATTGTGGTCATTGCCATTTACTTTTCACTGTCTATATGAAGATAAAGAATTTTTCCTGACAGGGGAGGCCTGTGATTCTACAGTGGGACATGCTTTAGTCTGCACACAAGTTCAACTTCATGGCACTTGCAACGTAGTAGCGCCCAATTTGGCCTGTTTTCTAGAAGGAACACTAGTCCCTTCAATAATTCCCATGCTCTCATTGCTTTGTAACAGAAGTTTTCTTATCCTGAATAACCACAACTGCTGCGGATTATGGTCAGGCATTCCGTGAAAGCTCTCTGTGGCCTTCCATTCCCAATTTGAAAATAGAATTCAATAAACTAAGCAGACTCAAAGCGCTACTGTTTCAAAAAGAAGTCGCTCTCACTTCTCCTCGAGAGATCTTCAAATTGCAGGTGGCTAGAACATCTAGTGAGATTCAGCCACTGCGGAATAGGAATCTCCCACTACATTTTGGGGAACTGATTCACCAAATCTTTCATACGTCTGATACTGAAGGCCTTGCACATTTTTATTTTTAACTTGTAGGTTACAGCCTTGTTTCATTTTTTAAAATAATTTTTGGAGTAATACCAGCTTTATCCATTCTATTTTTCCAGTGCCTTTGGAGGTTTTCCACTTTTCCTCTTGCTGGCGTGTGGCGTGCTGGTACTCCTGCTCTTGTTACACAATGGATGCCCATCCTGTGGTTCTCCACAAGGCAGGCCAATTGTGACTGGACCGTGAACAAATACAACAACATTTTGGATGCTTGCCACTTGCTACGCCGAGTGTCAGGTACAGGTTTAGCTTTCACTTCGCCTAGTTCACTCGCGTGCAACCTGTGTTCCTTTGTCGACATTGCCCTTTCTATTGGTCCTTGGATATCTGCCGCTCCAAAACATTGAGCGCTGACCCTGATTATGATCTGTTGTGGGGCACTTGCTGGCCCATGACCAGGACTGTTCTGGTGACACTTGTAGCATTGGCATGATGGAATACCTGGGAGGCAGTACAGCGCCTCTTGCAGGAGAGCTTCCTCAAATATCACCCAAGTTGCCCTATTGTGCTACTGGATGCACTGGTTTACGAGGAACACAAATGTTATGTTATGTTATGTTATGTTATGTTATGTTATGTTATGTTATGTTATGTTAAAAGAGCTTATAAAGCGCACGTACACCAGGCGGTTTCATGGCGCTGAGGTCAGTGGAAAGAAATGGCATTTACAGCACAGTAGGCTTATTGTTATGATTGAGAAAACAAGAAGGTCTTTAGTAGTTTTCTGAAGTGTTCATAAGGGTTTGCCAGCCTCACATCTGTAGGGAGGGAGCTCCAAAATTCCAGGGCCAGGACCGCAAATCTTAGCCCTCCATGTTTTTTAAGTTTAAATGAGGGGGTGATCAGAAAATTAGAGTTGGAGGAGCATAGATTGCGGGAAGGAATATAATGCTGAATCCGCAAGGAAATGAAGTCTGGTCCATTCCCTGCTAAGGCTTTGAAGATGGAGCAGCTGAACTTGAAGGCATAGTGCTTGGCCACCGGGAGCCAGTGTAGGCTCTTCATAAGTGGTTTGACGTGATGTTGCATAGGCTGACGAGCAATCAGCCTTGACGATTGATTTTGCACTAACTGTAAACGATGTAGTTGGTAGGCCGGGATGCCGGCATATAGTGAGTTAGCATAATCAACGCGTGAGATTACCAATGCAAATACGACCAGAGTCAAAGCCTCAGTGGTCAAGAATCTGCTTATCTTGCAGATTCTTCGGAGAAGGTCAAAACAAGGGGAGACCACTGCGCTGATTTGGTCCTTCATAGTTAGATCACTGCTGATATAAACCCTCAGGCTCTTGAAAAATCTACCGGGGAGCAGGGGGCTGCCAAACATAGGGGGCCAAAAGTTGGACTTCCATGGGTTTGCAGTCCCTCCAGTGAGGATGAGCTCAGTTTTATCAGGGTTTAATTTCAAGTGATTATCATTCATCCAGTCACTGATAAAAAAACTCATAATAGATTGGAAGTTTGACACTGAAGAGGTAGAGAGTTAATGTCGAACACAAACAATAGGTCATCAGCATAATTAAAAGTTTTGACCATTTTTCCCCGTATGGACCGGATCAGGGGCAAAAGATATAAATTAAACAAAAGGGGCGAATGGGAAGACCCATGGGGAACTCCACAGGTCAATTTCTTTATGTGAGAGGAAAAACGAGCGAGACGAAGTGCTTGGAATCAGTCGGTAAGGTAGGAAGAAATCCATTTTCATGTCAGGCCATGGATCCCGGCATTCCCGACACAGTCGATGAGGAGACCATTCTTGACTGTGTCAAACGTGGCTGATGGATCCAGTATTACCAGAGCCTGGGTGAGGCCCTTGTCAGCTCCCCCTCTGAGCTCATCCATGACCGCAAGGATGACTGAATCTGTTGAGTCGGCAGGTCTGAATCCCGCCTGGCGAGAGTCCAGGAAGTGAGATTGTCGGATAAATGAACAAAGGAAGTCTGTCACATGAGCTGCTAAGATTTTACCTAGGTAAGGCAACAAAGAAATTGGATGATAATTGCATAGAGTCAGAGGATCCGAATTAGGTTTCTTCAAGATGGGAACAATTTCAGCGGTTTTAAGGGTGCTGGGGACAATACCCAATTTGAGGGAAGTGTTGAAAAATAAAAGGGGAGGATCCGGGGAGGTAAGGAAAGCTTCATGTAGGATATGAGGTGGAAAGCAATCAGTGGTTGAGTCAGAGCTGACTCTTTTAATGAAGGTGAAAAAATATTCCTTAGCGATTAAGGGAAATTGATCTAGGAAAACTGAGTTGTGGCATAGGTCAGGCAGTAGCAGCAAAGAAATGGGAGTAGAGATTCTCGCCTTGATAGAGGTAATTTTCTCAATGAAGTAAGAGTTAAGAGAGTCACATAAAGCCTGCAATGGAACAAGTTTCATAGTGACTCTATCTGTGTTGGTGAGTTCATCCACTATAGAAAATATATCTTTGAACTTCTTGGCCAAGTTAGTGATTTTTAAGGAAAAATAGTTTACTTTAGTTTGGAGAATAGCTATTTTTATATTCTTTCAATTGAGTTGTATAAAGAGCTTTTTTCTCCAGGGAGTAATCTTGCCTCCACCGGCGTTTGGCTTGTCGTAATGCCAGTTTTTTCATTTTCAGGTCATTGGAAAATGTTCATTCCCTCTGCTGAATTGGATGGTTTCCCTCTTTTTTACGAATGACAATGATGCCAACTTGCATTCCACTGTGCAAATAATCTTTTGGACTTTCTAAAATAGTTAAAATGAGCCTAATTTTTATGCAAATGTTTAGTTTTTTCTCTTCAATTGACTCTATTTTGGTTGAAATGGCTGTGATTTATTTTTTTGGCTCTGCTTATCATTGAATACTGTTGGTCTATGCACTACAACAGACCAACAGCAACTCGTGTCTGTGGCTGCAGCAGCCATTTTGTGATGCCAGGGCTCTTTTAAACTGGTACCGGGTATACCGGTGTGTACATGTCTCTCCCTCTAGAAGAGTGGGATTCTACCCCTGCCTGGACTGGCGAGGGTGTAGGATTCCAAATTGTTTGACATCAAGCACGACATGTATCGGTGCAGCCATTCCAAAGTTAGCGTTTAATGCGAGGTTATAACGTACTTAAGAATATATGGTCTGGCTGCATCACAGAACAGCCCCAGAAAATAGGTTCCGAAGGCTGCAGGGGGGCCCTGCTCATGCATAGGCACCCTCTCACACAAAACCCTGCACCCTGCCTTCAGGATTGATAAGGCCTGCCATAGAAGTGACTGATAGGTATATATGTGTAGTGATTTAAGGTACATATAGATAACCTATATCTAAGTAAGGGGTGCATGCACCACCTTACCCAGGCGGCAGTATCAGTCCTGTAGTAACATTTTGGAAGGCTTCCCAGGTGTGGATTAATACATGTTTCCACCCCTGGTAGATCTCTGGGGTACCTATGCCCTTAGTACCTAGTGTACCATTATACTAGGGACTCACAAGGGTACCCCAGTAACCAAACTGGATTGTACCTATATTACATGGAATCAATTTAAAGAGTAAGAAGCTAGGCTGGGGTCCTGGATAGCAGGGCCCTAGCCAGACTAAAGTTGAAAAAAGATCCTACTCTCCTACAAAACTCCCCCCCCAAATGCAGGGACATTAAACTAACCTTGACCAGTTTAGTCTTCATGTTCTAAGAGGAAATATCTTGAGAGTCCATCTTAATTGGCATGGTTACTCCCAGGTCTATGTTCCACGGTATACTCCATCCCCTGTAGGGAAATGGACCACCTCAAAAGTTTTGGATTTTGACCCTGTTATGTGTTTTAGCCCCAAGAGGGGATTATGGTCAAACTGAACAGTGAAGTGAGTGCCAAACAAGTATGGCCTCAGCTTCCTAATAGCCCAAAACACAGCAAAGGCCTCCCTCTCAATAGCTGACCCTGCTGCTTTTCATCAACGCAGCTTAAGTCCCAGCTGTACCAGTGCCCCAAAAAGAATAACAACCAGGTTTAGAAAACAAAAAGACCATGGGGCATATTAGCAAGAACATGCGATATTTATCGCACAACGCGCTATGGCGTTTATTTGTAGCGCTACCTATCGCTGGATATTTTAGCAGAGAAAACATGCTATTAGCAACATTTATCTCCACTGAGATAAAATATCCAGCGATATTGGCAAAATGCTTGAATATCGCTGGAAATCCAGCTATATTCACGCATTTACACCATGGTGGACTTAGTCTGAAGATCCACCTCCCATTGAGGAATGCAGGTAAGACAGGTTTCCAGCAGGTGTTAAATACTAGCGATAATCGCGCTTAGCGCGACTTTTTTATCGCTTCCCCTGCATTGCTAATAGGCGATAGCTGTGTTAGCGACTGCTATCAGTCGCTACCAGGTTGGGTACTCCCACTTTGCATGTCATTAACGGTAAATATCGCTGACATACAAAGCGGGCCCCAAACCGGTCGCTATCGCCTGGAAGCTGTCGCTAACTGCTGTTAGCGACAGCTTGCTGAAAGGGCGATAAAAATATTGCCACTTTAGCGGCAAAAAGTGCAGCTAAAACGATGATAAAGACCTTGCTAATATGCCCCTATGATCTTACATCTTTGCACAGAGGTACTTGTACTAATATGGTTTATGTATCAATGGAAGAAGGATGCTCTTGTACAAATATAGCACCAATTAGATTCTTCTTGACATTTTCTTACAATTGTTGTACGCGAAAGAAGATGTGCGGTCGACAAAAACGCTACTACCTGTTCTAATTATTCATAGTTCAACTTTATTAATGTTTAGACACTTGTCTTTAAAAATTACACTTTAAAATCAATCAATCAATTAATTGTGAAGTGCGCTACTCTCCCATGAGGGTCTCAAGGCACTGGCGGGGGAGGTGCAGCTCCGGGACAGCCGTAGAGCCAGGTGTGCTGAGTGAGGGAGCATCTGATGTTGAATGGGATCTCGTTCCAGGACTTTATCGCAATGTAGGATAAGGCTCTCCAACCTGCTCTGGTTCTGTGGATGCGCAGGGTTTCTGTGAGGGCGAGGTCAGCGGAGCAGAGGTTTCTCCTGGTTCTGTGGAATGAGACTTAAACCGCAAAGCGCAACCCGTCATGTGCACAATAGGCAGGTTTAAAAAATCTAACTTGGATCTATCACAACACGCTGAGTTGCACTGCAAACACAAGAAGGGTTTTGCTCCTGCAGGAAGGAAGACACATTAGGGTTACAGAAATAAACAGTGCTTTCAAAAAAGACACCCTTAAATTCAATCTTATTCATTCGATGTGGAGATGTCTGGCTTATTTTAATGTAGTGAGCTGAACCGGGTAAAATGTTCCACTGCAGACCATGCAGTGCCCAGACAGACAGTGTCTGACAGTGCAATTGCTGCCTTTGAGCTCACTCTTTAATTGCATTTTAACCTTTTATATGCATACCTATGGAAGCATGTGATACCTGCGGGATATTTCACAGTGTGTAGCATAAATTGAAGAAAGGGAAGGACCATGTTGCCAATGTACAAAATTGACATTGCAGCTCCTGTGAAAAGTTACACACTCCATTATTCTGTTTCAGATAATTCTTTCTGTGCATTCTTACATTCCAGATCTGCTTTATTGCCTTCAGTACAAAACCATGTCACAAGCATTTATGCAACATAACTATTCAGGTTTGGGTCAAAGAAGGCGGTGTAGCAGGTTTGTGTCCAATAACCACCGCACTGTGCCCACTCCAGAGTATATGCAGCATTTCCCCACTGTATTCCCTTGAATGAACAAGCCAACATGCATTTGTGTTTGTAGTGGTTATTTGTTGGCTGCAGTTTTATTAGGAATACATGGATATACTTTGGACTTATCTGCAAGCCGTGGCCATAAATCATTATTGGTGAACTGTCATATTTGCGCCATAAATCATATGCATTTCCGACATACATCATACCTGCCATAAATCATATGTACATCGCCAATTAGCAAATTGGACTGACAGTTCAGTTGTTAGCTCATTTGCAGACTTGTCTTGTTTCTTGTCCCTTGTGGGTAGTCTCTTTGTTTGTTTGGATTTGCGCTCTCTTTCCACGGGGTTAGCTTCTGTCCTGGAGTTAGACCACAACTCGCTACCTTGTTAGACACTTTAGTGCCATGCCATCCAGCAGGGGCCAGGCTGCGATCGCCGTCTCCTTTTGATACCCCCTTTTTGTGAGCCAACTCACCCAGCCGTGAGCCATCCCAAAGTGAGATGTCCTACACACCGACCTTTAGCCAACTCACCCAGCCGTGAGGCATCCCAAGGTGAGTGTTCCTATTCCGGCCCACCGCCCTTCCGTGTGCCTCCGTACCAATCATTATCCCCGTAACTCTCCTCCATTGCATTGCCTGCTTCCCAGCACTGCAGCATTGCTATTCCTTAGGCGTGGGTGGGAGAACATTTTCATAGCGTCGCTGCTGCTCCCCCGCTCCACGAAGATCGGAGTTACCTGGGGGAGCGGCTCTTATATACCCCTCGAATCTTTTTTACAGCCTCGCTGGCTGGTTCCCCATTGGAGGTTTTGTATCCAGCTTGCCCCCTCTATTGGCCGAGGGGGGCGGCGTCATCCTGGCAGCCCCCGCAGGAGGGGCGGTGCTTCTCCCGCTTCTGGGCACCTCAGCCAACTCATCCAGCCGTGAGGCATCCCAAAGTGAGTGGTCCTACACACCGCGCTTTGGCCAACTCACCCTGCCGGTCGTCCCTCCTATCTGTTGCTGCCTCACCACCACCAGGACTGACACTTGGTTACAAAGAAATGGCCCACCACCCACACCAGGCGCGGTCTCCTTCCTGTCGAAGCAATGATCACGTTTGTCAATCTTCTGCCTGCCCGCGTGAGGCGGGCCCCTGCCCTCCCACGGCATTCAAGGTAGTTCTACAGTAACTGTGGTCTGATGTAGGTCCGGTATGCCTGCGACCGCCATCTGCCTACTGCCTGTATCCCAACCTCGGTCATCCCGTGTTGTGCCGCTGTTGTTGCTGCCCCAATTCTGAATGAGTGTGACCCAAAACCCGCTGGTGGTAGCCCCATTTTGCTGAGGGACAAGCACATGAATGCTGTGAACTGGAATTTGCTCAATTGAGTACCGTCCCTGTGTTCAAACAGTGGCCCTTCGCCTGCTGGTTGCACTGCCATGAATGCCAGCAGACAGCATACCGCTCAGCAGCTCTGGTCCTTAATGCATTGCAACAGCACTTCTGCCTCTTTGCCTGCCTGGTCTGTCGTTGACCGCCTCAGTATTATTTCTAGTTCAATGGTTTCTGGGCATCACATTGCATGCTTGTAAGCAGTGCCAGGCTAGCCCAGTTCTTTTAAAAAAAAAACGTTTTTATTAAAGAATTAAAGCAATATTCATACATCAATCTTGGCATGACATAGATGCAGATCATAAAGTTGAGCACATATATATTCACTCCTCTTGTTGTTAAGGCCCTTCTCCAAGCTGCTTTAGTCAATAGTCCCTCCCCTGCTCTTGCGTGGTGAACAAAACTTCCAATACAAAACCATTCAACTACTCTCATCTGAATCGTAGTTGTCTGGGAGCGGTGGCTAGCAAATGTCACCTCTGTAGGAGTTCCAACTTCCCCATATTCTTTCCCACTTTTTGGGACATCCCCGGTATATAAAGACAGACTTCTCGGCCACCATTGCTAGGTCCATGTCAGCACACCACCGGGTTAGGGTAGGACTGGCTCTGGATCCCCATCGCTGCGCAATGTTTCGCTTCGCCACTGTTACTCCCAGTGTCACCCATCCCTGCTCCGTCGTATTTAAATCCGTTGTTTCCCAAATAACTAGTAAGCAATATTTTGGTTCCGGCAATACCGTGATTCCTGTAACCTGGTAGAGTGTCCTCATTACTGCCATCCAGTACCTTCCTATTGCGGGGCAAGTCCACATAGTGGGAAAAAAAGTTCCCGGTTCCCCACACCCCCTCAACACTGCGGTGTATCTGCACTTCCAATTTTATGCAATAGCACCCTTGTGTAGTATGTGCGGTGCAGTATTTTGAGTTGTAGCAGGCGTAACCTTGACGGAGTCGCTGCCTCTTTCGGGGAGGCGAGTGCCTCTCGCCAATCCGCCTCGTCAATATCCCCCACATCCTTTTCCCATGCCGCTTTTGACTTGTTCCTGTAGGGTCGGGTCTATTGTTAATAATTTCTTTATACGTCTTTGAGATGGCCTTTTTCTGAAGGTGATCGGTCAGGAGCCTATCCTCTAATGGCGAGGAGTCCTCTGGGGTCGCGCCCGGCGGCAGGACTGATTCCAGGGCATGCCTAATCTGTATATAGCGAAATTGCTCCGTCGCAGCCAGGCCATAGGCGGTCTTCAGTTGTGTGAAAGGAACTAGCTAGCCCAGTTCTTGAAGGTGCCACTAACTCGCTCAGGCTGAAAGCCCCAAAGAATGCAGTGAAGAATGCTGCTTTAAAAAGGAGGAGTTCAAAGGTATCCTTTGTTATATCGCCCAATGTCCCCAACAGTAAGCCCAGCTTTTTGCAGTCTATTGGGTGCCTAGTGTCCGTCCTTGTGCCCTCTGTGTATTTCCACCCTTTCATTACCACTTTGGTATAATGTAAAGCCACGGGATCCTGCACTGTCTCCAGTTTCGCATAATGGGCCACTACGACCAGGTGGGCTTGTGCCCACGACCTGGATTTCATGCAGTTGAATGCCCACTGATTGAACTTTTCAGCTGCCCTGCTTGTGGCTACCCTGTCCTGCAGGGTCTGGATAACCCCTATCTGCATCACCATCTCCACATACTTTTTATATCACCTGGCTGCCTTAGGAGTGAGGGCTTGGTTGACCAGCGCTGATAGATCTACCTTTCCAGGCTCCAAAGTTGCACCGGGAGGGGCATCATGTCCTGCTCCGCCTCGGGGGCCAGTTCCTTGAATCTGTCCATCCTTGCTCTTGACAGGGTGTCTGCCACCTCGTTCTCCACTCCTGGTACGTGGCATGCCCTCAGATCTATGTTTCCTTTCAACTGTAAGTTAACCAGTTGGCGCATTAATCGCAGTGTGTCTGGGCACCGGGCTGATCCTCTATTAATCGTTTGTAATACTCCCTTGTTGTCTGACCATAGTGTCAGCTTCATGTCCAACAGACACCATTAGCCACAAGGATACAAATGTGGGAAAGGAGAGTCCAAAGGGTCATTGCAGTAGGGACCACCCGGCAATCCAAGAAGTCGATCATGAAGCGGTGACATGATCTCAAGAGGGTTGTCAAGGAGAAGAGGAGCAAGAATTGGGAGCTGGCGAACCAGACTGGCAGTGGCCCTCCCATCCCACAGAAAAGATTCACACCATGGGAGTAGAAGGTGATTGCCATACTGCATCCTGAGAATCTCACAGAGGTAGCTGGGGGAACGAAGGCTGGTAAGTACGAACACATGCCAACCAACACACTGATAAGTACTTCCTTGCACAACCCATACACCATTGCAGGGTTCACCCTCACCTAACAGGTAGGCAGCTAACCTCACTGGAAGACATTTTTGGGGGTGGGTGACCTGCACTACCACTCCCAGCATGCCCCCTGTCCCACACTCCAGCAGCATGGAGGCCTCCCACACCTAGGAGCAAGTGTCCACCATTGCACTGTCCACCCTCACCTAACAGGTAGGTAGCCTTCTTGGATTGGAGGACTGTTGGGGGGTGGGAGGCCTGTATCACAACTCCCAGCATTCCCCCTGTCCCACACACCAGCAGCTTGGAGGACTGTTTGTGGGTGGGAGGGCAGCACTACTACTCCCAGCATGCCCCCTGTCCCACACTCCAGCAGCATGGAGGCCTCCCCACCCAGGAGCAACTGTCAGCCATTGCCCTGTTCACCAAACAGACTTACAGGTAGGTAGTCATCTTGTATTGGAGGACTGTTTGTGGGTGGGAGAGCAGCACTACTACTCCCAGCATGGCCCCTGTCCCACACTCCAGCAGCATGGAGGCCTCCCCCACCCAGGAGCAAGTGTCAGCCTTTGCACTGTCCACCCTCACCTAACATGTAGGTAGCCATCTTGGATTGGAGGACTGCTATGGGGTGGGAGTCCTGTATCACAACTTCCTGCATGCCCCCTGTCCCACACTCTAGCAGCATGGAGGCCTCCCCCACCCGGGAGCAAGGGTCTGCCTTTGAACTGTCCACCCTCACCTAACAGGTAGGGAGCCATCTTGGATTGGAGAACTTTTGGGGGGTGGGAGGCCTGTATCACAACTCCCAGCATGCCCCCTGTCCCACACACCAGCAGCATGGAAGCCTCCCCCACCCAGGACCAACTGTCAGACATTGCACTGTTCACCAAACAGACTTACAGGTAGGTAGCCATCTTGTAGTGGAGGACTGTTTGTGGGTGGGAGGGCAGTACTACTACTCCCAGCATGCCCCCTGTACCACACTCCAGCAGCATGGAGGCCTCCCCCACCCAGGAGCAACTGTCAGCCATTGTACTGTTTACCAAACAGACTTACAGGTAGGTAGCCATCTTGTATTGGAGGACTGTTTGTGGGTGGGAGGGCAGCACTATTAATCCCAGCATGCCCCCTGTCCCACACTCCAGCAACATGAAGGCCTCCCCTACCCAGGAGCAACTGTCAGCCATTGCACTGTTCACCAAACAGACTTACAGGTAGGTAGCCATCTTGTATTGAAGGACTGTTTGTGGGTGGGAGGGCAGCACTACTATTCCCATCATGCCCCCAGTCCCACACTCCAGTAGCATGGAGGCATCCCCCACCCAGGAGCAAGTGTCAGCCATTGCCCTGTTCACCAAACAGACTTACAGGTAGGTAGTCATCTTGTATTGGAGGACTGTTTGTGGGTGGGAGAGCAGCACTACTACTCCCAGAATGGCCCCTGTCCCACACTCCAGCAGCATGGAGGCCTCCCCCACCCAGGAGCAAGTGTCAGCCTTTGCACTGTCCACCCTCACCTAACAGGTAGGTAGCCATCTTGGATTGGAGGACTGCTATGGGGTGGGAGGCCTGTATCACAACTTCCTGCATGCCCCCTGTCCCACACTCTAGCAGCATGGAGGCCTCCCCCACCCGGGAGCAAGGGTCTGCCTTTGAACTGTCCACCCTCACCTAACAGGTAGGGAGCCATCTTGGATAGGAGAACTTTTGGGGGGTGGGAGGCCTGCATAACAACTCCCAGCATGCCCCCTGTCCCACACACCAGCAGCATGGAAGCCTCCCCCACCCAGGACCAACTGTCAGACATTGCACTGTTCACCAAACAGACTTACAGGTAGGTAGCCATCTTGTATTGGAGGACTGTTTGTGGGTGGGAGGGCAGCACTACTACTCCCAGCATGCCCCCTGTCCCACACTCCAGCAGCATGGAGGCCTCCCCCACCCAGGAGCAACTGTCAGCCATTGTACTGTTTACCAAACAGACTTACAGGTAGGTAGCCATCTTGTATTGGAGGACTGTTTGTGGGTGGGAGGGCAGCACTATTAATCCCAGCATGCCCCCTGTCCCACACTCCAGCAACATGAAGGCCTCCCCTACCCAGGAGCAACTGTCAGCCATTGCACTGTTCACCAAACAGACTTACAGGTAGGTAGCCATCTTGTATTGAAGGACTGTTTGTGGGTGGGAGAGCAGCACTACTACTCCCAGCATGGCCCCTGTCCCACACTCCAGCAGCATGGAGGGCTACCCTACCCAGGAGCAAGTGTCAGCGATTGCACTGTCCACCCTCACCTAACTATGTAGGTAGTCATCTTGGATTAGAGGACTGTTGGGGTGTGGGAGGCCTGTATCACTATACCCGTAATTGCAAACAGTGATGGACAGAATGTGGATCAATGTCACACATTCACCCCAGTCCAAAGATCTGGGCCCAAATCCATCGTTTTTCCACTCCACACCACCCTGGGTTAGACAATGGCGATATGCAAATCAGCGCTGACCCTGTGCCCCATGGGAACAGTCCAGTCCGAACTACAAAAGCCATGTCCTTCCCAGAACGGAAACAAGCATCCGAGGACCGGCCCGGTTTCTCTCATCAGCCCGGCTAGCATGCCCCCTTGTCCCACACTCCAGCAGCATGGAGGTCCCCCCCACCCAGGAGCAACTGTCAGCCATTGCACTGTCCACCCTCACCTAACAGGTAGGTAGCCATCGTCACAGGTTTGGCTGCTTGTGGTTGTGAGACCTGCAACACTACACACGGCACCAATTGCATGCAATGCATTGACACAGTACATGTTTGATTTTATGATGTATTCATGCACCATGTAAAAACAGCCAGTATTGCAATGAAACAATAATACAAAAGTTGTCTCAATTGTGTAGTGTACAGACAACAGATAACATGCAGCTAACAGAATACCTGCACATCGCCCAACACTGACCATTTCACATCTAATCCACAGGTGATGAAGATCTTGCTGCTGAGGACGACATCGACCAGCAGAGCCAGTCTCCACCCCCGGTACATGGACTCTCGGATGTAGACTCCCAGGACAGTTTGGACGATGAGCTCCAGGCCGGCCCATCTGGTGTGCCAAGGCCCAACCGAGCCCAGGACTCCATCCTCCCCACCACCACGTCTGCTGCACCAACAACTGCACAGCAGACCCCTGCAGTCATGGCCTGTGCCTCTAGCGCTGCCACCTCTGCCACCACCACCACCACCACCAGCACCCTCCCTGTCGCAAATGGCGCTGCTGAGGGACAGGCCTGCGTCCCAACCAACACCTCCACCCCCTTCTGTTGTGCCGCAGGATGACAATGCACCATCCTCCCCTGCGCCAACAGAGAGGGGCGAGTCCTCAGATGCTGCTGGCCATTCAGCAGGCCCCCCACTGCCAAAAAGATCAAGGGGGAGTCCATAGAAGAGCCTGGGAGTCTCCGGAGGCAAAGCACCTGCCACACGCCAGTCACGGAGCCAGCCCTGATGGCAACCCTCTTCCCCACTGCATTGACTGTTTGGACTGTCTTTCTCCACATTGCCTTGGCAATGGCACTTGTCTGTTAGACTGGGTCACCACATCCATGTGGTGTCTACTCTTGCATCTCATCTGCCATGACTGTCAACTCACTGCTCATTCTCCGCCTTCTGGTAAATATTCCCGCATCCCTCAAATGTCCACTTTGCAAATAAAATACCTGACACACCAGATTTTGTGCAGTATCGTTTTTAGTGCAATATTTACAGTGTTGAAAATGGCCATGATGTTTCCAAATGATGTACAGTATGTAGGGCAGGATTCATCTGAAGCACCTAGGGAGACACAACAGAACAACAGTCACTGGTGTCATTGTGGCATCACAGACAGAACACTACACAAAATATACACATGAGGCTACTGGCATACAAGACAATGGGCAGCAAATGTTAACAAATAGAGTCCAGCATACGTCCACATATGGAACGTCAATGACACCTTACCTACACACAGGTGACTGAACGTGTGCCTGTCTCTACCATCCGCAGATAGCCCTGCACAACAACAACCACCACAACAGACAATGTACAATTCGTACATCTGTACACACCTTCAAGTGAAGTAGCGGTTGTTGAGCTGTTGACGAATGTCAACTCCTTCCGCCTCACCACTGTCCTCATCACTGGACTCAGGTCGTTGGGCAGGTGCGGGCCTTGGTTCCTCTACGTCAAGCACAATCGGGCTGCAGGTTAGCCATCAACCGGGGCACCATGCTGTTCCTCATGACGTAGGAATCATGGGCAGATCCGGGGAATCTTGCACACACATGTGAAATCGTCATGTCCGCAAGGCACACCACCTGCACATTTATAGAATGGTAATGTTTGCGATTCCTAAAAATATGCTCAGTGCCCTGTGGTGCCACCAGACCGACATGGTTGCAATTGATTGCACCAACATCATGGGGGATGTGCCCAAGGGCATAGAAGTCACCCTTCACACCTGGCAATTCTGCTCCCCTGAGGAAATGTATGAAACAATCCTTATAAAGCATCATGGCTGCAAGAACATCCCTCAGCACCATGCTGAACATGGGTCGCGACATCCCTGCAGCGCCGGCCACGGTCTCCTGGAAGGAACCAGTTGCAAAAAAGATGTGGGTGTGAAGGCTGTTGGGTAGTGGTGACGAGGCTGCAGGTGGGGCTCCAAACAGGTCACGAATGGTCTTCATGGTCGCTCTGTTGAGGCGGAATTTTGTGATGATCGCCATATCCTCCATGTCCCCCAGAACTGTCAGGTGACGTATGAGATTTGGCCTCCTCCTAGGTGAGATGTATTGGGACACATGTCAATGACAGCCATCATGAAGTGGACTCGGCACATACTGTTAGGCGTGTCACGCCAAACCTTAAAAATTCTAAAGAGATGCGTGGCACACAAGGTTACATGTGTTTAAATTTGAGACACACAGGGGACACACCAATCCATTTTGCAAAAACATGTGCCGCTAACATAACAGAATGTCAATGCAAAATGCACAGTTTCTGAAGTGGACATTCCACATGTGCACGCCTCATCCCGTAACATCCACAAAAGTGTGTGAGATGACCATAAATGCCTCACACACATCTGCTGTACCTGTCACACCTCAATGCATCATGTGAAGCTTGCGCACATCAAGAGAACAATGATCACAGTAGATGGTAAAATTGTGTGCATGGGCTGATATGGTAGCACAAGCATGGAAGAACACCATACAGTGAGACAAGCCTTACCAAGGTCAGTACAGACTCACAGCACATTGCTTGGTTACACATTATTAACACCAGCTTAACACTGTCAGGCATCATCAACCATAAAATGCATCAGTGACATTGCAGGAACACAGAGCAATGTGCGTCACACATAGCGTGCAACCACCTGTGCCTGATACAGAGAGATGGCATTGTGTGAACAATGATGTGCCATTAAACATGTTGCTGCTGTGCACTGATGCAGAGTTCACGATTTAATTTCCCATTGCATGTGACCAAATTTGCGGAAGCTACCGCATGTCCACGGTGGTGTGACACCAGCACCACCCTCATACACAAGTGCGGTAGACATTGGCATGGGTTGCTGGCGGTGTGCATTCTGCGCCACACATATGGCAGAGCTAGGTGTGCAGTGTCTGTGCCCACTGAGGAGGTGTTGTATAGCAAGGGTACACCTAGGAAGGGCACAGGCCCACATACCCCCACCACATCAACTCCAATGCCAAGCCCAGTGAAGCAGGCGGAGGAGGACACTGTAGGGGCTACCCCAGACAAAGAGGCAAAGGAGGGCACTGTAAGTAGGACACCTAGCAATCAAGCAAAGGAGGGCACTGTAAGTGGGACATGTAGCAAGCAAGCAAATGAGGGCACTGTAAGTGGGACACCTAGCAAGCAAGCAAAGGAGGGCACGGTAAGTGGGACACCGGGCAAGCAGGGTAAGGTGGTCCAGAGGCATAGCCAGACAAAGTGTCCTGCAGGATCCAGCACATCACCAGAGGGAGTGCCAGTGTCTGAACCAGATGCGGGCCAGTCGGTGTGTGTACCTGTTGTGTCATCACCTGTTCCCATTAACCCCAAGACAGGGAAGCCATTTTGTATTCCCAAAAAGTAGAAGGGTACCCCTCCAACCTCTCCCACCCACACTGTGTCCCAGGTCTGCATGACTTCACCTCCATGTGCCACTATACCACCTGGTCCAAACAGCCCTCCAGCTTGCCAGACGACTGATAGCCCTACATCACCTGTTTCTCTGTCTCCCCTGTCAGGTGTTCCTGCTGACCCCGACACACAGCCAGCTCCAAGTCCACCTGAAAGCCAGATGTGAGTGGCAGTACCCCTCATACATCTGTCTCTCATAGAGGTGTACTAGTCCTGACCATCGTTTGCCACATGGTTGTGTTGCTGTAGGGTACAGTCAAATACATTCACTGTGCAGCTTCTCATGTCCTGACTCTGCACTTTGCCATGCCCACTGGCCTTGTCATTCACTGCTGTTCTGGCCTTGCCTGTGCAGCTTCCCATGCCCTGACTCTGCACTTCTCCCTTGTCACTGGCCTTGTCGTTCACTGCTGCTCTCCCCTTGCCTATGCAGCTTCTCATGTCCTGACTCTGTACTTTGCCATGCCCACTGGCCTTGTCATTCACTGCTGTTCTGGCCTTGCCTGTGCAGCTTCTCATGCCCTGACTCTGCACTTCTCCCTGGCCACTGGCCTTGTCGTTCACTGCTGCTCTCCCCTTGCCTGTGCAGCTTCTCAAGTCCTGACTCTTCACTTTGCCATGCCCACTGGCCTTGTCATTCACTACTGTTCTGGCCTTGCCTGTGCAGCTTCTCATGCCCTGACTCTGCACTTCTCCCTGGCCACTGGCCTTGTCGTTCACTGCTGTTCTGGCCTTGCCTGTGCAGCCTCCCATGTACCTGCTCTGCCACCTACCATGGACACTGGTCCTGTTGCTCTGCTGTGTTGTACTCTCACCTGTGCCATGGACACTGGCCCTGTTGCTCTGCTGTGTTGGAGTCTCCCCTGTGCCATGGACACTGGCCCTGTTGCCCTGCTGTGTTGTACTCTCACCTGTGCCATGGACACTGGCCCTGTGGTCTGATGTATTGGAGTCTCCCCTGTGCCATGGACACTGGCCCTGTTGCCCTGCTGTGTTGTACTTTCACCTGTGCAGCCTCTCATGTACTTGCTGGGCCACCTGCCTTTGACCCTGGCCCTGTTGCTCTGCTGTGTTGTACTCTCACTTGTGCAGCCTCTCATGTACTTGCTGGGCCACCTGCCCTGGACACTGGTCCTGTTGCTTTGCTGTGTTGTACTCTCACCTGTGCCATGGACACTGGCCCTGTTGCTCTGCTGTGTGTACTCTCACCTGTGCCATGGACACTGGCCCTGTTGCTCTGCTGTGTTGTACTCTCACCTGTCCCATGGACACTGGCCCTGTTGCTGTGCTGTGTTGTACTCTCACCTGTGCAGCCTCTCATGTACTTGCTGCACCACCTGCCCTGGACACTGACCCAGTTGCTCTGCTGTGTTGTACTCTCTCCTGTGCCATGGGCACTGGCCTTCCTGTTTGTACTTTGCTTGTGCAAGATGTCTTGCTTTTGATCAGCATTTCTTACCTTGATCTTGTGTACAGTTTTTATACTTTCACATCTGTGCAATATGTGAATAAAGAGAGTTACTCCTGTTGTCTGTTTTGTCAGTGTACTTGCTGATTAAAGTTTTTTCTGTGGGTGCATTTGGTTGCCTGTGCCCCATACTTTATGTGTCGCTTCAACATTGCCATGCTCTTTCTTCACATCACATTTTTTAACAGGGGTGACAGATGCTTCAGTCCATTCAGACACTGTTACTTGTGTCATCTGTGTTGGCTCTTTTAACTGTCATGCAGTTATCTTTTGAGTGGTTTTCTGTTGTTGGCTACGTTGTTGCCATGTCAGGTTGGGGTACACTGCCAGCACAGGGTGTGATGTTGTGCACAGGTTTGCATGCAGGCTGGGCACTGTCATGATGTATGTGTGTTATTCCTGTATATATGCCCAGCTGTGTATGTGTATGGTCATCCTGTGTTGGCCCTTAGTCCTGGTCCCCTGGCATACATGAGATGTGTGCTCTTGGGTGGTGAGGAGGTGTGCAGTGTGAAGGTTGTGATTTTGTAGTTGGTGTGGATATGTGTGTGTCCCTGGATTGTGAGAGACACACATGTGTCAGCAAGGAGTTGTGTGCCTGTTGTTTTCATTGTCCTGCCCTGTGTAAATGATGTAATGCTTTGTGTGAGTTGTCTGTTGTGCACTGTGCAGTGTGTTGGTGTGCCTATGCAGTTCAGTGTGACTCCTCCATGGTTGTTTTGGTCACTTATAAGTGTGCAAAGTGTGTGACTTGCACATCAGTGTTGTGTTTGTTTGATAATCAATGTGTATTGTGTGTATTTGTGTGGACTGTGTGGCCCTGCTGCTCCTCATTGGCATTGTGTGTGACTTTATCTAGCACTGCAGGCACATGGTGCCTTTGCTCCTCCTGTAAGGCATGATGTGTGGTGTGATGCCATCCCATATGTGTGCCACGTGTGCCTAGCCATTGTGGGTCTGCATTCACTCTATTTGTGTATTGAACACACCTTACATGTCTGATATTGACATGCAAATCAGTTGATTTTGATGTCAGCTGTCCCCTTTGTTTCCATGTGTATGTGTCTCCCCATCCCTTCCTTTGCGAGACTGTGCCTTGTGGTGCAGTTTTTGGGCCAAGAGTGCTGTTCCACTCTGGACATGGCCATTGTTTTATGTGTGATGTTCTTGTGGTATTCATCAGTGTTGATTGCCCTTGTGCAGTTGTGCTGTGTGTGCTTCCCAGTGCTCTGGTGTAGCTGGTTGTGCTGTTGTATCCCAGAGTGGTGCATCCTGTTGTTGTTGTGTTGGGTGTCTGTGTGTTGGCTGTGGTGTGGCTTCACTTTCTGGGTGTGCTGTTGTTTTTGTGCTGTGCTGATTTGTGGTGTGTGTGTGTTGTGTCAGTCATGTCTGTGTGTAGCTGTTGGGCTTGTTGTAAACACACTGCCTGTTGTGCATACAGTGTTGTGTGTCTGTGGGCTTGGGATTGCCTGATGTGCATCCCCTGATATCCAGTCGTGTTTGTGTCTAGTTTTGTGCAGGCATCTGTTCAGGCTACCCTGTGTGTGTGTTATGTTTGTGGATACACCCAGGGTGTGTGTATGTGCTTGAAAGTATTGTCAGCCTTGAGTGTGTGTGGCACTGGCGTTGTGTGTTCCTTGTCAGCTACTGCTCCAGTGGCTGTCACCCTGGTTGTCTGTTGTGTGGTGCAGGGTGTGTATTGTGCTTGCTTGTTCCTGTGCTTATTGCTGTGCATGGGGGTAGACAGGATGGGCACCTGGCCTGTGACTTGCTGGTGTGTGTTGATGGGTGGTTGGGGGTGGTGTGTCTCTGTGGTCTCTGTGCCCTGCACATGTCTTGTAGTGGCCCTGCCTTCTGCGTTGTGCGCATGTGTTGACCGCGGCGATGACGTGACCGGGAGCGGAACGGTGCTGCTAGTTCACGGTGTAAGTGTGTCCCAGATGCAGAGGGGTGACTTGGTGGCAGGTGGGTGATATGGGGTGCCCTTGTGAATGTGTTGGGACCCCCAGCAGGGTGTCTGTGGTGGACTTGGACCCTGTGTCAGGCCGTGTGTTGTGTGTTGTATTTGTGTACTAACGTACCTGCGGCGTCGTCCGCAGCAGCCCTGTTGATGGTAGTGCAGTAGCAAATACATGACCGGATGCATATGGCTGGGTCCATGGCATTTATGACCGGGTGGTGAGGATGTATGTCGTTACAACGCATGCTTTTTCCACGCATGCCTGTACAACGCAGGTTTTACAACGCAACTCGTTACAACGACTTGCGTTGGGGGGCGCAGGATAGTGAATAGTTTAATTTACTATTCCAAATCCAGTCCCCGTGGATAGTAGGGAAGGTTTTGGATAGTAATTAAACTATTCCCTATCCTACAGCGCCCTCCAGCGCAAGTCATTGTAACGACTTGCGTTGTAATTCCTGCGTTGTAAAGGTACTGCGTTGAAAAAGTTTTGTTGTAAGGGATGTTTCCTGGTGGTGACTACCGGGTCTGTGCTATGGCGCTCTGCGGTCGAGTTTCCGCCGTGTCTGGTTGAGCGGTGTCTCCGCTGCGGTGCATCTGCCTGTTTGGGCCATCCTAATTTGTGGAGCGGTGCGGACGTCATTCCGCACGGTGGTGAGTCTCCATTGGCTACCACCGCCGCGGTGGGGGGCGCAATTTGATGGCGGTGCGCGTCGCTCCGCGGCGGACGGGAAATGACCTATGTTTTACTATACCCATAGTTCCCAAACTGTGCGCCGCGGCTCCCCGGAGCGCCGTTTATAGCAGCCAGAGGCGCCATGCACGTCTTTGGAATGTGCAAACCACCTGTAAAATCCAGTGTTATGTACTCCCGAGGTCAAGCATACCCCGACTGCCCCGCCCCCCTCCCCCACTGGTAAAGAAAAAGTGTCATGATGGGAAGCCATGGCCAACTAGCTATTTGTTTCAAGGGAGCCACAGGTCAAAAAAGTTTGGGAACCACTGTACTATACAAATATGGCGGACGTGAGTTCCGCTGCTCGCGGGCGGAAAAAGGCGTTTTTCCGCCCCACCGGCACCGCGTTGGTGCCACTGCCCGACATCCTAATGGACCCCTAAGTCGGAAATCTCTTTTATCTCCATTTATATACTGACCAGACATATGAGAAGTAAAAAGAAAAATATATATATATATATACCATTTCAACAATTGAAAAAAATTGAATGATCCTAAGAATAAATAAACAATACTTTAAAAATATCCAAAGTAAAGACAAACTGCTTTTTTGTTTGCTGAAATCGTAATTTTGGCCAACACTGTGTAAAAATATTATGCAATTATGCATATTCTTTGTTTTTTGTTGTTTTGATATTTCCTTTTTTAGCGTTGTTTGTCCCCCAGTGACATCCCTTTCTCCATTGTCAAAAGGACAAGGCTGGTGGTGAAAGTTTGTATGATATCACTTCCTGCTGAGTTGTTAGAAAATAATGGAAAGACGTGTGTGTGATTTAACTTGCACTACCACTGGTATTGCGGTGCATCAAAGGTAGGTTTCTACTTGTGGAACTGAGTGTATTCTTTTACGGTCTCGTGTTGAGTTCAGTGGTTCTGACCTCGACTAGTTGTGTTTCCTGCCTTCTCCAGGCTCTTTTCCTGTCAGCTCTCTATTACACCTCAGGGTCCCGTTCACACTGTCCCCTCATTTCGGGAGTGGGGACATTTTCCTGTCTTGCAGCAGCATAGCTGGCATGGTTTCAGTTTGCTATTTGTGACATTTTCATAATTTTATTGTAATTATGAGTGACATTCAACGATTATGAGTGACACTTTTGCGCGAGCAAAATCAAGAAATGAAGAGAAGGGTAACATAATAATATCACAAATTATGCCTGTTTGAGCATCAAGAACCTCTAATAAGTTCTTAAAACTGCTGAAAAGTACCAGAAATGGAAGCACAGCAATTTCACAGGAGGGCCTTGTTGTGACAATATTGAATTAAAATAGTTGTGAAGAAGTTTACCCCAGCTGCATACCCCAGACAGCTGCACACTGACACTGCAGGGATGGCCTTGCAGCTGAGCAGTAACTCTCACACTACAGCTCTCGCCTCCTCTCAGTCCAGCTGTGCTCTCTGCGGTTCTTGCAAGGCCGCCAGCGCCATGACTGGCAGCCTTTTTGCTGTGGTGTCTCTCTCTCTCAATATAGGTAATCACAAAAAATTGCGAATGGCAAAAGGTACATGCATTGGAAAAGGCATTTTTTCTTTCACAAACGGACCGATTCTGCGAATAGCAACGTTTGGGAACAGAAAAATCTGGATGCATGTGCCCCATTGTTTTCACAACGCCAATAGCTCGAACTCTTGCTAATGCATTGCAAATGCTTGTTTATGTACACTGTGATGGAAATTATCTTCGGGTCTGGCAAATAAGCCAGAAGAAGAAAAAACACGTTCTCAGTACAGCTACCAGGTGACTTCAGCCCTACAGCCCCAGGTCACTTCTGTGTCATGTATAGGATAACAACGCATGCCATTTCTATTGTTGTTCAGTCCTATCTTTCGCTGATTTACAACTAACATGTTGAATGTTGCCTTGGCTTGTGTTTTTATGAGATGGGAGTTTGTTTGCTCTCAGTGCTCTTAGTGACGCAGGAGCAGGAAACAGTGGGGAGTGAGGACGTGTGAGAACAAAGACGGAGAAGCAGCCGGCAGGTGAGATGCGACGCCACCTCTTTTTAGAACATTTCAAATTATGAATAATTTTGATTGTTTCTATGTTTATATAATTCATATTTATATAATATGTGCTTATGTAGTTAAGTATATAAATGTCATAAAGTGCTTGCCAGGGGTCACGGTGACAACGTCCATCGTTTCTTTCGTAGTTCTCAAGTTTCTGAGACGCTCTGGTGTCACGTGACCCTTCTCCTGGGTCTTATTGCCCAGGGGAGCAGGGACCCGGGTGTTTTGAGGACTGCCCCCTGCAGCAGACTGATGGGCAGGCCTTCAGTGGCACAGACTGATGACAGGGGCATTGTTCGGGGTGACATTGGTTTTCAATCCCTGTGGTCCTCCTTGGAGCTCATGAGGCTGCCTATTTTGGGATATTTTGAAGATATTTATTCTTAATTTTATTCTAGAATTCTTGTTATCTGTTTTTTGTTATTTCATCAGGGCCTATAGCTACTGTCATATCAATAGGTGTCCACAACGCATGTGATGTCACATCCTCCACCTCAATCATGTGAGGTCACATCCTCCACCCTAATCTTGTGATGTCACATCCTCTACCCTGGTCATGTGATGTCACATCCTCCACCTCAGTCATGTGAGGTCACATCCTCCACCCTAATCATGTGAGGTCACATCCTCCACCCCAGTCATGTGATGTCACATCCTCTACCCTAGTCATGTGATGTCACATCCTCCACCTCACTCATGTGAGGTCACATCCTCCACCTCAGTCATGTGATGTCACATCCTCCACCCCAGACACATCCTCCACCCTAGTCATGTGATGTCACATCCTCCACCTCACTCATGTGAGGTCACATCCTCCACCTCAGTCATGTGATGTCACATCCACCACCCCAGACACATCCTCCACCCTAGTCATGTGATGTCACCTCCTCCACCCCAGACATGTGAGGTCACATCCTCCACCCTAGTCATTTGGTGTCACCTCCTCCACCTTAGTCATGTGAGGTCACATCCTTCACCTCAGTCATGTGAGGTCACATCCTCTACCGTAGTCATGTGATGTCACATCCTCCACCTTAGTCATGTGAGGTCACATCATTCACCCTGGTGAAATGGGTGAAATGTTGCTAATGGTTTTGCTCTTGCTCGATGATGACCATAGAGTCAGGTAGTGTGAGAGCGCTCTATAGGTGCGCTGACAGATGCATCGACAATCTGACGGGGTGCGGGGATTACCGCTGCAGGTCTGGTTTCTCCACCGTTGCACTATACCCCTTCACTGGATGGCACTCATCCAAGTATGGTTCTTTTAGGATCTAACCTGTGTAGGAGGGTTGTATGGCAGAATATCGACCACAAAAATATTGTGGTCCAAAAAATATCATTGTCAAAATGTTAACTACCAAAATATTACCTTTATATACATGTAGGGTCATATTTATGACCCGGTGTGTGACGTCCTTGCACCATATAACGTGGTGCAAGAGCGGCACAAACATTAAGTCAGATTTTGAAGCCAGGCAAGGCCACTTTGCTTGGCCTTGAGTTGCTCCAAATCACTGCATTGCATTACTCTGCCTTTAATAGATTCCATGGGCTCCGCATGGGTGTTCCCACACAACTCCCGTGGTTTTTGACACATTCCCAGACTTACAAGATTTTATAAACCTGGGAATGTGTCAAAAAGATACGCCTCTCCAGGTGAAGCGTAATATCTTTATTTTTCCTTGTTACTTCCTCTTTCTGCGTTTGCTGCATCCTGCAGCATACATAGAAAGAGGTATATGCCTCTCAGGATTGTTTTTGTGCAGGAAGGTGTCCCTTCCTTCACAAAAACAATCCTGCGTGCAACGCAAGCACACGTGCACCATGGTGCTAGGGTGCCTGCATTGGTGCTAGGCTGCGCAAAATGGCAACAGCACAGGCGGGAAAGTCAGGAATGCACCGTATTAGATAAATGTGCATATTTCTGCCCTTTCTCGGCGATGCAGGGTAGTGCACTGCTCTGGGCCACAAAAGTCTTAAATATTCCCCATAATGCAAAGTGTACAAATATTGAATAGAGAAATATCATGGATCAAATTTTTGACACTGCACAGGTATATGCATTTAAATGTATCTTGTAATATATTAATGTTGTAACTTTTCAAAGAAAGTTAAGTTTTTAAAATATGTAATACATTTAAAAAATACATAAAATATCAAATAACATATAAACAATAATTTACTCAATTAAAAAAAACAAAATTCTTAAAAATATAGTCAACCTTAAAATACATGTACATATAATAATAAACAAAGTATAAATAAAAATACAATTATTAATTCATAATTCATTCACATTTTAATTACATTATATAAATATGTATGATTTATAATACATTTTAAAAACACTTAACATTTTGTATATTCATTAAAGAATTCAAAAAAAGTAACTAGGTAACACAAATATTTTTAACTTCTAAATCACATAGCCAAAACTGAAAAACACCCAAAGTAAGTAAAATAATTTAAAAAATATAGATTTTCAAAATAAATACTTCACAATATTTTATAAAAAGCCAATTCACAATCAATTGAAAAATAATAATTCTAATCCAAAAGAATCAAAAAAATGTAATCAAAAACACTTCTGCAAATATAATCCTCCCAATATTGAGTAAGACAGATACATTGTTAGCTGGAAGGGCAGGCAGATTTACTATTGTAACTCCAGTTTAACAAGCAGTGGGGAAAGTGTATACATTGGTTGAGGTGGGGGATCCGATTTACTTACCTGACTCCAATTCATCAAAGTTTGGGCAAAGTGCATTCATTGGGGGAGGGAGGAATATGCTACTTCAACACCATTCTAACAACCCTGGGGAAATTGCGTATATTAGCAGCGAGGCAGATTTATTATTCTAACTTCAACTACAACAAACACATATTTGAAAAAGTACCCACCTATAGCCTGTTAAAACATATAACTAAATAATTAGAAGCTCTAATACTAATTATTCATGCAATTACCTCATTATCAGTATAAAAACTCCATAATTAATACATTAAATATATGTGTGTCGCCGGTGTTACAGGGGGCACTAGCTGGAGCTGCTCGCAGACTAAACTTAGGAACTATCCAGAGTTCTTGGCTTCTTTTCTGCCTAATTTATGCGGCACGCTATGCCTTAAATGGTATTGTTTTGACTAAGACTGAAGAGCTAAAATGATAGCAAAACACGTGTCAGGGGTTGCTTTTATTCATTCCAGGTTGGCTTGGATGGTATATTGCCAATCCAAAGCTGGAATAGCTGTAACACTGTACCTAGAGTGTAAAAGGCTTTTGTCATTTTTCTGCTTGGCATGGATGGCACTGTGCAAACACTCACTCACTCACTGACTCACTGACTCACTCACTTACTCACTCACTCACTCACTCACTCACTCCCTGATATAGCCACTGATATATCCTCTCATATACCCATACAGACACTCACACACTGAGTGAGGCACCCATAGAGCTACTCACACACCTACTCACTCACCCATAAAGTTACACACACACTCACTTACCAACTCATACAGATATGCAGATACTAACGCATACTCACTCACCTATACAGTCACTGACAAAAGCATAAACTCACACATATAGCTACTTTTGCATTCACTCACTCACTCATACACTCACTCACATACCCAATCACTCACCTTTACTGCCTTTCACATACTCAGTTACCCATATACCACTGACACACCCACTACCTCAGTGACACAGCCATACAGCCACTGGCTCACCCACTCACTCATCCATACAGGCAGTCACAAACTCTCTCACCCACCCATTTAGACACTCAAACACCCATAGAGGTATTCAGACAACAATTCACTCACCCATACAGACACTCATATACCCACTCACACACCATACAGCCACATATTCACCAACTGACAGAGAGGTACAGAAATTCAGACAACCAGTCACTCATCCATGCATTCACAGTGACACCTAATCACTCACTTATACAGTTAGTCACGCACCCACTGAGTCATCCAATCAGACACTCATACACCCACTGATTCACCAATACACATTGGTATATATATATATATATTTAACACTCATAAACCTTTAAAAAACACTCACAGTCAATGGATGATGTCACCCAAGATGTCATCAGTGATGTCACAGACCATGTCATCAGTGAGATAATATGTGAGGGCATAAACAGTGCATTGCTGTTTGCGTTACACTGCGGCTGATGACTGTGGTGCTTATTTCTAGTACTGTGTGCTGCCGTTTATGGAATAATCACGGCGTCCACTTCACAAGCTGACCCACGCATAACCTATCTACATGGGGCCGCGCTTTCTGTTCAGTTCAGCATGGCACCCGTGTTTATATATTTTTTTGTGTTCGCTCCTCTCCAACGCACCCCTCCCCTACTCTGCATTTGTGGTTGTTAAATTTACATTTTTATGTAATCATCACAGCGTTTCATGTTCAGCATGGCACCTGTGTTTATATTTTTTTACGCTTCCACTCCAACAGCTTCTCACCCCACTGCACCCTTGCGGTTATTGAATTTACTCCTACATCTTTTTAAAATATGGCTTATACAAATATATCACTCCATTTATGCACGTCCACACCCAGGTGAAACGACCAGTACAGGTAGGGTGAAATTCCGCACGTTTCTTTGACACCTGATGTGACTCGCTTTGGATGCGTAGAAACCACCGCCTTCCTGGAGTGCTGAACGGCTTCCTTCCAGTGTGGCCAGGACCTGAGATGGTTGAGTATACTGCCTCTGGCATGCACATTTACGAATGCATGTAGTTTTAATTTACCTTTATTATGCCATAAGCATGCAGTGTACACTGACCATGTATTGGTATAGATGGATAAAGTCAATGTAATCTGTAACAATATTTCAGTCTGTAGAGCGAAGAATTCACTTTAATATGCAGTATGCTAATCCATGATGTGCTAGCAAGTTATCACACCACGTCGGACAACTGAGCTTTTGCTTAACACAAAAAGTCTCTATTATTTGGGTTCGGTAATGGGGAGTCAATGGGCCAACTTGTCTGGATGTTGCTTTCCTTTTGCGTGTAAATCAATAACTAAATTATGTCTGGCACAGTTGTGTTTGTGTTGTATTTGCACATGTACTGCTGCTACTGTATTGCTTTCTGGTTAGGATAGGATAAGTTTAATAACTCACGTTTGCTGCTAAAATCAAATACTCTGCTGATGATGAATTTTGCATTTTATTTTGTATTTTAACTTGTTGTCCATCGTACATTTTTTGTACTTTTAGGATACATCTTGCCATTTTACTCCGTATTCTGTCTGTGGAATGATTGTTGCTATACTTACATTTTCATGTATTAATTTGTATGTATTTTATGTAGACCTCATATGAGTTCCAAATCTTAATAAATATTTGAATTGTGTTGTGTTTATTGCGGAGTTCCCCAGTGCAGTCATCAAGGGTAGCACAATCTTCAACTCCTCAACATAAACAGGTTGCCCTGTTGACACTTCTAGGTTGCATATTCCAATAACTCAAAGGCCCCACCTTCCTTCACATGCTGACATGCAACACTACAAATAGATAAAGGTGAACATTCAACTCATGGATTTCTTACTCTCTCCAAAGTGATACACTATGAAGTAATGTAGAAGGGACTCACAGTGCCCAACTGCTAACGCCTAGGTCTCACATTCATTCTTTATTGTGTTGCATGGCAAAGGGTGGTGTCTGTTCTGTGTTGGCTGGTAAAACAACCTCTGTGAAAGAGATATTGTTCTCCTAAATTCTTGGCAGCCTTCACATCTGAAACTTCGCCAACATAAATATGACCAGCATGTTAAAGTTCCTCTGAATGTTTTGCAACATACTCACCATCCAGTGCTTTAAAAGAGGTACTTGCTGGAGCAGAAATAAGAAATTAATCAAAAAGTGAAAAAGGACACTTGTAACACTTTTCGACCATTGGTTTAGGAAAAGTGATTAGAATACCCTCAAAAACTCAATGTTATTAGGAGTGCGGTATTTATGTTTCATCCGCCCCACATTGAAGTTATGGCAGTTATCATCGGGTGTTCCAATTTGTGTTAGTTGGCAGCCTCAACCAGAGGCACCTCTGGTCTCAAGTGCAGTGTCAGAGATAGAGGATTTTCCCCACAAAATAGTGTAAAACTAAATTTTATGAAAAAAGGAGAGAATTGTTAAAAAGGGGGAAGAAACACCCAAACTTTTTTAATGAGGGGTGAGTTCCGCTGGTATAAAATATGTTGATACTATGAAAGATGGAGTTACTGGATCTAGTGGTATTATAAAAAAATTGTCGACATGTTTCAGCTCCTTAGGCCCGAGGGGTCTGTGGAGCTTTCGTCAGGACTAACATACATATATTGTTACTCACACGATTTGTGCAGTATTTTTTCAAATGGTCATTCTTTGGCATTCGTTGTTGAAAAGTCAGCGCTCATGAATTCTGGAATAGAGCAATGCAAAGACATACAACAATTCACAATATTCATTCAAGTTCTTTTGTTAGTAAATCATTTGTGGTAGGGGGAAAATAATGAAGAAAGAAAGAAATATCGTCTTCTTTTAGTAAGCCTTATGTTACTAATTCTTTCGTTTGGAAGGTGTACCATATGCTGGATTAAGGTAAGTAGCGTCGACATCATAGGTGTTATGCAAAGTTATATACACAATACATGAATGGCAGAGCTAATTTGATATTATTAGTCATGGTTTAGGTTACCGTGCGCATTTTTGCACTGTTACATAAAGGCTGTGCGGGTATAAGGCGTTTAGCTGCGCAGGGAAAAACACCAATATTAGGATGCGGTAAATTTGGAATGGTTCCCGAAATAGTTCAAAAAAGGGGGAAACAATAACCATTTTAAAAAACAAGGTTGCTGTCAATGGCTTGTATTTATTGAGTATATAGCGGGCTAAGTTTCGGATGTATTGCCAGTTCTCCATTAACCCATTTTAAAAGATTAAGCTGTCCTACCTGTATTAGTAGAGCGCGATTCTTCATCAGGGGTTCCGCTATATTTAGCACAGAGCTGGGTAGGAAGGGGAGGCCACATCATTAGAATAGCGGCTATCGCATCTTACCAGTTTCCTCTCGGTGTATCTGGAAATCGCCATTACCCGCGTGGTGTATTCTCCTCGGACTGGTGCTGACTCTGCCCCCGGATATCGGAAGTGTGCTGGGAGCTCCGATTTAAAGGGGCATGTGGTTTTAGCGGGCTCAGATTTAAAGGGGCCTTACTCGCCCTAGGTTTGAACAGTCGTGTTGTAACGAAAATATCTTTTCTTTTGGCTGTCAATTCATTAAGTTCTTGTAAAGGGAAAGTGATTTTTAAAAGTTCAGTATCACGAGTCTATTGAGTGAAAAAGAGAGCTCATGGCAATTATTTATCAGATGTTATTTCTCTGGTTGATGTAGTTCACCAAAGTATTTCTAATGGCAGTAGAGTGTTATCATTTCGAGAAACGTTATCATTTAGCAAACTGATGCCATGGGACAGTATCATTCAGGCCTTGTTCATGAGTGTGAAGTCGGTTCACCCACCTCTGTTCTTTTTCGTATAGAATTTTTTCAGAGTTGTGCGACTTATCTGTAAGCATTTCAATTACAGTCCAACGGAAGTCGTCGCAGGAATGGTTCAGTTCTACAAAGTGGGAACATAATTTAGTGGTGTTTTTCTTTAATTTAATATTACTTTTATGTTCACCAATTCTTGTTTTTACTTTGCGACAGGTCATCCCTATGTATTTCTTTTTACAAGGGCAACTGACCATGTAGATGACATGGGAAGAGTTACAGTTGGTATGTTGCCTCTGTGTCCATACCAAAGTCTCTGATAGTTGTAATGTTTTTGATGCTGTAGTTGTTTTGCATGCTACACATGTGCCGCAGGGGTAATGTCCCGTTAGGGGTGTCATCCTGACATCTCTCGTTATGGATATTGTTTGTTTTTTTGGGGGCCGTGTGTGCACCAAGACGTCTTTCAGGTTTTTTGTTCTTCGGTTGGCAAATCTAGGTTTGGGCCAATCAAATTTGCCAGTATTTAATATATGCCAGTTTTTATTTACCATTTTTTGTACATCGTAGGTGGATGGGTTAAAGGTTGTTACACAGGTTGTTAAGTCTTGTATTGGTTCTTTCGGGTGCATTTGCAATAACATTCTCTCGGTTGATTATTGGCTCTGTTTCTGCATCTTCTTATTGTTTTTTCAGTATAATCTCTGTTCTTTAATTTTACGCTCAGTTCTTGTGCTTGGATATTATAGTCTTCATCTCTAGTACAGTACCTCTTGAGCCGTAAAAATTGGCTGTAGGGGAGATTATCTCTGAGTGGCTTCGGGTGGTAACTTTTATATGATAATAGGCTGTTCTTGGCTGTAGGTTTAGTATAGGTCTTGGTTTGTAAGATGTTATTGTCTGTAAAAATTGTGAGGTCTAAAAAGTCAAGTCGACTATTATTAGACGTGTAGGTAAACTTGAGCCAAGGATCTAGCCCATTCAGCCAGACTGTGAACTGTTCGAGGTCCTGTTCGATGCTCCAAATCAGCAGGATATCATCAATATATCTCTTCCAGTATAAAATACTGGAAGAGAAAGGGTTTGATTCATTAAGTACAAATTGGGTTTCAAAATGACTCACATATAAACCTGCCACCGAAGGCGCAAAGGCACTGCCCATGGAGGTTTGTAGATACAGCTTTTCTTCGTATTAAAAAAAAATCTCTTTTAGTGCCAGTTTGCAGCACTCAAGGATGAAATGTCTGGGTGTATTGTATTGCCAGTCTTCCATGTACCGGATATCTTCTAGCGTCTGGATCGTCTCATCTTGGGGTAGGCTGGTAAACAAAGATTCCACGTCTAAACCAACCAAAAGCATAGTATTGGGGTCAAAGTATTTGTCTGAGATCTGTATCAGTAAATCACGAGTATCTTTCAGATATGTTGGTGTTTTCTGAACTAGAGGTTTGAGAAATTCGTCCGCAAATTTCGATAATGGCTCTAGGACCGACCCTATTCCGGAGACTATCGGTCGTCCTGGAGGGGGAGACCTATTTTTGTGGGTTTTAGGAAGCGAGTAGAAGTAGGGAATTTTGGGTTCCTTCGCAACTAAAAATTCAGCTTCTTTCTTCGATATCCACATTTTGGTCTCAGCTTCATACACCATCATTGATATGGTATTTTGGAGTCTCTCTGTTGGATCTACAGTGATCCATCTATAAAACCTTGTGTCTGACAAAAGTGCGAGGCATTGTTGGTTGTAACCTGTCTTGCTTAAAATTACCGTTCCTCCCCCCTTGTCGGCCGGTTTTATCACTATTGCTTCGATTGTTTGTAGTGCCTCTATTGCCAAACGTTCCTTTTTAGTAAGGTTTTGGAAGATTTTTTTCTGCTCCATATTGTCCACACCTTTCAAAAGAGCTTGTTCAAAGGTTTGTAATTCAGGGGGGACACTGAATGTTGGAGGGTTGAAGGTAGATTTGTTCCGTAGAGTAGTGTCTCCTTCCTGTGTTGAGGAGGTGCTGTTCGAGAAGTATGCTTTTAATTTCAATACTCTACAGAATTCAGCTAGTTCGCATTTGAGTTTGAAGGTGTCCATTTGGGGGGTCGGAACATATCCTAAACCTTTGTTGAGAATTTTGATTTGGTCTTCCGTTAATTCTGTATCTAAGAGGTTGACAATCAATGATTGGTCTTGCTGGTTGAGGGTTGAGCTGCTGCCATACTCCGGGTCTGTATGTTCCTCTGTTGATCTTGCCAAGTCAGGGACTTCCTTTTGCCTCGGGATTGACTTCGGCCTCTGGATAAAAAAGGCTGTTCTTGTTGGTTTGTATTTTGTTGTCCTGCCATTTGTTGGTCTACCATTTGGGGCATCTGTTGCATCCCTTGATTAAACGGGTCCATCCATCCCCCATATTGGGGAACAAACGGTTGATAGTATGGTATGTTGAAGCCAGGGTAATATGGTCGTTGCTATCTGTTCCCCCTTCTGGGACGTTGATACCTGTAGTTGTTACGGCCTCTTTTTGGGGTGTAGTCTTCAGAGCTATTGACAGAGTTATTGGAAGAGTTTTTCCCTATTGACTCATTATCTGAGCCCGGGTCTGGAATAGAGTAGTCATCCTTTATATAGGGGTGCATTTTCTCTTGGCTGAACTTTTTTAAGTCTTTTCAAGTTTCTGCAGTTTGCTCTGCATGATGAATTCCTGGGTTTCTTCCATTTCTTTTGTTATTTCTTCCAATCTTTTTTTATATACGAGGGGATTAATACCTCTCTTCAGTTCATTTTCACATGTTTGGATTTCCGCTAAAAGGGCTTCTGAAAGTCGCCTGGCTGTCTTGATAATTAGTACAAGATAGTCTAAGGTACACTTCCAGGAGATGGAAGACCAGTCTTTGCGGAACGCAAGATCATGTAGAAAGATTCTCGGTGCGTTGCTGACCCATAGGCCTCTTGGTGCAGTTTTGGACCTGAGGTATTCTGTCATAATGATACCATGAATGGCAGTTCGAATTTGGTCCCTTTTCTTCTCTGTCAGAGTGTCCCAATCGTCTGTCTGGGCCAAAGCTTCTGTCAGGTCTGTATTCTGTAGGAGTGGTTGGGCTGCCAGTATTTCATCGATGTCGCTTGCATCATAGCTTAATCCAACATTACCTTCCATATTTTCTTTTATTCAAAAGGAAAAATTGTTTTCTTATTTGGGGACCAATTGTCCTCGAAAATCCCGCAGCTGCACGCTGCTTATATAGTAATTCAATCAACAGGGAGGGATGAGGAATCTCTATGTCCTTTTCTTTCCCCAGGGTAAGAGCAGAAATTAATCAAAAAGTGAAAAAGGACACTTGTAACACTTTTCGACCGATGTTTTAGGAAAAGTGATTGGAATACCCTCAAAAACTCAATGTTATTAGGAGTGCGGTATATATGTTTCATCCGCCCCACATTGAAGTTATGGCAGTTATCATCGGGTGTTCCAATTTGTGTTAGTTGCCAGCCTCAACCAGAGGCACCTCTGGTCTCAAGTGCAGTGTCAGAGATAGAGGATTTTCCCCACAAAATAGTGTAAAACTAAATTTTATGAAAAAAGGAAAGAATTGTTAAAAAGGGGGAAGAAACACCCACACTTTTTTAATGAGGGGTGAGTTCCCGCTGGTATAAAATATGTTGATACTATCAAAGATCGAGTTACTGGATCTAGTGGTATTATAAAAAAATTGTCGACATGTTTCAGCTCCTTAGGCCCGAGGGGTCTGTGGAGCTTTCGTCAGGACTAACATACATATATTGTTACTCACACGATTTGTGCAGTATTTTTTCAAATGGTCATTCTTTGGCATTCGTTGTTGAAAAGTCAGCGCTCATGAATTCTGGAATAGAGCAATGCAAAGACATACAACAATTCACAATATTCATTCAAGTTCTTTTGTTAGTAAATCATTTGTGGTAGGGGGAAAATAATGAAGAAAGAAATAAATATCGTCTTCTTTTAGTAAGCCTTATGTTACTAATTCTTTTGTTTGGAAGGTGTACCATATGCTGGATTAAGGTAAGTAGCGTCGACATCATGGGTGTTATGCAAAGTTATATACACAATACATGAATGGCAGAGCTAATTTGATATTATTAGTCATGGTTTAGGTTGCCGTGCGCATTTTTGCACTGTTACATAAAGGCTGTGCGGGTATAAGGCGTTTAGCTGCGCAGGGAAAAACACCAATATTAGGATGTGGTAAATTTGGAATGGTTCCCGAAATAGTTCAAAAAAGGGGGAAACAATAACCATTTTAAAAAACAAGGTTGCTGTCAATGGCTTGTATTTATTGAGTATATAGCGGGCTAAGTTTCGGATGTATTGCCAGTTCTCCATTAACCCATTTTAAAAGATTAAGCTGTCCTACCTGTATTAGTAGAGCGCGATTCTTCATCAGGGGTTCCGCTATATTTAGCACAGAGCTGGGTAGGAAGGGGAGGCCACATCATTAGAATAGCGGCTATCGCATCTTACCAGTTTCCTCTCGGTGTATCTGGAAATCGCCATTACCCGCGTGGTGTATTCTCCTCGGACTGGTGCTGACTCTGCCCCCGGATATCGGAAGTGTGCTGGGAGCTCCGATTTAAAGGGGCATGTGGTTTTAGCGGGCTCAGATTTAAAGGGGCCTTACTCGACCTAGGTTTGAACAGTCGTGTTGTAACGAAAATATCTTTTCTTTTGGCTGTCAATTCATTAAGTTCTTGTAAAGGGAAAGTGATTTTTAAAAGTTCAGTATCACGAGTCTATTGAGTGAAAAAGAGAGCTCATGGCAATTATTTATCAGATGTTATTTCTCTGGTTGATGTCAGGGGTTGCTTTTACTAATTTCAGGTTGGCTTGAGTTGGTATTTTACCAATTCAAAGCTGTAATATTGTGCCTGGAGTGATAAATGGCTTTTGTTATTTTACAGCTCGGCAAGGACAGCACTGTACTAGTACTATGCTTAAAGACTTTGCTGTTTAAATGGCAAAAGACTTTGCCATTTTCTATCTCGGCGTGGATAGCACTGTGCTAATCCTATGCTTAAAAACTTTGATAGAAAAACAGAAATTTGATGTGAGCAGATCTAGAGTGTCGCTGGTGTTGAGAGTGCTCTAACAGGAGCTGCTTTCCACCTAAACTGAGAACTACCCAGAGTTCTCTCCTTCTTTTTTGCATATATATATATATATATATATATATATATATACATATATATTTCCTCTCAAATGTACCCGTCGCAGAGGGAACTCTGTATGTCGGTGCCAGCGTTTAAAGACCGGGACGTGTCTTTAGATCTATAAATAATCAAAGAATCACGCGGCACTCTTCTTAGCAGTTTACGATGTTTTAATTACAGGTTCACAGCAAAACTCCTACGCGTTTCGAACAAACGTTCTTGGTCACGGCAGTGTTTTACATTAGTCCTTTCTTTCTTTTGCTTTTTATACATTGCATTCACAGCCATAAGGTGATGCATTGTGGGACTGGTAGTTTGTCATATTTACATATTTACATTTTTTTCGTTTTTATGCAATTTTTACATAGTTTAACATGATGTGTTATGTGGGGATACATATGAAGCAGTTATTCACTTTCTCTCTTTATACTTGAGCCTTAAGTAGGCAATTTTCTCCTTAATTAATTTTTTCTCTCTGAATTTCGCGGAAACCACGAGAATGTCCATATCTGCAGTCATCTGCATCATGGATTTGTGAACCCACTGTTTTCAAATGTCTTCATTCCTAGGGCTGAGTGCCCTTAGCCCCACACTTAAAACACTCCTTTGTTTGACCGTTGTCAGTCCCGTTTTCTGCCTTGAGATGTACAATGAGTTTTTGCAGTAGTAGAACAGTACAATATCATTAAGATTCCGTCATGCTTTCTCTTTATGATTTTACAAATGAATATGCATCTCCTCATCTACATTGAGACCCAATGGTTGTTTTGTTTTAAATTTTATTATTAATTTTGACTCCAACCTTCTTAGTTTTAGTAGTCTATCTCCACCTCGTTCTTGGTTGGGAATTGTTGCTAAGCCTAAATATTTGACATCTTGCCAGGTCTTTCCTGTATGGGTTCTGATATGTTTTGCCATGGCATAAGCATTATCTGCATTCTGTATTGCCATGATGTGTTCTAATATTCTCTTTTTCAACGGGCATTTTGTGCTGCCAATGTAATCCTTTCCACAATAGCATCTTAGCATATAGACTACAAATGTAGATTCACATGTAATTTTCGTCTTGATTTCAAAGTTTTTACCTGATGGGTCTTTTAAATATATATATAGGTATATATATATATATATATATTACCTACTGGCGGTCGCCAGTAGGTATATATAGTTAGGATTTTTTCTCTATGGGTTTTTTGAAAATTCTATGTCTAATAACTTTGGCGTTTGTGGACGGAATTGGCTGAAATTTTCAGGAAAATGGCACATTTTGTTTCTGAGCAGCCCTTGAAAATTTGGGGGGGGTTCGTCCAGTGGGGGCCGAGAAAAAAGGGGGGTCCCAAAACGTGTTTTTAACATTGAGTTTTCCATAGGGCGGTTGGCCTCACTTTTAGCCCGAACGGCTGAATGGATTTGCACGAAACTTGGCAAAATTGTAGGGACTGGTAGCCCGATGTGCCTTTTGTAGGTCTCAATATATGTGCTCCAGTGGATTTTGAGAAATTAACGTTTAAAAAAAGATATATATCTGTAACAGCGGACCGGGCAGCGCTCTGGTTCGCGGACTTTTCGCGCAACGGAGCTTTGTGAAGCGAAGCTGATTGGTTCTCCGGCGTCTGTCAACATTCCAAACAGTCCGTAGCGGCCGCCATCTTGTCTCTCGGTAGGATCGAGAGACAAGAGGAGGCCGAAGCGAAGGGGCAAATGACCATAAGGGGGCATAGTACATTGTCGCTCACCCCCTAGGTTTGATGTGGAGGTTTTAAAAGGGCCCCGCGGGGCAAAAAAAAATAAAAATAATAATAATCGAACAGCTGAATGGATTTGCACGAAACTTGGCAAAATTGTAGGGACTGGTAGCCCGATGTGCCTTTGCTAGATCTCAATATATGTGCTCCAGTGGATTTTGAGAAATTAACGTTCAAAAAAAGGTATATATCTGTAACAGCGCACCGCTTCGCGTACTTTTCGCATTACGGAGCTTTGCGAAGCGAAGCTGATTGGCTCTCCGGTGTCTGTAAACATTCCAAACAGTCCGTAGCGGCCGCCATCTTGTCTCTCGGTAGGATCGAACAGCTGAATGGATTTGCACGAAACTTGGCAAAATTGTAGGGACTGGTAGCCCGATGTGCCTTTGCTAGGTCTCAATATATGTGCTTCAGTGCATTTTGAGAAATTAACGTTCAGAAACAAGATATATATCTGTAACAGCGCTCCGCTTCGCGGAGATAAAATTATATGTGTATTACCTAGCTGTTGCTAACACCAGTTAGCGACGGCTAGTAGAAGATAGCGACCATCTTGGGCCCCACTTTGCATGTGAGTGATATTTATCACTAATGACATGCAAAGTGGGCATGCCAAGATGTTAGCGACTGGAAACAGTCGCTAACATCGCTATCTCCTATTATCAACTTTTGGAAATATTCGAGATAAGGGCGAATATCTCTAAAAGCTACCACCTGCCCTGAGCAGTTCTTAGCCATGTTATCCAATGGGAGGTGGATAACATGGCTAAGAGCATTAGCTCGGTAATGCATGAATATCGCTGAGTTTTCAGCGATATTAATGCATTGCGGTCGTTTTTTATCGTATTTCCGATAAACCTTGATAATAGCAAGGTTTATCTGCGATAATTTCTGACGGTAAAAAAATCGTTGCTAAGCATCGTTAGGGATAAATATCGCTTAACTTTGGTAATATGCCCCAACGTCTGTTAACGTTCGATTCGAAGGAAATCAGGAAGTGTTGAAAAACATTGTCTGCGCCATCTTGTCTTTTTTCAAATGCCACACTTTTGTCGTGCACGGCAGCCATTTTAGATGCCTTGACCAGACCCACTCTGTGCACGCTGTCGATCCTTAGCATGGCTCCCCACCCTCGCAAACATCTCCCCCAGGCAGTGGTCACCCCCGCTCTCTGTCTTATGCATGGGTAATAAACCTCCCCCATCTGCGCTGCTGTTCCCTGAGAATCACACCCTGTGCCCGCCCGACACCTCCCTTTCGCCCTATTCACTACCGCACCCTCTGACACTCCTTTTCCTCTGTGTCCGATTGTCCAGGCTGGTCCTAGGGTATCAGCTAGCCCTGCAGATGTAGTTTATGGCCACAGCTGTAAAGAATCACCCCTCTTCAAAGGAGTTATAGTAGATCAAGGCCCACACTCGATGAGATTCGTCACAGCAGAAGCGTTGCTATTATCTGAAAACCATCCTGTATTGTGATTGGGGAGGGGACCGAGCCTGAAGCGGAAGATTCCAGGGATGACTGTTTGTACATCAAAGTTTTTACAATTATGTGTCACATTAAAAATATATAGCACTCCGACAAAGTAGTAAGATTATAAAACTTTAATAATTTATAAATATATACAAGAAAACAAAAATAGTAATAACATATAAACATTTTTAGGGAAAAACAACGAAGTAGCGGTCGGCTGTGCGAATAGTCCCAACGCAGCACAACGTCCAGATTTCCGGCGTGGGGCGTCGCGGGGGGTGGGTCATCAGTAGCAAACTGTTGTGCGAATAGTTCCAAGGCAGCAGAACGCGTTGAAATCTAGATGACACGAAAGTGATGTCTAGTAAGTTGCCACCCAGCAAATAACGGCATGGGGCGTCGCGGGGGGTGGGTCATCAGTAGCAAACTGTTGCGCGAATAGTTCCAAGGCAGCAGAACGATGGCACCAAGGTGATGTCCAGTAAGTTGCCGCACTGGTTTTGGTATCCTACAATGCTGCTCCGAATACCGGCGTGGAGCGCCCCTGGGGAGGCGGCGTGAACGGGCCTCTCCAGGTGGAGTGTCATCTGTTGTAGTGGGGCGCCCCTTTACCGTTTCAGTTGCCATTCCGTCCGTTTTTGGTCCACTGTGTCAAAAGCCGCAATTCAGCTGAGTTGCGCCCACTCTTGCGGTGCAGCGATAGGCGGCTGTCACAGGACTCTCAAAATGGCGGCAGGCTGTTTCCTTTTTGGGCCTGGTCCACTGAAATGGCCCTGGGACACCTTGGAAATCGGACGCTTGTCTGCTAGGTCTTGGACCTCATTCTCGAAAGCGTCCCCTCCGCCTTGAGAATTCATCAAAAGTTTTGGGGGCTCCGACTCCTGCAGGCTTCTGGTGGGGAGCGGCTGCCATGATTGCTCGCGGAATGACCACGACTGAGCTACGAGATGGTGGTGCTTTCATGCTGACGCCAGCTTCAGTCTGAAACATCCAGAAACAAGGTGGGGCTTTCATCGTTTGGGGAAAAAAAAAAGTTTTCATCCTATGAAAAGTGTTGTTTTTAGGTCACATGATCAAGCCTTCCATCATTAGGAAACCAAAAGTAAAATGAACCAATGAAAAGTTTTATAAACAAGTCACATGACCTGTTATGCGGCATAGGGTGTAAAATTAGGAGAAAATACGTTGGCACGTGAGGCGGCGTCAGTAGCGGACCGATGTGCGAATAGGCCGAAGGCAACACAACGCGCCAAGATCTGGATGGCACAGAGGTGGTGTCCAGCAAGTTGCAGCACTGGTGTGGCCATCCTACAATGCTGAAAGTCGGCGTGGGGCGCCCCGTTGGCCTGTGAGTTTGCGTCAGTAGCGGACCGATGTGCGAATAGGCCGAAGGCAGCACAACGCGCCAAGATCCGGATGGCACCGAGGTGGTGTCTAGTAAGTTGCCGCACTGGTGTGGCCATCCAACAATGCTGAAAGTCGGCGTGGGGCGCCCCGTTGGCCTGTGAGTTTGCGTCAGTAGCGGACCGATGTGCGAATAGGCCGAAGGCAGCACAACGCGCCAAGATCCGGATGGCACCGAGGTGGTGTCTAGTAAGTTGCCGCACTGGTGTGGCCATCCTACAATGCTGAAAGTCGGCGTGGGGCGCCCCGTTGGCCTGTGAGTTTGCGTCAGTAGCGGACCGATGTGCGAATAGGTCGAAGGCAGCACAACGCGCCAAGATCCGGATGGCACCGAGGTGGTGTCTAGTAAGTTGTCGCACTTCTGTGGCCATCCTACAATGTTGAAAGTCGGCGTGGGGCGCCCTGTTGGCCTGTGAGATGGTGTCAGTAGCGGACTGATGTGCGAATGGGGCCAAAGGCAGCGCAACAATATTTTCTGATTTGAAGACACCACAAGGCGCTGAGATGCCAAGATCCGGATGGCACCGAGGTGGTGTCTAGCAAGTTGTGGCACTGGTGTGGCCATCGTACAATGGTAAAAGTCGGCGTGGGGCGCCCTGTTGGCCTGTGAGATGGTGTCAGTAGCGGACTGATGTGTGAATGGGGCCAAAGGCAGCGCAACAATATTTTCTACTATATTTTCGGAGTAGAAGACACCACAAGGTGCTGAGATGCCAAGATCCGGATGGCACCGAGGTGATGTGTAAGTTGCGGACGGATGTGCGAATGGGGCCAAAGGCAGCTCAACAATATTTTCTGAAGAGAATACACCACAAGGCGCTGAGATGCCAAGATCCGGATGGCACCGAGGTGATGTCTAAGTTGCGGACCGATGTGCGAATGGGGCCAAAGGTAGCGTAACAAGATTTTCTGTATGGAAGATACCACTAGGCGTTGAGATGCCAAGATTCGGATGGCACCGAGGTGATGTCTAGGAAGTTGTGCCACTGGTGTGGCCATCGTACAATGGTAAAAGTCGGCGTGGGGCGCCCTATTGGCCTGTGAGATGGTGTCAGTAGCGGACTGATGTGCGAATGGGGCCAAAGGCAGCGCAACAATATTTTCTGACTGACACCACAAGGCGCTGAGATGCCAAGATCCGGATGGCATCGAGGTGATGTCTAAGTTGCGGACTGATGTGCGAATGGGGCCAAAGGCAGCGTAACAATATTTTCTGTATGGAAGATACCACTAGGCGTTGAGATGCCAAGATTCGGATGGCACCGAGGTGATGTCTAGCAAGTTGGTGTGGTCATCCTACAATGCTGAAACTCGGCGTGGGTCACCCCATTAGCCTGTGAGATGGCGTCAGTAGCGGACCGATGTGCGAATAGGCCGAAGGCAGCACAACGCGCCAAGATCCGGATGTCACCGTGGTGGTTTCATAGTTGAGAGGCACTTCATCTGCAGTGGGGCGCCGAGATCCGGATGGCACCGAGGTGATGTCTAGCAAGTTGCTGTACTTGTGTGGTCATCCTACAATGCTGAAACTCGGCGTGGGTCGCCCCATTAGCCTGTGAGATAGCTGTTCTTTGGATTTGGGCCTGGTCCACTAAAATGGCCCTGGGACACCTAAGAACTCGAACGCTCGATTTTTTTTTCCTTTCCTGTACATGCAAAAAAAGGTAAATGCCCGGTATGTTACACGCTTCATCTGCCACGATGAACTCTCCAGAGGAACCGAAAAAATATATAGTTGTGGTAACTATACCATGCATCGTCATATGGAGAGGTGGCACCAATTAATTATAGTGCTGCATAAAAGAGAGATTTGGAGGAGAACCCCTGACCTGCTAGTACATTCATCAAAGAAGTGGCACTGAGAGCTTCAGAGGCAAGGGAAACGGTCCCAAATATTTAGAAGAACTTTGGAAAGATTAAAATGACATGTTTAGATTGTGGTAAATTAATTTCATGTGGGCAGATGAGTGTTACTCTAATAAATACAGCATATGAACATCATCATAGTCGATGGTTGGTAGAGACATTTTGACTATATCCTGGACCTGCCCGTCCTCGCCCAAAATGGCGCCGGAATAAATGGGACTCGTAACTCCTTGTTGTGTACTGGTTGCAGAACCTTGAAATCACGAGATACGTATGCAGTTTTGAAGCACATGGCGGGCGGGGACGAGAATTGATTGAATATTTCGACATCCCTATTGATATTAAGTTCTGATGTGTTATTGATTACTGTACTGTTGAAAATTCGAATTAACGTCACCCATGGTACTTGCCCGCAAATGTATATCTAGATAATTTTATTGTAACTGGCCCTGTCGTATTTTAATTATAAAATGTACGTCCACCGATTCCGTAACTGTTAGACACCTTAGTTTTTGCAACCTAATGGCCCGCCCGTTACGTTCCTCTACAGTGTAAATGTCTATTCATCATATACGATTACAGTTTGCTCCGTGGCAGGCCCACGTGGTTATAGGCTCGTATTTGTATAATGAAATTTTCACAATAAAGGTTTTTAAAAGAAAACATGGTAGTAGTGTATACATTGGTAAAGTTTTTAATAATAGTCACTGTTTTAGAATCATTAAAAGGCAAGTGAAATAAAGCAGACCAATTACATGAAGGGTAAAAGGTATAATACGAAGGAACGCAGTAAAGATAAATGGTCAAGGGCTGTTGTGTTTTCTATTCCTGCAACATAAAGTGATCGATAAGAATCTCATATTCAGGCGTATCGGCGACTAAGACAGCAGGTCGACCCTCTTTTGCTCAACGGCTCCATCATGGGACGAAGAAACGCTCTTTTTCTCGAAAAAAGAATATATTTTACTTGCAGGACAGTTGTAAAATTTCCGGGAAAGTACATTAGCCTGGAACATTATAACATATATTTAAGAGAAAATAATGTTCGGAAGTAATTAAAAGCATAATTTTTAGGTGATATGACCAAGGCTTTCATCATTAGAATAAGAAAAGTAAAATGAACCAATGAAAAGTTTTATTAACAAGTCACATGACTTGTTATGCTTACGTTACGCGCTGCGCGCCCCGGATGACTTCCGGATGCGCTAACGCGGCGCGTCATATGACGCATTACGCGACAACGCAGGTCCAGAATATAGTCAAAATGTCTCCACCAACCAGCGGTCGAAACACAACCCCTTTCAGCAGGCTAAATAGTTCTGTTAAATGACAACAGAAAGGACAGGCAACAAGAACCATCAGTCAAAGAGGGGAGGGCTAGTTCTTCTCTACCGGGTTACATTGGGGCGCTATCGGAACTGATCGAATTGGTAGTCTACAGTGTTTCTGGATGTTTCAGACCGAAGCTGGGGTTAGCATGAGAGCAGCACCATTTCGTAGCTCCGTTGTGGCCATTCCGCAACCAATCATGGCAGCCGCTCTTTATCGTTATTTTGGGCGGGGTGGGTGGCGGAGCCGAGCTGTTTTGCAGCCATCATTGTGTGGAGTTCAGTTCATCTCACTAGTTTTGTATTTGTCATGAGGGGTTGTTCCTAATGTTTCTATTTTAGCGAGGTCAAAAAGAGATCCCATTAGTGGCCTACTGATTTTGCTCGATTCCTTTTCTTTTTTTTTTACACGATTTTTCGTTATCTGCAAAGACTAAACAGAGTATTGCGACTCTGTGTTTGTTTGTAAATAGAGAATGAACCAAAGAGAACTAATTCTAAAACAGTAAATACTTGGATAACAATCAATCAAATGGAGAGAGAAGCAGGCACGACGGATTACAACGGGGGCAAAGGCCTGCGTTAACTACCTTTCACTATCTGCAAAGAGAGAGTACTCCTAATAGAAATGAGGGGGGGGGCACCATTCAAAGCAGATCAGTGTGCATAAACACGAAAATGTTTTCACTTACCACGTACTTGACATTCGACAGCTTATGATATTTGCTATTAAAAAACCATTGAAATTCACTGAAAAAACCATAGGTTATAGACCATATATAGTTAGGAATTAGCATTTACAAAACCTTGAAAATTCACTGAAAAAACCATAGGTTATAGACCATATATAGTTAGGAATTAGCATTTAAAAAACCTTATTTTACTCACACAAAACCATTGAAATTCCATATATAGTTAGTTGCACTAACTATATATTGCGCACCCGCAATCCACTGCTGATCATGTCACATATTACATCATTCATGACATGGTCAGTGACATCACTGATGACATCACTGATGACATCTCAAATGACATCACTGATGACATCACTGATGACATCTCATTTGACATCATTCTTGTGCTAATACGATAAACCTCTTCAGACTCTAATATAACCTTAGATACACTCAGTGTATACAGACACTCACACACTGCCACTCATCCATGGAGTTACTCACACACCCAGTCAGTCATGCAAAGAAACAATCTCACCTCCATTTCTTCAACTATACAGTTAAACACACCTTACTTATTGAAACATATACTAACACATATTTACTCTCTTATACAATCCCTGATACAAGTTCACAATGATCGATACAACCACTCACTCATTCAGTGGCTCTCATGCACAGTTATTTATATATGCCAACTCTCACATGTACTGTGTTTTACATATGTACTTACTATGACATGTAGCATTGAGATATCCATTCACTCATCAATACACTCATGCACACAGTCAACTGCCCATGTAGCTGTTTCCACATGCACTCTTGAACTCATACACCTAGTGAATAAACTGCTCACACATCTATGCATAGAGTCACACACCTTCCAGCCACCCCCACACAAACTCAATCTCCCATAGAAATACTTGGGCAACCAATTAATAACACATATAGCCTCTCGTATAGCTAATGATCAACACATGCAGCAGTTTACAGAACAACAGACATAATGATGCACAAATTAAGACAGTTTAGTTACTAACCCATGCATTCAGTGAGACACATTTAATCACTCACTCATACAGTCAGTCACGCACCTACTAAATCCTTCATCCAGACACTTATACATCCACTCATTCTTCAATATGTAAGACATATTTTAACTTTACAGAAACATACAGTCACTGGATGTTGTCATCAGTGATGTCATCAGTGATGTCATTTGAGATGTCATCAGTGATGTCATCAGTGATGTCACTGACCATGTCATGAATGATGTAATATGTGACATGATCAGCAGTGGATTGCGGGTGCGCAATATATAGTTAGTGCAACTAACTATATATGGAATTTCAATGGTTTTGTGTGAGTAAAATAAGGTTTTTTAAATGCTAATTCCTAACTATATATGGTCTATAACCTATGGTTTTTTCAGTGAATATATATATATATATATATATATATATATATATATATATATATATATATATATATATATATATATATATATGTATATATATATTTATTTATATAGATATATATATGTATATATATATTTATTTATATAGATATATATATCCAAAACCCCAGTCCCGTGAAATATGAAGCTGTCAAGATTAGGCGGTCCAAGTTTACTATACAATTCAATCTCCTCCCATCCACAGGAAAATACTCGGACACCCAGTATGCTCAAAAAATTCCAGTTTTAATGACATGAGTGTCTGAGTGGTTTCCTGTGGATGAGAGGAGATTGAACTATATATATATATATACCCCTATAAAGCCAACAACCTGCCACAACACTATTAATCACTATTAAGAATTATATAAAACATTACTGAATCACTTAAAATTCCAAAGTATGTTTAAAAACATTAATAACAATTATTTAAACAATAACACATAAAATTAATATATGAACTAAAACACACAAAAATAACCAGGAAAACATATTCTTTACAACTATATTATTGAAAACGATATTAACAACAACAAAATTCTTATTAATAATATTGCTTACCTGAAAAAATTATATTATAATATTCACAATGATATCTCTGCATCACAATATTTTTGTATCAAAATATTGTTTTCCCGATATTTCTGTTTAACAATATTAAAAACTTGATATTTTATCATAATGCTGAGGAGGGCTCCAACACCACCTTCCATATGTGAACTGTATTATACATTGTCTTTTCAATGTGACTTAAGTTGTGCATTGACTGTAGGAGGAAGGTGTGTAGTCACCCAGATTGTGCTTAGTAGTGAGTAGCAACATCCTGCATAATGCTCACTTAACTACTAGTTAACTATTTAATTACTATCATGTTACAGAAACCTAGGGGCATATTACCAAGGGGGGCGATAGGCAATTATCGCCGGTTTAGCGCTCTATTAGCAAGCTGACGCTAACTGATGTTAACGACAGCTTTTAGGCGATAGCGAGTGGTTTGGGGCCCGCTTTGCATGTCAGCGATATTTATCGCTAATGACATGCAAAGTGGGCGCACCCAACCTGTTAGCGACTGAAAGCAGTCACTAAAGTCGCTATCGCCTATTAGCAAGGCAGGCGTAGCAATGGAAATATTCCCGCTATCGCCAAAAACTAACGCCTGCTCAGACCAGTTCTTAGCCATGTTATCCAATGGGAGGTGGATAACATGGCTAAGAGTATTTTGTCGCTAATGCGTGAATATCGCTGTATTCTCAGCGATATTCACGCATTTCGCCGCTATCGCTGGATATTTTAGCACAATGGAGAAAAACGTTGCTAATAGCATTTTTTCTCCGCTAACATATCCAGCTATAGGCAGCGATAAAGAAATCGTCGCTAAGCCTATCTAGCGATAAATATCGCTACTTGTTGGAAATATGCCCCCTAGTTTGCTAGATCAGTATTGATGTTGCCAATAGAGTAGGACTGAGGGTGTTGTTTGACTGGTGTGACATGGATGAGGAGGACAGGACAGACAAGGTGCATTTGGATGGTCCAACCTATTAAGGATAAAACAACAAAAATGTGTAATAACAACAAAGTAATTAAGCACCATCTTAAGGTCAAACTTGAATGAGTCTTGACAACTTCACTGCAAAGGAAATAACAAAAAGGATTGCTTACGATGCATGTATGAGATAAAGTTATGACTGTATGATGAAAGATCTGGTCATAAAGATTTGCAGAGCAGGAGAACCACCATAAATTGGCAGTTCATCCAGCCTGCCAAACTCATGATTTCCTGCACCATTTAGAGGTGGACGAACCACATTGTTTCCACCAGTGGATCTTCTGCTACTACTTCTATTGGAAATCCATTACTTGATTGCCCAACCATTTCAATAACATTTGCTCCATCATATATGGTGTGACTCAACCATTGCTAGACTGGCACATGGTGGTTCTAGGTATGGAAATCAAACAATGATTCTGAGAAAACTCCTTGTAAGGCAGGACCACTACTTTTTCCATTGTCAAAAACATACTCCATTTTGAGGGGGGGATTAAGGTACCTGTTGGACACGGCCGGGCTCTGCTCCGCCGCAACGCGCAGCACCATCAGTTAAGGGCCGGGCCTTGCTCCGCCTGCTTCCCGGCCGGGCTTGGCTCCGCCGGGGCCCCTCCCACCACCACCAGTGACGCAGTAACAGCACCAGGAGGCGCATAAAGGCAGCGCCAGTTCCGAGGCTTGTGGGGGTGATTAAGGTACCTGTTGGACACGGCCGGGCTCTGCTCCGCCGCAACTCGCAGCACCATCAGTTAAGGGCCGGGCCTAGTTCCGCCTGCTTCCCGGCCTGGCTTGGCTCCGCCGGGGCCCCTCCCACCACCACCAGTGACGCAGTAACAGCGCCAGGAGGCGCATAAAGGCAGCGCCAGTTCCGAGGCTTGTGGGGGTGATTAAGGTACCTGTTGGACACGGCCGGGCTCTGCTCCGCCGCAACGCTCAGCACCATCAGTTAAGGGCCGGGCCTTGCTCCGCCTGCTTCCCGGCCGGGCTTGGCTCGGCCGGGGCCCCTCCCACCACCACCAGTGACGCAGTAACAGCGCCAGGAGGCGCATAAAGGCAGCGCCAGTTCCGAGGCTTGTGGGGGTGATTAAGGTACCTGTTGGACACGGCCGGGCTCTGCTCCGCCGCAACGCGCAGCACCATCAGTTAAGGGCCGGGCCTTGCTCCGCCTGCTTCCAGGCCGGGCTTGGCTCCGCCGGGGCCCCTCCCACCACCACCAGTGACGCAGTAACAGCGCCAGGAGGGGCATAAAGGCAGCGCCAGTTCCAAGGCTTGTGGGGGTGATTAAGGTACCTGTTGGACACGGCCGGGCTCTGCTCCGCGGCAACGCGCAGCACCATCAGTTAAGGGCCGGGCCTTGCTCCGCCTGCTTCCCGGCCGGGCTTGGCTCCGCCGGGGCCCCTCCCACCACCACCAGTGACGCAGTAACAGCGCCAGGAGGCGCATAAAGGCAACGTCAGCCCCTCGTCCCGCGGGGACGCGCGTGGGACGCGCCGGGCTAAGCCCGGGCAAAGGGCGGGCCCTCTGTGGCCCTCAGAGGCCTGAGGAGACTGGACTGGGCCAGGGACCCTATATCATTTCATCCAGCCCTTTATTGTGTATTAATCACGTGAGACTTTATTTCTTATTTAGTTATATTTCTTATGAGTAAGTAGTGGTTTTATCTGAGTGTATATCTGTTGTCACAATTGTTTAATATGTCTAAATCCAAAACCGTTAAACCAGTAGTGGGTCCTGCCACCTTGGATAACTATTTGGTCAAGAAAGTAAACCAGATAAATAATGAAAGACGTGCTTCTTTAGGGAAGGGCACTGTGATAGTGAATCTGCCAGAACTGTCTCCCACCAGAATGACTGTAGATGTTGAGGCCACGAATGGTGTCTCCATAGTAGAACAACCAATGCCCATAACAGTGAGTATTGAGGTTCACTCAGATCAACATGTCTTGCCAAGTGAAGAAATAGGTGTGCTAAATGAGGCCCAGCCTGATATCAGGCCGATGCGCACCTGTAGGACAGCTCATCAAAAAGGGGTAGGGAAGCATAATACTAACACTAAAAAAAAGGACGGGAAAGTTCCGCATAGCCATGCCATAACCCCTTTTGTATTTACAGGAAATAACTATACTGGTGTTAACTCGAACCTAGATCAGTTTGCTTCTCTCATTAAAAATCTCTAAGCAATACTAACAATGAAGATAGAGGAGTTAATTAAACCTCTAACCAACAAGATTGAGAATCTGGTTACGGAAGTAGACAGGCTGGGCGGCTTGTTATCTGCACACCTGAGTGCACCAACTAATGGTATCGTAAATTTGGGTGGTAAAGGGCAGGATGCAGTGAAAGCTAAAGATCATTTAAACAAGGGGATTACTGTTGCAGCAGCTGCCAATGGGAATGAGGCTTTAAATACACCGGCCGCCCCAGCGGCAGCTGTTTCGCGGCGACAACCCAATATAGTCCCTTAAAGTGGTATAGCCCCTAGATCCCCCAGGCATAACCGATATCTAAATCTACCACCTGATTGTGCACCGTTTGTGGCAGTGTTGACCAATGTGCCACCTTGTGGCACTCATCCCGCCTCTCCTTATGATGAATCCCACGCCTCTTTGAAAAATTAGACAGTGGCGTGGCTTAATAAAAATTGTGGTTTTCCCACTTCTTACTCAGAACAGATAATGGCAGTTAGGCGGGTGAACTGGGTAGGTCCTTCCAAAAAGTTGGGCAATGGGGATTGCATTGTCGTAAACTTTAAACATCCCCAGCATGTGGCCACTGTTCTTTTGAGAGCCTCCTCACTAGTCTACAACTAGAACAGTATTGTTGTGCGCCCTCTGGGATATTTCTATGCACATTTGTGCAAACCTACACCCCAACAAAGACAAACTAGGCGGGTGTTTGAACCACAGACACCAGTCCAGGAAGCACAATTTACATACAACATCACTAATCCCTGTGGCTCAGGTGGTATGAACGAAATCTATAACAGGGTTAATAGTGTTGGTCGCTATCAGTATGGGTCTAATGTTAATACACAGAACAGGTACAAAGTACTGTCTGGACTTGAGCTGTGTGATTGACGGGAGTTACCTGCGGCTCAGGGCACTGTGGCTACAGGTGAACCTATACACATAGAGTATCCTCAGGCTAAAGCATCTGGATGTAATATTGTTTCTTGGAATATTGCAGGCCTGGCTGCTAAAATGTCAGATGAAAACTGGGTTAACTATATAAAACAATGTATGATCATCTGACTACAAGAAACGTGGGTGGTGGGTTGTGATTTCTTTTTGGAAGGGTACAAGGCCTTTTATGTACCAGCCACACCATCGACAAGGGGTAGGCCTAAGGGGGGACTTGTAATTTTTGTTTCCATTTTAATATCATGTAAGGTACGAAGAATTGAATCACAGCATACAGGCATGATGGGCTTAGTTCTATTCGGAGATAACTGTCAAGTTGGCATGGTGAATTTCTATAATGCTACTCATGATAGGACAGGCCTGAATCAAATTTCTATATTAAATTCTTTTGTTTCCAGCTTTTTGAAAGATCTGGGCCATAACCTCATGATTATGGGGGATTTTAATGTGCACCCTTGTGGTGATCCGCTGAAGAAATGTTTATCAGAGTTGCATTGTGAACGTATGGGTGGTCTCCATATGGAACACACTGAGGAGGGGGAATCATGCAATGATCTGTTGAATAACTTCGACCTTTCATTGGCTATGACACTCAGGGACCCGGTGAAATGTTTTGATATCCCTACTTTCAAAGGACACGGAAGGGGCACCTTCATAGATCACATGCTAGTTTCCTTGACGATGCAGACTTTCCTAGATTCGTTCAGCATTGTCTCAAGTGAATTTAGTGACCATAATCCTCTAACATCTCTTTAAAAGGTTCCTGGGTAAAAAAGGCAAATCAGAATAACAGCATAGGTAGGCTGGGAACAACAGATGGGGGGAGGCGACTTAAATGGTCAATGGTCTCTCCGGATATTCTCTATAAAAATATTGCTGAAAGTTGTACAGAGGATATCAAAGAATGTACCCTTGATGGTGGAGATCCCAGGCAGGTTCTAGCTGCGTATCAAAACATATCGGAGAAGGTGTCAGAATTACTATCTGTCCCGAATAAGAGCCAGATGAAGGTGGGTCCGAGGTGGTTTTCCCATGACTGTACTAAAGCTGCACGCAATCTTAGGTCCGCTTTGTCAGCTACCCCGAGGAATCGGGAGGATGTAAAATTGTGTAGAAAGGAATACAAGGCTGTCATTGCTTCCCGCAAGGAGTTCTTAAGAAGTGAGGCCTGGGTTGAAATACTTGACCCCTCAACCCTGAATTGCAGCACCAAATTTTGGGCACTAGTTAAAAAACCTTTTCTGGTAGATGATTCAGGTGATGGACTTGATTGCTGCATAACTAAGGAGGAGTGGGAATGTCATTTTAAAAACCTGTATTATACAGTGGATCCTGTAACCTTTGATGCTGCCTCCGTTGATAGGGGAGGCGATATTAAATTTGATAAAAGCGAGGTATTGGTTGCCATAGAGGGACTCACAGCAAACAAAGCTCCTGGACCAGATGGTATCCCACCGGATCTTTTTTAAATCAGACCCAGACTTTTGGGCACCCATTCTGGTGGCAGTATTTAATGCTGCCAGTATAGTGGGTTGTCCAACGTCTTGGGGATTGTCAACTGTTGTCCCTGTCTTCAAGAAAGGAGACCGGGGCAGTGCTCTCTGTTATCGCCCAATATCACTTATAGATTCTATGGTCAAGATCATTGGTAGAATATTATTGCAGCGTTTAACAAGCTGGACTGCTGATAATAACATTATGTCAAAATCCCAATACGGCTTCTGTGAAGGCCGTTCAACCATAACACAGTGCCTTAACCTGTTTCTCATATTGAGTAAATATACTGTTGTACAGAAGGGAGCCGTTCACCTTGCCTTCATGGATCTGTCATCGGCCTTCGACTGTGTTAACAGGGGAAGGCTGTGGCAGACCATGAAGGAGAAAGGTGCTGACAGGGGGATTGTGGACTTTTTGATGGATCTTCACAGTGATACAAGAGCTAATGTTAGGTTTTCATCCAATGGTGAAACCACGGGAAATTTTAGTATTAAAAAGGGAGTGCGCCAGGGTTGTATCCTGGCCCCATTTCTTCTTAATTTTTATATTAATGATTTAGATGCCGTACTACAGGAGGTAAAATCAGATTGTCCTAGAGTTGGCAGGAGGGGTATTCCTGTACTTTTATACGCAGATGATGCGGTTTTAATCTCAAGAACAGAAAAGGGTCTCCAGGCACTTTTGAATGCTTTTAATGATTTTATGACTAATAGGGATCTTATGGTCAACAATTCGAAGTCTTATATAATGCATGTTGGCCGCCCATCAAAAAAGAAATTTATTTTTAAACTAGATGATGTCCTGATCCCCATCACTTACACATTCTCATATCTTGGTGTTTTATTTGATACAAAGCTTAGCTGGGCCCCACATGTGGCAAGAAATAAGGGGGAAATCACCAGAGTAAATGCCTCTATTTTCAATTTTGCTACTAAATTGGGAAAAAAGCCAAACACTGCCATGATGAAACTATACAACGCCAAATCAATAGCTACTGCGGTCAATGGCAGTGAGATATGGGGCTATGTCAGCGGTGATCACTTACAGGTTATTGAAAATAATTTCCTAAAGCGTCTGCTCTCTGTCCCAGCCAGTACATCGAATCTGGCGGTGCATGAAGAGCTGGGAAGTCAGTATTTATCTGACATAGTTGGGGTAAGACCACTGACATGTTGGGTAAATTTATGGTTAAATCATGTCATTCCGTTAACTCATCTGATAGTGAAAGATCTTGTATCACATGATAACGCAATGTGTGTACCCTGGCTTAAATATTTGAAGTCTCAGTTCCTGAAGTTAGGACGCCTGAACCTGTTTGAAAATCCAAGTGAGATAGTAAAGGGTGATGTGGCAGCAATTAAGAGGGCTTTTTATATGGACAGAAGGGCCCAAAGAGAAGAAGTTGAGCTGTTGAAACCTAATGTTAGAAAATACGTCATGTTAAGAACTTGTGATAGTATGGAATTATACCTAACATGCTCCTTTACTTCTCATGAAACATTTTTGCTGACTAGGTTCAGGTTTAATATCTTTCATCATCTTTTAATTAGACCAAAACTGGACATTTTTAAGAAAATTGCAGCTCCCTGTGGCTGTGATGGGAAGTCTCCACAGGATATGCTGCATTTCATATTTTTATGTAGATTTTATGAATACCCCCGAAAACGCTATCTTGTAACCCTTTTAAAGAAATTAAATTTTAATCAAATAAGACCTGCTCTCATGTACTTACAGCTCTTGCACAGTGATAGTGTTCTCCAGGTGATAGAATTTTTAAAATTTACTGTGAAAATAAGAAAGTGCTTAGATGAGTGATTATATATCTCTGAAAGATGTTGCACTAACGCACTTTATTGTATTTTGGTACTACCTGCATTTTTTGTGATTTTGATTTTGCCTACTTACTCATCAAAGAAATCTGTATTAACCGTTTTTTTTTGGAAATATGTATTGTTTGTTATAATGTAACGGTAATATTTACTATGAAATGTTTATTGTATTTGTGCTTTTATGGATTGAAATATATCCGAAATAAAGTCTAATTGAATTGAATTGAGTGGTTGTATTTAAAATACAAAATAATTGGCAGGGTTTGCCCAAAACAACATGGAGTTCTGCATTCACAGTAATCATTACACTGGTGCCTGCATTTAAGGTAGTGAGATCCCTCCCAAGCATGTAGGTATCTCATTGCAGAGCAGGCAGATTACCACCTAGGCACACGGAGGCTCTGGCCTCCTTTACCTGACTGTTTGGTGGGCAGTCCATCCATCTTTTAACAATCCGCTCAGGGTTCTTTCCAGTTGTAAATTAGTCCATCATGTAGTACAATGAAATTGCTTTCTCGGGGTAGAAAGATAAAACCAGCACTCAATAGCATGATAGCGAGATAGAAATACACCTCTGGGATGTTGTAAGATGTGATTGTCAAGATCTCAAATCATTAAATTTAGGGGAATAAAAAAAAAGCCAATTACCGAAGGAAGCTGACCCAAAACCCACTCATTATCTGTACATTGGAAACAGTAGGTTTTACAGAAGATTGCTCTGTCACAACCGACATGAAAACTGTCTAGTGCAATGCTGGAATTACTTTCTGTCACTTATACGTACTGAGCCTGCATTCGTTCCATTGCTTGTTTGTGTATGTCAAAATATTGAGAATAATAATAACAACCTGCACTTATATAAACTCCAGACTATTTACTACTAACATATCTTCAAGACAAGAAAAATACCACAGGGAAAAGAAGGGTCTTAGGGATATTTAAAGACCTGCCCAGGTTACATCCCCTATCCGACTAATATAATACTATACTCAAACCGTGGGTCTGAAAAACTGTCCAATAAAGGGGCTAGAGAAAGCCAAGACTGTTAGCAAAATCAGTCAAGGCGGCAGTTACTACCAAGCCTATTACCCGAGGTACCAAAGTAGACACATAACAGAGAGACAAGTGATTGTTGGTGAGACTCAAGGAATCTTTTAAGTGGATTCCCATCAAAAGTCATGTGACGATCAATGTTCTCATTTGGTCATCCAGAGAGTTGGGATGGTCTGTCTCTTGATCATTGAGACCATTTCCATACCCAACATTACAAAGTTTCAATGGGTCAAGCCCACAATCACTGTGTTGACCATGAGAATAATCAAGTCATATGGGAAACATGTGCAGTGCAAAAAAGAAAGATAGTGGTGAATAATAAAAAAAAGTGAGGAGACAAATAGACAGAACCTTTAATTGAGTTAGTGTCTCAGCATCTAATTAAAATCAAGAACAGTGCAAAAGGGGCAGTTTTTTAAACAAATAGATAACTGCCAAGGGGGCCAACATGTTTCAGCCAATAGGGAAGGAGAACCCACTGCTTTCTTCAGGGCCTCTGTTCTACAATAGATTGCTACTGCTATACGTGATGCAAGTAAACATAAAATTAATCAAAAGATTTAAAGGATACAATTGAACATATTCCTCCGTGTCTACCAGTGTGTCTCACATCTATAAAAACAAACAAAATGAAATCTCAGTTAATGTTCCACTTTGTACCTCAATCCATATAATATTGGATGCTATGGATAATTATACACTCACCCAGTATAACCGGGGATCAGACCTCACATCTCCTGGACCATGCTCAGGAAGTAGGAGGCCCCCGCTCTGTGAAGGCAAGATGTGGAACACATGAAGCCAAGAACCAGCCCAATTGAGCGCCTAGTTCTTTGCAACCCATGTGTAAACGTTATCAACTAACCACCTTCACGCATACACATATATATACACCAGTTAAAAATCAGCTACAGCTCATAAGAATGTCCTATCCTCACTCTACCCTTAATGTACAACCTACTCCAGTGATACACAACGTTGTTGAGCAAGCGGGAAAACAAAGTTAATGCATACTTCCGCTGCTCGCATCGGAAATCTCGCGAGTCTGATTAGAACTACAGGATGATGTAATCTCCCCTTTAGCTGTAGTTCTTTAAATAGCGCACACTCTCCGCTCCACCATCAACAAACGAACGGGTACTTCTGAGAGTATTTCTGGCCACACAGTTCGTTCAAGCCTATATCGATCACAATACTTCCCCAAGATAGTAATGGGAAGAATCGTAGATCTGTGGAACGCCGGTAGTCTCGCAAGATGAGAAAAGAACTGCAGAGTGATGTCACTCGCTTCATAGATGTAGTTCAAAAAATTGATGTAGTTCAAAAAACTCGGGAACCCTTCCGCGCCGATAGCGAGGACCCCCCTCCCCCCTCATCACTCAGGCATAGCAGACTGTGGGGAGATTATCCAACGGACCACAGACATTCACTAGTGTGGCTGTTAATTATAAAGACTGGTCACCCCAGCATATAATGGATAACACAGCCCTGCGACAAACTCATCAAATTAGTTCCCCCTCGCGCGACGTGACACAAAATGAGGGGCAAGCCAGGTGGATGCTGGAACGTGTGGCTACCCTGGCTGGTGTGTATACTCTCACTTGGTTCGTGAGTACAGGCCTACTCTACTATGTACAGTAGTTTCAAAACCCATGTTAACTCTATGGAGACTGGCAATTACCATTAGGGTCAAAATATTACACTGTGTACAGTAGATGTACAACCTATATATTCCTCATGAGGAGCTGTGAGAGGTTATTGTCAGTACTAATTTGGCACAAATGAATATGGGAAATGTTTTAAGACATATTTACAGTAACACCTAATATGTTTCTTAAAGTCATAATTCACCAGATGGCGGTGATCTTAGACCCAAAAGATTAACCCTGGGCGTAGTTCGCGGAGCCGCACTCCGCGGAGCTACGCGAAGACGCACTTGCACTCCGCGAGCTACGCGTAGCTCCGCGGACATGCGTAGTTTCTTGCTAGACCCGTTCGCGCGCCGTTTTTCGTCTTCGGGAGCGCGGTGCGCGTGTTCGGGGCGCTGCCTGCATGCTCAAGATAGCTAGCGCGCTAAGTTACCCAAGAGGTTTGTCCCGCCCGCTTGCGTTCCCCTATTTCCTGTTCCGGGTCACAAGTAACGTGTTCGCGTTGTATAAGACATGTTCGGGAACTCATCTTCTCGTTCGCACTACAAAAGTGCGTGATCGCGCTAAATATCGCGCGAACCTACCCAGGCGGTTGTGGGCCTACTTTAGCATCTAGCTCCTATCTCTTCAATCCTGGTCTTTTCACCCACTTCTTCAAACTTTCTTTAGTTATTACCTATCTCTCTCTGTGCCTAGGTTTATATTTTTAATTTTATTTCTACTTTTACAACTTTTTTGCAACTTTTCTCTTGTTTTATATTACTTCCTTCTTTTACCTTGCTTCTTCTTTCCCCTACCTTTTTGTCTTCAACTTTTCTTCTCCCCTCCACCCAGAACCATGGTGAAGGGTGCCAGCAGCATTGGCGGCTCAAAGGGCAAGGCGGCTGTGCCCAAAAAAACCCGGCTGCCTTGCGGCAGAATGCGCCCCGCAGGAGTGACGGCCCGCCAACTTTTTGGGGAGGAGGAGGTGGCTGCCCTGGTCTTTTTTATCCAGCACCACCTCCCCTTGACCTTGGCAGCAGGCGGCAGGCCCGGCTCCGGCTACCGTATTGAAGAGCATCTCCGGCGGTGGGCGAAGGTGCGCCGGGCAGTCTTCCGCTGCTCCGGTATCCGGCATACCCACCATCAGCTGTCCCACCGCTGGGCCGACATTTTGGACCGGGAGCAGGACCTGTTGGACCTGCTTGGTGTCGAGGTTGTGGGTCTTGGTGAGTGGCTATCCAAAAAAAAAGTGTGTGTGTATATATATATATATATATATATATTTATATATATATATATATATAGTAGTATAAATATTGTTATTGTATCTTTCTAAATCTTGGCTGAATAAGTAACGCGATGACTGTTGCTCCTAGTTACATTACGATGTATTCCGTTATGTCTACTGTAATTGTATGACACTGTTCTTCTTCACTGACTCTTGCGTGTTTTTTCAACTTGGCGCTAGCTGTTGCTGTTTATTGATGTGAGATTTTCTTTATTGTAGAGAACTGAAGTTAGTTAATGCTATTAATAGAGTCTTGTCCTTCCTTTGTCCGTCAGTGAAATAGCGGTGGATGGATAATTGTACGTAGTTTGCATATTGTAGCATTTTTTCACGGCCTTCTCTTCTTCATGAATCCTCCTCTGGCAATGAATGCTAAAGTTACTTTGTTCTTATTACCTCAGCCAGGGCCGGCTTTAGGCATGTGCAAGCTGTGCAACTGCACAGGGCCACCAAACTTCAGGGGCCACCACACCAATATATATCCTTAATTTAATAATCCTCCGAGGATCCGATGGATACATATTTGCGTGGCGGCCCCTGGCAGGGATTTGGTGCCTCCGGCTCTGTTCCACTTCCAAACACCCTGACTCCCCCTCTTCACTGTCCTCCGTCCTCCGCCCGACCTCCTCTTCCGGGGCCCCCTACCTACGCTCCCTGCCCAGGAGGACCACCATGAGCCTAGAGCCACCCCTGCCTCAGCCCTCCATAGAACTGATGTAGTTTGTTTAATGAGTGGGTAGGCTTGGCAGCAGTAGCATTCAGTCAGTAGCAGAACAAAATATGATGCAACGAACGTACAATTTCGTGTATGCACAAAATTTCTGCATGTCTCCTCCTTGTGATCTATGCATTTTGCTGGCAAAAATGAAAAAGAAATGACTACTCACAGATAATTGATTACCCCATTCTTGAATCTCTTGAATCGGTGGTGTTGTTCAGGTGTTACTGCCTCTGTGTTACTTAGTAATCTGCAATCAGAATGTTTATGGAACATTTGATTTGTTTTCTCCAAGTATACAGTCAGTGAATCCTGCAAGGCAGTAGTCATTTGGTAGATCAATGTTTGTTTCTTTTAATGTTCTAGCAGTGGTTTTTGAAATGATGTCTATGTTTCACAGCACTCAATGTTTTTCTCTTTGTTTATTATTTGTTACATGAACCACAGAACCCAGGGGGAATCAGAAGGCTGGGACCGAGCGGGTGAACCACCACAGGCACAGAGCTCCTCTACTGAGGATCCTGCTGCTGTCCCCAGTAAGTCCAACAGTGCTTTCTTTTGGAACAATGATATTTCCATAACTTTGTAACGGAGCTTTTTTTTTTCAACCGATTAATTACATTTACTTCCTAAAGAAATTTTGACTCTTTAGTAAAGGTATTAATCTTTTCCATAAATATGTGATAAAAATTAGAATAGCTGTAGGCACAGGGTCCACTCCTGTCTTATGCTTTTTCCTCTGTAATGTCTCTGCTTTGGCAATTGACACCAACGAGTATGCATCCAGATGTTGGGCTAGTATTTTGTAAACGTTAGTATACCACTACTACTACTACTAGTCTTGTGGGTATTCTATCTTCTATGGAGTCATATACATATTACATAACTATGTATGCACCAGAAAATTGGATGTTGGTGTTGATAGGCAGGTTGGACCTTACTTACACCTCAGTCACAGAACTCTGAGGAACCCACAATTCACTGAACGACAACCTATATGGGCTCAGGCATTGGTCAATTATTCAATTATCACACTCCTGAACCCCAATACCAAGATGCCCAATGCTTTTATTACACAACCCATAACCTAAGAAACCCCCTTTTGCTCACTCACTCGTGTAAGTCTACAAGACAACAGACACTGAAAATAAACTTCAGAGTCAAAGTGGTACTTCAAAAGCTTTATTTTGTTAGAAGTAAGTAAGTAACATCAATGTTTTAAGTTGTTCCGTGAAATACGTCGAGGGGCCCACCAGAAAAAATCCAGAGTTAAAAAAGGCTGAATAAAGTAATCAACATTTGTACAGCTACTAGTGCACGATAGGGAAATGTGGGAAATGTCGGAGACCCCTCACCATTGAACGTATACTGGTTACATATGCCTCTTTTTGGTAAGCTCTGGAAATGTCAGCTTCGTAGAAGGAAATCTTCTCATCTGCCGAAAATTAATGACAAAAGTGGTGCACGTTAGACAGTATGAAATACATTTAGGCAAGTTTTATGCAGCCATGCTAAAAAGAAGTTGTGTAACCTGTAAGCAAACTCGATTCCACAATCCACATACAAAACGTAAATACGGGCCCTTTCATTTTCCAACCTCTTCAGGTGTATGCATTGAACAATCATGTTGCCTCAAAGGCGTCTTCTCGTACTGCGCAACAAGCTGCGAGGTAGCATGTGCAAAACTGGATACATTGATGTACAAAGGTTACATAGTTCACTTCAATATTTCCAAGGACTAGAGTAGCAGTACAGATGAGATGAGCTTGGGTACCATACCATAACAAATGAATGCTAATATGTGTAGTGACTCTGCTGTACTATGCAATGTGGACTCCTACTGATTACGTACGTTCTACTTAACTGTTTTGAAGAACTCCATTCTTGGTGAACAAGTACAATGGGGGCTGTGCATCCATCTAAAAAGGTGTACTTATTTTTATAGGTGCAGAACCCGTACCATCCACCAGTGCCGACGGGGACAGCGGTGCAGCGTCAGCGATCCCGGCGGGGACAGGAGGACCAGAGGCACCTACACCAGCACCAGCAGCAGTGGGGGGGAGCCAACAGCGGTGGGCGATGGTAAGTTACATTCAATAGTGATCCGCATTACTTGGTGGGAGGGGAAAACTTCCTCACTGTACTCTGAGAATTAAGAACTTGAAGTTCTACTGGACAATATATGATGTTACCTTTACTTGTCATTACCATGCTTAGCATTACCACTACAGTAATGCGGTGTTTTGGTCAAACCCAAAGGCAAGGGAAGGAGGGGACGACTGGATGCATGGGTCGTTGCTGGTGAAACACAAACCAAATAAGGTTTGTTGCGCGATATAAAGAATGATAGTCTCTACTAGACATTTACTACTAGCTGCACCCTGTTCATTAATGTTAGTTTGAGCCTGTTCCCGCCTTCCCGGAATCAGAGTATATAATATAAAACGAGATATGAAAAGACAGGTGTTCCTTCGTATGTGTGTGACCGTTGAAGTACACCCATGCTACTAGGGCAGGCATAATGCCGTGCCAAAAAGTCCAACAAATTAATTATATAGGCCGTAGAATGTTCAAGATAGATGCAACACAATTTTTTTGTACTCAGCTTGCTTGCTAGTGCTACTGTGCCACTATGTGTTGAATCAATTTTGTGTTCTTGATTTGCGGGGATTTTGGATTACAACCATTCGGTTTCTTTCTCTATAGTTACTCCTTCAAAACCAACAAGGAAGGAGTTGGCAGTCCGGGCCCGGCAGCGGAAACTGCAGGCCATCGTTGAGGCCTACCGCCGGCTGGTGGCTCAGGCCGAGGAGGAGGAGGAGGAGGCGGCGGCAGCAGCTGCTGGCTCTTCCAATGCCCCGGCCCCCAAGCCTGCAGGAGAACATCGCCGTGGTCATGCAGCCGCCCGCCGCCGAATTTTTACATCATCGGCGGCCCCCCCACCACAACATGCGTGCCAATGTAGGTGCCGGGAATTTCAACAAAAGATTCTCCGCCGGGTAGCGAGGCTTGAGGAGGAGCGGGTGAAGCTTGAGGATGGAATAGAGGAGGGGGTGAAGATCATGGTGGACAAACACCTGAAAGCCCGCCGGCTTTGAGATGGACCCTGTTTGTTTGCCCCTTTTTAATTCCTTTTGTTGGTGGGTGGGATTTGGGTGTTGGGTTGGGGTTTACATTTAACTTTGAAATTTGGTTGGGGTTAGGGGAGGGTAGGGACAGCTGTGGGGTAAGATTTCATATATATTTTATTTTTGTATCATCTTTCTTTCTGTTATGTTAAAATAAAAATGAGACACAAAGTTATTTTCAAAAGAAAACATTTGAAGTTCATTTGTGTTTGTTGGGGGGGTAGAGGGGGGACTGTTTCACCAAATAATGTACGTTGTGCAACATCGCAACGTTTAATTGGCCATGCAGGTCAGAGGACAGTGCTTTAACATCTTTAACATGCAGACAGATAGATGCGGTAAACCCTCACAGAGTTATATTTGTGGTATTAGAAGAACTACCAGTCTGTCTTGCGTTATACCTCACAGCAAACTTATCTTACCTGTGATTGCTGATGATGAAGTGGGCTGCATTTGTTTCCCAAGACAATGGATAAGAATCTGTTGTTCGGAACTTCTGTGATAGTAGTAGTAGACAGACCCTGCCAGTAGCATTTTGAGACAAAAAGAAAGAGGCAGTCATTTGCGTGATAGACAATGTGGGGGTAGTATAAGTATTAAGTACAGTACATTACACGACTGACCCAATACAATTTTGCAACTGCTAAACTGAAACAAAACAATGGTTTTGGGGACTGGAAAGTAAGTGCAAGAGAAGATAAGAAGTTCAACTGTAGTTGTAGTACTCACGTCAACGTCAAACTTTTCTAAATTATAATGCTGTAAACTTAAACCCAAACAATGACGCCAATTCATTACGTATTCGTTGTTTGATGGTAATGGTAAATTAATTGGCTTGAGTTGGGAAGCAGAAGAAGATCCCGGCCATGCCTTGTTGAAATTACACTATTGTTGCTTTCACCACATCTGCCCCAGCAAGCGCGTGATCAAATTGTTGGTGTATATTTAATGTAACAAACATCGCACCTCAATGAAACCACGCAGCCCGGGGGAAGAGGGTTAGGGTTTGTTGAATGGATGGGTACGGGGGTTTTGGGAAAGGTTTGAGAAATAAAAACAGTACGTATGTAGACAACAAAAGCAAAACAATGAAGACGATGATTTATGAAGTTGAATTTGATCCACTAGCCAATGAATGTAAGGAATAAACGTAGAAACAGGACAGGATACGCTGAATATCATTCTTGGTTTCCCGCCATCCAATTGCTTGATGATGATGATTAGTGGTAATGTGAGTAGATGCTGCTCATAGTATAATAGCAGTGGGTGAAAAACGTCCAGCCTGTGTGGATTGAAAAAGAAAAGGCAAATACAAAAGAATGTGAATGACCTAAACAAAGTGTATTTGAAATACAGTGAAGATCAAAAAAAGAATACAAGCGGAGTAGTCGTAAAGAGAGGACTTTCAGACTGAGGCGGCTTCGATACAATATGTTATGTATAAGTCTACTAGTTGCACATCATTATTAATCTAGAAGTACAAGAAAAGATAGGAGCCAGCACAGAACAGACCCACGACACAGGGTCGCCAGTAACACAAACTGCATTTACCTTACAATTTGACTGAGCCAGAGAAAGGGGCATAAAAATTTAAAAAGCAACCTAGCGTTTTCAAAATTAATCAACTAAATCAATGCGTCATTCTCAGTCACCAATCATACCACTATTGTACTGTACCACTGCACAGTGCACACACATGAAGTAGCCTGGGTCTACTGTGCTGTGCCTCTTATTTGTATTTACCTTGTATTCCACTCCAAGAAACATCGTACATCAATCAGCTCAGATCCAACTGCCTGACAGCGTGCAAAGATATGTGTGGTGTCACCATCATTATCAGGTGTGGCACGTCTAGTCCAACAGCAACAGCAACTCAGTCTACTCTGTAGTGAGTGACTACGAACGATAAATTAAGTCCTGACTGCGCCTGTAGTAGTAGGATCACAAGTGCGTAAATAATTTATATTATTAAATAACATGGAAAAATTGCCCATCACGTGAGTCTGAAGTTACTAGTATACTTCAATTCCATGCACATTTGCTCAGACTCAGCTAAACATCCTATGCAATGCATTGCATCATTCATTTAATATACCTGTCTTGCTCTTGTCTTTCACTATCAGATGATTGATCACAGATGCTGCCGAGCATTTTAAAAATAATGACGAGTCACAACAAGTTGACTTCAGTTGTGGATGCCTGCTCAAGTATTGACACTGAAGAGTCGTCTATGAATGCCTGCAGACAGAGGTGGTAGCCTTAACAGTAAGACAGTGATGAGTTGCAGATTTCAACTGATATAGAGGATGGCTGTAGTCATGACTGTACGGTTCACTTGTTATGGAGGGACTGTTAGAGGCTACATTATTGTACTATACTCCATCTACATACAACATCCAATGTATGGCTGGCAAGATGGAATTGTATTGACTTGAGTGGGAGGCAAGAAGATGGAGCAAGACTCTGAGGAGTGCTGCAGTCAACAAATGCACAGGCGTGCAACTCCAGTAGGTAAATAAAAAGAAACAGTGAAAATAAATGCACAGGCGTGCAACTCCAGTAGGTACATAAAAGAATCAGTGGTGGGGATGGATTTGGTTGTGGTTTTTATTTGCAGTTTATCACCAGAAAGCCATTGTTAATAAGAAAATAACACAAATAAAGGAAGGGAGAAAGTAACAATTTAAAAGCCTAGTTGTCAGGGAAGAGGAGCTCGTCCTCAAACTCTGTGCGTTCGGACAGAAGTAGGTCATGTAACCCAGTAGTGAGGGGGTCTTCGGACTCGCTTTCTTCATCCTGCTCTGATTCACGTACTTTATAGTCTGGTGGTATGAAGTGTTGATTCATTTTTATCATTGTCAGCCTCTCCACGCTTTTGGGGGAGAGACTAGTCCTTTTCGATGTCACAATGGCACCAGCAGCACTGAAAACCCGCTCAGAAGAGACACTGGCTACAGGACGAGCCAGATACTTTATCGCCAGCCTGCTCAGCACTGGCCACTGTCTCCTTCTTTCATACCAATAGACCAATGGGCTTTGCTCCATGAACACCTCTGTTGTGTCATCCAGATAGGCCTGAACCATCCGCTCAGTGTTCATTGGGGCTCGGCTTTGCTGGTCCTCTTTCCCCTTTGCAACAGCAACGGACTTACCCATCCCTTTCTGTAGAAAAAAAGCAGTTATGCTTTTGGTTGGGTCTGCTGAATCAGATCGTGTAGGTGCTGCTTTTGGTACTGTTGGTGCCTGCTGGAAAGCAGACGCACTGCTCTCATGCTCTGAAGAACTTGCGTCAGGAGTACTTTGACTGGCCTGGGCTGGCACTGGCAGGCCTTTAAGTAACAGCCGTTCAGTTTCTAAATCATTAGCTTCCGCAGCTATGGAAGTTTTTTTACTTGGCAACATCCTCATCTGAAAAAGGAATTACTGCGCTACTGCTGACAAATAATTTGTACCGTGGATCCAACATTGTTGCAGTTATGTAATGTTCACCTGACACAATCATTTGAAGCCTTGCGTTTTGAGATAAGCGGTTGGCTAAGGCCTTGGCCAAGGTATATGCATCAACTTTTTGGTCGTCGCCTTTGTATGTTTCACAGACCTCCTTCACCTGTTGCTCAAGCATGTACAACAATGGGATGGCTTGGCCCATAGTACAGTCCTCCCTGCTAACTGCACGTGTGAAGACCTCGAAGGGTAGTAGCATCTCTGTGATGCATTTAATGAGGTCCCACTGCCACATCTCAACGGTCAGGGCTTTAAGATTAACAGTAGGATCCCCTAATCTTCTTGACATGACATAAGCATTCAGTGGTATGTACTGCTCAAAGAGACGCTCAAGCATGAAATAAGTAGAGTTCCAACGTGTTGGGACCTCCTGGATCAGTGCTTTGACTGGCAATTTATGCTCACGCTGAATGACCCGTAGCAGCTTCCGTCCTTTAAAAGAATGGTTAAAGTGCGTGCATATTCTTCTGCAGATGGTCAGTATGTTGCTGACTTTGGCTTCAGTTTTCAGAAAGTCTTGCACGACTAAGTTAATGCAGTGTGCCAAACAGGGTACCCTGAAATAATGTCCTTCTCTCATTGCCTTCACTACATTACTGCCATTGTCGGTGGCAACAAAACCAATCTTAAGGCCTCTTGGTTTCAGCCATTCAAAGACCTTGGTGTTAAACTCTGACAAAATGTTTTCAGCAGTATGACTTTTCTCCATCGCAAACATGGCTACAGTTGCATGTCTGCGCGTATCATTAAAAATCCCAGCAACGTCACGGAGGCCTGAAGTTAACTTGTCTTTAACACCTGCAAAAGAGATCCAGTGTGCGGTGATGCACATAAAATCTGTAGCATCGCAACTGCTCCACATGTCTGTTGTCAGGTGGATACAATGGACAACACTCTGTTGTAAGGCTTTCCCAATCAATTCCAGCACGTCGTGGTGTAGTGCTGGAACAGCAACTCGGGCAAAATAGTAGCGACTGGGAACGTTCCATTTTGGGCAGAGGGTTGCCACTAATTCCCGAAATCCCACAGCCTCAACAAATGAAAATGGGAGAAGGTCCAGTGCCAACATTTTTGCAAGTTTCGCATTGTACAAACGTGCTATTGGGTGGTTCCGCTCGTACTTTCCCTCCTGCCTAAACATGCTAGTAATGGTACGCTGCTTTGTATTTCTTTCAGTTATGCTAGACGGACCACCTTGCATCGCAGACTTTGCACTCCTTGGTGTCTCCAGCTGACTCTGGTGCCACTGAGAAGTTGCTGATGCGGAGGATGTGGACTTTACCACTCCAGTGCTGGCGACAGGGCTCATTTGTGTACCACTCCCAGATAGAAGGTCATCGTCTCCCTCTTCTTCTACCTCCTGGTCAACCATGAGTGGACCTTGTAGCACTGTATCCCCACCAACACCAGTGCTCACATTTTTTAAGCTTGCAAGGTGGTTCTCCCACCTGATTAAGTGTGTTTTTTTCAAATGGGTCGTTTGGCCTCCAGTACCATAGTTTGTACCAATCTTACCACGACTAACATTGACATGACAAATGGTGCATACAGCAATGTTCTCCTGAACTGGGTGAACCGTAAAGAAGTCCCACACTGGGGAGGTAAACTTTTGTCTCCTGCCATAGGAAGAGGAGGACCCACTTCCAATGCCGGATGGACTGGAGGATTGTTGAATTTCCCTATGTGACAGCTCAGTCCTAGTACTGCCACTACCTCCTTCTGTTGAAGTGGCGCTTCTGCTGGATGTTGGATGCTGCCGGGCCTTCGCTGATGAAAAAATGGGAGCTGGTGTTACTTTGGGTGTTGAGTGTGTAGGAGTTATGCGTGCTACCTGCTCATCACTAATCGCAGCATTTCTGGATAGGGTGAAAATGTTGGTCTCTACATCCTCTGCACCAGGAATAACGCTCGTGATGATGACAGTGTCAGACCCGTCTTTATCACCAGCAGTATCCTGCTCACCTACATCGGCCTCCATAAGTTCAAGCCTTGCTGGAAACTTCCTTTTTCCTAGCCTGGTCTTGGGATGTCTCTCCTTTGAATGCTCAGATAGTTGTGGCTGCCAATCCTTATCAAGGTCATCGGAAGGGATGCTTGGCGAAGAGCTCGATGCACTAACCCTCCTTTCCCTTGGTGAATTGAAAGACAATAGATCACCTCCAGAAGTGGCTTCCTCTTCTTCTTGCTCGGAATGAGGCTCTACTTCCTGAACTGCCCCGACTTCGGGAGGAACAACTACTACTATTGCGTGCGGAGATGGTGGTTGTTGTTCTTGAGGAAGTACTATTGCGGGCTGTGGTTCTTCAACAACTACTATTGTGGGATTTGGTTGTTGTTGTTGAACAACTCCAATTGCGGGCGGTGGTTGTGGTTGTTCAACAACTGTTGCGGGCGGTAGTTGTGGTTGTTCAACAACTGTTGCGGGCGGTGGTTGTGGTTATTCAACAACTGTTGCGGGAAGTGGTTGTGGGTGAACAACTCCTATTGCGGGCGGTGGTTGTGGTTGTTGAAC